>NC_023165.2:10680000-11880000 GCF_000231095.2 Oryza brachyantha
TACATTGATCAGAACTGTAAGTGGATTTTGTAACTTTATTGGATTTATAAAGGATTTATATTAAACCCGGCCTCTACATCCCGAAGAATGTATGCAGCCAACCAAGTCCATACAAGAGCACTAAGGCTCCTCCCATTACATGGGTTTGTAACTTTATTCGATGTCGAATTCAATGAACAATGTAATTCCAATTTACGCCAAAACTCCCAATTATATACCACCGGCCACGAGATACATGTTAACAACCAAATCAACATGGTACGAACCATCTTAGTTCAGATCGGGAAAACGAATGTCACAATTCACAAATTGACCGCACAGTGACGAATATCCATGTCAGGCCGCATAGATTCCATCGAGAATCAACCCTCCGAAACTAAAATACCAAATTTGCCTGAACCGAAATCATCCATCAGACACACTGCACTGAAATCGAAATTACGTCGCTCGAAAAAAAATCCCCATATCGACTACCAGGGCCACCGGCCACAGATCCAAATAATATCGACCCCTCTAGATCCAATAATTTAGACGAGCACCGCGCAGACAGCCGCGAAATTGCACACCAAAAACGCCGAATGATCGCTACTCCGGAGGCCGATTTCAGAATTGGCGACAGCGTAAACGAAAAGAAAACGTAGGGGAAGAAGGGAGCGTCACGCCACGGGGAACACAAACCCACGGTGCAAGGAGGAAAGGAAACTAGGGTTGGGCGGGGGCGGGGGCGGGGGCGGGGGCGGGAGGAGGGCCGCGGAGACGAACCTTTGCAGGTGGGGGACGTCGTCGAGGGAGGGGGGGAGAGGGAGAGGCGTCGGAAGCGGCGTCGAGTGCTCGGCTCGGCGAACTCCTGCGGCTGCGCGGCGATGGGCCCTCTTATAGCAGCGGCGCGCGGGATGCGGGGCACCGGGAGGGGGGAGAGGGCGCGATCGGACACGTGTCGATAAGGCATTGGTGGGTTTCGTAAGGCGGGGTGGCGGCGGGGACGCTGGGGAGTTCAGCCGAGCGCGCCAACGTGGAAATATGCTCGCGAATATGCCGACGGGACGGGCAGGGGCGGGTGGGTATTCCGTTTTTCTCGCTCAGAATTTCTTTTCCCGCCCCAGCATTTTTGCCAGTTGGTTCTGGCTAGAAGCGTTATGCCCCAATTTTACGTTCGTTTTAGTTTTGAACCCATTTATAGGGTGCAAATGTAGCACACGAGAGGTGTGTTTGTGTATGAAACTTGGAGGGCTTAAAAAAGATTAACATACCGTGTCTGCATTCAAAGTTAGCAAATGTCACCAGTCAAATCAAATCATGTAAAACGAGAAAAGTTATTAATATATAATTAATTATGTATTAACTTTTACAAACTTAAAAATAGATTAATTTGATTTTTTAAAACAACTAGTTGGTCATTTGCGAACGCGGCCCGTATACTCCAATAGATTTGTAACGGATGTCTAAAGTGGTAGCATGCATATGTTGAATATAAACGAAATAACTTATTAACGATTTAAAAGTATATGAGTATTTTTATATGTGTTCTTATTTATCTAAAAACAAAAGTTAAAAAATAAATTGATATGAAGATGTCAAATATCAACTCTAAATTTAGGTTTTAAAATTTAAATTTTAGCTTATAATATAGACATAAGTGAAAAGAGTGGTACCTTGTTCATCCAATAAAGGAGCACATCATTCATTTTTATGAAAAGGATAAGGAGTAAGCCGACGATTTTTTTTTTTTGAAAAAAAAAAAGAAGGCAAACTTTCTTCAGAACAGAGAGAACATGACAAAGATTTTCAGCGATGCGTGCTCTTCCCTGTACGTCTACTCGCTATGGCAGCTACTGTGAAGTTGTGGAAGCAAAGGAAGCATAGAGAGCTCGGATGCTAGGAGGCAACGTATGAGCTTGGCAAAATGCCCTTTTTGGTTGAACGGATGGACCTGGATGCTTCTTGCCGGTTGCACACTTCGAACGATCGAGTTCTTTCTTATCTTATCCACACTACCCCTTTTAACGTTTTTTAATTCGATTTTATATTGACTACGGGCTCACGCCAACTTATGCCCGCCACATATTATAGAAGCCATTAGCCACCAGCACTGAACTTTTGGCGTATTCTACCTTTTCTTTTTATAAATTCGTTGAAATGTCTTTTCCCCTAGATGATTTATGGTTTTATGATTATCCATAAGGGCAAGTTCTTTTGAATAAAAATGGGCCGAACAAATTTGTCCCCATTAGATCATTAGTGCATGATTGATTACGTATCAATTATATTAAACTTGGAAATTGGGTTTGTTGGTGGTTTTAAAGCAGTTTTTCAATATATATATTTTTGGCAAAAACATAATTAAACATGTGTTGATCGTACATGGAAAACATCAAACAATATATTTGTAAATGAAAAATAATTTGTGAATAAAAATTTTATATACATGTTCTTATTGATCTAAAAGCAAATGTTGAAAATAAATTACAATAAAAAAAATTCAAAATCTACTTCTAAATTTAATGTTGAAATTCAAATTTTGGCTTACCAGCATAAGTAGAATCTAAAAGATGGGGTTCCATGTGTAATTACTTAACTCGTTTGCATGAGCAAATTGACTGGCCTCATTTTTGCTCAAACGAATTTGCCTTTAATTTATCTAAATCGTTTGCTGTATGCTCGATCCCCTTTTGTAATTGATACAGCCATAGTAAATTTGTTTTTTGGTACAAGGGTTTTATTTTTTTATAATAAGTACATATTGTGTGTCTATATACACAAGCAGTATAAACAGCCGAAATACTTATGACTCCATATATAACTTCACAGTTAATGTCTAGTCTAAAAATTACCTCCAACTTTGTATTTGAGTGTGTTTATTTATTAGTTAGCATTTATTTTTCATGTTGATGTACGACAAGAAAGTAAAATTAAATTATCGGGATGGTTCAGATGAGATATAACTTATTAGCGAGCCTAAAAACCTTAACAAGTTAGCTTGCGAGCCTAAACCGAGCCAAACTTTTAGCTCATTAAAATAACGAGTTCAAACAAGCCAAACCTTAATGAGCCGAGCTTAACTCTTTATCCATCCCTAATTCCATGAAACAATAATTATCCATATGCATATGCAATAAGAAAATATGCCCTCTATATTATAGAAGCAAACAAATCATAAAGATGGCCGTGATAAATGTGTATGGTATTATCTAGTTGTTTGCCTAGCTACTACTCCATCTAACGAAAAAAATGGTTTTCTTACTATTTTGGAACCGGGAGGGGGGGGGGGGTAAAATATCTCTAAAGCACAAGTATATCAACAAAATTCGATACTGTGCTTTCATCCATAATAATAACAAGGGGAGACAAAAGTTACTACACTATATGTTATTTTTTAATGAAAGATTATCTACTCTCTGTTTCCCAGTGTAAGACTTTCTAGCCTAGCCTATATTCATATGAATGCTAATGAATCTAGACATACATATAAATTATATACATTTAACAATTAATGAATTTAGATAAAACTAAAAAGTCTTACAATATGGAACGGAGGCAGTAACTTTTATAGCTATTAAATAGTGTAAATGATGGAAATAACTACTCCATAGTTAAAATATATGTTAGAAATATGAGATAATGAATATATATATATGTATATATAATCTTTTTTTATAAAAGTTACACAGTTCATTAGTTCAGAAAGTGTAAGCGTAAAAATATATGAAAAAAATAAGAATAAGGCGACGGAAGAAGGACCCTAGTCATATATACGTGTGCTTTATGAGAAAACGTCTTCTCTTGAATTCGTTTTCTGCGAATAGAAGCGCCTCCCCCGTTATCCCTCTCGAGTCTCGACCACATCCTCTCCAACTCACCATCCTCACCAATCAACCGCTCCAAGGATCAAAGGAGATGTGCTCTTGCGCGCGACTCCCGCACCCCGCCTGCAAACCCAAACCAGCGCCCGCGCCCGCGCCCGCGCCGCCGCCTCCAAACCTCAGTCCCAAACGCGCCACCACCACGCGCGGCCCGCGCCCGTCCCTCCGCACCCTCGTCGCGCGCGCGGCGCCGCGGCGGGACGACGCGCCGGCGCCGCCGTCCACCTTCGACTTCCTCGCTCTGAAGCGGGAGCTCGAGGAGGAGGAGGAAGGGGCGGCGAGGGAGGAGGTAGCGGTTGAGCCGAGGGAGGGACGGGGCGTAGATGGGGCTGCCAGTGAGGACGGTGGCGACGGGGAGGCGAAGTGGAGCGGCGGTGGAGAGAGCGGCGGCAGGAGGAAGAGGCGGCAAATGGCGAGGCGGTCGGGGCTGCTCGCGAAGCAGGTTATCAGCGTCAGCTCGGCGCGGAGCCTCGGGTTCGTGTCGCAGCTCTGGGTCGACGCCGCGTCGGTACGGTGTGCTGCTGCTTTCTGCATTTGTTTCAGTTTTGGACGGTTATCTTTTTTTTAAGGGTTAATTAGAGTCGTGTCATTATAATTTTGACTGTTTTGAAATATGTGGTTATTATTCTATTCATTAAAAGGATTGTCATTACAATTTTAAAACTATTCCTTTGTTGCATCTATGAAAAAAATTGGACTAAATTGCCCTTTGCACTTACAGCAATGGCCCCAAAGGGTGCAGTGAGCAGCATGGAGGACACAATATGGTCCAAAATTTTTTAAAAGTGCACCGAAAGAATACGCAGCGGTATATTTCAAATAATCCTGAAATTGTAACGTCATTCTTCCAATTAGTCAAATAGTAATGGCATTTTTCAAAACAGATAAATTTATAATGATATGGATCTAATTAACCTCGGAAGCTTTATCGAACTTAGACAATTACATTAAGGTAATACAATTTAACTGAGAATGCTCCTGGTCTCTCTATAACTAAGAAAAATGCACACAGACCACTGGACAGAATATCTGCCGTTGCCTTGCTAGTTCGTGATTCACGATTACAGTTTATACTCTTTTTTCAATGCTGTGTTCATTAGTTGCTTTAGTTTCCATGAATTGTGGAATCCCTAATTCCCTATGTTATATTGTGCCTAGCTGAAACAAAATTTGTGCTGTTTGGATTGGATGTAATGTGTAATACATATTTTTAGTCTAATGTATAAATGATCTCTGATAAAGTTAAATGAAATTTGTTCTGGGTTAGTGTGCATTTGCTAGTTGTGTAGCAAATTTTTTGTGTGTGTATGCAGTGGTTCTATTTCTCTCTCATTCATAGAGCTAACTAGTTGATGTATTCCTATAATAGTCTATGTCGTGGTATGCATAGGAAGTTATAACTTTGCTTGGGGATGCTATGGAGTTCAATGTTACCACACCAAAAGTCATAGGACACTCTAAACAATTGCATGCTAATGAAATTGAGTAGCATACAGGCATGAATATACGATTAATAGGTGAATAGAAATGTGGCACACAATATGTATCTCAATGAAAAAGTTCTGGTGTGTTCTTCTACAGGGTAGTCCCAATGTAGATCGACGTTGTAGTTTGTCTCTGGCCTGCTTCTACAGGGCTGTCCACAAAACTAGATTTCCATGAAAATTGCACTGCCCTTTTTTGTGGAGTGTAATACAAACTCTCATGGAAGTAGAGAGAAGGATGGATGCCAGAAAAATAAAGTATGGTAGAGTAAAGATGGTTATCTTGCTTTTTTAAAAGAAAAAAAGAAGTCACTACCAGTACGTTGTACATAGTACTCTTGAGTTAAACACACACACAGCCAGCATATTCTCAGTAATTCAGTACCAATCATCAACACCTGAATTTTCTGGCTTGCTAATAGCCACAGCCTATCTCTCTCCGTCCTTTTTTTTGGGATAATTGTGTTTGTGCCCCAACTTTCAGTCCCAATTGTGATTTTACCCTCACTTTTTAGGGTTTGTGTATTTACCCCTATTTTTTGGAAATGAAACCACCCGTTTGCCCCTATTATGGATGGTTGTAAGATAATTCCCACAACATGGAGTTGAATAAATAGAAATAGAAAGGAAATATTGATTTAGGAAATATGAGATTACTATTCTACCCCTGAGTAAACATGTTCAGTCAGATTTGTTCTCCCTACCATTCCCATTACCAAACCAATGAGATAGAATAGGCAACGGCAGTGACTCCGACGAGCCAGTGCAGCAATGCAAGCAGGCGGCGTCGGCAGCTCCTTGGCCTGGCAACACGAGCAGACCATTCCTCGGCACAAGCACCAGGCGGTGGCAGTGGGTCCTTGGCGCGGTAAGCCGGTGACGCGAGCAGCAGGCCTCGATGGCCAGTGCTCGGAGCGAGGACCAAGTGACAGCAATGGCTCCTTGGCCCTGTGACGCGAGCACCAGGCAGCGGCGATGGCTCCTTGGCGTGGTGCTGTGAGCAGCAGTCCTTTGGATATTCCTCGGAACGAGCACCTGGTGGCAGCAGCACTGGTGGAGAAGCTCCTGTTGACGATGACGGTGGGTCCTTGGCATGGTGACGCAAGCACCAGTTCTCGATGCAGTATGACACACGAACTGGTTGATTTCTTCCTTAATTTGCTTTCGGTATCAATAGCATCAGTAGCATGTATGGTTGGATGCTTGCTGCTAAGGAATGACTTGCATAGGTGATCAGTCCCTAGTACTAGTAATGAATGAACCAGCAAACCAGTAGAGTATGAATGAATCTAGTGATAAATCATCTATGATATGCACACATACTGTGGTTGATTCTCATTTTTTTTATTTTCTTTTTTAGTAAAATCTGATGATTTGTCTGTTTGCCATTTTGTACTTCACAAAATCTCAGTTCAAAACAGCTGCAAGTCTCTGGTACAAAATAGGGGTAAAAATATAAGTGTTGTCTGTAAGAAGTGGCAAATATGCAATAGACAAGCACGAGTGTAAATGTATTTTTGCGCTTGACTTAACACCGCTAAACTGATTAACTGACCATCCAAACCAGGGGCAAATATGTGCTTCATTTCAAAATACTAGGGGTAAAAACACAAACCCTAAAAAACAGGGGCAAAACCATAATTGGACTTTAACGAAGGGGTAAGAATGCAATAGGCCCCTTTTTTTTGCTAGGGTGGCCGAAGGACGGCTGACGAAATGATCTTCAATTATCCCGCTGCTTATCATTTGCACGTGTATACTAGAGAAAGTAGCCCAGAAGTAGTTGACTATAAGTTGCCAAGAATATGTTTGTTATTTGTGAACAATTTCTAATACTGGAAGCTATATTCTTTCTCCAAGACCCCAAAACAGCACAGCAACTGTGGAACGTTATGAACCAAATTTTATTAAATCTGATTATTGTTTCAGACCACACTCCCCCCTTCCCCTTATTTGAGCTCTGGTTCTTAGTATTATGTTGTTTGAAGAAGCCTTTTCATAGGCAACATACCCATTTTTTGTATGTAGCTACTGTTTCGTCGACATTATTGTATACTCAGCACCTTGTTTTCTTGATTACGTTTATCTTCCATTTTTCTTCAGTGGATTGTTGCATTGGTTGAAGTGAGGCCAAGCTTGCTTTCAGGAGAAGCTGAGAAATTCCTTTTTGAGGACATATATCAGGTAGGATCCCCATGAGTACTCAGTTTAACTTCCATTTCACTTTAGTCTTGCTATCCACATAAACATAAGAGCATTTTCCTATCGATTCAGCAGCAGAAACTTCACTTTCAATAATGTTCAATATACTAATTCCTTTTGTAGGTTGGAGATGTTGTGCTTGTTGAGGATGAAACTGTGGTGGAGAATGAGTTTAAACTGATTGGACTGCACAGCTTGGTATGTTGCCTTTCTGCATTCAAACAGAGGTTGCATTTCTATATCATGATTTTTTTTAATCTAGGAAATCAGAACTAAAATATATATACTGCAAGGGAAACATACTCAACGCTATCTTTCTTGTATAACATGCTCATTGATAGGGAATTATTAGAGCATTTCCAACAGATACTCCATCTCATCATCCATCCCGGAAATAGGGTATGTGGGCGAAAAAAGTTGCTTTGACAGATAATTCATCCTATCCTCCATATTTGGAGTTTCTTTCTTCTCGCTCCATATCTCAACAGCCAATCTCAAGAGAAGAGAACAAGAACAACATGAGAGAAGGTGGTTGCGAAATATTAAAAAATATATATGGAGTATGTAATATGAATGTTTTGTTGTAGTGATAACTGATACGAAGAGAGAATCTATTTTAGATGACCATACAAATGGCAATATGAATAAGTAAATTTAGATGAGCTGCTGGTAATGCTCTTAGGGAAGGCTACACTAAGGCTCTGTTAATTCCCCGTGGGGGTTATGGATTTTTGCGGGCACGCTTTTCAAACTACTAAACGATGTGTTTTGTGCAAAAATAAAGTTTTTTATCTTGTCTTTCTAAAGTAAGATGTTCACATTGTACTAGTTAATTCAGCCGTTTAGCCCTCAAATAGCTATAAAAAAAAATCAGGTGATCCTTCCATCTCAGAAATCTCAAACACTGCCTAAAAAGAACAGTTCCTTTCTCTCCATTGCCTGGCAATATGTCAACTGACAAATACTCACATTTCATCGTTTACTTACCATTTTGCCATATTTTTAGGTGGGCTATGATGTTGTTACATCTAGGAGGCGTAATGTTGGTAAGGTGAGTCTGTGTGGTCCTTAAGAGAGGTAATCTGTGTAATTTTGATTTCTTTTTTGAATCTGTGTGATCTTTAAGAGAGGTATTGATGTTTTTAAGCTGCCGTTTTCATTCTTTAGGTGCGTGGCTTCACCTTTGACATCAATTCTGGTGCTGTAGAGTCTCTTGAGCTTGACTCATTTGGGATTTCTATTGTCCCTGCTAGTCTGGTAATTTGCCTGGAAACCTTGTCATCTTACATATAAGCGTGTTACATCTTATGTCGCCATCTGAGAATACCGCTTCTTTCTTTCCAGGTAAGCACATACTGTCTGTTTGTTGAAGATGTGCTTGATATAGTTTCTGATACAGTAGTGGTGCATGAAGATGCGATATCTCGGGTTCAAAGGTTAACACAGGTTTGTAGTATTATAATTGTTTCTAATATAACTATCCAACTTAAAATTGCTGATCAACCTGGAAATGAAACCATAATTGAATCAAAAACTTCGTTGAGTGAAACATTCATCAATTGAATATCAGGGTATCTGGGGCACACAAAATATCCAAGGACCTGGTGGTCAGATGGATGAGTACGGTAGATACCGAAGGAGAGGAGCTCGGCCTGTTCAGAGACAAAACAGTCCTCGAAAGTCCAATGGCCGAAAATTCCATAGGAAAATGAGGACCCGGGATGATGAGTGGGAACTACCAATGGACTATTGACATGTGATGCTCGCTGGAGCTTCAGGCAGAATTTTGTTCTCCTGCTCCAGCTAATGCTTGTCACTTTGTCAGGCACCACGGTAGTATATGGCTTTAGTTAGTTGTAGATATTGGAGGAACACGAAAGGGTTTCTTTGGCTTGGTGGGTTGTTGAAAAGCGAATTCATTTGTAACACATTGATGGAATTGAACCCCTTTTGACTCTACTGGCAGTGAGAATGCACAAGTAATTGTGAAGTGGTAATGCACTCTGCTAGGTCAGTTTTTTTCCCTTATGTTTATGCTTATAAGCCAAATTTTAAAATTTTAATTTTAAATTTAGAGTTAATTTTAAAGTTTTTTATCCATGTTTATTTTAATTTTTGTTTTAAGTTCGCTAAGAAGATTTTTATAAAAGTTTTTTTTTTTACAAAGGAGTTTGGTTTTATCTAAAAGTGAACAGTTGACCACTTCAACAGATCCCAACAACTATACTACAATAGTACAAGTGTACAACTCGCTTTACTATCAGGAGTAATACTCTATATATTGTCTTTTTTTCTCTCTTTTGCCCTCAACTAGTGCGAGATCCTCCTACCTGTCGGCGACTTGACTCGCACAGTCACATGCTACGAACAGCTACAAGTTACTACTAATAATGTGGTACAGTAAATAGCAGATCGTTGTTTGAGGTCTCGTTTAATTTCTAAAATTTATTTTCAAAAACATCACATCAAATCTTTCGATATCTAAATAGAGTATTAAACATAGATAAATCAAAAAACTAATTGCACAGTTACGGAAAAAATTTTGAGACGAATCTTTTGAGCCTAATTAAAAAATGATTAGCCATAAATGCTACAGTAACCAATATGTGCTAATGGCGGATTAATTAGGCTCAAAAAATTCGTCTCGCGGTTTTCAGCTGGAATCTAAAATTTGTTTTATAATTAGACTACGTTTAATACTTCGTATCCAAAAACTTTGATGCGATATTTTAAATTTTTGAAACAAACTAAAAACCACCTGAGTCGGTGAGCCTGGATGAATGGATGACAGCATCGACTCATTTATTGGCACCATACTCGGCTGCTGCCCGGATTTATGAGCCTTACCTTTTCCAGCAAAGACATACTATTCGTGGATCGAGACGAAAATACTGCTGGTACAGTCGTACTCGGTACTCCTACTTCTACCCACCATATATGGGTATGGCCATGGTATTCTCTCTTCCATTCCCGTTTCAAGTTTCAGAGAGAGACCTCCAAAGTGTCAAATGCGAGACTGAAAGCCGGCAAAATGCGGCAGTAGCCGATGGATGTCCCGTGCTGATACAAGGCCGTCGTCCTCCCTCCACACGACATGCGCGTATTTTCGGAAGATTGATGAAACCTGCAATAGAAACCGTCTACAGATGACAGCCATTCTTCAGCCATCGTCATTGAAGCATTTGATTGCCCTCTCAAGTACAGCGACTGTGCACGGCGCCAACTGCTTTTCCAGACTCGCATACGTTTTGACTTTCACAGGACCAACCGAACAGGTCAGAAACTCAGTACATTACAGAAACTCTAGGACCAACCTAAGGCCTTGTTTAGTGGGCTGATTGTATTCAGAGATTTTTTTAGTCTTTTCTCACATCGGATGTTTGGACGTTAATTAGGAGTATTAAGTATAGACTGATAATAAAATTAATTGCATAAATAAATGCTATTTTATTAGGCAAAATTTTTAAGTCTAATTAAGCCACGATTAGCAAATGCTTACTGTAGCATCATATTCGTTAATCATGGACTAATTCGGCTCGATATATTCGTCTTGTAAAATAGTTCAGAGTATGAAGTGGGTTTTATTAACAGACTATATTTAATATTTTTAATCAGTGTCCAAACATTCGATGTGACAGAGGTTTAAAAAAGTCCCTGGGGTCCAAACAGGGCCTTAGTTCCCAAAATTTCTTTTTAAAAACATCACATCGAATTTTTAGACACCTAAATAAAGCATTAAACATAGATAAACCAAAAACTAATTGCACAGTTATGAAAGAAATCTTGAGACGAATCTTTTGAGCCTAATTAGCCCATGATTAGCCATAAGTGCTATAGTAACCAACATGTGCTAATAACGGATTAATTAGGCTCAAAAGATTCATCTCGCGGTTTCTAGGCTAACCGTGAAATTCGTTTTTTCATTTGTGTCCGAAAACCCCTTCCGACAACCGGTCAAACATTTGACGTAACACTTCTCCCAAAAATTTTCTCAATCTAAACACCACCTTATTTTTCTAGAAGAAGGGTAAACATTTCACCGCAAAACTCTCGTCTTGTCATCTCCACGTCTACTTTTTCGTTTCTACTTATATTTATAAATTAAAACTTAAATTTTAATTTTAATTTTAGAGTTGACTTTTTTCTTTTAAAAAATCATCATAACTTATTTTTTTACAATTTTTTTGGATCACTAAGAACATACAAATAAAATTTTATTTACAAATTAATTTCTATCTACGAACGTACAGTTTGCACTTTTATTCGCTTCTCATTTTAACCTCACACGGTCTCTCTCAGCTGGGACCCAGAGAGAACAGCACGCGTGTGGATTGGGGGAAGGAGGTCGGGCCCACACGCAGCGCCAGTGTGCACTGGTCATCCCGAGCGCGCGGGGATGACGTGGCGTCAAGTCAACACGCCCGAGCCCGGTCAACCTTCAAACCATTCCCTCGCTTCCCTCTCGCTCGCTCCCACCCCCTTCCTCCCTCCCTCTCCTCTGTCTCCTGTATTATTTTACTACCCGCTCGCAGTTTGACCACGCGAGCTCTTCTCCCTCTCCCTTCTCTCGCCCGCTCGCCGTCGCGGTATACACACAGGCAAAGCAAGCGCGGCGAGAGAGAAGTCTCCCCGCCGGGAAGCCCGTTCACACCGGTGATTGGGTTGTGGCCTCGGAGCAATTAAAGCTCCCTCCTGGGTCAACCCAGCTCCTCTGCGTAGGGAAGGGAAGAGGAGACGAGAGGAGGGGAGTAGTATCGCCGCTACCACTGTTTCTCTGTTTCGCCTGCCAAACTTTCCGAGAAGAGGAGCAGCGGCTGGGGAGGAAAAGGGAGCGAAGCGAGGAGGGCGGAGGAAACACGACGGGGGAGAAAGCGTCCAGGGAGGTCTAGAAGACTAGAACTAGATAGACGACGGGTGGAAGGGGAGAAAGGTGAGTTCTTGGCTTCTTCCTCCTCTTCTTCGCTCTCATTTCTCCCTCTCTTCGGTCTCCTGGTTAGTTCTTTTTTGGTCTTGTCTTGGGAGGGACTCGTGGTCATATCTCCCCTTGCTCCTCTCCCTCTCGGCGTCTTCAGTTTTTTCTCTAGGTGTTTATGATGCTCTCGGTAAGTCTGTACTTGATGCCTTTCAGCCTTTCTAGTTCTGCGAGATAGTTCTGCTTGAAGTTTTAAGAGGTTTCAGTTTGTGTTGCTATGTTTGTGCTACCGAGACTAGTGGTAGTAACTCGAGCAACGATCATGGCCGCATTAGTTCTCGGGGTCTTAACTTTTCTATACACAAATTCAAAAGAAAAAACTTTCTATACACACAGTAGTACCGTAGTGGTTCTTTGAATTTGTTCGGGTGGGTTATTTGGTCGAAGACTGGGAGTATTGGGAAAATTGCTGATGTTCCCTGAATATCTGATGACCTCATGAGCAGACGGCAGAGATGTCTGTCCTTTATTAGCTGTTACTTATTCAGAGAGGTAGCCTTTATTTGTTGTTTCCCTAATCAATAAAGTCCGAGCAAGTTCCCCTAGGTGTGTGTTGCCAAATGCCTGATTGCATACTAATCTCAGTGCCTTCCTGTTTCTTAATCCTGTTCAGCATCTTCTCTGATTTGTATATGCTGCTGAACTTTAGTAGCAGTACCTCACTTTGTCCTTGGTCAATGTCCTCGATTACTCATGTCTTCTACGGATTTGCAAGCGCAGCCGAAACAGCTAGTTTGTTTCTGATCATTGTTCCTTCCACATCTGCAGGCACACCAGACGAAATATTAGAGGACACAATTGACAAGCAGAGTGATTCGGTTCTACAGCATCCTGATAAATTGCGCTTTGTGTGATGTTCTGGACGTTTCTTGGCTCATGGCGAGTGCAAACACCGGAGGTATACGTCTGGTGAGATGCCCAAAATGTTATAACATTCTCCCAGAGCCTCCCAATGTTACAGTCTACGAGTGTGGCGGCTGTAACACCATACTTCGAGGTAAACTTGGTGTGATTTTCTGTGC
Organism: Oryza brachyantha; assembly: GCF_000231095.2. Classification (NCBI taxonomy): domain Eukaryota; kingdom Viridiplantae; phylum Streptophyta; class Magnoliopsida; order Poales; family Poaceae; genus Oryza; species Oryza brachyantha. Next base: position 10,693,541 of record NC_023165.2, read on the forward strand.
TATGTAGAATCATCTACCGTTCACCTGTTTGCTCATTAGTTTTCTGATAATCTCCTTCTTATGCAGCTAAAATACGTGTCAGCAATGCACAAAATGTAGCCACAAAACAAGTCCGGCATGACTCTGACGATTTTTCAGTCGCTACCACCGCCAGCAATGGAGGCCCCCCTCAAAACAGGGAGCTTGCTTTCAGTGGTGCCACCATGGACAGTTCCTGCGCACCTGAAGCTCCGACCACCGAGACAGAGCACGACAACAATGGCGTGAGCAGCAGGGAGAACGGCCATGCTATGTCAGTTGAGAAGAATGCTTCTGAAGTTGCAGATACTGACAGTAAGGAAAACTGCAATTTGGATGGCCAGAACACCAGTGGAAGGATCGAAGTTCCTTCTGAAGAAGTACTCCCCAACGTGAATAACATGGACATCGATTCCGACAAAGAGGAAACCGATAATTTGGAAGGAGTTGCAGAGAATCAAGAGGATCGCAGAGTAACCGGAGGCGATGATATGGAATGCAGCCTGGATGCTGCACCCGAGCACGAAGTGCCCTTACCTCACGAGAGCAAGCCAAACTCTGAGCTGAAGGAAGCAACTGAAAACGAAGATGAGGCAAGCAAGAAACGTTTTTTCGCGAGGGCGCCATCTCGGTCCTGCGATCTCCGAGAATCGCATCGCGCGTCGGCTGGCAGCTCACTTGATTTCCACTCTGCCAGGACCTCGCTCCAGTCCAAGAGCTTCAGGGCAAGTGAGCCCCTCCAATCAAAGATCATGAAGACGGTGGATGAGCTGAGAGGCGACCTCTCTGAATTTTTCAGCAAACCTGAAGAAGATGACTGCAACCCCAAGACAGCAGCATACCCTCCTCGGCCTTCAGACCAAGACGGCTACAAGCCTCGTGCACCCATCACGGCCAGTGTGCCTCTCACGGCTTACCACCCTGCGGCTAAGCATTCTGGCCATGTAGCTCGCCTGAGCAGGTCAGGCCAGGTCCCTCTTCCTCCACGTCGTGAGCTTTCCTCGCTGCGGTATCGCCGGCGGCGCAGGGCCTACGCGTGCTGCCACAGCGAGCAGATGGAGATGATGAGGCCCCGCGCCCCCTGTGCCCATGACTGCTGCCATAGCTGCCGGCCACCCTGTCGTCACCACGGGTCATGGAAGAACCAAGACGACGCCGCGGTGCAGAGGCCGCCGGTTCAGGAGATGAAGCGCCGGCTTCCCCCCAGGCACCACTGCCTACCGGTGCTGCGAGGCGCGCCGTTCGTCGTCTGCTCCAGCTGCAACCGGCTGGTCCAGCTGCCCACCGACTTCGCCGTCCCGAGCAAAGGCACACGCAGGCTGAAGTGCGGCTCCTGCTCGGAGATCCTCTCCTACTCGTACAGAGACCCGGCCAAGAAGAAGCTCCAGTCCCCGTCCGGCGACGAGGAGTACCAGTACAGCACCGACGACTACGAGATCCAGCAGGGAGCCGACCACAGGACCACTGGCTACAACGAGGCCGAGCCGTTCTCGTACTCGGAGGAGTACGGCGTGAGCTACTCCACCGAGGACGAGCAGCCCCTGCACGTGTCGAGGAACTCGTCGTTCGACACCGTCGACGAGAGGAACGCCAAGCTGCACCGGCTGATGGGGTACTCGTCGGCAAGCGAGCTGCTGCTGCGGCGGCGCTCTCCCGACCTCTACGAGAGCTTCGTAGAACGAGCTCCGGCTGCAAGAACGGATGGCGGGAAGGGGAAAGCCATCTGCGTGGCTGACGAAGATGACAACTCTAGTGCGATGAAGCGGTCGAAGGTGAGAGGTGGCGGCTTGCCACTCCATGGAATTCTCAAGAGGGGGATCCATGGACTAGAATCCCTGAAGCTCAGGTCATAGACTCATAGTGAGTAAGTACGACTCTGTTTTTGAGAATTAATTTTGGCCATTTTAGAGAAGTTGGCATACACATGGGAGGCAGTGGGATTCTGACAGTGGTTAGCACGCTAATAGGTGTGATACGTTTGTCGTTCGTTCGTTTTGTGTACAAGATTGGTCTGTTGGCAATTTTGTGTGCTTTTTGTTTGTGGTGCGTGATTTGCAATGTGTTGTTGATTGTATGGGCTACGACCTATGTGTAATTAGCTGTTGAACTGTCGAGTTTTTATCTTGGCAGAGGAGATTCTCTTCTGAAGTTTCAAGATTTTTCATTTGTGAATCTTGCCTCTGGTTGAAATGGAAAAGGATTACCACTGTAGATTATCCACGTTGCTGTACATAATGTGGACATCTTCGTGCTGCTTTTCTTCCTAACTAAAAATTCTTACTCTACTCTTTCTAGTTCATCCACTAGAGGCTCCTCATCTCGCTATGCTGTAAAACAATCCGGATGACAAAAAGAGCAAAAGACAAAACGGTGTAACATAATGAAACGAGGAGGATTGAAGGAACAGTAACACCAATATCGGTATGCATTGTGGAATCACAGGTGGAGATGTTTCTTTTCACTCGGGGAAAAGAAGAGTCTGACTTTGTTTCCGATGCATATTACTTATAGTATAATTTAATTCAGATCGCTGATTTAATTTTGTTGGAAAGTTGTGATTAAATTATACTACCAATAATTTTAGATACAGTAGAATTCTGAGAGGTAATATCTTCTTTTTTTACCGTGACAGTAAGAGGGCCTTGCTGATTTTTTTATCCGTGCATAATATGATAAAAAATAATAAATATACATATAGTATTAATGAAAGTATGAAAATACTATTTTAAATCAATAAACGAGATTAGTTCTATTAATAATATTATATTATAAGTAATATGTATTGAAGCGTTGTCCGGAAAAACAAAAGAACAGGTGCAGATGTGTTAGCAGTTTGAGTTGATGCTCATAGATCAGTACAATAATATGTTCACGTTGTGTATCTTGCGTACAACATGGCGCTATCACGAGCTGCCGCTGTCCGCGTGACGTTCCATCTCAGCCGCTGCGCCGACGGCGCCGTTGTCGTGGCGGTGCTTGAGGGCGCTGAACACCCGGGAGCTCTCCTCGAAGATGTGCGCGCGGCGGTCGTAGTCCGTGGGGCGGCGCCCCTCGTCGCCCCCGCCCATGGCCTCCGCCTCCAGCACCTCCAGCTCCTCCGCAGCCTCCTCCTCCTTCCCTAGCCCTTCACCGTCCTTCCGCGTCTCCACCGGCTCCGTCCCGCCGCCGCACAGCGCGCGGAGCGCGGGGACGGCGACACCACGCCCGCGCGCGGCGGCCCGGCTCGCCCTCGCCCGCGGGCCTCGCAACGACGCCGCGCAGCGCACGGGCGCGGGAGCAGGGCGGGAGATAGCGGAACGCATGGCACACCACGTTGTAACGTAACGTTTGCCGCGTGCGGGAGGAGTGGCACGAGTGGGCTAGCACTTGAGCAGCCAGGAGGAGGGGAGGGGGTAGCCGGTAGGTGTGTGATCGGGGGACGGCGGATGCGCGCGGGAGAGAATCCTGGGGGTCGCTGCACGTGGGGGCGCGCTCTTTATCCGTGGGCCCGAAGATTCCGGACGCGGCGCACCCGTGGGCGGGCGTGGCACTGGGCCGACGACGCGTGGAGGACAGGATGGGGGGTGCCGCGCGGACGTCACGCGGCCGCGCTGGTTTGGCTCGGCTCGGCTGCTGCTGGCTGGCTGCTGCCCGAGCCCACGGCTTCTGGGGACGGGGGCACGGGGCCGGGGAGAGCTGCTGCGTCATGGCGTGCGTGGTGTGTCGGTTTGGTCGTGCCGACGTGCCGAGGCGTGGCAGCGGCAGGCTACGACGGATCCGGGGGGCTTCTAGTTGGGCGATGGGCTTCTAGCTGGGCCTGCATCTCGGTTGTAAAGCGCAGATTAATTCGCGAAAAGAAAATTTTTAAATGTCACAGTAGACATTAGATCGGATGTCTGGTTTTCGGACACGAATGAAAAAACAAATTTTATGGCTCACCTGAGAATTGAGAGACGGATCTTTTAAACCTAATTAATCTATCACTAGCATACGTGGGTTACTATAGCACTTATGAGTTATGACTAATCATAGACTAATTAGGCTCAAAAGATTCGTCTTACAATTTTTTCCTAACTGTGCAATTAATTCATCTAGGTTTAATACTTCATTTAGATGTCAAAGATTCGATGCGATGCTTTTGAGAAAAAATTTGGTAACTAAATCGACCCTAAGCACCCTAGGCCCCGTTCGGCCACCTCGTAAGTAACTAAGTCTTACTCGTTTTCTACGTGCACGCTTCTTGAACTGCTAAATAGTGTTTTTTTATAAAAATTTTCTATAGAAAAGTTGTTTTAAAAAAACATATTAATCTATTTTATATGTTTTTAATAATTAATAATTAATTAATTATATACTAACCTATTACTACGTTTTTTGCGCCATGATATAAGTTAACTTATCTAAGTCCTCGAACGTAAGCAGCAGCGCTAGCATAAAGCCATTCACCGTGGGAGTTGATGGACACTTTTTGCCTTTGGGCAACTATTCAGCACGTACGTGCTTCTAGCTAGGTGTCTTGCAGGCCAACTAGCTTTCGGGGGACCCTGCGAAAGTAATGTGAGTGCCTCTCAGGGGTGTTAACCCCACCGCAGTGTTGTTGTCTACTACTACACTCTACATGATCTGACCCAGCGCAACCTTCTCCCTAGTCCCTACTTCGTCACAACACTAATGTGACGTGCACGAAGGACCGTTCTTCTTCATGACTAAGGGATTGTTTGGTTGGGGTAGCACCATATCATATCGGATGTTTGACACTAATTTAAAGTATTAAATCTAGACTATTAATAAAACTTATCTATAATCTTGGATTAATTCGCGAGGCGAATCTAATGAGCCTAGTTAATCCATGATTAGTTTGTGTGATGCTACAGTAAATATTTGCTAATTATAAATTAATTAGACTTAAAAATTCATCTCGTGGATTAGCTCTCATATATGAAATTAGTTTTTTATTAGTCTATGTTTAATACTTCAAATTAGTGTCCAAACATTCGATGTGACTAGAAACTAAAAATAAGTCCCTAGAAACAAGCACCCCCTAAGATATGTGATTTTGATGGTCTTTCTGCATATCGAATTACTCTAGAACATATGGTTGTGAAAACACATGAATAGAAAAAAAATCGAATAGAATATCATGTCTTTCTCGGGAAATTTAAAACACATATAATCTCAAATCTATTGTTTCGATGACACAGTAACAATGAATAAATTTTGTAGTCATAGAAATAAAGGAAAAAAATCATGTACCCCTCTAACTTTTTCATGAAAGTCCATCTACTACCCTACGAAGTTTGTAATTACCGTTAAAGTGGTTTTGATCAGTTCGCTTTGTGCATTTGAACACTAAAACGAGTGGTTTTGAATAACTAGTATATTTTCTATTATCGATTTTTACTCCTCAATTTATCTATACTGCTATAAACTTATACGGTAGTAGTGTTGAGTCTGTCACCACCATCATCACTATCAAGTATCAAGTGGATGATTATATGAGCATAATATGTGTTAATGTTCTAAATAATCTTTGTACTTGTGTATCTCTATAACTTAATTGTATAAGCAGGGTACTTTTGATTTTGTTTTTTTAGATGAAAGGTTTTTATATTTAAAACAAATTATGACACATATGCAATCCTGTTTCAACCAGATAAAAATATTGTCACGACTTAATTTTGTTTTTTTATAACTTATTGCAACGCACAAGCATTTCATTAGCTAGTGCCCTATAATGATGTTATGCTATTATTGCATGTTTGTTTGTGAAAGAGTGAAGTGGTGACTTTAACTGATATACCCAATGCATTTGTCACGTAGTCAAACTCATAAAATATATAATAGCAAACTATAGAAAAAACACCTTAAGGAATTATATGAACAATATCGTAAAAGTTCGGGGGTTGGGTGTCCGAGTTGAAATTTTAGGGTGCTAAATGCACTGTTAATAAGTTTAGGGGGGGGGGGGGTACGTACAGTGACTGTTCCTATAAAGAAAGAAAAAATATTATATGAGTTCCCATGCTTATTTTCTTCTAATAATACTCTAGCATCACACTTTCTGTATGATTTTCAAGGTATTTTATATGGATCAATCTTCTGTTCCAAATGACTATAAAATTTTTCCCATACGATTCATATTCTCTATAATTCTTTCGTATTTTTATTTGTTCCAAAGAGAGCTCTAGCAATTTTGCTTAAGACGAATGTAACTATGTAAGGAACAGTGGTGTATGACTTCATAAATTAAGTTTCAAGTGGTGCATATTATTAGTTGATGCAGATACCGAAAGCCATTTTTTTAATCCAAAACAACAACAATACAAGGACCTACGTTTAATGGCATGGGAATTAGAAAATGAGTGAAATTGCTGAATTGGGTCTTCGCTTGAGATCATGTACAAAATCAATTATCACCTTACTCTCTTCATCCTCACATAAATAAATATGATGACATAAAAGACATGGGAGAAAAGACAAAAAAAACATTGTTACGCATGAGTCAACTCTTAGTATTTATTGAATGAAATTTTATTCCGTATAGGCTAATAAAAGAAGAGGATAATAAAAATATTATATTATACCAATAAAGAAAATATATTTAATTCTCTCTTTATACATACCTTTTATAAGTTGCTAATATGGATAAGAGAAGAGTCGAAACTACCTCCTAATGACATACAAAGACCCTCTTCTTCCTTTAATAAATCATGAAAGGCTACCAACACAGTTTAACATGCATCTTGCAGTAGCTGGAACTCTCACCGTTAGAAAATAAGTTATTTCTGCCGTTCGTAATTTATTCTAAAATGAAGCTATTTCTATGCCTAGATTCTCATCCTAATAAATTACAATTCTTCATTTATTTTTTCAACTACATTCTCTTTTTAAATAATCACAAACCTTGCTCCAACCATCCCACATGTTTTTTTAATTCCCGTGCATAGCTCTAAAAATGTCTAATAATTTCTTAATTCTCGTGCATTACCAGAAATGACTGTATTTTGCGACCGATGCAACACATTCTATAGCATGCAAAGCACTTTTTAAAAGTTGCCAATAGTGCGGCGAACATAGATGTCACTTCTCCACATTTTTTTTTTAAAAAAAAGCACTTTAGAAAAAGAGATTGTCATCCCTGAATTCTGAATTAGCTCGAATCAGGATGCAGCATGTATGGCAACTGGCAAGCATGCCATGTTTAAAGATTGCACGGCAATCCAATTATATGCTTCGTCTCCCAGGGAAGGAAGAAACAGGGGTGACCCCAAAGGCCACAGAAAAATGTGCGTGCTCCTGTACTATCAGTACAGGAGGATCAGAGCAGAATCCACGTTCTCTAGAACATACTGCTCACGCAGGCAAAGCCAAAAAAAGAACGGGAAAAAAAAAAGAAAAGGCAACGAGTACACGGGAAAGTTGATGGATCCACGTCGGCCGATGTGCGCGCACGCATGGCCTTGCCGGCCCTCTCTCGCGGCGGGATCTCTTGCAAACTTGATTAGTCACACCTTGTCTCCTACACTAGAAAATTTCTCTCTTACACAGAAGCAGATTTATCATCGAAGCTAGATAAGTTTTAGCTCCTTACCCGATGTACGTCAGTATTACTAAAGAGAAGAGAAGAAAAGAGCTGAAAGCAGATACCAGCGTCTAGATTGGCCTCTGCTTTCACCAACGCAAACGCTGAAACGCACGGTGAAAATCGTAGGGGTAGGAGAAGAAGGTGCTTTTCGGCGTAGGCCGGTACAGTACTGAGTACGAGCAATTGAAGCTATGTCCGTGCAAGTTTGACCTAGTGACAAAGACAAAGCATGATTAATCAGATCTCCGGACGACAAATTGTCCTCTCTCTCTCTCTCCCGAAGCTAGAATTAATTGGCCGCCAAGTACTTCGAGTAGATAAATATACTACGATGAGGTTGCCATTGGGTACGTTAACAATTCGTCGGTTCGTATATGCTACTCAGAATTTCAGAACCACATACGTACGCGAGTCCCGCCTGAGATCCAGCTAGCTAGCTGGTTGTATTTGTATGGATGGATGGCCGGCTGTACGGCACCAGTCGCTTTTACCTGCACCGCATTAGTTCAAGGTGAGTTTGGTCGTGGATCAAGACTGCGGTGGCCCCCACAGACTTCACAACTTGGATTTTCATAAATCGGGGACGGACGACGGCTCACTGCGAGTACACCCTGGAACCGTGGATCTATTTACCATCCTGCCCCTCAATCCGCCTGAAAGGAAAACTGGAAAAGGAACGGTTTGTTTTGTTTTGTGGTGAGCGGTGGCCATAACCCTCGTCCTTTTCTTTTTCTTATACTTATAAATTAAATATTAAAATTTTATTTTTGCAATTAGAATTAATTTTTTGTCTTTTTATCATAATTTATTTTTTAATATTTGCTTTTATATCGCTAAAATGATGTGTATAAAAAATTTATTAATAAATTATTTTTTCGTTGGTAAATATATCGTTTACTATGGGGCTAATGGCTGTATCACTCAAATTAAGGTCTCAAGTATCACACAAACTGAAATCATCAATCTAAATAGTGTTCTTCGTAGTGCAAAATGACTCTATTGTAACTTTAATTTTTTGTAAGACCCTATCATGTTCTATTTAAGTCCTTATACTTTTTAATATTTTTAATGTATAAATAGTTCGAATGTTTTGTACTAAATACCCCGAACATCACAAACAAATAAAAACAACAATCCCCTAATCTCTTCGGCCTCTCCGTCATTCTCCCCCTTGTCTCTGTACCTGCAAGTTGGCGACGACCTACTCCACCTTCTCCTTCCCCACTCCTCGATCATCTCCTCTGTCGGCATGGCATCCCACCTTGAGCGAAGCTCCTAGGCAGCCTCAAGCTCTAACTGTTGACACAACATTGATGGCCAAGTTGTATGACTCAATGAGATATAGTAGGATTATACATCATGAAAAAACCTTTCTCTTGATATTATCTCCCAAAATCCTACTATGTTTTCCTATAAAACATCTAAACAACAATTTTCATCCAATTCCTGTATTCTATAATTTCTAAGGCCATCTTCGGTTTGGAGAAATTTTACAGTAATTTTGGAGGAATTGAACTGTTTCCTCTGAGTTTTCTGTAAAATTTCTTTGATCTGAAGAAGCCCTAAGGATTAATGAGACATGTTACCATGATTTCTACATTTTTCATGTCCTATATTTTTTTCATCCGTGCGTTAATGCCTCAACCGCCAAAAGCCAAGAGGTGCGAGCCCAGTCAGCAACAGTGCCAGGGGCAAAACGGGGAAACCCGAAAAATACAAGGCGTGCTGCTGCAGCAGCTGCAGCAACGTAGAAGTAAAACGGGGCGAATAATTCGCGCTCCTCCACCCGTCCACCACTACTACCGCACCGCACCGCACCGTACCACCACCCTCCCTCCTCCTCCCACCCGATCTCGCGAACGCGGAAAACAGAAGCGAAAAAACAGGAGGGGTTTTCCCACACCACACACACCCACACAGCTCGACCACCTCCTCCCCCCTTCCGCCTCCGCTCTCCGCTCTCCGCCGCCGCCGCCGCCGCCTCCTCGCCGGCGCCCCCGAAACCCTAGCAGCAGCAGCCGCGCCGCCGGGATCCCGCCCGATCCCGCCATCGCCACCGCCGCCGCCCAGGCGAACCTCAGATCCGCGGAGCGCGCCCCGCCCCGCGCGCGGATCCTGCCGCCGCCCGCGAACCGCGGCCGCGAGGGGGTTGGGGGGGGGGGCGTGCTTGGCTCAGCTCGGCATTGGCTTGGCCCGATCCGGAGGGTTCGTCGTGGTGCGTGCCCTTGTCTCTGCCCCTGGTCTGGTCCCCGGGCTGTCTCCGTTTGGCGCGATCTGAGAATTTTCGTTCTGGTGTCTTCCCTTTTTTTGGCGCAGCGCTGATTGCTTCCGAGGTACCCGCTCAGGGAGTTACAGATTGAATTTTGCGCGGGATAATAGAGGTAAGCAATCGTCCAAGAACTTTTTAGTCTGTTCCCTTGTGCTGGATTAGTTGAAGAACCGTGTTCGGGAGGGGAGAAGTCTTTTGGGCAGTATCCATAAAGCTTAGTTGATGCTAACTCAGCCATTTTATTTTTAGTTACCTGCACTGCATTAAAGACAAACTTGCTAGATGTTTTTTTGCCGTTGTATTAGCAATTGCTAGTTCAATCGTGGCCCAGAGTTTTTCAGCTATTGATGTTACAGTAGCACATGTCACATGAGCTGAGGAAATTAAAGCTGGACTATCTGTTTTCTTTCAATAGCTTGAAGAATTCTGCAGTTGTGGACGTGGTCATGGTGCGGAATCGGGCAAGAATGAGATGGGAACGGCTGGTTTGCTTTAGCCATGTATCTCACTGCTGAATTTGTGCTCTCGGTAACTAGAGTACTTCTTGAGATGATGAATGGGTTGGGTCACAGCAATTATATATGAGTAACGGTGCCTTGCTCCTGTCATCGTCTGGAACTTCTGATTCACCTTCAAAGCACCAGGCTCCTGCTCGAACGTCGGTGGGCTCATTAGGATGCCTCTGTCAGACTGATTCCTTCTCTTCGTCAGTTTACGAGGATTGTGATACAGCTTCTGTGAACCATGTGGATGAAGAGGAGGCTGTGTCAAGGGTTTGTTTAGTGTCTGATGTGAGCAGGGGGGCCGAACGTTTTGAGTCTGCCGATTCTAACTTTTTCCATCGTCTCTCGGTGGAATGCTCTCAAAAGGAGAGGCAGCGGAAGGTTTCTTGGGGTGGCGCAATGGAGATGCAGCATTCTCCATCATCCCTAGAGATTGGAGTGGTGTCTTCCTCTCAGCCTCAGGAGAAGCCAAATCGCTCCCGGAGGGTCAGGAACAAGAGCTCACAGTTTGAAGACCCATTTTCATCTGAGCATGACCCAAGGCTAATTTACATTAATGACCCCAACAGGACAAATGACCGGTATGAATTTACGGGTAATGAGATCCGGACAAGCAAGTATACTCTTATCACTTTCCTGCCTAAAAACCTCTTCATCCAGTTCCATCGGTTGGCTTATGTATATTTCCTAGTTATTGCTGCTCTTAACCAGCTCCCTCCTTTAGCTGTGTTTGGAAGGACTGCTTCGCTGTTTCCACTACTTTTTGTGTTGTTTGTGACTGCTATAAAAGATGGTTATGAAGACTGGCGGCGTCACAGGTCTGACAGGAATGAAAACAACAGAGAAACTCTTGTTCTTCAATCTGGTGATTTTCGCTCGAAGACATGGAAGAACATCTGTGCAGGGGAGGTTGTCAAAATTCATTCCAATGAAACAATGCCATGTGATATGGTCCTGCTGAGTACAAGTGATCCAAATGGTATAGCTTACATCCAAACAATGAATTTAGATGGTGAATCAAACCTGAAAACAAGGTATGCTCGCCAGGAAACCATGTCCATGATAATTGACGGCTCATATTCGGGGCTGATCAAATGTGAACAGCCTAACAGGAATATCTATGAGTTTACAGCTACCATGGAGTTGAACAATCAGAGGATTCCGCTAGGCCAATCAAACATTGTACTGCGTGGATGCCAGCTTAAAAACACAGAATGGATTGTTGGTGTAGTTGTCTATGCTGGTCAGGAGACCAAAGCTATGTTGAACAGTACAATATCTCCTTCAAAGAGCAGCAATCTGGAAAGTTACATGAACAGGGAAACCCTTTGGTTATCAGCATTCCTCTTGATCACATGTTCAGTTGTGGCTACAGGGATGGGAGTATGGCTATTCAGAAATTCTAAGAACCTTGACGCACTACCATACTACAGAAGAAAGTACTTCACCTTCGGTCGGGAAAACAGAAAGGATTTCAAGTTCTATGGCATTGCTTTGGAGATATTTTTCTCCTTCCTAAGTTCTGTGATAATCTTTCAGATAATGATACCAATATCACTATATATCACCATGGAGTTAGTCAGAGTGGGGCAGTCGTACTTTATGATTGGAGATACACGGATGTATGACAGTACTTCAGGTTCAAGATTTCAATGCCGCTCCTTGAATATCAACGAAGATCTTGGTCAAATACGTTACATATTTTCTGACAAAACGGGCACATTGACACAAAACAAGATGGAGTTTCGGCAGGCTAGCATCTACGGAAAGAATTATGGGAGCTCCTTGCATGTCACTAGTGACTCATCTTTTGAAATAAGCGCTGCAGGTAAGTTCAGTGTCTTTTTTTTAAGAAAAAAACCTTTATAGTTTTTATGTTGTTTCAGACCATCCTTTCTTTCTCACAGTTAGAACATTAAGAGTAATAAGTGTTTTTATATGGTTTATGAAAATACTAAAAATTGTTCCTCGGGTTGAATTTTTAATTAGCTTGATTAGTGGATACTCAAATTTATCATTCCTGTACCATGGAATTCAATGTTTCCAATTATGAGATCAATAGACATTTATATGCAGCTCTATCCATTTATTTATTCTCGCTCATGCTCATACGGTCATACCTCAGATAGGGTTTTGATCATTTACCTATCCATGATTAAGTCGTGACCTTTTGCAGAGTCATCGAGACAACAAGGCAGTAAGTCCAAGTCAGGAGTCAGTGTTGATTCAGCACTCATGGCACTTCTGAGCCAACCATTGGTTGGGGAGGAAAGACTTGCTGCCCATGATTTTTTCCTTACTTTAGCTGCATGCAATACAGTCATTCCAGTCAGCACAGAAAATTCTCTTGACTTGATCAATGAAATAAATGAGGTTGGCAGAATTGATTACCAGGGTGAATCACCTGATGAGCAGGCCTTAGTAACTGCAGCTTCTGCTTATGGATACACTCTTGTGGAAAGGACAACAGGTCACATTGTTGTTGATGTTCAGGGGGATAGGATAAGGTATATACTGCATAATTTTTTTTTCATGATAACAAATCTTCTACCACTGTTTTCATCCCCAGTTTACTATGAAATGCATTTTGTCTGTTATTTAAGAAGCATTTTTACTGTCATAACCAGGTTGGATGTCCTTGGTCTTCACGAATTTGACAGTGTGAGAAAAAGGATGTCTGTTGTCGTACGATTTCCAGACAACATTGTGAAGGTTCTTGTTAAGGGTGCTGATACTTCAATGCTTAGCATTTTGAGGAGAGCAGATGATGATGAACTTCACAATTCTTCGCATACTAAAATTAGAGAATCTACAGGAAACCATTTGTCAGGCTATTCATCAGAAGGTTTACGAACCTTAGTAATTGGTTCAAAGAACCTGACTGATGCAGAATTCAGTGAATGGCAGGAAAGGTATGAAGAAGCTAGCACCTCCATGACAGAAAGATCAGCAAAGCTCCGTCAGGCATCAGCTCTTGTTGAGTGCAATCTGACTCTTCTTGGTGCAACTGGAATTGAAGATAAGTTGCAGGATGGTGTTCCTGAGGCCATTGAGTCTCTCCGACAGGCTGGAATCAAGGTTTGGGTTCTCACAGGAGATAAGCAAGAAACTGCTATATCAATTGGCTTGTCATGTCGGCTATTGACTCAAAATATGCATTTGATTATTATAAATGGTTCCTCAGAGTTTGAGTGCAGACGCCTTCTAGCCGATGCTAAAGCGGAATTTGGAATAAAGTCGTCTGATTCTGTGAGGGGTTCTCGAGATGTGTGCAATGGTGATGTTTCTAAATTGACTACCTCAAATGGTCACATATCTGAAGGTGGCATACAAAACTTCGAGCTGACTGGAGTTATTGCAAGTGACAAGTTAGAATACTCTGAGAAAGTGGCAACTTTTGCTGATGCTGAACTAGCACTCATAATTGATGGAAGCTCCCTTGTGTATATTCTAGAGAAAGATCTTGAATCAGAGGTTGGAATTCCATCTGCCCTGTTTTAATTTCTTTTGTCAGTAATCTGTTATCATTGTTTTGTTACATTGGTTGATCAAATACCCACCACAATTTGGCGAACCAAATAGCCAGTTCTTTATTACACATGCATTGGGTACACACAATCATCTGTAGTTAGCTATAGGTGTGCTCACATACTTCACTATTTCAGCTAATCATTTATTTCTTGACTTTTTATGGCAGTTATTTGACTTGGCAACTTCCTGTAAAGTTGTCATTTGCTGCCGTGTTGCTCCACTGCAAAAGGCTGGAATTGTTGATTTGATTAAAAGCAGAACAAGTGATATGACCCTGGCAATTGGTGATGGTGAGATTTGTCTATCTGATTGTACTTGTGATGCTGATAGTTGACATCTTTCTATTTTTGTTGTATATCAACATACTCATTTCACATTGTTATCCTGTTTGTGATGATTCTCTGCTTGAACTAGATAAGGAATTTTGCTGGTGATAAGTTTCATGTTAGTCCTCTTGCTGAAGTTGAAGTATTTAACTGCATTACTAATTAGTGCTAAAATAGTTTAAATTGCAGCATCTTCCCAGACACTTGCAGTATTGTCGATATATGTTTGCACCAAGCTTTTATACCTAAACATTCTTATGCCAACAAAATTTTCCTACTATTTTTCCTTAATTGTTTAGTCACCATGTTCCACCAAGTACTGACACACTTTTGTATTTTTATTTTACCTTAATTGTTTAGTCACCATGTCCACCAAGTACTGACCCTTTTGTATTTTGTGACATGTTTCACTTTCGCAGGGGCAAATGATGTTTCAATGATACAGATGGCAGATGTTGGTGTTGGAATATGTGGTCAAGAAGGTCGTCAAGCGGTAATGGCATCAGATTTTGCTATGGGGCAGTTCCGCTTTCTGAAGAGATTACTTCTTGTACACGGACACTGGAATTATCAACGTATCGCGTATATGATTCTCTACAATTTTTACCGGAATGCTGTTTTTGTGCTAATGTTGTTCTGGTACACATTCTCCCTTCTTCTCATTCTTGTATTTGTAATTTCAGTTGAAGCTGACAAATATTATGTGATTTTTGTAGGTATATCTTGCATACAGCATATTCTGCAACTCTTGCATTAACAGATTGGAGTAGTGTCTTCTATTCCCTTATCTACACGTCAATTCCTACAGTGGTAGTTGGCATTCTGGACAAGGACTTGAGTCATAATACTCTACTTCATTATCCGAGACTATATGAATCAGGACTCCAGAATGAGGGCTACAACTTGACGCTCTTCTGGATCACAATGATGGATACCTTGTGGCAAAGCCTTGTCCTTTTCTATGTTCCCTTCTTCACATACAATATCAGCACAATGGACATATGGAGTATGGGAAGCTTGTGGACGATTGCTGTGGTTATACTTGTCAATATTCATCTGGCCATGGACATCCAACGTTGGGTGCTCATAACCCATCTTGCTGTATGGGGCTCTATAGCTGCAACATTTTTGTGCATGGTGTTAATAGATTCTATTCCGATCTTCCCTAACTACGGGTAAGTCCTGCCGAGTGCATCCTTCAATCCTTATTATAAATTGCCTACATGACGATATTAAAAAATCTACCATCTTATAACTGCAGGACAATATACAATATGGCTGCTTCAAGAACTTATTGGCTTAGTGTTTGCCTGATAATAGTCCTAGGCTTGCTTCCTCGGTTTCTTTGCAAAGTAATCTATCAGACCTTTTGGCCATCTGATATTCAAATAGCAAGAGAATCTGAGCTATTAAAAAAGCTACCTCAACGCTTGGGTTCAAGGCCAACAAGTGACATCATCTAACAACAATGGTTCGAGCAGTTGTTTGTGATCCCAGTTTGTGGGTTATGTTTATTCACTTGTTGAGCTGATTTTTTGCCCATTTTTTTGGTAAGTTTTATTTGTGATTTCATGTGATACTTCTTTTAACTCACCAAAGTGCACTAGTGCATTATTTCATAAGATACATCTTTCAATAGTATGCATTTTTTTTATATTGTTTTGAACTTTTGATTAACCTTGGTCATACGAGGACAGAAGTAAGAAATACGAATTCTGGTTGTGCAGGAGAGGCTGAAAATGCGACGAGGCGGCTGTGGCAAAAGGTACTGACTGTGTACGTGTAGGCACCAAACAGCGTCGTCCTTCTCGGGGCAAGTAATCAAGAAATGACAAATGTACAGATATGGGAAAGGGATACATACACTCTGTATTTTAAGGTAGATTTTGTGGTTAGGAAATAAATAGGTACATAGATACAAAATTCTTTTTGCCAATCTTTTGTATTACCTGATTATATGTTAACCATTTTCTTTTACACCCGCTCGTCAAGGTTTTAGATGGAGACTTCTGGTGTGTCCAAATGAATTTTATGGTTTACACGGACACAAGATTAATCTCCCTTTGTGACATATTTCATACCCTTGCTAAATTCGACAGCGTTGATCCATTTAAACTTTTGACTACTTGTAATTTTATTTTTTCTTTTGCTAATTTGACATGTCGGTTGGTGCATACCGCAATTTGTAATGATTAAACACTTCGAAAGCATAATTCCAGACAGCAGTAGATCAATGTAAAAGATGAAAAAAATATATCTATAAACCCCAAGATTCCATATTGCATACATACGAGCAATAGATAAACAATTGCCACGATGTGATCATACACAAACGATATCATTACGTGAGGATGCAGTCAAAAAGTACTTTAGCAAGGTGCGCTTCTACCAACAAAACCTACGAGTCTACGCACGCCACAGCAGGAATTACATAAAGTAACCCCAGCACGCTCTCCAAGTGTGTTTATTTCCCGCACATTTTGTATTGGATAGTCATCTTCAGACAAGTAAAATTCTATGGAAGTCAAATCCTTCAATACAAAGTCACCACCTGTACACTGGGACTGCACGCAAGCTTCAGAAGACTTGAGCTAGCCGTCAATCCAGAGGAAAACGGTACTTCACTGCAATCGAGAACAAGGGCAAAAGTTAGCAATTGAACATGTCAAATTGATTTGGAGAAAACTAGGAGGATGATAACAGTGATCATATCATGTAAAAACAGCTAATGCCAGTTAACTACAGTATGGTTAACAGATCAAAATGATTGAATTGTGGTCCAATGTTGCCTCAGCGACTTCCGTGAACGGAAAGATATTTACAACACTAATTCTGTGAGCTAGACAGGGTTGCATACTTGCATTCTTTTGGTGTGGTAACGAATATAAATAAAAATGTTGTTCTGTAGTGCTGTATAAGGGCACCTCCAAAGCAGCGCTAAAGAGAGGTGCTTGTATAAAAAAATCGGTATAGTGTTTAGCTTAATCATGCTGTTAAGCACCTCATTAAGTACTCTACATTGGAGGTGCCCTAATCGTTTAGCAATGCTGATCACTAAAGATGCTATATGGCATAAAATCACAAACTGCACATTCATGTAGACTGGTAAGCATTGTAAACAAATACTAGTACGTGGAAGGGAAATAAATATATAAACAAATTGCAAGGCCAGAATTGATCTGGAGCATCGATCTAACTCAGCAAATAACAGTGATAGTAGAAATTGCAATTAAGAATATAGTTTAGGGCTATAGGCACATACATATCCATTGCACGTACAAGTGTCCACTAATCCTAAATATCCTATGTACTAAGAAATTATCTAGACGGTATTGGTAGTTTGCCCCCAATGCACTCACTCAAATGTGTTATTGGAGGACAAAAGGGCAACTTACCATAGCACTCAGCCAGGAGTACAGCTGCACTAATCGTAACTTGCTATGCTCGTTTATCCTCGGGAAACACATGCATGTTCACCATGTCTCCAGTTCCTTTCACAGCACTGCCTACAAGAGAGAGCCCTTCCTCGTCAGCCTCATCAGCTGTATCCTCCGAATACGCAAACCTGTAAACAGCAGAAACAGCAGAAAATACATCAAAATGTGTAAATAGAGGCAGGAAATTCATCCAGCATTTTCTTAAACACAGCGTCCAAGAGCCAAGTCCATTTTTTAAAGAAAAATACAAGACATTTGTCCATACGCAAACCCAAGATATATACCCTTATGACCCAGTGCCTAGTGTGATAAAAGCAAAATGACTTACTACTATTTACAAAAAACCACAATTCCACTTGTCAAATGAGAAAGTGAACTTCATTAGCAGGTACTTACCCTGTTGGATTGTGAGATGGAGACCAAAGGATGCATATAATGGCAAGGAGGGCATAGGAGAGAAGATTCCAAAAGGCAGGGATGATCCAAGCCCTTTGCCATAGCTCACTCAATGGATCAGTTGCATTGAAGTATAGCTGATTAAAGAAAAAAAGAAGTCAGGTCATACTGTAAAAGCATGGCTCATGCAAGAGAATCGTCAGGCAACTCCAGAACTACAACAAATGCGTGAGGTTGTACAATCACATAGAAAGATTGTGGAATGGGGAAGGATCAGAGCAGTGATTCATCATTTGCTCTTTATACTCACCAACCATTATCAGGAGTAATGAGGATGTTGTTGTTAAATGATCATATGAAAATCTAAATATGTGCCTCATATATAAGGACAAGAAAGTGTCACTGAGTGTTGTTGATTAATTTACCATTTGCTACCATCTCAAATAGGACTATAGAATTGACACAAGCTCATACCTCATAGCCAATCCAAGCAATTGAGACAAGAACTGATAAAGCTAGAGAATTTGTAAACTTCCGATACAATTCAAGTTTTGCCATACTTCTCCGCAGCTGTAATGTAATTAGAGCCAGATCAGTACAGGGGATATTACAAAAAAATGACAACAAAGTAAAATATACATGAACTAAAAATCATCTCTATAGACGTATATTGCAAAACAAAATAATCAAATTCAATGGACATTCTCTTCCCAAAAAAATCCACTGCACATGTAACATAAATATTAATTGCTGAAGCATAAAAGGCATGTTCACAATGGACTAAGGGGTATTGAATGGGACGCTGAACAAGAACAAGCTGCAGATTTTACTAGATAAAGGCTCTGCAATTCCTTTCAGAAAGACCAGGATTTTTTTTTGTGATATAGCAACATGGTGTGAAGAAAGAATAATTATAAAAATAGCACGAATGATATACCAGGACACGTAGAACATAATAAACTATTTACTTGCATTGATAAGACCATGAGGTTGCTACCTGCAGCTTCTCCAAAGTTCGAGAGAGCGATGAAAATATCCAGATAATGAAGGTAGCATCAAGTATAGCAACAGGCAACACCAGAAATAACCTTGTTTTCCCAGAGAAGTCATTAATGTTTCCAAGATTTTCAACAAGCTCAAGACCTTCTGAAGCAATAAAATAGATGACACCAAGAGCACCTACTTTAGATGTAACCCCACCCAATGTGGGTCTAACAACACCATATCCCATAGAAACTACTAATAAAAGAAGGCGAGATATAGTCTTCTTCACGGCAGTAAATGTAACTGCCCACAAGGTTATGGCCATAGGTCTGTTTCCAGTTGAATTGAAGTTACCATACTCAAAGTACCAGAAAGCCATCTCGCACATGCCAAGAGCAATAACAGCTGTTATATGGTAGTGCAGCTGCAAAATATCCTTCCAGCATCGCACAAACTGAAGAAACCACAGAAGCCCAAGTACAAGATACGCAAGAGACATGAAACCAAAAAATGTCATCATTGGAGCCATTTTACCAGGGAGATAACCTTGTGGGTTTCGCCAAACAGTCCTGCCTGTAATCTTCAATCCCTTGAGCTGTGGATCACAGAACATAAAATAGAGGTAGTACATCCCTGTTTTGTTTATAGATACTTGTGTCACCATGTTAGCTTCTTCATCTCTACCATTAAAGAATGTCTGAACCCTTTTTGGCCAGTCAGGATTATCAGGATTGGGCTGTATAATCACTTCACCAACTTTGCAGGACTTCTCTTTGTCGAGCTCAGGAGTGCAGCATATTGCATCAGAATGCAAGTAAGCACCACCAATCTTGCTTCTGTCCTGGATCTCAACAATAATAGCCTCAACTAATCCTGTCTTTTGCTGCATCGCCTCATGCCTAGCTATTGACTCCTGGGTTCGTCGAAATGTAACAGATTCAAACCTGAAAGAGATACCAGCGAAATAAGACCACGGTTTCTTCCTTCCATAGTATGTCTGTGCTTACCCGTGCATTTAATACAAATGTCCGTGAAAAAATAATTGATCAAAAGGATACAAGAATTGGAAGTTATAATATGTAGTTATTTTCGAAGTAACATGCAGTAGTGCCGCCTCCATTGTAGTTTGTGCAATGCATGTTAATTACATGCTAGTGCTCCAACATTTCACATGTTAGGCATGCGATCACCCTGTCATGTGGTTAATAATGAACACATTTCATGCCCAACAAAAAGATTATGGAGTGTTCTAAGCTTATAAGCAATTGGATTATTTGTTACACACTTCCAAATGTGTGATTTCTCAAAAAAAAGATCCTCATCGGTATTGTGGCCCTCATTGTTTGGCTTTTTCCTGAAAAAACTAAATAACATATTTGCAAGCAAAAAAATGATTTGTGAATAAAACTTTTATATACATGTTTTTCGTGATCTAAAAGCAAAGGTTGAAAAATAAACTCTGATAAAATAACTACAAAACCAACTCGAAATTTAAGGTTGAAAATTCAAATTTTGGCTTATAAGCAAAAGTGAAAGAAATGAGGATGACAAATTTTTCTAAGCTATTTTTTTAGCTTTATAACACATTTATGTATAATATTTAATTCATCCCTTCAAGGGATTGCGGCTAATATGTTCAACCATCCAGTTGGAATACATTATTAAACAAAAGGCGCTAGCTCTCCCTGAATAGCAGCTTCATCACATGTCAGTCAAACCGAGTAAAAAAATTGGTTGAACACAATAATACAAATTGGATCACGATGACTGAACGGGAAAAAAAAAACAGCTTTCAGTAGCTGCTTCAGATCATCTAAACAGATCAACCTATGTGCGCATAAATTTCTGTTCTACAAATTCCAATCGAGATTTGAGAAACAAAAGGTGCGATATTTGACAGGCACATCTGATCCTAACCCCCCGAACGCCGAAACCCCAAAGCGAAACGCGCCCGATCAGGGACTCAGGGCCGTTTCGATCACCCGCAAAAACCCTAGCGCGCGCCGCGAGCCGGAGAAAAATTGAGCGCCGCACCTGATGAAGGAGGCGGAGGAGTTGGAGGAGGGGTCGGAGGCGAAGAGCCCCTCGCTGCCGCCGTGGAAGAAGAAGGAGTTCGCCCGCGGCGCGAAGCCGCCGCCCGAGTACTCGTGGATGGACGCGTCCGCGCCGCGCGCCGCCGCGATGGCGACCAGGACGGCGAGCGCGAGCGCCGCGAGGGGGCCCCGCCGCCGCTGCATCGGTAGAAGGCCCACCACCCTCCCGACGCCCGCCGGTCTCGTCTCAGGGAGCTAGGGAGCAGGAGGCAATGGGGGAAGGTGAAGGTTCGAGAGCCGCGTCCCGCTGGCGGTGGGAGCTGATGGTTGAGGTTGGTGTGCGCGTGCGAGCGAGTGTGAGGAATCTCTCTCGCTTGCTCGCTTTCGTCTCAAGCACAGACGGGGGAGGGGAGGGGAGGGGAGGGGAGGGGACGAGTGATTAGTGGTGGGTTACTGATCCGTGAAACGTGATTAATATGGTGGTGACTGGGGAGGGAGCAGCAGTGAGTTTACTGACCGGTAAGGTATAGTCTCGGTGGGGATTTTAGGAGATCTTAAACTCACTAAGGCCCTATTTAGTTCCTAAATTTTTTTTCAAAAACATCGTATCGAATTTTCGGATATCTAAATGAAACATTAAATATATATAAACATTAAAACTAATTATATAGTTATATAGGAAACAGTGAGACGAATCTTTTGAGTCTAATTAGAACGTGATTACCATAAGTGCTACAGTAACCTGTGCTGATAACGGATTAATTAGACTCAAAAGATTCGTCTCACGGTTTCCAGACGGAATCTAAAATTTATTTTGTGATTAGATTAAGTTTAATATTTCAAATATGTGTTTAAAGTTTTGATGTGATTATTTTGTAAAAAGAATTTAAAACTAAACAACCCCTAAATGATACGATATGTCACAGGGATAAAAAAGAGTCATGTGATACAGAATTAATTATAACAATTTGTGTTTTATGGGGACGAAGCTCAGTGTATGTAGTTACCTAAATAATGAATCTGGATTAATATCTTGATTAACAATAATTTGTTTCATCAGCACATATTTAATCAATTACTATCAGTCATTTAGATGCAACATTTAAGCGATATGTTAGCTTATAAAATTGTGAAGTGAATTTTACATCGAGATCACTTGTTTTATTCATCCACTCAAACTTTTGATGATATCATATTATTAGAAACCACACAATGAAATCTTGCATTGAGAATGACCTAAAAGCAAGTTTGATCATCCTATCTCTGCTCTAAAAATGCTAAATTATTTTGCCTTCATATTTTTAATAGATAAAATTGTTATTTTGTACTGCACGTTTGATCATTCATATTAGTCAAACAAACTTGTACAATTGTCATTTATTTTTTATAGTTAAATTTATTATTAAATATATGTTAATTATAGCTTACATTTTTCACATATTTATATAACTTTTTAATAATATGAAATATCAAATAGTTGACAAAAGTTCATCAGTATTATTTTGTAAAATACATATGGAGTATAATGTGTGAGTTAGGCCTCGAAATTCTAAAGCATTAAATGCAAAAATCATAAATAAAATTACATCACTAGAGTTGTAATACAAAAATCATATTTTTAATATTACAACTTATAATATTATTTAGGTGCAAAGTATAGATGATAAAAAGTCAATATGGTACACAGGATATTTGGCTATACACAGGAGTACTTAATATGCAAGTGGTTTCGTACCGTACTTTCGTCTACATGTTTAAGCAGGTTGAAATGCACATACAAACGTAACATGGAGAAATTATACGGTATTCTGTCCCTTTTCCATCTTTTCTTTTTATTTAGAGATAATCATTTTTTTCTTCTTATTAAGAGAAGATCTTGCACTTTTTGTATAACAGGCCGGCCCGTTACCCATTCTCATGGCGCAAGTGCGGATGGGCCTCGGCCTGTGAAGAACCGGCCCAACATCTGATTGCGTTTTCACCTAAACCGACTTGGACTCGGACTCGGAGTCCGACTCCGACTCAGCTTCGTGCCTCCGCGGGCGATATAAGGCGGCGCCACCCGCCCATCCACCATTCCACCCCGCGTTTCGCCGGCTCTCGTCTACTCGTCTCTCTCGATCTTCCGCTCCCGGAGCTCCCATCCATCCTCCGGTGAACGCACCCACAGCGGCATCCTCCGTTCGCGAGTCCGGCGATCCAGGCCAACTCGAGCGAGGCTATGGCGGTGTACTACCTGTACAGGAGCGGGGTGGACACCTTCTCCGTGCCCGTGCAGGGGCCTTCCGTGTCCGTCGCCGAGCTCAAGCGCCTCATCATGGCCACCGCGCGACAGGGCCACGGCCGGTCGCGCGGCCGCGGCCCAAGGGAGACCGTCGCGTTGTACGGCGACAGGGCCGGCGAGGAGTACACGGAGGAGGCCGAGATGATCCCGACCGGCTCCACAGTCGTGGTGCGACGCCGAGTCGACGGGCCTCCTGTCGAGACGATCGTCGACTCGTCCCTAAAGAAGCCGCTGTCGCAGGGTGGCGGTGGTGGTTCTTCGTCGGACTCTGGTGTGCCGTCGACGGAGGCTGAAGCAGTCGATGAGGAGAGAGCCATCAGCGCCGTGATCGAGGCTGCAGAGCTCAAGTGGGAGGCCCCATCCCAGGGAGGCCACTGCTATGGTCACCGCAGCACGCACGCATGGAGGGCACCACCGGCCGGATACGTCTGCCACAGGTGCCGCGTCCCGGGGCATTTCATCCACCACTGCCCCACCAATGGCGACCGAAGATTTGGCATCCGGAGGGCAGGCCCTGCTCCGGCGTCCTCAACGGCGCCGCTTGCGTCCGGGGATCCTGAGGGCGTCGTCGTCCCCGCAGAGCTCTACTGCAAGATTTGCCAGAGGGTGATGATCGACGCGGTGTTGGCGAGCAAGTGCTGCTTCGACAGCTTCTGCGACAGGTGCATCATCACCGGCAAGTCCAAGTGCGCGTGCGGGGCACAGGCGCGCGCCGACGACCTGATTCCCAACCCGAAGCTCCGAACCACCATCGCCAACCTGCTCGCCACCATCGGCGCCACGAGCGGAACGGAGAAGCCGAAGAGCTCCGCCGGCAGCAACGCGGCAGAGCCGGCACCTCACAGCCCGACCGCTTCCCAGGCGAGCCGCAGCAACGTGAGTTCCATGACGTCCACGCACAGCGACGGCGGCGCGACGTCCACGTCCAAGAAGAGCGCCACGATCTCAGGCGTTCTCGGGCAAAGGAAGGCGCGGGAGACAGACGGCGACCACTCCGTAGAATCCAGATCGCTGGCCATCGACGGCAACCACCACAGCGCCCCGTTCTGCCCGGCGCCAGGCTACGTCGACCCCTTCTTCAGCGGCATGCCTTTCGGAGCAGCCTACTACGGCGGCGTGCCTTACGGTTGTGGTGGTGGTGCTGCTGCTGCTTACGGCTACTACGGCGAGGAGCACCGTGACATGAAGAGGGCACGCCTACGATGATCGCACGTCGCCGGTACATTGTTGCCTGCTGCTTGCTGCCGAACTATAGCGGGAAGCAGTTTTTTAGTATACGGGTGTATATACACCGTTGTTTGCATGCTATCTAAATAGTCATCAAAAAATATGGAAAAAAATTAATAATATAGTTTAATGTGAGTTATATCACTCCACCAACATGCAAGTTTAATTTCATCTTCTACAAGTTGTAGCAAAAATAACAAAAATAATTATGAATATGCGTATAGTTAGTTTCAGTTTTATTTGTGTTTTTTGCTACAATTTGTAGAAGTTGAATTTAAACTTGCATGTTTGTGGAGTGATATAACTCATATTAATCTATCTTATCAATTTTTTCATATTTTTAGACATACAAACATACGGGTATACCTATACCCGTGTGCTAAAAACTATTCTCTCTCCCTTGTGCGTTTTTCTGACTGTTCTCTCCCTTGTGCGTTTTTCTGACGACTCATATCTCAGAAGACACGTAGAGAATGTGCAACAGTGTAGTACATGAGCATTTCAGTCTTCTTGTTTGTACTAAGTAATGAAATGAATGCATATGATTCTTTTTTGCCAAATCAAAAATATGTTTGTCTCTGTACAACTGTGTGATTCTTGTTTAGAACCACCAGACATTCCGGGGCCTTTGATAGCGTTACAGTGCACCTCGGCCTCTTGGGCCGTCCCCCGTCTCCACGGCCCATGCCGTGCTTTCCTCTTGGGCTTCTGCCTCCGGCCCCAAATAATCCAATCCTATGCGCGCCCTAATCACGGAGATGCCGTGGAGTGGGCCGCCCCCCCCCCCCCCTCCGGCAAGAAATTAATTAAGGGGTTGTTTAGATGGAGCTATTTTAGCTTCATGTCATATTGGATGTTTGGACATTAATTTAAAGTATTAAATATAGATTAATAAAAAACTAATTTCATAAATGACAGCTAATCCGCGAGACGAATTTTTTGAGCCTAATTAATTCATAATTAGCAACTGTTTATTGTAGCATCACATAGGTTAATCATAGATTAATTAGGCTCATTAGATTCGTCTCGCAAATTAGCTTAAGATTATAGATGAGTTTTATTAATAGCCTGTGTTATAATAAATATTCAAACATTCAATGGACTAAGTACTGAAGTAAAACAAACATCCGGTAAAAAGTACAGGGTCGAACGATAAACCACACGCACAAGTCCTCCCATGACTAATTCACCAACGCACACGAGCTTCCACACACTTTATTTTCCTTTTGACATCACCACATGCAGGCATAGATTTCCCTTCTCCAATAACATGACAGCGGTAGCTAGCAGACTGCAGGTGCCAGGCAGTGCAGCTTATTAATCTTCTTACTGAGATTGGCAACCTTTCAGTTAACTGCAAGGGAGCTTCCCCCTCGCTGGACACTTCCATTATACAATCAATTCCTCGTTGATGTTTCTTGTTCTTATGCCGATTCTATATTTCCGTCCTACGTGGACGAAAGAGACAGCATGTGTGACACGTCGTCCCGTTGTAACAAAAACCGCTGGCCGTTCGGTCTCCGTGTCTCCAGTTTCCATCAGCCGTAAGCGTGTCGTTCAACGCGCCAATTGCATAGTGGCGATCTTTTTTGTTTTGTGTCCGCGTCATGCGTGTGCGCAGGAGGAGATCGATCGATCTATAAACATAATGAGAAATGAGGCCACAAAGGCAGAGCTAGATAGCTAGCTGCTTCACGCTAGCGACAGATGCTCGAGTTCGATGTCACCAGTGATCCAATGTTAGATGAAACGAAAGCGACGGGTGTACTAAGGCCCTGTTTAGCTTCTAAAAGTTTTATCTCAAAAATATCTTTGTACATCTAAAGCAACCATTAAATATAGATAAAATGAAAAATTAATTATATAATTATGTGAGAAATCGTGAAATGAATTTTTTGAGTCTAATTAATCCGTCATTAGCACATAAAGGTTATTGGACTAATATGAACTAATTAGGCTCAAAATATTCGTCTCACAGATTCTAGGCGAGCCGTGAAATTCGTTTTTTCATTCGTGTCCAAAAACCTTTTTCAATATTCGGTCAAACGTGTGATATACTAACCACCCCCTAAATAGACGAAATTTCAGTCCAAGTAGACGAAGACAGCCTGATTGAAAAATCGCAGGTTTCAGAGCACAGAATCTAGCGGCCTGTACGCCAAGTGATCGTTTTCCATACACATCTTTTTATTTATATTTATGCTTATTTGATAATTTAATATTTTTTACTTTACATTTAAAGTTGATTTTAGATTTTTTTACCATAGTTATTTTTCAGTTATTGCTTTTAAATCATTAAATACACTAATAAAATTTATTTATAAATTATCTTTTATAAACTGTGTTTACACATGACTCTTTTATATTATTTTTCTTTATTTTTAATTCTAAAACTGTTTTTCTAATCGAATTTTTTACCGTAATTTTAGATTTAGATTTTTCCAACTTGTATTTATGGATGGATTCTGAATTTTGTTTTTTTTTTCTAAATTGTGTTTACATCTATACTCTTTTTAATTATTTTTCGTTTTTCTAATTTTAAAATTGTATTTCTAATTGGATTCTTTTTTCGATTAACATGGGTTTAATTCGATATTTAGATTTTTATAAATTGTACTTACACATTTACTATTTTTATTATTTTCTTTATTTTTAGTTATAAAATTTTATTTCTAGTTAGATTCTTTTTAATTACATGTGGACTCTAAAATTGTATTTCTAATTAGATTTTTTTATGTTTTTGATTAATGAGAGATTTTCTAGCCCATAAGAATGAACATACATATATAGAAACATAATTATATGTAATGCATTATAAACAACTGGCTACCAGAATCATTATGTCGTTGTGTCCGTATGGTTGGTAATTTGTACCCTCCAGAGTGAACGTGGTGCTGGTGCCTGACCGTATGATCTACGAGATATATTGTGTTCTAACGGTGTATATAGATTTTTCTTTTTTTTAAGATTAACGTGGTAATTTCTAGCCTTAAATTTAGACCATATGATCTAGATATATCATGGTCTAACATATTTTTTCTTCGATTAACGTGATAATTTTTAGCCCTTAGAATTACGAACATATATTATAATAGATATGTAGATTGCGTTCAACTCGGAAACCAATTGTAAGCACTATATTATATTTGTAAGTTGATCCATCGCTGAACCAAATAATTGAGCATATCCGATCAAGATATTCTCACGCGAAGGAGGAAGTCCGACTCAAATACCGGTATTTTCTTTTTTCTCTCCCTTATAGTATACGGTCTTTCATTGTCCGACTAAAAAAACTGATCTTTTTTTTCTTTTCTCCTATCTATCTATCTATTATATATATCTATTATATATATAAAGTAATAGGAAAATGAGGCTCCAAGTTGCCTCTTACGGGCTAGAAATTCTGAGATTAATCGGAGGAAATAGGAGAAAAAAAGAAAAGATATTTTTAGGAGAAAAGAACGGCAAAAAAATTGAATCGGACAACAAGAAAAAAAAGTAGAACGGCAAAATTTAATCGGAGGAGGAGAAAAATATTTTTTTAGGAAAAAAAGGAAAGAACGGCAAAAAAAAAAGGGAAAGAAAGATATTTCTTTTGAGTCGGACTTCGTGAATACCTAACTATATCTACGTAGTGTCTAACTTTATGAAAGTGCGCTAATTATTGAGGGATGCGTAATAGAAAAATTCAAACCTCAGGTATGAAGAAAAGAGTCGTAAATACACTTTAGAAAAATCTAAATCTTGGATTAAAAGTTTTGAAATAGTTGATACTGAGGGAAGAGCCCATCAATAAATGCAATTTAGAAAGATCTAAAATTTTGGTTAAAATAGAAAAATTAAATAAATATAGATAATAAAAAAGTCCACATGTAAATAAATCTCGGATTCAAAATTTTAAATAATTGATATTTAGGGAAGGATCCATCTATAGATACAATTTAGAGTCATCTAAAATTTCGGTTAAAAAGAATCAGATTAGAAATATAATTTCAGAATTAAAAATAAAGAAAAATAATAAAAAGAGCCCATGTGTAAATACAGTTTAGAAAAATCAAATCTTTAGACGAAAAATTTTAAAATAATTATACTTTAAGAAAATTTAAATTCAAATTAAAAATTAAAAAGTAATTATTATCTAAATAAGAGACCCTACATAGATTCAATGTATAACGGCTAGCCGCGTAATATGCGCGGGCCACCGTGCTAGTTTTCTTTTAATTAATCTCAGAATTTTTAGCCCGTAAGAATTAACGTGGTGTCTCGTTTTTTATTACTTTTTTTATATATAATTAGCAGTTTGGCCCGCGCATTTGCGTGGCTAGATTTAAGTCAATTTTATGTTTTACTCTTATCTCTTTTGATCTTTAAACTGTAAAACATGTTATTTACCTGTATGCTAAACTATACTTGTAAATAAACTCTTTTCGACATAATATTTAATTTGTAATTCAAATTTTAGATACTTTTCTAATTGTATTTATACGTTGACTCTTTCTCTTAATTTTACTTATTTTTTGGATTTTTATAAATTGTATTTACACATGGACTATTTTATTTTATTTTTTATTTGTAATCTTGAAATTTTATTTCTAATCAATTTTTTTCTCATTTACATGTATTCTAAACAGTACCTAAACTCTTTTCTACATAATATTCAATTGGTAATTCAAATTTTAGATACTTCTAAATTGTATTTATATGTTGACTCATTCTCTTAATTTTACTTATTTTTAATTGGAGTTTTAGATGTTTTCAAATTGTATTCATAGATTTTTGTCTAGTATTTTCCCCATAATCTGAATAGGATTTTTCTAGATAATTTTTTACCTTATATGCTTAAAGCTGGTGCTGGACTTGGCCGGGAGGCTGGAGACAGCACGCTGTTCGGTCTCGGTATGAATCCGGCGCGGAGGGTCTCGACGGCCGGCAGGAGGGACTCAGCTGGCGGAGCGGGAACGTCGGCCACCTCGTCTCCAGCGGCAGCGAGGCAGCGGGGACAATGATCTCGCCTACGTCGTCGACGGGGTCGTGCAGCACTAATATTATTGTGGCCCCTATTATTGAACCCATCGGCACCCATCATCTCCGTAATACATAGCATGATTTTGACTAATAAGAGATACAAATAATTCACGTTGTCGAGTCCTAGCCTATTTATACGGTAATGTGTTACGTATCAAACTTAGAAAGAAGCATCCGACTCTTAAATTTTCAAAATATTTTATATGGATTCTCATTAAATCTCATCCATTAAAATCTAAATCTATGTGATCTGGTATCTAGCTCCGACTTGAAAAATAAAAAGAGAAAAACAGATAAAAGCATCCGGTATTTACATGCATGCGTGAGTCTCTAGGGAGGTCTCACGTTCTAGATGTGATGAGTTAGTTAGAGCTAATCGAGGAGTTAGTTAGAGCTAAGTTAGTTAATATGTTATCTTTATCTCGGCGCACCAAAATTTTCAGCTTATTAAATCACAACCATCGATATAGATTAACGTGGTAATTTCTCACCCTCGGAGCGAAAGCCTTCTTTTTACACTGTCTTTATATTATAAATAATAGAATAATAGATAGATAGATATACCGCCAGTGACCCCTTTCTGTAACTAGCACAGGAGGAAGTTGCCTAGGCATTCGCAGTGACCGTCCGGTCAAAGGACGTGAATTCGTGACATCAGATCGCCTGTGTCATGGCGATGACGACGACTTAGTAGTATATATGTATGTGTAATCCAACGTCTAATTTTCTTTAACTCCCTTGCGTTGATCAATTAATTGATCTGGATATGCGTCTAGGGCCACAGGGTCGCGGTCGCGACTCGCGAGTCGGGGACCCACCTCCACTCTTCCATGCAGCTTCCTCATTTTTAGCCTTTTCCCCGACTGCTTTTCGCCTTTTCCACGGCAATATATAAGACGCGGGCGCGGGTGGGCACGGCGAATTTTGCTTCATTGCACTAGCTTTGCTGTTCCAGTGTGTGCGGTGTGTGTGGCAGCGTGCGCTAGCTAGGCGCTAGGAGAGTGTATGATTGATTTGGGTAGTAATTAGTACAGTATAGTAGCTAGTTAAGCTAGATTTAGCATGGCGTTCTCATCGTCGGAGGGCGCCGTGCCGGCGGAGAGGGTGGCGGCGGCGGTGAACGACCTCGTGGTGGTGCGCGAGGGGCTGGTGGCGCTGAGGGGATGGTTCTTGCCGCCGCCGCCGCAGGCCGAGCAGTCGTCGTCGTCGCCGCCGCCGCCGCCGTACGCGGAGGTGATGGACGCGATGATGAGCAGGCTGACGAGCGCGATGTCGGCGTTGGGCGGCAGCGGGGACGTCGCCGGGGAGGCGGAGGCGGCGGGGAGGTGGAGCTCGCCGGCCGCCGGGACGTCCGCCGACGGGGCGGCGGTGATCGTCAGGCAGGCCGGCGAGAGCAGCTCGGCCGGGAGGACGAGGAAACGCGGCGTCCGCGTCGGTGGCAGGTCCCGATCGATCAACACCTGATCATCTAGCTAGCAACCACTGATTGATCATTACAGCTTTCGTACGTACTGCTGATCGAGGTGAGTCAACAGTCAGCTGCACTCCCTGGCCGTTGATCTCGATCCAAACGGCTGGGAGGAGAGGAGATGCAATTCAACGTGTACCGTAAGTTAGAAAGGCTCGTCGGAGTTGATGAAGAACGAGATGACAGATTGGGGTAAGAGAGGTAGGTAGGAACAAATAACGAGCTCCTGACGTGTCAGCCTATGAAAGCCATGTGTGTCCGTTTAACATCATATCAGATGAACCGTTTCAGAAAGAATTATGGGTGAAACAATATAAATATCAGATTAACAAACAGCCAGAGTCGTATTACCACTTGATCGGTTGTTAATTTACCATGTATTTATTTGCTTTCTTAATTATTTGTTCTACACATATTTAATACCTTGGCTACATGTACAGGTCAGGACGAGGACGCTCTTCTAACAAGACGGTCGCTGCAACACTGGACGACGGTCACGTGTGGCGGAAATATGGGCAGAAAGACATCCAGAATTCACCTCATCCAAGGTACGTACTCCTACGTTAATCAATGGCATAATTAAATCAGACACTCTTGTCACATTCATCTCTTTAATTGTACTCCTACAACAGTATAATTATCGATCTCTACATCATCTGGTCTCTGGCGATTCGCCCAGAGGTACCAGCTAATTAATGGAATTTCCTTTCATTAAAAAAACGTAATACGAGCTGATCGGATGACACTTGCAGGAGCTACTACAGGTGCACGCACAAGGTAGACCAAGGCTGCACGGCCACGAGGCACATCCAGCGTTGCGAGAACGACCCGTCCAATTACGTCATCACCTACTACGGCGAGCACACCTGCAGGGACCCTTCCACGATAATCCCGACGGGCGCCATCGCCAACGGCGCCGGCGTGGCGAGCGACGGCGCCGCCGGAGCAAACAACATCATCAGTTTCGCGGCGGTGCGTTACGTCGCCGACGCCGCCACGGCCACGGTCGGGTATGGTGCGTCGTCTCGGCTGGCGAGGGAAGGGACGACGAGCACGGCCGGTACCCGGCCGACGTCCCCGTCGTGGGGCGCCAGCGGCGGCGACGACGTGTTCAGCTCGTCGGGCGAGCCGTTCATGCAGTGGGACGAGCTCGCGGCCGCCGTCGTGCACGTGAGCTCGGCAGCGGTAACGTCGTCGACGGTGGGATCCGCGCCGGCGGCCGAGAACGACGGTGCGAACGGTGACACGGCTGCGGGAGGAGGAGGAGAGGGAGGTAGCGGCGGTGGCGGTGCCGCGGGCAGCTTCCCATCGTCTCCGAGCACGGGCAGCCTCGGCTTCGTGGTGAGCATCGGGCACGATGGCGGCTTCTTTCCGTTCGGTCCCTGAAGTCGGTCGACGCCATCGATATCGAACTAGAAGTCGATCAGTATATGTGTTTGTTGCACAATGGTCGCAATAGTACATAGCAATAAGTTGCATTTCTTCTTTCCTAGGGACGGCAATCGGACCCACGGGTCCGGGGGTCTAACGGGTTTTGTACCCAATGGGTGCGGGTATATGTGAAGATTTGTATCCATGGGTTTATGGGGATGGGTATCCGTGAGGCTATGGGTTGGATACGGGTTTTAGATTTAATCCGCGGGTGTCCATTGGGGCCCCAAAAATCTAGTGACGCCTTAAAATATTCGACATGAAGCATTCTTATTGTTTAGTTTTATAAGCCGGGAGCATGAGAATATTGTTGATGCATGATTGGCCGTTTGTGTCGATATTATTGGCTGACTGAACGTTAAAATTCGTCGAGCTTAGTTTTACTTGCTTACTATTGTAGCTTTTTGGTTTTCTTGTTGCTATACTAATCAATCGACTATTTGCTTATTTTCTGCATTTAAATATTGAAAAACCTTAATATACTCATGGAGATGTCTCGATTAAGATATTTTTTATTTGACATAGTTTCACCTGTGGGTACCCATTGGGTTTCGGCTACCTGACGTGTATGGCTTTATCTCACGGTCACGGATTTTGTGACGGATGGGTTTTTACAAAACCCGCCCCAAACCCAACCCATTCACATCCCTATTCTTCTGTTTGTTGTTGAGGTGCAATGGGAAACAGTTTTTAGCACACGGGTGGATATCCACCCATGTGTTTGCATGTCATGTAAATAGTTATAAAAAATTATAAAAAAATTGACATTATAGATTAATATGAGCTATATCACTCCATAAACATACAAGTTAAAATTCAACTTTTACAAGTTATAGAAAAAAAAACTGAAACCAAGTATACACATATTTATAATTGTTTTGTTATTTTTGCTACAACTTGTAGAAGTTGAATTTAAATTTGCATGTTTGTAGGGTGATGTAAATCATATTTATCTATCTTGTTAAATTTTTTTATATTTTATTATGACTATTTAAATAACATGCAAGCAACAAGTGGGTAAAAAACTGCATCCCGGGTGTAATCTTAAGTTGCAATGGAAAAGTGGAGTTATATAGAACCAGCTTGGATTTCTCATCTACAATGGTTCGCGCTGTATAGCCTAAATCCTGGCTTGTGGATGTACTTGGACCGAGGCCCATCCAAACGTGGCCTAAGTATGTTTTGGATTGTTTATTGTGCGGCCCAATGCTGGACACGGCCACTCTTTACCTTTTTTCACCTCCAGCCTACTAGAAAAACACAGCCAGTCTAACCCACTGGGCTCAAAACGTGTGGTTATGTTGACAGATAGTAATTTTTATTTAAATATTTTTTAATCAAAATTTAACATAAATATATTTTGGTTTGAAAAATATTGTAAAATTAGAACTCACCGTCTAGCTAGTGGGTAACATATATAAAACACCCTCTAGTTGGGTGATGTATCCGACATAACAAAAATCCAAGGGTGTATGCCCATGCCAAGCCACAAGCGCTAAAGTGCTAAAGTGAGAAGGGGCTGCTTTTATCCACTTTCATATAGTGAGAAGGGGCTGTTTTTATCCACTTTCATATAGACGCCCGCAAAATCCTCACCCTTTCTCCCTGCTCACGAGCGGGAACATTTTACATGCGTCCCTTTAACGCCCACTTGGCCTGGAAAAATTCTCAAATCGACTCACCAAATTCTTCAAGGGTATTGTGATTGTTAAATTTATGTTGTTTTGGGTTTACCGTTACGTTGTTTCTATGTTCAAATAACCGCATCCCCATATTACACATAACAATGTCCATCTTATCCGATTGGCTCTAAAATAAGTACTATAGTTCTGAGTCTCTCAAGATATTCATGACATAAAGGTTTGTTTGGGGAGCTCTGTGGCTATAAGAAACCTATTGTGAGAAGCTATTGAGAGAATTAAAAAATTAGGTTTCTCAACTTACAAGAGTTGATTGTTTGGCTTTTTTAACTTGTTTGGCATATTCCAAATAGAAAATAATTTATAAATAAAGCTTTTACATACATATTTTTAGCGATCTAAAAATCAAGACTGAAAAATAAACTACGATGAAAAACATAAAATCAACTCTTAAAGTTGAAAATTCAAATGTTGGCTTATGAGCATAAGCAAAAATAAAAAAGATAAAGATGATGGATTTTACCATTATAGTTTCCTAGAATCGACTACCCCATCCCAAAAAAAAACTTTATTTTTTGGTTTCTGTGTCTAATATTTGGCATCCATCTTATTTTAAAAAAGTTTATTTAAAACTTAAAAAGATAGTCACGTGTAAGATACTATTTATGTTTTATAATTTAATGATAATAAAAACAATAATTGTAAAAAAAATTAAAATAAAACGAAGAGTAAACTTATTTGGGACAGAGAAAGTAAGAGAGAATTCGAGAAAACAATCTGGGCTATGTGGGGTGCTCAAATTCTGGAGGAAATTGTACCCGTCATAAGCTCCTTAACCAAGACCAAAGTGATATTGGTGAAAGGTCTTGGCTTGCGTATAGTATGATCTCCGATTACAATGTCAACAACCATATGGGTCATTTTGAGGACCTCTTTGGAATAGTAGATTGACAAATGAAATTGAATAATTCAATTTTTAAAGGATTTTTGTGTATTCTCCTTTGTTTCGTAGAATCAAGGTATGGAATTTTTCACCATATTCCTATGGTCAATACTAGAAAAATAAGCAAGAGGTCGGTGGTGTATTACTTTGAGACTTTGAGTACGGTGGTCTAACTTTTTTTTCTAAATCCCGGAAATGCAATGTGCCGATATATGATATGAGTATATAATTGATCAAAAGTACACCGGGCTATATTAAATAATGAAGTTTTTATTTATTTTTTCCTCCTCAAGGAGGTATTTTTTCTCTATCACGTGTGCATCTTGTTTTGGGGTTTTTTTTTTGTCTAGATATGCCCATACAACTATGCAAGAGTAAGGCTGGAAATGAGCCGAGCGTTGGCTCGTGAAAGCTCGGTTACGTGGAGGCTTGGCTTGGCTCGGCTCAGTTATGAAAACGAGCAAAAAAGACAGCTCGGCTCGACTCGTTTAAAAGCTTGAGTCAGCTCGAGCTGGCTTGTTCTGCTAGGGAGAGAGAGGCGGTGCAGGGGTTGAGGGCAGCAGTCGCGCCCGACAGGCCGGTGGCGCAGGGAGGCAGCGGGCAGTGGCCTGCAGGCAGCCACCCGACATCCTGGTGGCTCCCCGGAGCCGGGGGCAGCGGGTGTGCCGGTGGCGCGGGGGAGGTGGACGAGCGGCTTGTGAGTCGGTTCGGGCTTGGGTCGATTTGGAACCGAACCATGGAGGCAGCTCGGGCTTGGCTCGTTTACCTCCCGAGCCGAGCTCACGAGCCCAAGCCTTTTTTTTCAGCCTTATGCAAGAGGTCAAAGCTCTTTGCCATCTCGTTTTTTCGTTTTTACTGATGCTTATGCCAAAATTTAAAATTTTAATCTTGAATTTGAACTTTATTTTGTGTTTTTTATCAAAATTTATTTTTCACTCTTTACTTTTAAATTTCTAAAAACACATGTATATTTTATTTATATATTATTTTTTATTTTCAAATATGTCTTAAAAAGCCGAACAATGGCTAGTCTTCCTCTTTTCTGTGTGATCAATTCCTGTAGATTTTTGTTTAAAACACTACTTCGATTCTTACCCCCCCCTGTTTTGTGTTTCATAAGGGGGCCTAATCTTTTGTAGAAAATAGAATAATTGAATGGACTATTTCTAGCGTATCCTAAATTCATATAGATATCAATGAATCTAGACATATATATAAACAATATACATTGGTTAATAGATGAATGTAAGCATAGCTAAAACGTCTTATATTATGAAATGGAGGGAGTACTATATTTAGGTTCCTGTGAACTTTACAAGCCATTCTTCTCATTGTCTCTAGGTATTGTAGTAGTGCAAACTTGACCATGCCCTGTTACATATTGAGTGGTCAAAAGCATTCTTCCCTGAATTTATTTAACTGTAGTAAAATTTGATGGGGTCAATTTTTACATAAAAGGGCAATCCAAAATAGACTACTCCGAGCGACCGTCATAGCGAGGAGAGGGGCCCGTGCCGCTCACACCGAGGCGGCACCGGCGACACGCCGCCGGCCCAGGGCCCCCTCCACCCTCGAGCCTCGCCGCCGCTCGAGCGGCCGCTGGCAAAGCCGGCCGGGCGCCAGGACAACGGTGGTGGGGCCATCTCTCATCCTCCACTCCTGCTCTCCGTTGGGGGCGCTGGGGCTGAGCGAAGGCGGGTGAGGCGACACGAGCAACGGCAGCATGGGCACAATACAGACGCGACGGAGGCGGGAACAGATGCGAGTGCGACGACACGGGCGACTAGGGCCGACATCTACGGTCGAATCCGACGCCATGTGCCCATATCTGCGATACGGCTGGTGGCGAGACAACGAAGGAGCAGCGTGGGCTACGACGGCTGGTCGCGTCGGCGTGGAACCCGTGCTTCTCGGCGGCAGGCGCGACGTCGCGTGCGAGGGCCGGCGGATGGGTGGCTAGATCCGTGGCCGGCATGGTGGTGGCGGTTCGTCCTCCTCGCTGTTGGTCAGGCTCGCTCTCTCCTTCAGATTTCTCTCTTTCTTCGGCCGGACCTTGCTCTAGTAAGGGCGGGTTGGCGGCCCGTCTTGCGCTAGGTGTTGGTGATGGGTTGTTGGTGGTTTGAGGGTTGCCGTAGGGTTGGCTGAGGTTTGATTGCTTGCGAGGTGACTTAGATTGTTCTTTGGGTGTCAATGCGAAGGATAATTTTGTGGGTGGAGCGGAGACGCTGGTGAAAGCTTATCGTGCCTTTAGACCGGCTTGACAATGACGACGCTTGTGGGCATCGTTTCCCTCCTTGGAGGTGTTGTTTTGTGTTCTCTTTCATGCCCATAATTCCTCGGGTGAAAACCTGGTTTCGATTTGGAACGAGGGGCGACGATGCTCTGTGTCGTATCCTTCTTGGAGCGTTGCTTAGGGAAAGCTACTTGTGCACCAATGACCATTGACGGTCTTTTTTAGCTCTATAGCTTTCTTGCCTTATATTTCGGTGAGGCCTTGTCTTCTTGGACCCGTTTCGATCTTGTGGTGGGCAACTTGCTTCTTGGTGCTTTTGCTCTGTGAAGTCGGAGCCGCTTGCTGATGGGGTGCGGCGACGTTGGGCAACAATTACATGATGCAATCTCTTCCTAGGGATTTGGTGCTGGCCATGAGAATGAATTGACTCTTTGATGGCATGACTGATGTCTGTTGTAGGTTGTCGAAGTAGCTTCTCATCCCGTCGACATGCTAGCCACGATGTCGTTGCGGTTCGGCGCTGCTGGGTCGTTTGGGTGGCTAATTCGGCAACGATAACATCTCTTTTGCGATATTGGAGCTGTTGGTGTTATCTTGTGTTTAGCTTAGCTTCGGCGTCCTATGTTAGGTTCCGCTGTTGTGGTTCGTTGTGTATTTAGACGTCGTGTGTTCCCTGTGGAGGTTTTAACCGCTTTTCCTTAATTAACCGTACTTATAAGGTTTTTGGGCTCGATTTTCCTATAAACCGAGTCAATTCTCTTCCTCTTAATATAAAAGCGGAATATTTCCCTGTTTCAAAAAAAATTACATAAAAAATCAAAGAAATTCCTAGCGTATTCGTTCCATCGCTCGCGCAACAACAAAAGGTGGTACCACTGTAGATTTTTAGTGGGGTTTCATGTGGCTCAGCAGTTGGCGCTGGTCCCCCGTGGAGCTGGTCCCCCGTCTTTGCTGTTGGACGGGCTCGGTGACTGACACACAATTTGACACATTCGATCAGAGGAAACTCGTGCCGTTGGCTCTTCCTATCAAGCCTCTCTTTTCGCTGAGGATATATCCAAGAAGAAAATATCTGAACAACTCAGTGGCCCGCTTGGAGTCACTGCCTCTTTCAGGCGCTCGTATATGACTTCACTGCGAAGCTACTCCGATTATTTTTACTAAGGTGAGCTACTCTTGACTGCGTTCTTTCTCTTTTAAGAATATAGAAGATTATTTGAAATTTTTTATAGTTATTTTATGGTATAAATGTGAAATCAATTATTAAAAATTAAAAATATGATTGGTGTTTGCTTCTGCAATTTCAATTATATCTATACTTTACTCCTATGTATTACTCCTGAAATTTTTTTATGGGGACAGACAATACCCACAGGAGGAGCTGATTTGAGGATGATAGGATACGCTGACCGTCTTTCTTCTTGTAATCAAACTACTTTTTTTAAAAAAAAGAAAAGTCATTTAGCACTTCAGAAAAAAATATACAAATAATCCAACAGCTGGTGGTATTATAATAGTGCAGATTTTAGTATTCTACTACTGCTAGTAGTACTGCTTGCAGAGAACTTGTATTTAACATCGAAGCGTCAGTTCTTACTAATTTCTGAATTCCTTTCAGAAGGGCCTGGAAGTCAGTACAGCAGTCCTATACAGCCAAAAAAGAATCGCAAACAAAGGTCTTAGTTTAGTTACAAATTTTTTTATAAAAAAATCACATCAAAACTTTAAATACATATTTAAAGTATTAAACGTAGTCTAATAAAACAAATTTTAGATTCCGCCTGAAAACCACGAGACGAATTTTTTGAGTCTAATTAATCGGTCATTAGCACATATTAGTTACCGTAACACTTATGGCTACTTACGTTCTAATTAGACTCAAAAGATTCATCTCAATATTTCTTCTATAATTATATAATTAGTTTTAATATTTATACATATTTAATGTTTCATTTAGATGTTCAAAAATTCAATAAGATGCTTTTAGAAAAAGTTTTTAAAAGCTAAACGGGAACAAAAGTACTCGTGTTTTCCGTGCTCCCCGTTGGAGCGGACCTCGACCGTGCCAAGCATACACTGTAGCAGCGGGCCAGCAAACCACCAGCCGTTGACCTTGAGCGTGAATCTCAAAGCTACAAGTACAGAATACTCGTACTCTCCCCGTTCCAATTTCACTATATTGGTAGATTTCCGTAATAATTATTTATCTTATAAAAAATTATAAAAAAATTAAAAAATAGTTAGACATAAAGAACTATTTATATTTATAATAATAATATAATAATAAAGACAGTAATTATAAAATTTCTTAGATAAGATGGGCATCAAACAATGCAAAAAATGTGATTTTGGGGTAGTACCGATTATTAAAAGTACTAGTATGAAAACCAAGCCTACCTGCCCGCACACGTGGGCCACGCCCCCATCGCGATCCCGACCGTCCGTTTCGACAGAGGCCACAATTAACTAACCCCAACAGTCCAAGACGAAGTCTACTCTCCCAAGGTCGGTTCGCCCTTTTGCTTGCTTGGACGGAACAGCCAGCCGGCGACGGCGACGACTCCACGCACGCGCGGCCGTGGGAAAACGCGCCGCCTCGTCTCGTCTCGGCTCGGCTGCAGCCTCCTCCAGGTCCTCCCAGCTCGGCTCCCTCCCACCCGCTAGATCTCGCCGTGCCCCGTAGGTCGGTGCAGATCTATCGGGAAGGCGGAGAAGGTCGCTTCTGCTGCGAATTGTCGGGTGATTTGGTGGAGGGGAGGGGGTTGGGGGTGGTTTGACTGACCGGCTGCGCAGGATGAGGGGGCCGGTGCGGTGGTTGCTGGTGGCGGTGGTGGTGGTGGCGATGATGGTGGACACGGCGGCGGGGAGGTTCGTGGTGGAGAAGAACAGTCTGCGGGTGACGTCGCCGGATTCGATCAAGGGGAAGTACGAGTGCGCCATTGGCAACTTCGGGGTGCCGCAGTACGGGGGCACCCTGCACGGCTGGGTCGAGTACCCCAAATCCAACAGGAAGGCTTGCAAGAGCTTCGAAGACTTCGACATCTCCTTCAAGTCAACTAGGTCCGGAGGACGCCCAAAATTCGTGCTCATCGACCGCGGAGGTGAGGACGACGATGGGTTTCTTTTTGAGATCTCGCTCTCATTTATTATGCTGCTTATAGCCTGAAAATTTGCTACTAGTTATCGAGTTGATTTATTGTTGGTCAGTTACTGTGGGAAATTAATGTAAGCAATCTTTTATTTTGTTCACAAGGCGTATCTTAGCATTAATTATTGGTCAGCTAGCTTCCGACTTGTTCTTGACAAAGTTTTTATGATCTATTTGATGCTCTACTTTTATGCTAAGTTTCGTTTTAAGTGAGCTATTGACTATTGAATGATCGGTAGTATACTTGACTATTGCTTTGTATCTGGGGTAACAAGTCCGCTCTGGACAATTGTTGAATTTCGAGGCTAGGACTTAGGACGCCACCAGTCTGTTTTTTCTTTAAGCAGCTATGTTTATGAATACTATGTTGTTCATACTTCATAGTATGACAGGGTGCTTGACTGTTTAAGTTGTTCTGACATTTTCTATACCATAGTTTGTTTGCGAGAAACTTAAACGCTTTTCACTACAGTAAATACCTGATATCTATATTCCAAAAAGGGAAACACATCATCCGTTGCTATCCTCAGCTAAGTCAAATTAGTTGTCAGAAACCCTGCCGCAGCACTTCATCTTTTAAGCTGTTCAATGAACCTCCTAACGTGATGCTGATATGGTTCTGATCTTGACTTAGCTATAGCATCCCATGGTAGAAGACACTTTCTTTTGGCATTCAAAGTGTCTACAAGGTGTCATCCAAATTATACCTCTAATATGACTCACAACAAGAGTTGTCTTGTAGTGCACTGGCGGGCACACAGGATTTCTAACCCACCCACAGGGGAATTATTATTATCCCTCTACTGCATCAATAATATGGTGAACAGCTACATAGCAAAAGAAGTTTCAGATCAGTTGTTTTTCAACTTCATAGGAAACATCACTATTTCAGTATGATGCAATAGACTTTGATTCCTGATGTCTCACAATTATTTATTGTTTTGGAAGAACTCCATCTGGCACATAACCTACATAAGGAAGAAAACCTAAACTTATGTCTGCTTGATTGTCAGTGGTATTTCATTTCCCTGTTTATGATTATCTGATGATAAGGCATTTCAATATAAAGGAAACACTTCTATTTTTATAGCTCATTCCACTTTCCGATGCAGACTGCTATTTCACAACGAAAGCATGGAATGCACAAAATGCTGGTGCTGCAGCAGTTCTTGTTGCGGACAACAAGTTGGAACCTTTAATCACAATGGATAACCCAGATGATGCTGGCACAGAGCACCTTGAAAACATCACTATTCCCTCTGTGCTTATAACAAAGGAATTGGGTGATAACCTTAAGAAATCTGCCGAAAATGGTGATATGGTTAGTGTCCTTCTGGACTGGAGGGAATCTCTTCCACATCCTGATGAGCGTGTGGAGTATGAATTCTGGACAAACAGTAACGATGAATGTGGTCCAAAATGT
This sequence comes from Oryza brachyantha, assembly GCF_000231095.2. Lineage (NCBI taxonomy): Eukaryota > Viridiplantae > Streptophyta > Magnoliopsida > Poales > Poaceae > Oryza > Oryza brachyantha. Next base: position 10,735,424 of record NC_023165.2, read on the forward strand.
GATATGCAAATGGACTTTGTAAAGAGCTTTAGAGGAACTGCACAGATTCTTGAGAAGAAGGGATACACCCAGTTCACTCCTCATTATATTACATGGTATTGCCCAGAAGCTTTTGTTGTGAGCAAGCAATGCAAATCACAGTGTATCAATCATGGGAGATATTGCGCTCCAGACCCAGAGCAGGATTTCAGCCAGGGATATGATGGAAAAGATGTTGTGGTTCAAAATCTACACCAGATCTGTGTATTCAAGGCTGCTAATGAGAGTGGGAAGCCATGGCTGTGGTGGGACTATGTGCATGACTTCTCAATTCGGTGCCCTATGAAGGAGAAGAAATACACACCTGAATGTTCTGTTGATGTTATTAAGTCACTTGGTATGTCTTTTGGCACACTGAGTATATTTATTGAGATATTTCTTTGTTTTGTTGTTGAATTGATATGTAATTAATTATTTAAGAACATGCCTAACGAACTCATTATTGCACTTTCTCATCATCTTATTTTTTCAGGGTTGGATCTTGACAAAATAAAGAAGTGTGTTGGAGATCCTGAAGCTGATGAAGAAAATCCAATTCTGAAGGCAGAACAAGATGCCCAAGTATGACAATATTGATTATCTTAACTAGTTTTCCGAGCTCTAGTTTTTTCATTAATTTATGTCCTTATGCTATATACTAACTATACTCTTCTATTATAGATTGGTCATGGCAAGCGAGGGGATGTCACGATACTGCCAACCCTTGTCATCAACAACAGGCAATATCGAGGTCTGTCTATTGTTTTGAAGCACTTCTTTTGCGTGCTACATTTTGTCTTACAATAAAGTTCTCTTCAGGTAAGTTGGACAAATCTGCTGTGCTCAAAGCAGTCTGTGCAGGATTTGAGGAGACAACTGAGCCCGCTATTTGTTTGAGCGAAGGTTTGTAAACTTCCTTCCTCTTTCTTTTTACTGCAGAATATGTATACTTATATCTTATCTGATCACTCTTTTGCTCATCTTTTTTTCTTGGATTTGTTTCATCAGATGTTCAAACAAATGAGTGTTTGGAAAATAACGGAGGTTGCTGGCAAGACAAGGATAATAATATTACTGCATGCAAGGTACGGTGTGAACCCTCAGATATTGCTAGTATTTCAGCTCATTTCTCTGTTCTTGTCTTGTTGGATAATTCTGATATAATGGAATATGAAAACGTAGGATACCTTCCGTGGGCGTGTTTGTGAGTGTCCTGTTGTGAAAGGCGTAAAGTTCGTTGGTGATGGATACAGCAATTGTGAAGGTGCTCTTTGAATTTACTTATATAATTGATTTACCTACAGTTTAGGTGACATGTTTTGTGATTAGTTATAGTTTTGCTGCTACCTCAGCCTTAAGATGTAGTCATATACTTTTTGCGAAGCAGCATCTTATTATCATATTTATATTAGTTGTTAGTTACACCTTAGTTGACATTTTCCACCGTCAGCTTCTGGCATTGGTAGGTGTGAAATTAAAAATGGAGGATGCTGGAAAGAAGCTAGAAATGGCAAGACAATATCTGCGTGCTCAGTAAGTAGACTTTTAACCTCGAGTTGTTAATCTGTGCTTCACAATTCTTTAAAGAGTGAAAATTTATGTGAAATTCTGCAGAATGAAGTATCTGAAGGCTGCAAATGTCCACCAGGTTTCAGGGGTGATGGAATAAAAAGTTGTGAAGGTATTTTATAACTGTTCTGAATCTTATTTATTTTAACGTGAATGGAACACTTCTCTAAAGGAACACATTGAATTTTGATTCTTAACTTTGGGCTAGCCCTGTGTAATTTATACAACACTGCTAGACTGCTTATGCTTGAGAAGATAATCTTGTGGTTGAGTTATTTACATATTTGACCTACTAACTATAGTATAATGGTTCCAAAATTTGAGAACTCTGGGACCGATGTAGATTTTCATTTGTAAATAAAGTTATTCTACCTGTTTGCAGATATTGATGAATGCAAAGATAAACTTTACTGTCAGTGTAAGGGCTGCAGTTGTGAGAATACATGGGGAAGCTATGAGTGCAGTTGTGGTGGTAACAATATGTTATACATGAGGGAACATGACACTTGTCTCAGTGAGTAGCCTAACCTGAATTTTCAGCAGCTATTTACTTATGTTACTGGACTTCTTTAGTGTAGTCCGAATATGTTTGAACTGTTCATTAGGCCTTAATCTAATGGTTCAGAGTTGTCTTACCCCATTAGATGTAAGAGCTCGTAATAAGGAATTAAATAATACCTTTTGCATGCCATTAAAAGCATAAATTTTGAATATGGGTAACTGTTAACATGATATAATATACCATCTTCCATAATTTAAACTATGACATGCACAAAAATTATATCTTAAGGTTATGTTGAGCAAAATAATTTCTTTTGTTTGAGATGGTCAATCTTATACATCATCTTGAAAGATGGATTAGCCATTGCTCAGTTATCCGGTAATTTCTGAAATCAATTATATAAACAAATTGATTGGAATGAAGTTTTCTTATTTTTCTTCCCACCTTGTCGAGCCGTGTATCTTATCATATTCGTTTCATTTGGAGGAAGGAGTACGAGTCCTAATACAACTCGTAGCTATGTCTTGGTTCAGAAAATAAAAAGAAAAAACAAATCACTGGCCTAAACACATCCAGTTACCACTGCGTGAAAATGCACGCATGCACTGATGCACACACGAGTACATGACACATCCAGTTAGCAGCATCCAACACAGGAACTGCACCAATTTTTCTCACCACCACGCTCCCTTCCAGCCTGCTCTGTATAGCAACTCATTTATTCTTAGAATCTTAATTTCTGTCTTATCAGTGTCAGTGTTATACAACCGACCAAGCTATTGTAGTTAGATGACTGAGGCATTATAGTTCTGGGAACTTCAATAGTGACATCTGAAGAGATTCCATCATGCTCTGTTTCAAATATTGCCCAAGCAAACCTTCAATGCGTCCTTTTGTTATCCTTTTATGTGCATGTTTGAGGATGGGGGTGTTCCACCACCACCAGTCCACCTTATGAGGGATAGAATAGATGGGATAAAGATAAGGCAATCGACAAGAGGGCTAGAATTTAAGCATTAAGTGGTGCGGAAGTAGACTAGAATCAGCCATCAGCCCTTGTTTGAAAGATTTGTGTGGACCCTTTTCCTCTGACACCACCTTAATCTTGCACTCCACTTCCCCTCGTCACCTAATATCAGGCGACAATGTTACGTGTGCATGGCTCGAATAAGTAAAAGTATGCCACATTTTTTACACCTTTTGTATATTCTACCTTGCCTAATGCTGTTACTAAATAATATGCAGGCAAGGAGGCTACATCAACTGTTGGCTGGAGCTTTCTGTGGGTTATTTTCTTTGGACTTGCTCTTGCTGGGGTCGGTGCATATGCGGTGTATAAATATAGGCTCAGGGTAAAACATATACCCACCCCTCATTTCCTCTCCTTTTAGTTTCATATGATCACATGTGGGACTTGCACCTGATACATAATTGAGTTGCTAACTGGATTCAATCTGTGTCATGATTCCTCATCAGAGCTACATGGATTCGGAGATTCGTGCTATCATGGCCCAGTACATGCCTTTGGATAACCAAGAAGCACCAAACCAACATCATGTCGCGCATGCTGGTGATGATATTTGAAATGGTGTTCCTTTCCTGTGGGAGGCAACATTTCATCTGTGTACTGATGCACCGGTGACCATCGACTTTACAGAGGTCAACTCGGCGCAAAAGATAGTCTGTGTGCGAGAAGATTTAGCCATATACCATGTATGATTGTAAGAGTGACACCGTTACAGATCATCTTTCTGTAAAACCCGAAGAACAGCATAGGCATATATTGCTACAGTTGAGCCCCTTCTTCAGACTCACCTGCTCCTCATGCATACATGTATACTGAATACATGATACACTCCAATGTCGTGTAAATACTGTTTGTTCTGCAGACTAGAGAATTCCTCCTCCCCTCACCTTAATAAAGATCGAGTCTTGAAGGGTCTGTGACATGCTTGAACACTGAAGAATCTGTATGCACGTGTGAGCCTTTTTATTTTAGATATATGCATGTGTGAGACTGATTACTCTGCTGTCCTGAGTCCTGACTTTCTTAAACTTCGCAATTAGAACTCGTATATGTATGTACATTGCATGGCTCAGGCAACTGTGAGAAAAGAACTCCCCTGCCTTCCCAAAGAGAGGGCATGAAAAGGAGCATGGTGAAACATTGCAGTGCAGGAGCGTAGTGCAGGATTGCAGCAATGCAAGCAGCAGGCAGGTGCTCCAAAAGGGGAGAGTGAGATGCTCTCCCAAACAAAAGAAGGGAGCGAGATGTGCAGCCTTTCGACGGATAAAAGGAAAAGAAAAGGCATGGGCACTTGGGGGCAGCAAAGCATGATATCGTCTCAACTGCGTGATGTTCCCCTTCGTTCTTTTGAGGCAGGGGTGAGCCGCTCGATCGATTCCTCCTGCTTCTGCTCCTCCTTTCGATAACGCCTCGCTTTGAGATTCGCACGGGCATAGGGCACCATACTGTCTCGCTGGGCCTGGGTAATCTTGGGCATGCTAGCTCTGGCTTGACGATGTCGAATGAATAATCATATCCGTCATCCGATGCTACAAGCTACATTGCTACTGTCTCTCCATCGCGGACTACAGATACAGACATCAGACAGTAACACGATTAAGATTTATTCAGACATTCAGGACTCTAGGATACTACTGCTCACCCGTACCAAAATAAATCAATTTTTCACTTTTTAGCTTTAATTTTTGACTCTTCGTCTTATTAAAAATTTTTTACGATTAATATTTTTATTTTTATTAAATGATAAATTATAAATAGTATTTTACGTATGACTAATTTTTTTTAATTTCCTAAAAAATTTTAAGACGAATGGTCAAACGTTGGACACGGAAACCGATAACGCACGCAGCATGCACTGTTTACTCAGCTCGTGTAGCTCTACTCTACGTACATATACACGCCAAATTCCGGGTTGGCAATTTGCACGGTCGCGCTGCTTTTGTCACGACGCAGAGGCCAGGCCGAACGCACGCTCGTGAATGGAATTCTCTCGCCGTCTCGGAGTGCGCCGCCCCCAGTGCCATTCGATGACACCTCCCATGATCTCCTGCCTCCCATGGCAGCAACGTACGACGTAAAATGAATTTGGTAGGGCAGCGTAGCGGGGTGAATGCGGCCATGCCCCCCACCCCCACTGGCCTCGAGCTCGGTCGCCATAGCGTTACTCCTACTACTGTGGCTACTGGCGCGAGCCGGCCCGGGCCGCTATGTACAAACAGTGCCGGCTGCAGCGGGAATGAATGCGCATTGATTGCGGCAATCGCTTCTGCTGCGTTTACTCCGCTGCCACGCACTGGGATGGTTATCGAACAACATTTTACAAATTAAAAATATTTTATTAATAATATATATATATGTTTTTACTTATTTAAAAATAAATGATAAAAAATAAACTATAATAAAAAACTTAAAATCAGCTTTTTAGAATTAAAAATTTAATTTATAAACACGAGCATCGGGAAAAAAAAATGAGATGGCTTGTGTCACGCGGACACCCAACTCAGCGTCTCGTCCGGCCCAGCCAGCCGCCTTAACTGCGGGCGGAGGCAAGCGCGCCGGGCGCGGCGGCGTGGTCCGCGCGGCCACGGATCGTTGCGTCCGCGCGCGCGGCCCGTGCGGTCAGTTCGTCCGTCCACATGCGGTGGACGGGCTTTGGACGGGAGCGTGCTTTGCTTCTGGGTTGGGTAATCGGGAGGGGATTCCGGGGCTCCGGTGTCTCGGCTCCGCTACGTACGGGTACCGCTGCTGTGCTGTCTAGCCTGTACCAGCTCGGCGCGTTCTCGAGCAACAACAGAACAGGAACAGCGCGCTGTTGGCTGCTTTGCTGAGCTGATATCTTAACCAGCGTTCATCGAACCGGCTACTTCTTCTCGGTTATCACGATTATCGTGACGTAAAACCGCGCAAAAACATGGAAAAATCCTGATCTTCAACAGCTTGGGTAGAATGCAAGAATTCACTGGAATTTAACGTAAACAAGTTCAATTTGTGAGTGGAATTTCTTTTCCTTTTACTGAAAGGAAAATTTCATTGCAGACGGAGCAAAGGAATCCCGGGCCGGGTCCACCTCAAAAGCACCGAGTCCGCGCTGCGGGTTGGTTCGTTCGCTCGACCGGTCCACCACCGCGCCTCGAACGCCGAGCAAGCCCTAGCCGCGGACTCCGAGGTGGAACCCAACCCGTCCACCCGGTCCATGCACCCGGCTCACCCACCCAGCCCGTCCGTCCGCCGTCCTCTGTACGCGCAGCGCTTTCCCAGACTGCGCCACCGTGCACTCCGCCCATCCAGGCCGTCCGTCGCGCGCTACGCCCGATCCTAGCCGTCCGATCGATCTGTCGTCCTACGTTGCATCACCTTTTTTTTTTTCCCTTTGGCCCCTTGCGGTTTCCTTTTTCTTCCTCGCCGTTGCGACCTTCACTTGACACTCTCCACTCTGCCCACTCCTACCTCTCGTCCATGGCGTTCTCCGGTAAGGCGGCGGCGGCGACGTAGTCGGCGAAGTGTACGGTAAAACCCTAAACCCTACATCTTGCGAGAGGCAGCACTGGGTTTTGGGACGTACGTTTCGGGGAAACGGGATTCTAGATGGGCTCCTCATCGGTCGCATTTTTGGGTATCTTTGATTGTTGCAGGAGAGAAGAAGTCGCCGGTTGAATCTTCGGAAGGTGAATCTCCTCAGGTTTGAAACGAAGCTCGTCTCCGGCGCCATCCCTTTCTTCTCGCTTCTTGTGCGTGTTTCGGCTGCTGCAATGCGGCCTCTCGTGGTGCTGGTAGGCCTGGCCTGCCTGGTGTTCGTGGCGGAGGCCAAGGGCGCCGGCGCTGGCTCCGCCGCGGCGCTGGGCGACGACGTGCTGGGGTTGATCGTGTTCAAGGCCGACGTGGTGGACCCGGAGGGGCGCCTCGCGACGTGGAGCGAGGACGACGAGCGGCCCTGCGCGTGGGCCAGCGTCACCTGTGACCCGCTCACCGGCCGGGTCGCGGGGCTCTCCCTCGCCGGGTTCGGCCTCTCGGGCAAGCTCGGCCGGGGCCTCCTCCGCCTCGAGTCGCTCCAGTCCCTCTCGCTCTCCCGCAACAACTTCTCCGGCGATCTCCCCGCCGACCTCGCCCGCCTCCCGGACCTCCAGTCGCTGGACCTCAGCTCCAACGCCTTCTCGGGCGCCATCCCGGACGGCTTCTTCGGCCACTGCCGCTCCCTCCGCGACATCTCCCTGGCCAACAACGCCTTCTCCGGCGACGTCCCGCGCGACGTCGGCTCCTGCGCCACGCTCGCGACGCTGAACCTGTCCTCCAACCGCCTCGCCGGCGCGCTACCGAGCGACATTTGGTCGCTGAACGCACTGCGCACTCTGGACCTCTCCGGCAATGCCATCACCGGCGACCTGCCGGTCGGCGTCAGCAGGATGTTCAACCTGCGGTCGCTGAACCTGCGTAGCAACCGCCTCACAGGCGGCCTCCCGGACGACATTGGGGACTGCCCGCTGCTGAGGTCCGTGGACCTCGGCTCCAACAACCTCTCCGGCAACCTGCCGGAGTCGCTGCGGCGGCTCTCCACTTGCACATACCTTGACCTGAGCTCAAACGCGCTCACTGGGAATGTTGCAACTTGGGTTGGAGAAATGGCAAGCTTGGAGGTGCTGGATTTATCCGGGAACAAGTTCTCCGGCGAGATTCCGGGGTCGATTGGTGGGCTGATGTCATTGAAGGAGTTGAGGTTGTCGGGAAATGGGTTCACCGGTGGCTTGCCTGAGTCGATTGGTGGATGCAAGGGCCTAGTTCATGTTGATGTTAGCTGGAATTCTCTCACGGGTGCTCTGCCTGCCTGGGTCTTTGCTTCCAGCGTGCAGTGGGTGTCCGTCTCGGACAACACCTTGAGCGGGGAGGTGTCGGTACCTGTGAATGCATCTTCAATGGTGCGTGGCGTGGACTTGTCGAGCAATGCGTTTTCAGGACGCATCCCGTTTGAAATCTCCCAGCTGGTCACCTTGCAGTCACTGAACATGTCTTGGAACTCGCTGTCTGGGAGTATTCCGGCGAGCATTGTGCAGATGAAGTCGCTTGAGTTGCTTGATTTGACTGCTAACAGACTCAATGGGAGCATTCCAGCTACCATTGGAGGGGTGTCATTGAGAGAGTTGAGGCTTGGCAAGAACTCTCTTACTGGAGAAATCCCAGCACAGATTGGCAATTGCACTGCCCTGGCATCACTGTAAGTTTAAACCTCTCTCTGATCCGATTCAATAGCTCGGCCATCATTCTAACACTACACCGCCTTGTTTGCTTGGCCTGATTGCTGTTTGCAGGGATCTCTCATACAACAACCTGACAGGCGCAATTCCGGCAACAATAGCCAACCTCACCAATCTACAGACTGTTGATATTTCTCGGAACAAGCTCAGTGGTGGTCTACCAAAGCAGCTCTCTGATCTGCCTCACCTTGTGCACTTTAATATTTCACATAATCAGCTATCTGGGGATCTTCCTCCTGGGAGCTTTTTTGATACTATCCCCCTCTCATCAGTATCTGACAATCCTGGCCTTTGTGGTGCAAAACTAAACTCGTCTTGTCCTGGTGTGCTACCAAAACCAATTGTGCTGAACCCAGACTCTTCTTTGGATCCACTATCACAACCCGAGCCTACACCAAATGGCCTCCGCCACAAGAAAACTATACTGAGCATCTCAGCCCTTGTTGCAATTGGTGCTGGTGTTCTCATTACTGTTGGTGTCATAACCATCACAGTTCTCAACCTTCGAGTTCGTGCTCCAGGCTCTCATTCTGCTGCTGAGTTAGAACTCTCAGATGGATATCTCAGCGAGTCCCCCACGACTGATGTGAATGCAGGCAAGCTTGTCATGTTTGGAGGCGGCAATCCAGAATTCAGTGCTAGTACCCATGCTCTTCTGAACAAGGACTGTGAGCTTGGTCGTGGTGGGTTTGGCACTGTCTATAAGACTACTCTACGAGATGGCCAACCAGTTGCTATCAAGAAGCTGACTGTGTCTAGCTTGGTTAAATCTCAAGATGAGTTTGAGAGAGAAGTGAAGATGCTTGGCAAGCTGCGCCACCGCAACCTTGTTGCACTCAAGGGATATTATTGGACACCATCTCTTCAGCTTCTTATATATGAGTTTGTTTCTGGGGGTAACTTACATAAACAACTGCATGAATCATCCACTGCAAATTGTCTTTCGTGGAAAGAGAGGTTTGATATAGTTCTTGGTATTGCAAGAAGCCTGGCCCATCTCCATCGTCATGACATTATCCACTACAATCTGAAGTCAAGCAACATTCTGCTTGATGGATCAGGCGACGCCAAGGTGGGGGACTATGGCTTGGCAAAGCTTCTGCCAATGTTGGATCGGTATGTTTTAAGCAGCAAAGTCCAGAGTGCACTTGGTTACATGGCACCAGAGTTCGCATGCAGGACTGTGAAGATCACTGAAAAATGTGATGTGTATGGATTTGGAGTTCTTGTCCTTGAGATCCTGACAGGGAGGACGCCGGTGGAGTACATGGAGGATGATGTTATTGTGCTTTGTGATGTGGTAAGGGCTGCTTTGGATGAAGGGAAGGTGGAAGAGTGTGTTGATGAGAGGCTCTGCGGAAAATTTCCACTAGAGGAGGCTGTTCCAATCATGAAACTTGGTCTAGTGTGCACTTCTCAGGTTCCTTCTAATAGGCCAGACATGAGTGAGGTCGTGAACATATTGGAGCTGATCAGATGCCCCCAGGATAGCCCTGAAAATGAATTAGGTTAAGCTCTATCTGCTGTGGTCTCCTTTTTGGTTATTTTTCTTGTTTCATTTTAAGATCCTTCTTTGCTTGGCAACTGATAAAATTATGAGAGATGAAGGAGATTCAATCTGGTATGACGAAGTGTGAAGTTTCTGGGTAGTATTTTGATAGCTAAGTAATTATTATGTAATGCAAGCAATAGTTTCATGGCCTGTGGCTGTTGATGTGTTTGACACTGATCCTCATCGAGATGCTAACTGTTGTGGATCCTCGCACATCAATTATATATGTTGTTTCCAATTCTTCGTAGGTCTAGCTCTTATGTTAGGACTGATGTGCAATTGAGACACTCAATTCCTTGTGCCTTTTTGTTGTGTTCTACTTGGATGAAACATAGAACATCTCAATTAATCACTTGTGCCTTTTATTTTATTTTCTGAGAGCACATTAAACAGAAATGAAATTGCTTCCATTACTGCACATTATTTCTGTAGTTTTGTCTTCTGGTATAGATTTGCCGGCCTGTTTGATTTTTTCCATTTTGTCGCCGTTCAATTCTGAACATATACTGTTGCATTTGCATCAATTCACAAGTACAGTCTTTCTACAGAAAAGAAATAAAGTAGTACTGACTAATGAATTTGGTGTTTGCGTGCTCATTTACCTGACTTTGCTTGGAATCATACAGACAAATCAGAACAAGTTGATACGGATTCAGCCCACCCTAATGACTTCTGCATGTGCATAAACTACTATAGTGAAATGGAGATGTTTACATTGTCCATTTTGTCCCCTTTTTAATGTACTTCCTCACTCGTTGCTGCACGAGTATCTTTGTTTTTTTATCTCCATCCCAAGGAGGGAGCAGACACTTTTGTACTCCAAAAATCATGGCGCAGCACCTGTCTGCACTGAACTACACCCTCCGTTCTGATAAGACTACAGAGACTAATAAACTGCCCCTTACATTTTTAAATCTTAATGCATTGTCTCAATATTTTTCTAAATTCCAATGCATCTATCTCCCATTTCATCAAACTTTAATACGATATTTTCTTAAAAAATAAAGTCTTTTTAGACAAATGAGGATAACTGAAAATGGAGTGTCTGTGAGACGAAGATGGTACTAAATTACTAATCAAGCGGCTGGCGGTGGTCAAAGTTTGTCAGCTCAGATAAATGAACTCTTTTGGACTTGAGCCAAATAGCCAAAACACGATTAATCTATGTACAGTGCCATGCTCACTTACTGATGCTCTTTGTCATCCTTATCAGTGCACAATTATTCTCCAAGAATCAGATTTTCCAGATGGATTGGTATAATATCTTAGTGCCATTTTGTGAGCATACCATTGTTGCAGTGGAGCACTGGCACCTAGTGATCACTAACGACATGAGCTTAGCATCGCCTAGAGCTGGCATATCAGCATCACTGCCATGTGCATTAACAAACAACGGAGTACCTGAAAATGCAGGAACAAACCATACATTATGATGATGATTTTGTTGGCACTGCTACTGGAGCTGTCTTCTTGCAGCGTGCGCGATCTTCTTATTTGCAGGGTCCCCCACAGACTACAACCTTATGTGCGTGTTCCATCACTGATCATGGGGTTTTTAACCAGGCACTTGTTTGTGGACTGTATGCGCTTTTTTGACTGTCAAATCAACGACAGCCTATAATAATACTGCTAACTCCCTCTGTAATCTGCAATTCTGCATAGTTCCGGTATACTACCTGTCTGCCTCCTGTCGTTGTAACTTGTCTTCGACTCGTATGCCTGTTACTGCTTGGAAGCATATACATATATACTCTGGTTACATTGGCATCCCCAGCTTTGTCTAAGGGCCAGTTTAGTTCTTAATTTTTTTTAAATACCGCATCAAATTTAGACACATAAATGGAGCATTAAATATAGATAAAAAAACTAATTGTATAGTTGAGGAGAAATCGTGAGACGAATCTTTTGAGCATAATTAGTTTATGATTAGTCATAAGTACTATAGTAACCTATATGTGCTAATGGTAGATTAATTAGGCTCAAAATATTTGTCTCGCGGTTTTCAGTCGAGTTATGAAATTCGATTTTTCCTTCGTGTCCAAAAAAACCCTTGTAATATCCAGTTAAATATTTGATGTGACATGTATTTTTTTTCTTTTTGCAAATTAAATACGCCCTAAACACCAATGCGATGAAGTGCCTTTGGTGCTCGTGATGACCTGAAGAGTTCTGAACTCTGAAACCCAGGATGTTTGCGAGACAGAAAGAGTGGAGCATGTCTTCACGCTGGTGGTGTCTTCTCACACCGACGGGCAGTGGCGGACAGCACCGCGAAAAGGCAGCTGCTGCCTGCTCTGGCATGGCATCAGCACACCGAGAGTAACCGAGATACTTTTCGCTCGAAAACCACATGGCGGGAAGAAGCGGCCGTGGAGAGGCAAGGCAAGGCAAGGCCATTTGCCAACAGCCCCAACGCCTCTCTTGGAGTGTTCTTTTTGACCGCTCGTTCGCGTAGGAGTAGGACCAGCAAGGCGTCCCAAGACTCGTCAAGAGAGAATCTTTGCTTGCATTGGGGGGCTTGGATTACAGCTTACTGCTGCTCTGCAGTCTCTCTGGCTCTCTGCACACACAATTGCCTCTCCCTGAAGAGAGTGAGGATCCAAAGTGGTGACAGTTCCTAGTACATAAGAGAAATATAAAACCAAGGCTTGTGCTAAAATTCAGTCTGTTAGCGCTGTTGATCGTTCATTGTGCAGAGTCTGAGTCTGAATCTCTGGAGCTGTGTCTCCCGGGTCAAATTAATTAACCAATGGTTTTAACTGAACTGCCTGGTAAGCAACAAACAAGCACCATGGTGGCATGGCTGGCCCTTGGTCTCTTGGAAGTTGGAACTTTCTTGCGTGAACGCGAAGCTCGGCTGGCTGCCCACTTGTCCCGTGTCGTCCAGCCCCAGAATTCCAATCAGAGCATTTGCCCGTTCTCGTTTCACCACTCGTGTAATAAAAAGCACAGGAGAACGAGAAGAGGGGGAGATTGCTCAGATTGGTGTTTGGATTTTGGAAGGTGCAGTCGCGTGCTGCGTTGGTGGGCCAAAAAAAGGACGTGTGTGCTTTCATGATGGCAAAGGAGGCGAAAAGGAGGAGACGGTACGAGACAGCGCTCGGCTGGTGCGCCGCTTTGTACTGCGAAAGGTGGAGACGGGTTCGTGGCTTTTGTGCTTTGCACCACTGCAGCGCCACTGTGCCGGTGCCAATGGGGTAACAGTACACTGAGCCATATACTACTCGGGTGGCTGTTGTTCGGAGGGATCATGTTCGAGCAAAGTGCATCTCATGATTTGCACTCATGAGTCATGACAATGCTTTGCTCACGCTGGCTTACCATATAAAAACGCTAAGCCAATAGTACTGTTTCTTCAATGTTCATGTCAATTTCCCCGTAAAAAAATGCTAATGTCATTTGCATTGGTAATATCTATATCCTAAAATATCACCACCAGGCGAAAATACTACTGTTCGCCCAAAAAAAAAAGTATTGCACGGCGCCAAAACACCGTATTTTTTGTTCTGAATTTTTTGATAGCCATCTGCTGGCTCTCGGCCTGTGTACACGTCTCATGACCCACGAACATAGGCCGCGTTTGGATGGCCTCAACCATCAACCCGGCCCATCCACGTGACTGTTGGAGAAGATCAACCCCAGCCCACGAAAAGCTCGGAAAGCAGCCCATGCTCTCGGATTCGCGGCCCATGTTTGACTTGGGCCACTTGGGCAATTGGGCCTCGATTCGGTCACCCCACCGAGTGGCGCTACGCTTCGTGTGCGTCGTGGCGCGCCACGAGAGCCTCTCATCCTCTCCGCCGCCTCGAAACCCCATCCATCTCTGATTCGCTCGTCGTCTCTGCCTCCCCTGGCTCCGCGCCGCCCTCCTCGATGCGCGCCATGGCGTCTCCCTGCCACTCCCCCTTCCCGCTCTCCCCGCCGTCCTCCTGCCATGGAGGAGGTGTCCTCCAGCTTGCCGCCACTCGAGCCGCGGCTAGTCCTTTCGCGTGCTACTGCAGAGCACCGGCGTCCCCGGGCGGCGACCACGACGACCACGACGCGGGGATACTGCAGGCGCTCGCGTCCAACGGCAACGGGAGCGTAGTATCGACGCAGAAGGTTCTTGATCCGGGTAGCGAGGGGGACGAGTCGGGTGACGGCGGCGGGAGGCGGCCGAGCTCGCGGCTCCGGGCGAGGGACTGTGCTAAACGGATCATGGGCCTCCCCGTCGAGGAGCGGGTCAAGGTGCTCGACCTCCTGCAGTGCAAAGACGGCGAGCTCACTGTGTCGGACTACAACGACATCATCTCCGCGCTCGCCAGGGCCGGGGACCACGACTCCGCGGTGGCGCTCTTCCGGGCGCTCCGGCCCAACGGCGTCGTGCCCGACGCGCAGTCCTACGACACTGCCGTCCAGTGCCTCTGCCGGAAGGGCGCGCCCGACGAGGCCAAGGAGGCGCTCGACGAGATGGTGGCGCGCGGCTTCGGCCCCACCATCGCCACCTTCTCGGCCGTCGTGGGATGCCTCTGCAAGCGTGGTCGCATCAGCAGAGCCATGGAGGTGTTCGACACCATGCGCGCCGTCGGATGCGAGCCCACCATCCGCACCTACAACAACCTCATCGGCGGTCTCTGCTACGTCGGACGGCTCGAGGAGGCGCTGGACCTCCTCAACAAGCTCAAGGAGTCGCCCAAGCAGACGCCGGACATCTACACGTTCACCATCGTCCTCGACGGATTCTGCAAGGTCGGGCGGACCGACGAGGCCACGGCCATCTTCCAAGACGCCGTCAGGAATGGCCTCTCGCCGACGATATTCACCTACAACGCCCTGCTCAACGGCCACTGCAAGGAGGGGAATCCGCTCAAGGCGTACAGCCTGCTCATGGAGATGTGCGGCAACGGCGCCTGCCCGCCGGACAAGATCAGCTTCAGCATCGTGCTGCAGGCGCTGCTGCGCGCGGGCGAGACCTCCGCGGCGTGGCAGACGTACAAGCGGATGGAGCGCGCCGGGTTCGAGGCCGACGGCCGCGCCCTGGACACGCTCGCCAGGGGCCTGTGCCGGCGATGCGCGGCGGACATCTCGGCCCTCGCCGACGCGAGGGAGGTGTTCGCCACGCTGGTGGCATCCGGGCACGAGCCGGTGTCCTACACCTACTGCCTGATGGCGCAGGCGCTGGCGCGCGGCGGCGAGGTGGACGCGGCCGTGTCGCTCCTGGGCGACATGGCGCGCAAGGGGTACGCGCTGCGGAAGCGGGCCTACACCGACGTCGTCCGCGCGCTGTGCGAGCGGGGCAGGTCGCGCGACGCGCTCCGGGTGCTGGCGCTGGTGATCGCCAGGGACTTCGTGCCCGGCCGGAACGCGTTCGACGCGCTGCTCGGCGAGCTCGCCCGGCAGGGGAGGTGGCCCGACGCGATGGCTGTGTACGCCGCCGCCGTGAAGCGCGGCGTCCTGGTCTCCTTGAAGCGGCACAGCAAGGAGGCGTTGCTGGCGCAGGAGACGCGCGAATCGTCGGTGCAGCTGAGCGTTCCGCAGTGAGCAGTTGTGCCCAAGAAAATTCACGCATTTTGGGGGGCTCTCCTGCTGTTTGAAGCTCCGAATTAGTCTGCACCGATCAAAGGCAACGACATTGTTTGCATGCGAGTACACGACCGGCCTCTTTTTTTTGACAATTTGGAAGGGAATAGGCGAAAACGCAACCAAATTCTGCATGATCACCTCGAGTTTGATCGACGCGCAACCCGCCGGGAGCATCGGTTTCGAGCATTTTGGCTCCCTGTGTCAGCAACGAGCGCGACTAAAGTTGTTCAGTCATTCGGCGAATCGGTCGTGAGGGTGTAGCTTGCTTCGGTTGCTGCCTGTGACTTGTAAGCTGTAAGTAGAACGAAATTGGAGGGGGCTATGATTCTTTTAAGTTGGTGTTTACGCAGCTATATGTGATCATCGGTTACTACACCACACACAAGTAAATCTGTAAAATGCCCTTGTTTATCATAAGTCGAAAATTGCTCGACCCTGTAAAGAGAACCCCCAAAGAGCGGAAGCAATTTTTTAGAACACGGGTGTAAACAATTTTTTAAACACGGGTGAATGTACACCCGTTGCTTATATACCATCTAAATAGTTATAAAAAAATTTAACAAAATAGTTTAATATAAATTATATCACCCTACCTAAATGCAAAGTTTAAATTCAACTTGTACAAGTTATAGAAAAATATGTATATACTTAGTTTTAGTTTTTTTTGTTTTTTAGTTAAATTTAAACTTACATGTTTGTAAAGTAATATAAATCATATTAATCATCTTATCAATTTTTTATATTTTTTTGTGACTATTTATATAACTTACAAGTCCAAGATATTTTTTATATTTTTTAATGACTATTTATACCTGCAAGCCCAAGGTCTACGTACGTGCTAAAAACTATCGAGGAGCTAGAAGAACAACTGTTTGCACTAAGTGTTGCCATTTTGATGTATGATAATGCATCGACGCCTACACGCACAGGCAAATTTATTTATTAACTAGACGCCGAAACAAAACGAAAAGCCAAACACAAGGCGAGCGTTAACAAAAGTCTGGACAACAAAACAAAGGCCAGCTGCATACCTAAGCACGGATCGATAGATAGCTCACATGCTTAATCAGCTAGCTTATGCGGGCTTAATTAATTACTACTTTGCCACCTGCTTAATTACCCATGGCTTCCTCTGCTTCGCCTTCTTCTCCTCCTCCTCCCTCCTCTCGTCGTCCTCGGGCTCATCCCTCTTCTTCTTCTTCTTCTTCTCCGACAGGGACGGCAGGATCACCGCCTCCTTCTGCGAAAGAACGACCTTCCTGATCGCCTTCTCCGGGACGCCGAACGCCGCGGCGAGCTCGGGGCCGAGCAGGGCGTGGAGCACGGAGGTGTCGCCGACCAGGAACTGCGGGTGGTTCCGCCGCGCGGACGTCGTGAAGCCGAAGAACACGAACGGCCCGCCGCGCGACGCCACCTGGCAGAACGGGAAGAAGCGCGGGATGTAGAACACGTCGCCGGCGCGCACCGTGGCGCTCATCGCCAGCGACCCGTTCGGGAAGACGACCTGGATGCAGCCTGCGCCGCTGAGCACCACGCCGTACTCCGTCGCCCTCGGGTTCACGTGCGGCGCCATCATCGATCCCTGCAACATGCGTTCGCCTCAGATCGAGCAGGATGATATGAGCGAGCGAAAGAGGGCACGGTCGCGTACGGCGCTGAGGTTGACGAGATAGACGCCGATGTCGGAGTGGTCGAGCGGCTCGTAGTCGTGCTTGTCGACGGCGACGCTCGACCCGTAGGCGTTCCTGAAGTCGGCGCCGTGCTCGTAGAGGTTGTACGCCTCCGGCGCGCGCATCGTCTTGTCCTTGCCCTTCTTGTTCGCCTGCGCGGCCACGGAGTTGGACACCCCGCCTCCGGCGACACCGAGGAGCCGCCCCACCACCTTCCTCCACGACCATGTCGACGTCGAGGACGATTCGTCCACGGGCAACTCCCCTTCCTCGCCTCTGCCCACTGGGCTCCACTGCCCGGGCGGCGCCTCCCCGCCGCGTGCTCCCCTGTACCCCACTCCCACGCCGCGCTGGTCGCCCTGCTCACGGTGCTCCTCGCCGCCGCTCACGGGCTCCGTGGCGTAGTACACGATAGGCCCCCGGTCCCGGCCGGTGTCCGCCAATAATGTTTGCGCCAACTCCTCGTAAGTAGTCTAGCACATGAGACATCGATCATCCAAAAATTTAAAATCAATCATTCATGCATGCTTATGATCATTTGGTGATTAATAATCGATTAATTCCTCATGTTGTATGTGTCAAGTTATTCTTTTTCTGGTGAATTTGAAATCTTTTAGTTTAGTTGGCTCACGTTGAATGCCGTAACAAGCGTCTTCGTGTCAAAGCCGGCGAGCACCGACTGCGCACGCCCTGCGCCGCCGCCGAGAAAGAAAGCCTGCATTGCCATCGGAGATGATGAGTAAAAACGATCAGTAGTGCTAACGAAGAGGAGGAGATGATGATTTGATCGACCTGATAGGGGCTGAAGCCGATGCTGTCGGAGGCGTCGATGCTGCAGATGATCTTGAGCCTCTGGCCCTTGCCGGAGTTGACCATGTAGAAGGTGGAGCCGGCGTCGATGTGGAGGACGTCGCCCATCTTGAGCTTCTTCTCCACGAGCTTGTCTTTGTGGATCCATCCGACCTTGACCTCCCCTGGCACCATGCACGCATCCAGATTACTAAGCCCATACGCAAGAGACTAGAGAGGTGGCTAAATTGATCCGATGGTGTACGAAACTGTGGAGTTTGGAACTGTACGTACCTAGGTGCACGAAGAGGACGAGGTTGGAGTCGACGTACTGCGGCACGAACAGCGTCTTGGGCTCCATGGTGATGAAGCCGATGTGCATGAGCCCCTCCCGGCACCCGGAGGGCGCCGACCAGCCGTGCTGCCAGGGGTCCGGCATGACGGTGGCCGGTGGCCACGGCCGGCCGCGCACCACGCGCACGTGCCCGCCCTCCGACTCCACCACCTTCTCCCCCTTGTCCAGCACGAACAGCCCCCTCCCAGCTGGGCTCGGTTTAGGGCCGGGGTCATCGCCGCCGCCGCCGCCGCCATGGCCATGGCCCTTACCCTCCTCCTCCTCTTCCGGACGCCACTCCCCCTCATGCTCCTCCTCCCAGTCCCACCCCTTCCCGCCGCGCCGCGCCTCCGCCGCCGCCGAGAGGAGCAGCAGCATTATTAGCAGCGGCGCCGCCACCGCTGCCGCCACGCGACGACCCATCGCGCTGCTACAACCGATGTCCTAGACTCCCAGGCAGCGAGCTACTTTCCTCGAGCTTAGCTAGCTAACCGACGCCACTCTGCCTTTGCCTCTCTCCCCCTCGACGTCTTGTCCGCGTGCAGGGCTCGATCGGTGTGCGCCGTGGGCGTGACGAGCCGCGAGGTGGAGGACGACGACGAGGGTTAAAGAGGCGACGGGTGGCGACGCAGCGCGGCGCACGTGTCGCCGTGCATGGCGCGAGCCATGCGCTCCACGTAGCGCGCGCGCGCATGGGTGAGGGAGAGGGAGGCGTGGTAGTTGGCGCGCGACCGCCGACCGCCCCCTGCTGCCTTCCAACTGCGTCTGTACGTGTGCGCCACGGCCGGCCGCGGAAGGAATTCCTCAGAGTTCGAGAGAGAGACACGATCGGTCAGCTCGTCACACCATGTGACTGCGCCTTGTGTAGTTTTCTGCATTCTCTTCGCTTGGCTACGCGTGTTTAGATTCCAATTTTTTTTTAAAACAAATGTCGGAAAGAGTTTTTATATAAATAAAAAATAAATTCAGATTTTACTTAAAAAAACCGCGAGACGAATTTTTAAGCCTAATTAATTCGTCATTAACACATATTAATTACTGTAGCACTTATAGCTAATAATGATCTAATTAGGCTAAAAAATTCGTCATATGATTTCTTATATAAGTGTATAATTAGTTTTCTGTTCCATCTATATTTAGTGCTCTATCTGTGTGTCTAAAAATTCGATATTATGTTTTTAGAAAAACTTTTTAGAACTAAACCTGGCCTAGGCTTTTTCAGTGAATGCGTCGGTGACTGTGTACGTGTACGCTGTCGCTGCGTACAACGAAACAAAAACTGCCGCTGTATTAGCATTTTGGCATTTGCTTTTTCATGCTAACTTGCTAAGCCAAATGTGCTTGGCCTTGGCCTGGCGCGGTGCGTGCGCGCGGCTGTGTGTAAAGAATACGGTGGCCAGTGGGTGCCGTGCAAGTATGTGTTTTCGAGGGAGCTTGATTCTAAACTCTCGAGGTTGTCGTCTTCTCGCCTATTCGTCTATTGTATGCTATTTAAATAATTATTAAGAATATAAAAAATTTATGAATGTAGATTAATATATGATGTGTTACTATACAAACATGTAAGTTAAAATATCACTTCTACGATCCATAGCAAAAATAATAAATTAAACTGTAAATAGTATACATATACCAACAATTATATATTTGTTATTTTTGCTATGGACGGTAGAAATGATATTTTAACTTGTATGTTTGTACAGTGATATGATGAACTTATATATATAAAGTTTTTATAAAAAACACATCGTAGAACAGTTTAAAATACTTACACGTAAAAACCGAGAAGTAATCTAACAATAAGCTATGGATAAGAACACTACCCTATTCTATTTGATCCTTCAATTGCATCCCTGTAGACGCTCATATGCTGCCCATCCTCGTGTGTCCTAGTCTCTCGTCCTGCTTCCAAATTCTACCTCCGTTTATGAGTTGTAATAAGTGAACCTTTTGTTTTCGGGTTGAGTCTAAAATAAAAAAAGACTAAAAATTTTACAAATTTCTAATCCAAAAGATTTTAGGAATTAAGTAGCTTTGTGAAAGGACCATAACACAGAAAGGCTAAAGGGCGATGGCTCACGTGCCGCTCATCCGTGCGACAGTGCGATCTTCTTGGACTCGGAACTCCTTTGTTTTGGGCCTACGTGTGTTTTCTTATTGGGCTTCGCCCATCCATCTTTCTCCTTTTAAGCCCAATACGGCGAGAGCATGCAGACACATGGGCTAGCATGTTCACATGTGCGTGTTAAATCTGTTCCAAACCTATACCTGTGAAGTTTATACACAAACTTTTATAATAAAATTTGTATGTATAATTTTTATATATAAAGTTATATGGATGATTATTTTGCTATTCTAACACTGTGTTAGTTTCATTTTAAATTTATACATACATATTTTTTATAGGGACTTTCTTATATTTTTTATATATGTATAAAATATCTATATATAAATATTTCTATGTACAAAGTATATGCATATTCCGCACACAGAAAAGTCCACGTAGATAATTTTTTTTGGGGCTAGGCTAACATCATATTTATAGGTTAAGGCCCTGTTTGTTTTTAATTAGGATTATTATAAGCTGGATTATTAAGATAGATTGTTATAAGCTGGAGGAGAATAAGTTACAATCTGTTTGTTTATCAGATTATTGGATATGCTAGATTACTGGGTTGCATGAAGTCGGTTGATGAAGTCTGGAATGCCCTCAACTACTTTAGGGTAAGTGGTGGCAAGGTGTGTATTTACTTTGAAATGTTAAAAAGCAGTGGGTCTTTAGCCAACCAATAATCCGAAAAAAACACCAATGGAGGTGCTAATTGATTATAGTAATCTAGTCTATAGATTATAATAAAAGTTATCACAATAATCTATCTGTTTGTTTTAGATTATTTATAATAATCCAGATTATAATAATCTTGGGCGGAAACAAACGTAGCATAAAGGGTTGCTAGGAGAGAGAAATTTGTTTTTTCTTTTCTTAGGCCCTATTTAGTTCGTGAAAAGAAATTTTTTATGTGTTACGTCAGACGTTTGATCGGATGTCGAAAATTATTTTCGGACACGGATGAAAAAATAAATTTCATAGCTTGCCTAGAAACGGTGAGACAAATCTTTTGAGTGGAGAGGCGTCACCGTGGAGCTAGAGTGCGCACTGGCGATGGTGGAGTGGCTTTGCCGGATAGTGGGCAGTCACGACGAGGTGGTCTTGTCGTCGGGGCCGGTGCCACGGTGGTGCACACGCTGGTGGACGTTAGGCGGGGACCTGGGTAGGACGACAACGACTTACTTGGCCGAGGGAGAGAGATGGCGTGGGAGGAGTGGTGGGACCCCCGGATAGCCAGACAGGGAGATTCCAAGTTTTACCAGCTAGAGATGTGATCTGGTCATCTGAATGGCTTGACCAATCGAATGGATAGATTGTTGGAGGGTTATTTTTTTTTCTGTAATTGCTAAAATCTGGCTTGACCAACCATTTGGTCATTTCTGTTTGGAATTGCTCTGAACAAGTGTATGTGCAGTAGCCTTCTCCATCGAGCCTTGATCCATTATTATCAGTTAGCACTCCTAATGCATAACCGTGCCTGTAAAATATAACTAACGGTAGCGACCGAAAAATATGGACAAGCCAGACAGCCGCTGACACACGCGAATAGACAGTCAGACGCTCGTGTACCGGCACCGTTGCTTACCGGTCACCACCCGCGCCGCGGCTGGCCGGGAAGGATTCCGGCTCGGCTCGTCCTCGTCTCAACTTCGCTCGCGTCCCCGTGGGCGATCACATGCTCTGCCCATCCTCCTCCTCCATCACAATCCCAGATCCCCCACCCCCCACCACCTCATAAAGACCAGAACCAAACCCAAAAGCAACCAACACCAGCGCAGCGCGGCGCGGCGCGGCGCAGGCACGCACGGCAGCGGCGGCGGCGGACGCGGCAGCACGAGCAGCCGCCTCCTCCAATCCCACTCGCTCGCGCGCAGCGGGGGAACGGGAGACAGGGTGGGTGGGGGTTGGAGGGGGCGCAATGCAGGAGCCTAAGCCCGCCGATCCGGCCGCGGCGGCCATGCGCGGGGGGCACCACCGCCGGGCCAGATCTGAGGTCGCCTTCCGCCTGCCCGACGACCTCGACCTCGGCGGGGGCGGCGCGGGGGCGTTCGACCAGATCGGCTCCGAGGACGACCTCTTCTCCACCTTCATGGACATCGAGAAGATCTCCTCCGGCCCCGCCGCCGCGGCCGCGGGGGGCTCCGACCGGGACCGCGCCGCGGAGACGTCCTCGCCGCCGCGCCCCAAGCACCGCCACAGCAGCTCCGTCGACGGCTCCGGGTTTTTCGCCGCCGCGCGGAAGGACGCCGCCGCGTCGCTGGCGGAGGTCATGGAGGCTAAGAAGGCCATGACCCCCGAGCAGCTCGCCGAGCTCGCCGCCATCGACCCCAAGCGCGCCAAAAGGTGCAGAGCCTCCCCGATCTCTCTCCCTCTTACCGCTTTCTATCCATCCGCTTGGTTCGTGTCATTGCTCTCGCGAGGTCTCGACTTATTAGTCGTTGATGCTTTGTTGGAAAGGTGGTGGTCGTCACGCACCACAGATTAGCAGATATCTCTTTCATTTCTCAAAGGCAGCGGATAATCAGATGAGGTACCTAGGACAATTATGCATGCATGATGCATGCATCTTTATGAAAATGCCTTGAGCCCGGAGGTTAGAGAAAAGATGGGCATTGGCGCCTTGTTTGTTTCTCTGCGTACTGTGGATTACTGGATAGATGGCGTTGGGTGGTTGGTGGGCAGGTCCGAAGTTAAGGTTATGCTAGTTATCGAGCGCTCGGTTGGTGGGATTATTATGGATAAGTGTTTGCTGCTGTGAGGTGGCGCATGCTTTGGTAGGCATTTTTTTGCTGGGATTGTGAAAGGAGGTGGGTCCATAGATACTGTGATGGTCTGATGGGCTGTTAATTGCTTTGTACATAGCCTTGATTTTAATTTGATTAGTTACTGTCAGATAGTACTGTTTATATAGCTGGTGGACTGTTTTTTTTTTTGGCTTAGTTATATCTAAGAAATGTGATGGGAAAATGTTGCATCTTTAGTTAAACTAACGAAATGGATAAGCGAGTCATGACATGTTATTAGAACGGATTGTCTGGATTGATTGTGAAAGGCGGTGGGAGCAACAACCAAGGGATAGGCATCCACATCCAATCGAATAATAGAAAGCAACATGTTCTTGCTTTCTCGCTTATGAGTCTCAGCTTTGGAATTATTCTTGGAGGTTGTGCAAATAATCAAATTAGAGAAAAGACATCACATTTTGGAGGAGATATTTAGTGGCTGTAAACAGTTAGATTTTTTCTATTTCTGAAAACAATCAGCCCATTGCAAGCCGTGATGGCAGTAGATTGTTTGTTAAATACACTGAAGATATATTGAAGCCTTCTGTGGTGTAGGCATGTCAAGTTAGATGTTTAAATTATCAGCATGGTTGAGATCTCACCAGTAATAACTGTACTACTGTAGCATGATTTGCACCTCAATAAGCTTATTGCTATTCAGTATAACCAGACAGGGGTGCTCTATACCTAGTTGACATTTTTTTAACAGTTAAAGGCCTGACATGTTGAAATTGCACTGCCTCTGTTCGTTTCTCCCTAATTCCAGGCAGGAGCCATTTATGTGAAATATCAACCCTGAAGAGATCGCTTTACATGGTTGACTTCTTGCCTGCATATGCCTCCAAACAATATGCAAACGCTTCCCAGCTGTAGTTCATCTTTAGGTTAACAAGGTTATCTTTGCAATGGATATTTCTTTCATTGCCATTCAGATCTATAGAAAATAGTGGACACACCATTGTATAACAAAATTTTCTTACACTTCTGTGTGATGTTGATATACAACACTTAGGTTTCTTTCTTGAAATCTATGGTGGATTTGTCCCCTTAATGCATGATTCTTTTTTAGTTTGTATACATACTGTTTCCAGTGTGGAAATTGGATTGAAGATGAACATGCTCAAGCACTGGCAAATATCTGCATGAGTTATGTTATGTTCATGAAATAATTTTGAACCAAACAATTTGTAAGATTTTGTTAACAACTTGAATTTGTTCTCATGCAGAATTCTAGCGAACAGACAATCTGCAGCTCGGTCAAAAGAAAGAAAGGCTCGTTACATAACAGAACTTGAGCGAAAGGTTCAGACTCTTCAGACTGAAGCTACTACTCTCTCAGCACAACTCACACTATTTCAGGTGCCTTTCCATCTATCTTTTCCCTCATTTTCAAGACTTCAAGTCCAGTTTAAATTCATGCAGTTACTGTTAACGGTAATCCTGTACTAGCAAAACAGTGTTTCTCCTTTGCAACCTTGGTAAGCAAACTGGCTATGGGCTGCCCCCACCCCACATTGTTACCAGACACTCAGACAGCAAGTAACTCTAGCTTGATAATTTTCCATGTACCATTGGACAACTTGTATGTCTGTATGCATGTGTTTACTTCTGCACATGCTGTGATCATTATAAACATCCATTGGATTATTTTATAAGGCTATGCTGATGGGCTGCATGTGAGAATAAAATATAAAGGTGTTTGTGGACTTTTGACTATCTTCTTATAGTTTATTAGGTTATGCTGTCGACTTATGAAGGAGTGTGCTTTTTGTAGAAACAACTGGCTCTTAAACATTTCTTTTACTTGCAGAGAGACACAACTGGGCTTTCTGCAGAAAATGCAGAGCTCAAGATACGGTTGCAGGCCATGGAACAACAGGCTCAACTGCGAGATGGTGAGCATTTTCCTTGATTAGATAAATTATAGTTTACTTAACATTTGTTTTTTGTCAACAAGAACTAGTAGTAAAAGTATAACACTGAATCACTGATCCATTATATTGGAAATGGTAACATTAAATTATAACACAGTCTAGAGCCATCTTAGATACTGTTATATTTGTGACATCTTAATTTTTTCGCCGAAAGGTAGAATGATTCATAATATGGAGCAATTTACACCGAGTAATTATTTTGGACAAATTAGAAGCAATAACTGGAGTATGAACTGTCAGTGCGAGTGTACTTTCCCTATTCTAACAAAGAATGTGATATAATTTTCAGCTCTAAACGATGCACTGAAGCAGGAGTTGGAGAGGCTCAAGCTTGCCACTGGTGAGATGACAAATTCCAATGAGACATATAGCATGGGATTGCAACATGTCCCATACAACACTCCCTTCTTCCCGCTCTCCCAGCAAAGTGCACCCCGCCAGAATGGTGGTGCCCAGTTGCCACCACAATTCCAAGCACCCCGCTCTAATATGGCCAATCACATACTATCCCACCCAAACGGTTTGCAGGACATCATGCAGCAAGACCCTCTTGGCCGGCTCCAGGGTTTGGACATCAGCAAAGGGCCTCTAGTTGTGAAGTCAGAGAGCAGCTCGATCTCTGCAAGTGAAAGCAGCAGCACCTTCTAACCAGGCCTACGCACCGAGAGCCATAGTTTCACTAGATTCGTTTGTTCATAGCCTGACATCCTCCCGCTGCTCCCTGTTCTGTAAGCTTATTATTCATTCAATTCGTTCGATTTAGTTGAAATTGTTTGTAATTGCAGTGGCTGATCTATCCCCTTCTGTGGACATGATTCCCGCACTCCTCACAAACCATTTGTTTTGGGTTCATTTCCTGTGTGCTTTGTTGTTTGGGATTACCAGGGCATCAGGAATGGCTTTCTGCGATAATACTGTTGTTCTTTGTAGTTGTGTGGACTTTGTTCACCATGGATTCAATTCTACCTTTTGAAAAAGATGCATGTATTCTCTGACATTTTTTTCTGAGTCATCTACATCACGCTGTGATGCTAGTTTGACTGGTGTGTACTCTGGAATTTGAGGATAAAAAGTTCAGATTGGGACTGCTGTGGAACCATTCGTATCGTCTCGTCTGTGACTGTTGGTGTGAAATCGTTCTCTTGTTCACCGTATACGCTTGTGTGCGTTTTTTTTTCCATTTCTCGTCAGTGGTATGGATATTTTGTGCTTGCTAAACTGCTAACAATGACAGCACTTACAGGCCAAAATGTAGTTCCAGTATTTGAAAATGCACACGTTTACTTCTTGAGGTTTCAACCAGACGAATCAAAATTCAAATGGTGCTGCTTGTGTACCAAGCGTTTTGCTCTGGTCTTATTTTTTCGCTTTTGTTTGTAAACTAAATTTAAATTTTTACCTTATATTTAGAATTGATATTGCGAATTTTTTATTGTTGTTTATTATAATCCTTTGTTTTAGTCGCTAAAACACGTATAAAAGTTTTTTTATAATTTATTTTTTATTTGTAAATATGTTTGGTATTTCCTATAAAAAACCAAACAATAACCTGACGTGTGCAAAATGATCGAGCCTCCTCTTCATCCTCCCCTAGAGCTATAGTGTTTGTTGATCCTTATGATAATCAACGTTACACACCATGCTGAATTCACCTGTTAGCAGTTTTTCTTAAGAAACTCGGTTCATCTATTGGGCATATAAATATCGGCCGATAGATTTAAAACTGAATGGACTGAGTTAAAAAAAAAAGAATCCAGCACACAAAACAACATGAGTACGTGCTGGACTTGTTATGAAATATTTGGTGCGATCTCATCCATCCAAGGGATAGATCTAATCTATTCAAATACAAAGGAGGAGAAGCATGATTCACATATTTTTCCAATATTTTCTTTCTCTGGAAAGAGTAAGACGTTTCTCAAACGTCGTACTCCTACGGTTCACACCGTTCCACCATATATATATAATGACTTGACGATGAATGAGAAGATCGATCCCATTCTTCTTACTATCGTAGTTTCTCAATTCTCAACACGTTATCAGCACTTCGCTCTTCCCCACCAAACACAAAGAGGAACAGAAGAAAAATAGAAGGTACGATGATCTCCATCACCGGCGTCACCATGGTGCTGCCTCCTCACAATTGACGGCACCGCCGGTAACTGCTACGCCAACCTCCTCCTTGCCAACAACGATGACTGACGGCAGCCATGGTAGCCCGTGCGACGGCTGTTGCCCGGCGCGGTGCGCTCATGGTTGGCACTCCAGCACGGTGTGCGTGGGGGCGGCACTCCGACGCGGCGCGCGCATGGACAGCAGCGGTTGGCATCATGCCGACACGAGCAGCGCGGGTGCGCGGCACTCCGGCACAGCGCGCGCATGGAAGACGGTTGGCGTCGTGGGCGGTGCGCGCGTCGACACTCCGACGCGCGACGCGAATGGTGCGGGCGCGCAGCGACGCAGGCGCACGGCGGTTGCGGCGCGGAATGGGCGGCGGCAGTTGCGTGCATGGCATGCATGTGCGTCGCTGTTACGCGAAGTGGGCGACAACGTTCACGTTACGTTGGTGTTGCATGGCGACGCTGTTATGTGGGTGTCGTGGGGGCTAATCCTCCCACCCCCTCCGTCCTATGTCCCATGGGCCAACCAGCCCATGGTTGCCCCCACCCCCCATTGGCGCAAGCAGGCCGGCCTAGCCTGGCTGCGGCCCAAGGCCGGTGGCCCTGGCGCCCTCCCCCTTACCAGGCCAGCGCGTCTCCACTTGGTGGTGGGTCGAAATTCAAAATTTCGGCCCACCACCACTTTTATCTGTTTTTATTTACTGTTAGCATTTTAAATATTAGTTACAATGAGATTTTAGTCCCTTTAATTTCTGCAATTTACTAAAAGCAGTTCATCAGTGTAATTACCTTCATGTAATTGACCTTTTAGTCCCTGATGTTTATGATATTTACATTATTAAATATCCTGCTTTTACTAAATTCATTTATTGTCTTAAATAAAATGCCTTCGCATATTATTTCAAGACATGCTCTACTTTCTCGCTTTATTAAAATTACAAAATTCTTTAAATTTTGTATTTTAATTTAGTAAATTCTCTTAATTATGTCTAACATAATTAATGGATAACTTAATGCATGTTTGACTTTAATAATTTGACTTGGCGATAAAACCACATGTAGATGGAGCCCTATATTTTGGTTACAAATGATCATTTACTAGGCAGCGAAATTTTCGCCCATCATTAAGCGGTCTACATTATAAGATGATTACCAAGATGAAGACCTAATATTTTTGGCCACTAGCGGTCTTAAATTTAGGCAGCGAACATTTCGCCCATCACTAAAAAGGTCTACATCTTATAATAATTACCCGCATGTGTTATTCTAAGAATATGATTGAAAAACAATTGTATGGTCTATTACCTACAATCAATTTTCAACACATGACAAATTATGAGGTCTTACCTTCCGCATTGAGATTACAACTTCTATATATATCATGTTTTTTATTAATTTACCTCTGTAAATTAATAAATATTAATCATGATTGTAGGGACAATGGCAATCAGAGAGTTCGATGAACTCGCCCTTGATGGGAGTAACTATTCAATTTGGGCTTCGGATATCAAAATAAACTTTGCTTCTCGTGGGATTATTAAAGCAATTGAGGACCCCGTTGATGGGGACCCGCCAGTTGAGGATAAGAAGATAATGACTGCCCTCTTCTTCCTTCGGCTCTATATCCATAAAGACCTCAAACATGAGTACATGTTAGAGATGAACCCTCTCACTTTATGGAAAGCTCTCAAAGAGCGCTATGATCAGCAAAAGGAACTCATTTGGCCTGAGGCTAATTTTAAGTGGTCTCAACTACGCCTGCAGATTTTAAAACTATGGCGGAGTTCAACCATGTTGTTCATCAGATTTGCTCCAAGTTGAAGTTTTGCGAAAAAGAGCCTACAGAGGCAGAAAAGATAGAAAAAACTCTGTCTACTATGATTCCGGAGGACATGATACCGAATCAACAGTATCGAGCTAACAATTTCAAAGGTATTCTCAGCTTATACATACATTGACTCAGGCAGAAAAACATCATGAGCTTTCTCTCAAGAATGCTTAACAGCGCCCTCCTGGTTCTGCACCTCTCCCTAAGGTTCACTTCAATGCTAAGTATAATGTTGATAATACAAAAGGATTCAAGGGAAATTCTTCGAATAATCCCAAGAATTCAACTAGAAAACGCAAACACAACAATAGACGCAAATTCAAGGGCCGAAAGAAGGGAAACGGCAAGGGAAAGGCACCACACGCCCGTCACAATAACAACAAACATTGCGACAGGTGTGGATCTGACTATCATGTCGCTAAAGATTGCCGTATCCCAAAGCATCTTGTCCTCTTGTATCAGAAATCTCTCAAGGAGAAAAAGTCATCTGAGGAACCAAGATATGAAGCTCACTTCAATCTTACAAATGAAGCTAGACCAGAGGTTGGAAGTTCTCAAAAGGCTCCTGTTGAACCAGAGAACAATCTCGATCTTCTACCAGAAGACGTTGGTCTACTTTCTTCGACAGATGACATGCTCATTGAGTTTTGCTCAATGGCTCCACTTGGAGATTTTTAGTAATCTCAGTGCATCTTACTTGAAGATGAAAAACTTTAAGTATTAGTATGTGTGTTACATACAATGATATCCATGTATTATGTCAAAACAATAGTTGTTGTAATAATTAGATAAGTACAAACTCCCTTATGTAATAAGGTTGTAAGACTTTTAAGTCATTAGAGTATGTACTATTACAGCTTATGTAAACATCATTTGTGTATTTGATGTTTCGTTACTTATTGTATGTATGGATTGAATAAAGAATTGTTTACTAAACAATTTTCTTTCTTTCAATATAGATATCTCACGATATCACTCCGATTGGAGAGGAATTATGCCTTGTGGACAGCGGTACCACAAATTCTATACTTAGGGAGATCAAATACTTCCAAACTCTTAAAAATAAAGAAGGGAAAGTTTTGACAATCGCTGGACGCGATACTGTAATAGTTGGCTCTGGACGAGCAATTATTACACTCCCAATGGGTACACAAATCATAATCGAGGATGCTTTATTGTATCCTGATTCAACCCGTACCTTACTAAGTTATAGAGATATCCGTCAAAATGGGTTACACATTGAAACCCAAATGGATAATCGAGAAGAATTTCTTCTCTTAACCAGACAAAATGGATATAGCAAGCATACTTGCAAAAAAATTCCATCTCTTACATCGGGTTTGTACTATACATACATTAAGCCCATTTCCCATGTTGCATATAAAGTAATTTTTCAAAATGTTGATGCATTCCACACTTGGCATGATCAACTTGGGAACCCGGGTATCGGGATGATGAGAAAAATTATTGGCAACTCTATTGGTCATAATTTGATCACTGGAAAATTTCCCAAATCCTCTGATTTTGTATGCACTGCATGTGCTACAGGGAAATTAATTTTAAGACTTTCTTATCTCAAAATTAGAGCTGAACCACTTCGATTCCTTGAACGTATTCAAGGCGATATTTGTGGCCCTATTGTGCCACGATCTGGACCGTTCAGGTACTTTATGGTTTTGATCGATGCATCTACAAGATGGTCTCATGTGTGTCTACTATCGACACGAAACCATGCTTTTGCTAAACTTATGTCCCAAATCATAAGGTTAAAAGCAAGTTATCCTGAACATAGGATTCAATCAATCCGTATGGACAACGCTGCCGAATTCAAATCTCAGGCTTTCGATGATTATTGCATGGCTTTAGGAATTCAGGTTCAGCATTCAGTCCCATATGTCCACACACAAAATGGTTTAGCTGAATCATTGATCAAAAGAATTAAGCTTATTGCTCGACCATTATTGATGAATTGCAAAGTACCTTCGTCATGTTGGGGTCATGTAGTACTGCACGCTGCTGATCTTATCCAACTACGACCAACTGCATATCATGAAACTTCCCCAATGCAGTTAGTACGTGGAAATCCTCCAAGTATTTCCCATTTGCGTAAGTTCGGTTGTGCTGTCTATATACCGATCTCACCACCACAGCGTACTGCTATGGGCCCACACAGGAAAGTGGGGATCTATGTGGGATTTAAATCTCCGTCGATGATAAAGTATTTAGAACCATTAACTGGTGATCTATTTACTGCCCGGTTTGCTGACTCTATTTTTGATGAGAAACATTTCCTGGCATTAGGGGGAGACTTCAAGTACCAGAAAGAATGCCAGGAAATTGATTGGAATGCTCAGGGTATTCCAGCCTCAGATCCACGTACTACAGAAACTGAACTATAAGTTCAGAAAATTATACATTTGCAAAGACTTGCAAATAACCTACCAGATGCATTTACCAATTACAAAAGTGTGACTAAATCTTTCATTCCCGCTCAGAATGCACCAGAAAGAGTGGAGGTACCAAACAAAACCACTCAACTTTCACTCTCTAAAAAGAGAGAAAGAAGTATGGTCACTAAGCGGGATATAATTGCTAGCAAGCACAGAAAGATGGTAAATGTAAACCAGCCTTTAGTTGGTACACACCGAATTGATACTAGATATCAAGCAGATCATGATAATCTGCAACCTAGCTCAGTTGTGCACAATGCTGAGACTAGAAATTCTGAAAACCATAGACACATTATGTTGGGAAATCACAATGAGTCTATGAGGGTTAATGAAATTACCATCAATTATACCGACACTGGAAATTCTTTTGATAGAAGAGCTACAATTGTCGACAATAAATTTTCCGAACAAATTGTTGATTGCCTCCAAATTGATCCATAACCTAGGTCTATAAAAGAGTGCCAAAAGCACTCTGACTGGAACAGATGGAAGGACGCAATTGACGCGGAATTAGCCTCGCTTTATAAAAGAGATGTATTCTCGGCTGTTATGCCTACACCTCGTGGTATCTTCCCTGTGGGATACAAATGGGTTTTCGTTCGGAAACGAAATGAAAACAATGAGATGGTGAGATCTAAAGCAAGGCTTGTAGCACAAGGTTTTACGCAAAAACTTGGCATTGATTTCAACGAAACTTATTCTCTAGTTATGAACGGTATAACTTTCAGATACTTAATATCATTGGCAGTACAAAATCATCTATCTATGCAGTTGATGGACGTAGTGATAGCATACTTTTATGGGTCACTTGATTCAGAAATTTACATGAAGGTTCCAGACGGAATCGATATTCCGAATCAAAAGGTAAATCGTAACATATATTGTGTTAAGTTGCAGAAGTCACTTTATGGCTTAAAACAATCGGGCAGAATGTGGTACAACCGATTAAGTGAATTCCTATCACTAAAGAGATACACTAAAAATGATGATTGCCCGTGCGTCTTTATCAAAAAATCCCCCACAGGATTTTGCATTATATCAGTATATGTTGATGATTTAAACATCATTGGCAATACACAAGATATAAATGAAGCACGTCATCATTTAAAGACGGAATTTGAAATGAAGGATTTGGGTAAAACCAAATTTTGCTTAGGTCTACAACTTGAGCATTTACCTTCAGGAATCCTTGTGCACTAAAGTGCTTATACCCAGAAAATATTAGAGAAATTCAATATGGATAAGTCATATCCCTCCAAAACTCTCATGGTGGTTCGATTTCTAGACGTAGAGAAAGACCCATTTAGACCAAAAGAAGACGGATAGGATATTTTAGGACCTGAATTTCCATATCTTAGTGCTATAGGCGCACTGATGTATCTTGCGAATAGTACGCGGCCAGACATTGCTTTCACGGTAAATCTATCAGCAAGATACAACGCTACTCCTACCCATCACCATTGGACTGGATTAAGAATATCTGTCGATATCTTAATGGCACAAGAGATTTGGGATTATTCTTTAAAAGGAACCATGATCCGACTTTAATTGGGTATACTGATGCTGGTTATCTATCTGATCCCCACAACGCCAGATCACAAACATGATTCGTATTTTTACAAGGTGGAACTGCTATTTCATGGAAATCTTCGAAGCAAACCCTGGTAGCCACTTCCACAAACCATTCTGAAATAATTGCATTATATGAAGCATCACGTGAATGTGTATGGCTTCGCAGAATGGTTAATCACATATTAACATCTTGTGGTATTGGGTCATTAGAATTACCCACCATTATCTATGAAGATAATGTCGCTTGTGTTGTTCAGATGGAAACTGGTTATATTAAGAGCAACATCACTAAGCATATTGCTCCTAAATTATTTTATTCTCATGAGCTTCGGCAACATGGAGAGATAAAAGTCTGCAAACCAAGTCATGGGATAATCTTGCTGATTTATTCACAAAATCTCTACCATATTCCACATTCTCTAAATGTATTGAAGGAGTTGGTATGAGGAGACTTAAAAGTCTGCAGGATTCAGGGGGAGTATCTCTCTCTAGAAACTAACCTATTTCTGTTATATTATACTCTTTTCTTTGTATGAGTTTTTCACCCTTTGGGTTTTTCTCATTCAAAGTTTTTAATGAGGTAATATCAACATAAGCTCTTAGTATATCACGTTATTCTCCTTATTTTTTCCCATTAGGTTTTTGAGGAGTTTTTACCTGATATATCTAAATAACGAATTATACAATATCTTTCCAAGATTTTACAGATCTTCCAAGTCTAGATTCGATCAAGGGAGAGCGTTATGAAATATTTGGTGTGATCTCATCCATCCAAGGGATAGATCTAATCTATCCAAATATAAAGGAGGAGAAGCTTGATTCACATATTTCTCCAATATTTTCTTTCTCTAGAAAGAGTACGACGTTTCTCAAACGTCGTACTCCCCCGGTTCACACCGTTTCTCCCTGTATATAATGACTTGACGATGAATGAGAAGATCGATCCTATTCTTCTTCCTCTGTCGTAGTTTCTCAATTCTCAATACATAGGTTAAAGCGTCAAAACCCTGTGGGACTATTAATTTTTAGTGGCGACAACTTCATGTATCTCCTTTCCCCTTTTTGATTTTTTGATGCCGTGTCAAATAAACTTGTGTACTAAATATGAATCGAACACAAGACTTAACATGATTGGTTATATTATAGTAAATTCTTTCAGTATTAGGAGCAAGGTGTGCATATGTATTCTTTTAGTGCTTAAAGGGGGTAGATGTCCGTGCATATTAGTATTAGTGTTTGAATGGTGTTTCATAAAAGCTTTACCTCTCACGCGTAGATAAATTATACACCCTCCGTATATTTACGTTCAACCATTCGCTTTATTCAGAAATATATATAATTATTTTGTTATAATTTGATTTATTATTATAGAAATTTTAGGTATGCCTTTTAATTTTGTATATTTGAATAAAATTTTTGAATAAGAAGAATTTAAAAAGTCAACGAAGTTATATAAAAACACGGAGGGAGTAAATTATAATTGTTTGTTAAAAATACACAACCAAATCACAGTTGATTTACCTCTGGCTCTCATGTGTATAATCGATTTAGATTTGAAATTACCACTAACAAATTGTTTTTCTCAAGAAAACACGACCAAATTGAAGTTCTGAACCAGCCGTCACTCCGGTAGTCCAATTAGCACCTGATGGAATTTATGCAAAGCAAACACAAGTTGATTGAGATGCCTGCCCATCCAGTCCCCACAGAATCCGTATCTGCTTATGCAACCCTAATTGTTTTTTCTTAAAAAAATGAATTTAAAAGACTTTTAAAAAACAAAAGTTTATAAGCGAAGGGAGGCGGCGCGCTGCTACTGCCGCCGCATAACCCTCCCACTCCTCTCCCCTCCTCCCATTCCCATCCCATCCCATCTCTCCCCGTAGCATGCCGCGCGGCGGCGAGGCGGAGATGGCGGCGGCGGCGTGGCGCGATGACGAGCTGGTGATCAAGTCCCCCAGCGACCACCGCTCCTACCGCCTCCTGCGCCTCCCCAACGGCCTCTGCGCCCTGCTCGTCCACGACCCCGAGATCTACCCCGACGGCTACCCGGACCCGCAGCCCACCAAGCCCCACGAGGACGAGGAAATGGGGGAGGAGGAGGAGGAGGAGGACGATGAGGAAGAGGACGGCGAGGAGGATGACGATGATGAAGAGTACAGCGATGATGAGGGGGAGGGTGACGAGGAGGACGAAGGGGAGGAAGAGGAGGATGGGAGCGAACCGAAGAGGAGGAAGGAGAAGGGCGGCTCCGAGCCCCTCGTTAAGAAGGTAATGGCCTTGTTTTTGCTACTTAATCTATTACGCTGCCATTGCCTACTTTGCAGATTGAACTGTGCTAGTATATTTTGTTCAATCTCGTCTGTATGGTGCCTCTGATGCTGTGTTAACACTCCCTGGATCTGGCGTGATTTCGAAATTTAATACTGTTGGAACGATCTGCTATCCAGCTAGGTGGTTCATAACCAGTGTAACGAGCATTTGAATTTTGTTCATCTTTTGTTAATCTGATGAAGTTGGAATCTTAGAGGTAAGTAGTAGGTGCGGCTGGACTATTTAAGAGTACCAGGTTCTAGCTTGAAGACTTCGGTGTGGCATTGTGGTTGGGTATTTTTTGTGATTTAATAGACAGACTGGATAATGTGAATTTGGCTGTGTATTTGATATTTGTTTTAAGTGTGTTCTTACAAAATTATGTGTCGCGTTTCAGGCTGCTGCTGCAATGTGTGTTGGAATGGGTAGTTTTGCTGACCCTCCAAAGGCACAGGGGTTAGCTCATTTCCTAGGTATGCAATCCATGTAAATTGCATCCTTTGTCTTACCAAAGTTGCTTATATGCACCTGTTAAAAGCTGAAACTACAATACCTTCTATTTCATGCTATTCAATAGTAGGATGAAGCTTGTGTAGTTCAAAGTTTTTATATACTCCCCATGCTTGTGAGCCTGAAGAGAACTACAATTTTGCAGAGCATATGCTTTTTATGGGGAGCTCTGAATTTCCAGATGAAAACGAGGTTTGTACAGTTTGCTTACCTTTGCCCTTCCTTTTGTTCTGCAAGTCAAGCTGTGAGGTTGTCTGAGTTCCCTTTTACTCCCACTAATCACAAAAAATGTCGTTTTGGACATATCTTAAGACTTGAGTCAAACATTTAAAACTTTAAACATGAATATCTTACAACACCATCTTTTTGTTTCTGCTTCTGCTTATAAGCCAAAATTTGAATTTTCAACCTTAAATTTGGAGTATATTTTGGGGTTTTTTCATCATAGTTTATTTTTTAGCGTTGGCTTTTAAATCGATAAGAACACGTATATAAAAGTTTTATTCACAATTTTTTTCATTTGCAAATATGCTGTTTGGTTTTTTCCCTAAGAAAGCCAAACAATCACCACCTTAAATTCTTAGATTAGATGTATGAAAAATCATGTGTAGAATTATCCCAAATGTATGGAAGATCTGAACTTTGAAATTACTTGGATGATCAATCTTAAATGGATGCGTTCACTAATATGATTGCACCAGAAGCTAACGAATCACTGAAAATAACAATAAGTAGGATGTATC
Source organism: Oryza brachyantha (assembly GCF_000231095.2). Taxonomy (NCBI): domain Eukaryota; kingdom Viridiplantae; phylum Streptophyta; class Magnoliopsida; order Poales; family Poaceae; genus Oryza; species Oryza brachyantha. Next base: position 10,772,056 of record NC_023165.2, read on the forward strand.
TTCTGAAAAATCATCATCCTTTGATGCATATGATTAAACCTTACGCCCTATTGTCTTTTGTCCCTAGTATAATTACATTATATATTTATGCTACCTCCATTCCAAAATATAGCTACCTTAGATCTGTACATGGTCTTCGATGTGCTACTTTGACCAGTAATATTTGTAAAAGCTAGCAAAAGGCCTGTGCATTGCAACGGGTTATAAATGAGAGATGCTATGATGATGGTGCATAGACGGAAATTTCATTAACTACTATTACTAACACCTACAAGTTGACAAGGCATAAAAAATACTCCTATCAAATAGAGCCTAAACAACCAACCTCTAGAAGCTAGCTAAAAGATGAATACCAATGAAATATTATTGATGAGTATATGCTACTATTAATTACTCCTAACCATAAGGGCTATAATTTTTATCGTGTGCTAACCATTTTTTTGAGGTTTCTTTTGGCAGTATACCTCCTTTATTTCAATTATCCAAATATTTTTCTGATTCCATTTTTGAGGAAAACAATGTTGCAACGTAGGTTTGACCATTTTCTTCTATCGTTTTCATCCCTATTTAGTTAAGCCAGAGTGCATAAAATTAATCATGATTGCAGAAGGTTAATCACTCTCTCAAACATGTATTCCCCCGTTCCACATTATAAGGCTTTCTGGTCTTGCCTAGATTCATTTTGTGCTAATGAATCTAGATAGATATACAAAACATATATATTGATACATGGATGAATCTAAGCAAAACCAGAAAATCTTATAATATGGTACGGAGGGACAAAATTAGCATGAGTAAATGACTCCAAAGCAAGGAATGATTCAATCACTACGACACATTTCTCACAAATCCGATGGATCCTCTTGATCTCCTTACTACAAACTGATGGTGACAAATACTCCCTCCGTTTCATAATGTAAGATGTTTGACCTTTTTAGTTGCAACGTTTGACCATTCGTCTTATTAAAAAATTTAGTACAAATATAAAAAATAACAAGTCGTTCTTAAAGTTCTTTTGATAATAAAGTAAGCCACAAGCAAAATAAATGATATTTCCATAATTTTTTGAATAAGACAAATGGTCAAACATCTTACATTATGAAACGGAGGGAGTATAGTACAACAAGAAAATTACTTCCATAGTTCCATGTGGGTGGGTGCCACCGGATGCTATCCACAAATTGTCTGTGTCCACTCAAAAAATGTCGGTGATAAAGAAACTTGGCACATTCATGATATCTTACCTTAGAATAAATAATACAAAAACAGAAAAGAAAAAAAAAGAAAACATAGCCTAGAAAAAAGCTTTTTGGCATCATTAAGCCAACCAGGTCTCCCTGCTACTCAAATCCAGTCATCTGAGCACTCCCATTGGTTAGTACACAAGGCATATGTGTGTGATGTCATCAACTTAGCAAGTTGATTGAAATAATTTGTAACTAATTCATTGAGCTATTGAGGTTGTCCGCCTTGGTGTCGAGCTATGCAAAGGTATGTTTTAGCTTATAAGAGCCAGCAGGGGCATGCTTTTCACCAGCAGTGATTAGGTAATTCTAGATCGGTGGAGTAGCAAGCGGACTGCAACAGTGCTGAATACGCCCAATGTTGTGAACCCAGTCGTCAACAATGACATTGTGAAGGAGCTAGGCCAAAGGTTGACTATCACCTAGGGCCACCTTGCCATGATCAAATGACATGTCCCCGTTAGATCTATTGCTCGCACCGGCTTAGACTTGCTGTTGCTCGTCCTGCTGGTCCCTGCCTACCGCCTCCACCTCCCCACCCACACTTAGCTCCTTTGGCTTGTTCTCACTTCCACACTTCTCTCTCAACCTAAGTCCGATCGAGTGCCATCCCTGTCGTAGTCTCCGCTTCACAAGATCAATTCGGATGCACTCTCAACTATTTTTCCACGCCACCCGACAAAGTATGTGGTGGGCAGCGGTGATCTGAGATTGCAACAACAACAACAACCGTTGGACGGTTTCTCCTTGAGTAAGGAGGTCAATGGATCTCCCTTTTTGTGTTTGGCCCAAGAAGCGCGAGGGAAGCTGTAGGTTGCGGACGTAGTGTAGGTGAGATAGGGGGAGAATCAAGATGGTGGAAGAAATCCCACGAACAAAGTGATATATACAGGTTCGAGCCGTGTGGAGACGTAATACTCTACTTTTGTGGTGTTTGTGTGATTTTTGGTGGAATACATGTAGGAGGGAGCTCACCAACTGGAGCTCCCCTTCTCTCTCTCTCTTTTGGTTCAGATATGTATTCTATTTAGCTCTTTGAAGTTCTCGGCGGCCCCTTTTTTCTTTGTAGGGATGACTATCTTCTTATAATATTAAGGGGATATCATAGTGCCATGGATGGGATAACTATAATAGCCTATTCATGTAAGAAAATCTTCTTGATGGGATTGATAGGACTGGACAGGGATGTCCCTTTCTCCATGGAGATGTCTCGTCGTCTTCAATGCATGGTGTGGAGAAAAGTGTTGGACATCATGTGTGTCTGACAAGAAGAATGTGTGGCATAAATGCGGTAGGTCAACACTAATTTTGGTAGGTGGAGCATGTCATGTTTCCTATAGGACCTCCAAAAAGACCCCCCTTTATTAGGACCCGAGTGCTGCCTCCTTCAGCAAACGATCCTTTGGGTGGCCCGACCTCTTCAGTGAAGGATCCTTCAGGTGACCCAACCTCTCCTTCGGCGATGGATCGTTCTGGTTGCCCGAACTCTCCTTCGACTAGCCTAACGCCTCCTTAGAGGATTCTTCGGGTGGTCTGACCCCTCCTTGGGTGAAGAGCCCTTCTGCACTGGGAGCCACTGGTGTGGGGACCCTGGTTCCCATAACACCGGCAACAACCTAGCCCAAGGAGTCCTGAGGTTTAGGCGTTTGGCAATGCCACACTTGGAGGCGGCACACTTGTTTCTTATCATAGAGTCACAATATGGTGTATCACCTTGCATTGGAACTTCTTAGAATAGCGAAAGGAAAACAAAAAGGAATTAGAATTCGTATAGCCATGCAAACATGATGTGGTATCTTTCTCATGCAAACAGAGTCAACAATGAATTAACGATCCAATTCAGAGGGTATGGATAGGCCGATGAAACGATGTGGTTGCGCGATGGAACTAAATATATAGTTGCGGTGCGATGACGAATGGCAGAAGCACCTTTTATTTTTTAAATAGTAGAGATACATTATTTTAAATAGATAGAGTTGTATATTATGATTGTTTGTTTAGGATAAATCTAGTAAAACCATTCTTGCATGATCGATCTTTTTTTAGTAATACTAAAAGTTTATAATGTTGAGTCAACAATATTCTAAAGGTAGCTATATTTTGGAGCGGAGGTAGTAAATAACGAGGGAGCAACATAATGATGAACCATGACAGCAGAATATGAAATCTACATTGTGTTATGGTTTATATAGAAATGTAAAACAATTTTATCCTGAAGTACATGGCACTATGCACACTGTAGCGACTTTATTGTATACTACAGATCTGTAACCGGATGAAACTACTGCATTCACTGCATAGTTGGGTTACAATGCTGGCACTGGTATGCCATTCTAACAATCTTTGTATAATTTTTGGGGGCTCGCATGCAATGTTTCTTTGTTAATTACATAGTTATATGCCTTACATTTTTTATTTATGCATATTGCAATGAGCATATCATTTTCTATGGCCCTGGAGTTTCAGATTTTGGTCAAATTGATAATATATCTCTAATAACAACTTGAGGAATTTTCTTATGTAGTATGACAGTTACTTGTCCAAACATGGTGGTTCATCCAATGCTTTTACTGAAACTGAATACACATGCTACCATTTTGAGGTCAAGCGGGAGTATCTGAAGGGAGCATTGGACAGGTAGCAATCCTGCTATTTTTCCCATTCTAATAGTTTCCTTTATACAGTGACTTTGAATTAAAATTTATATTTTCCATGGCTCCATTTTGTTCTTAGATTTTCTCAGTTCTTTGTATCACCTCTTGTTAAGGCGGAAGCTATGGACCGTGAGATACTAGCAGTGGACTCTGGTATGGTCAATCTTGTTCCTGCTTACCACTATCAGTTTCTTTTCTCTGAATCATACATCTTATAACTGCTGTTAACAATTACGTTGCACTAGAGTTCAACCAAGTTTTGCAAAGTGATAGCTGCCGTCTTTACCAACTTCAGTCCCATACTTGTTCACAAGGGCACCCTTTGAACAGATTTACCTGGGGTATGTCTGTCATGGAAAAGTTCATTTTCATGTAGTGCTATCTGTTGAATTCTTTTAGGGCTGAACTTTTGAGATTGTCTTTAGGAAACAAGAAAAGCTTGGTTGATGCAATGGGCAGTGGCATTAATCTAAGGGAAGAGATTTTACAGATGTACACGACTAACTACCATGGAGGAATGATGAAGCTAGTTATAATTGGAGGAGGTGAGGCTTCTTCACTTTTATTTAGTAAGGTGACTATAAACCATATCCATGAATATTTCTCCTATTAACTACTTAATTATTTATGCTTTACCTGGTTCAGAGCCCCTTGACATTCTAGAAGGTTGGACCATGGAACTATTCAGTAAGGTTAAAGCTGGTCCACTGTTGGATATGAGTCCAAAGACTGATATGCCTTTCTGGAGATCTGGTAAACTTCACAAGCTAGAGGCTGTTAGAGATATTCACAGTCTTTGCTTATCATGGACACTACCTTGTCTGCACAAGGAATACATGAAGAAACCAGAAGATTACTTGGCACATCTCCTTGGTCATGGTAAATAGCTGCTGCATTCCTTTGTCTTGTCATGATTGCTCATCCACGTGGATACTGCATATATTAGAAGGTTGCATACTACATGTTGTTGGATCCCTCTAGTATTTCTTCTTCTTTTGCTGTTTCTTTTTTTTTTTCTCGAAGACGCAAGGGAATTGCGTTTCATTATATTAAGGAGGAGTAAACAAAGCAAAATACAACTTAAAAATACAAATTAGGAGAAGCAAAGTCCTCCCAAACACCCAACTCAACGACACTGCCCTGGTTTGCCTATCCGAGAAGCTTCCGGAGGCAGATGCTCCCGCTAAACACCAAAGGTTTCCTTTGTTCTTGACCACCTGCAGGACCGTTGGCACACTAGGACTGACTCCATTGAGAACACAGACATTGTGATGCTTCGAAATCTCCCAAGCTACTAGGATAACCAAGGAGTTAAGTCCCTTGCTCACTTCCTTTGGCCTGCCTCTAGTAGCTTTACACCACCATCTCACAAAGCGGTCAACTGAGGGTTGAGGCGCTGCATCAGCCAGCCCCAGCCTACGAAAGAGTGTTGTCCACACTTGGCGTGAAAAAAACACAGGAGATGAAAATGTTTTGGATGGATTCCTCACTTTGATCACAAAGGGGGCAGACCACTGGGTGCTGTAGTCCGTGGCTCCGTGCTTAGCAAGTCGGTTGGCTGTCCAACATCTATTATTGACAGCCAACCAGATGAAAAATTTACACCTGAGAGGGGCCAAACTCTTCCAAATGCGTTTCCATGGAGCGAACTTGATTGATCCCAGGAAATATGCTTCGTAGGTGGATTTACAATTGTACACACCATCTGTGGTGAACTTCCAATCTTGCTGGTCTTGAACTTCTTGTTGTAGAACCACCCCTTCTACCAAATCCCAAATTACCAAATACTCATAGATAACCTGGACAGACAGCCCCCCATGTATGTCAGCCACCCATCTTCTGCTAACCAAGGCTTGCGCCACAGTACGCTGCTTCTTCCAAATATGCTGTTTCTTTTGATGTTTGCAAAATGCACATACATTTGCCCTTTCTTTGTTCTGCAAATCAAGCCGTGAAACTGGCTCTAACTGATGATGTTCTGTGTGTTGAGACTGCTTATTTTCCTTATACTTAATACCATAACGATCCTTTATAGGCATTATTCCTGATTAGCAACTGTAACTTCTTCCTCTGTTTGGTATGATAGCAACAACAGGCTTACCTGGTTTATATATTATGGCAGATTGTTTCATTTCTTGCCTTGATAGCTCTGCTATGCAATCAACTGCAGTGATTTGCTAATGTATGTTAATCTCTAGTAGTCTAGCAGATTCTTTTTTCAGCATAGTAGTTCTTTAGGACCAAACCTTTTTGTATTGAAAAATCAAGTTGTAATGAAACTAATTTATTTTGAATAAATGATAACATTTCTGTTGGGTCGTTTAGCAACTGACCATTCTGTTTTATTGCAGAGGGGAAGGGAAGCTTACTCTGTTTTCTGAAAGCTAAAGGTTGGGCAAGCTCTTTGAGTGCTGGTGTTGGCACTGGTGGAGCACAACGCTCCTCATATGCTTATATCTTTGAAATGTCTATCCGCCTTACCGATTCAGGACTGAAAAATGTATGCAAGTTTGTATAATCTATACTTTTCCTTGCATATTCTGAATGGGTGAAATTCCTTCTCTCTTCATGTCAAAGTTTATTGCACGTTCTCTTTATACTCCCTCCGGTCAAAAATATTTGTCGTCGATGACAAGATTTTGTCAAACTTCTGAAACACCGACAAACAATTTTATGTTAGAATGAATTTATAATATATAATAAGTTTATGCTATTATGATAGTACTTTTCAAGGAAAAATTATGTATATCATTTGTTTTGTATTTAAACTAAGCATTTAAGAATTTATTGATGATCAGAATTTTAGAAGTTTGATCAAATTCTTGTGCTAAATGACATATTTTGACCGGAGGGAGTATTATGCCTAGTTTAAATAGAAAACTTCAATAAAAAGGCTTGTCAGGAATGGCTATGATAAGGAAAGTTAATTTATTTTTATTTTGATGTAACTCTGCCACGCGTTTGGCTTCAAAACATATCTAAGACTACTAATTCTTTTGGGAAGTCCATATTGATGAATTATTGTTTAGCCATCAGGTCTATATTTACCTGTTGAACTGAATTTTTGTTTAGCCATCAGGTTTATATTTACCTGTTGAACTGGTAGAACTATTTCCTTTCCAGAAACACTGTTATCCAGTGGACAAGGGTCTAGAAACAATTATATTTGAAATGCAAGAATACTTCGGGTTTTTTTTCCCCACCTTATGTGGTGTAAAAGTGTCAAGGGCTAGATCTGTATCGAGGAAATGTTTTGATGAAATCAGCTTATGATATATTGTCTTCTGTGTAATGCTTTTGCAGCTTTATGAGGTCATTAGTGCTGTATACCAATATATAAAGTTGCTTAAGCAGTCTGAGCCACAAGAATGGATATTCAAGGAACTTCAGGACATTGGGTACATGGAGTTCAGATTTGCAGAAGAGCAACCTCCAGATGATTATGCTGTTGATCTTGCAGGTTATCTTCACCTTCTTTTTTGTTCTCTCATCTCTTTTAGTTTATGGGACTGGTACAGGGTTTACCGATTTGTTTCTTTGCAGAAAATATGCTACATTATTCTGAAAAACACATTGTTTCTGGGGAATATATTTATGAGGGATGGGATCCAGAGCTGGTAAAGCATGTTTTGAGCTTCTTCCATCCAGACAACATGAGAGTTGATGTACTTAGTAAATCATTCGATAAGCAGTCGCAAGGTAATCAGGCAGTCACTACTTTTCCATTGTATGTTTGTGTTATTATGAATAGTGCACCTATTCCAAAATCATGAAGAGTGGACAGATGCAACTGTGCAAGTTCTTTGGGTTTCTTACTCACCATGTTATATGTTGGAAACATTTGATGTTATTTGGTTAAACCATTACCGTTGTTCACCATTTTTTGTTCTTTTGGTATTGTACTCGCCAATTTGTATCTTGAGATGTCTCATCTGCCTTGCTCACTTTATGAGGAAAACCTATTATTTATGATAAACTCTGATATACATACATATCCTATTTTTGAGTTGCTACATGGATGCTAATAATGTCTTCCTGAACTTTGAATTGCCAATGGAGATCTTTTCAAGTTTTATGATAAAAAAAATACAACAGCAGATTTCTGTAGTACTTTTTTTTTAAAGTTCATGGAAAGGACTAGAATGACAGCATTGCAGGAAGGCCTGGAATCATGGAACAGGGCACTCTTAACTGTGCCCTTCAATGTAGTGTATGCATTAGAAGCCTCCAGCAACCTTTTGTTCTGACAATCGGTGCTTGTTGTTCAGGCATGACAAATTAAGCAATAACCGTCATTTTTATAGCACAGCCTTTGTTTATTATCAAGTTTGTCCTAAGTACACCTTTTTCCATAGACGGAATGAGACCATGTTACATTTTGTGTCTTCATGATATCCCGTTCTAATCCAGTCTATCGCATGCAGCTATTCAATGTGAGCCGTGGTTCGGTGCCCAGTACATTGAAGAGGATATTCCAGCATCTTTCATGGAAAGTTGGCGAAACCCAGCACAAATAGATGATGCTTTTCATCTACCGCGAAAGAATGAATTTATTCCTGGGGACTTTAATCTGCGTAATGCTAATATACCTAAACCCCTGAGCGATGATAATCCTCGTTGCATTGTTGATGAACCATTCATAAAGCTCTGGTACAAGATGGACATGACATTTAATGTACCTCGTGCTAACACTTACTTTTTGATTTCTGTCAAGGATGGCTATAGCACTCTTGAAAACTCTGTCCTGACAGATCTGTTTGCAAACCTTCTTAAAGATGAGTTGAACGAGGTCCTCTATCAGGTGGGTGTTCTTGAATTTGTTGCTCTCTTTTTATGCTTACCTAGGAAATCCCATGATAAGTATCAACTTAGTTGTTTGTTCTTACATTCGATGAACTGCTTGAGATGTTTACAATTGATTTATGACTCCCCCAGGCATATGTGGCTAAACTGGAGACTTCCTTGTCTGTTGTTGGTAGCAACCTTGAGTTAAAGCTTTACGGTTACAATGACAAGCTGCCCATCCTGCTGTCCAGCATTTTGGCTGCTTCTCAATCTTTTTCTCCAAAGTCAGATAGGTTTGAGGTAATATTCTTTTGAAAATATGACTGAAATATCACTATTTTGTGAAACTTGTGATTTGTTATTTTGAAATATGACTGATCTGATGTAGAGAAGTTCTAAACCTTTTTCTTGGAAATCTTGTTTTCTGGATCATCTTTGATTTTTCACAAAAGACTTTGTAGCCTAATAGCCTAGGCTTTAGTATTTAGACGGTGTAGCAGGTTGATATTCATGTTAATCAGAGAATAATCTTGGTCGCAAATATAGCACCAAAATGATAGATGATAGCAATGGTTGAAACAAGCTGAGTTCAGGCATGTTTTTGTCCTTAAGCCCTGTTGATTCATATTCTCGAATCTGCCACAAATTGGAAGTGTCTTAATCTTGGGCATGTGGACCTAATTGTCATATACATTAGCATAGGTATCATACGGACCATACAATTGCTTTCTCCCTCTCTTACAGTGGGAGATCCTTCCACGTCATCTAATTGTATTTGTGTGTTTCCTTCAATCCAAGTTGTATAGTTAGTTCCTTGGGTTTGTTGCTCCAGTATGCTGTAGGAGTGCACTGTCTGACCTCCATGACCTGTGTGAGAGGGTTGGAGTTATTTCCTGTTTTAGCAAGCTTCCACAGTTTGTTTACCTTCTTTTATATCTCCTACTGCCAGGTCATCAAGGAGGACTTGGAAAGAGCTTACAAAAACACGAATATGAAGCCCATGAGCCATTCAACCTACTTGAGGTTACAAGTCCTACGTGAAATATTCTGGGACGTTGATGAAAAATTGGAAGTTCTTATGAAACTAACCTTTTCTGATCTAGTGGCATATGTACCAAAGCTTCTTTCTCAGGTATCCTTTACCACGATGGTCTTCTGTGCGATTTCTTTCTCCACTTAACCATCTTTTCCTACATAATACCAAATAAATTTCAAATATGGAAATGCTTGTTGACATTATGTTTCTGAAGAATGGAAAATGGATCTGTCATACCATGTGATTTTCTTTGTAGATCATATAAATCACTATCTGTTTGCACACATGCAGTTGCACATCGAGGGCCTTTGTCATGGTAACCTATCAGAAGATGAAGCAATAAATATATCAAAAATATTCCGAAACACACTGTTAGGTCAGACACTACCTGATGAGGCAAGACATGGAGAAAGAGTTTTTTGCATTCCTAATGGTACAAATTTTGTTAGAAGCGTCCATGTGAAAAATGAACTTGAAGAGAATTCTGTGGTTGAGGTAGGCTTATATTCTGGTGCTCTGTCTACTTAATCATACATATTTGTACAAATCTTCTAGAGATGCATTTGAATTCTTCAATTATATGCCGGCATTATCCCAAGTTTGTTTTTTTTTTGTATGCCTTTTTATATGAAACTGCATGCTATGCATAATGCTATCATTGGATGATGAAATACTGCAATTACAAATGAACTTGGACCACAATGATCTGATATCACATTACTGGTCAGGTTTATTTTCCAGTTGAGCAAGACATTGGAAATGATGCAACAAGACTCAGAGCTATTACAGATCTTTTCAGCAACATCATTGAAGAACCTTGCTTTGATCAGCTGAGGTATAAATATTGTGCTTGCTTTTTGTTTGGACAAGTATGAAAAATGCCATCTTACTCCAACACTATTATGGATGCGATTTTTGGGACATATCTACCCATTTTTTATATGTTCAGTCTAAATATTTGTGAAGCTGTTAATCAAAATTAAAATAATTTTAATTGGACAAAATCTAGGATATCACTTTTTAACCAAAAGGGGTATACAGTTTAGTTAATGATATATTTTTCAGCCTCCCTAATTGATTTTCTTGGTGTTCCAATTATAGAACGAAGGAGCAACTTGGATATACTGTGCACTCTAGTCCACGGATGACTTACCGTGTGCTTGCATACTGTTTTCAAGTTATGTCCTCCAAGTATAGCCCTATTTACCTACAAAGTCGGATTGATAACTTTATTGATGGTCTATCTGCTTTGCTGGTATGCCTCTATCCTATTTTAAATTTCACTTGTATGTTTCAGATCTTAATCAGATTATACTATTCTATATTTTGCATGAACCTCAGTATAAGTATTGTTGATGTGTCCTTATAATTCTTAAACCTTTTGAAATCATTTAAAGTTTTCCTTGATCTCTTTTTATCTGGATTTCAAGACAATAAATGGGGTGTATGGTTGAAGAGGATTATTCTCAATTTATTTATATATCCCATTAATTATAGAAATACTTTAAGGTGGCTTTGAAACATCTTTTGTCATGTTCAATTATCCATGAATCTGTGTGCTTGTAGGATGGACTTGATGAAGAAACTTTTGAGCATCACAGGAGTGGGTTGATAGCTGATAAATTGGAAAAGGATCCTTCTCTTAGCTATCAAACTGGTGATTATTGGTCGCAGATTGTTGACAAAAGGTATTATTTACTTGAAACTGTAGCTAGTGATTATTTCAGAACTTCCTTTTATATGATAGTTCTTTTGAATGGCATTTGCTATTGATTTTCAAAGTATATATCATGGGTAATTAGGGGTATGCTTTCAGTGTTTTCATTTTTGTTGGTTTAGTTTACTCGGCTGCCTAAAAAAATGGTTTTCCTAAAACAGAGGCCGAACTAGCTGGAAAAAATAGTAAAACTGAAAATAAAAAACTGATCAAAATTGGTACGGTTTCTATTGGGCTTCAATTTTTACCGGAGAGTGTAGACCTGCGTTAGGCCAGGGCGTCATCCTCTCAAGCACTCATTATGAGCCATGCTCATTCACAGACCACAGCATGCATGGGCCCACATACTCTCGAGTCATGCATGCATGTGGTTCACACAAATCTGATGTGGGGCCAACATGCTAGGAGACGGGGCGATGCGCAGAATGCATGGGGAAGGAGTCATCTCCTTCGCTCCGGAACTCCAGTTCTTCTCGGAGTTCAGTACACAAGATAAAAACTGACCAAGCAACTGACAGCTGAACAGAATAAAAAATAAAAACCAAGCTGACAGTCGAAGACTGCAAAAATTCGATTCAGTTCAATGGTCGTTTACGGTTTATTTTTGCCCACCCCTTGTGCGTAATAATGTTCTGAGTTTTACTATTTACATGAGTATCGAGCTTTGGAAGCTGATAACCAACTGGTTATTGCTATGTGGACTTACTGTTGCTTTAATTAGATCACTGCTGATTACAACGTGCCTGGTTGCCCATTGCCTCCTGTCCAGCCTGGCAGCCTGTGTCTTGCCACCACTCTATCTAGGAGTCATAGATTTTGTAACCACTGTTGCTGATAACAAATTACCTAATATTGAGGTCCAACTTGTTCAGGAATATGTTAGAAACATCCCATTTTTTGAGTTTCCAGAATTGCATGGTAAATTGCTGATTCTAAACCTCCGTTTCTAAGCTGACTGGTTCTTTTATGACAGTCATGCCTAGAACTTGGGCACATTCAACTCCATGCTAGCAAAATGCATTTATTAGAAATTGGCATGTATCCAAGCAGAAATTCCACCCTCCAAATACCGGCTATGTATTCTCATTGACATGGGTTTTATCACTGTTTCATCATCCATCTATTTATCTAACATATGCAATCTCACATTGTGTGTAAATCAAAATTTAGGTATATGTTTGATATGTCAAAACTGGAAGCTGAAGAGCTAAGGACAGTGCGGAAGGAGGATGTAATCAGTTGGTTCAATACCTATATTAAACCATCATCTCCCAAGCGCAGACGATTAGCAATCCATCTGTATGGCTGCAAGTCGGACATTGCTGAGGCTACCAAACTACAAGAGCAGTCATGGATTGCAATTGATGATATCAAATCTTTAAAAAGATCATCTCAATTTTATTCAAGCCTCTGCTGAGTGAGGACATTATTGATTCAGTATGATCTTATAAAAAGGAGTCATCATCTCCAAGGCTCGATGGCTAGCAATCCATCAGTATGGTTGCGGATGTCCAATGCTTGAAAGGTGCCTTTGCCTCTGCCGAAGATCCAGCGCCATACGAAGGGTTTCATTCAGTTTGTCTGCAACTTGTAAATTGACGATCTTCCGTTACAAGGACAAAGGTTAAGAGAACATTTTTTTTGCTGGTAAGGTGCAATATGGTGTCTTGTAGGTGCTGTATAAACTCATGTCGCTCTCTTTTGCACTTCGCCAGGAAGTCTGATTTCTTCACCTAGTTATATTCATGAACTATGGATCTCATATCATCAATTGTTCTATTCTTTTTATGTATACAGATTGTTACTCAGTTTCAATTTTGGAATGCAATATATCATGTTTTAGTACCATCCCTTCGAGTTTCAATAGCCTCATAGCTTACGTTCAACTGTTCTGTAAGGTTGCTTTGTTCTCGTTCAAGGACAATTACATTACAATCCAATACTCCCAAAAATGTGGTACTACTACTAACAATGAGTTGAGCTGTTCACCAAGTACATTACGAGGTTGGCAACGGCATACAAATTTCCTGTATTATTTGGAGCATTGCTATCTGGACAATATTTCTTTCGATAATATTTTCCTAAGGTACCCCCCAGGCGCCTAACTCCAGATAGAAAGATATTGGAAATATTGTGCTTTTGACCATATTTTGAAGTCTATATACTAATTTGATCCCGTTTTCTCAAATATGCTTATTTGACTCTGCTTTTAAAAAATAAAATTACCATCTAACTATATTCTATGAAACTAACGGTGTTAAACTTGAGCAAAGTTGAGAAAACACATCGGAGTGATAGTTGAACTTCCAGCCTTATTGTTTTGCTTTTAATAAGTATAAACAAAACCACCTATTATGGATTAAAAATAATTTATGGGTAAAACTATCATATATGTGTTCAGACTGACAAAATAAACTATAATGGCAAAACCCCTAACATCAGCTTTGTTATAAAATTTAAATTCAGTTTATAAACATAAATACAATGGCAAAGACGAGGGGTAAAGAGCAATTGCCCAAAGATATTCTACCATGGGGCCATTGTTGGCACTAGGGTGTCAAGGATGTTGCATACAATGTTTTCTCGAGGTTGCGGATAATGTTTTATTAATGTGTTCTTTTTTTACCTTGCAATATTGATTACAATGTCTTGATGTTGCAGCCGGTTTCTTGGATGCTGCACATATTGTGTTTTTATCCGTGTTGCAATTAGTAAACCTGATGTAATCTTCCTTCAGAGTTGTAATTGTAGTACAAAGAGAGAAGATCGTTGGAAACTGTTGGCGAACTTGCAATCATACATGCCCATATGATTGCAAGATGGCAATCGGCAATGCCATAGTCAGAAGAGTTATCATATTTTGGAAATAATTGTAGTGTGTTACTCTCATCTTACCCCTGTCCTAAGTAGCTAGATATACCATTTTTTTCGTGGCTCTATTGCGTCGCGTTGCCTGGCTAGCTAGCTCCCCAATCATCGGACTGAAACGAGCAGTGACTGCCGGCTACTTGTGTCACCCATGTGCACCCAACATGCACGGTTCATCACTGCAGCCACTGCAATTTACTCCTATATCTACACCGAGAAGAGGTGACAACTGTAACTGGGAGTATGTATGGTTCTCTTGTGAAAGATGTTACAATTGTTACTGGCTATTGTCTTCTTCCTACTAGAAATCAATGGACCGGATGATTCTTGTTGTTCTCTTGTGCAAACAAGAAAGAAGCTGAAATTTTTACTGGGTATTGTTCTCTTCTTATCAGAAATCAATGGATCGGTTGATTCTTATTTGTTCTACTGTGCAAACATGAAGAGACAGAAACTACAGTCCATCTCTTTTGGAATTTTCTGTGAAGGTCCCCCAATCCACGTGCTATGGAGCTGGTCATCAAAGAGGTGTACCTTATTATTACACGAACTTAAATAAGATCCAGTCGTCCAGGTAAAGATGGGAATAATTAACTTTTTGCTATCCTTATATTTGGTCATAATATATTTGTTACTAGACCTACATATCATATATACATGAAGCCTATATATCATAGACAACGAGTGACATATTTGGTATGAGCTAATTTTAAGAGTGACAAAAAGTTAAATGTCCCGATAAAGATGAGACAAGCGCCACGGAACCGGATCCTCTGCATTAGAGAAGCTAATGCAGAGGATGCCAGGGTGGCATTAGCTTAAATCCTGACCATTCATCTTCATCCAACCGTTGCAGCTAGATCTGGTATTTCTCTATTACCTTTGTTGTTCTACTGTTACCGTTATTAGAATAAACTAGTTTACTAGTCCTCCTTTTCTTATTAATCCTAATATTTGTATTTCGTTTGGTCCACCAAAAATCATGGTGCTATAGTTGTATTAAGTATTTTGTTTGGTTAACCAAAATATTTATAAGAGTTGGTTCTTTTTTAGCTTAAAAGTCATCAAATGATGTGTTTCGTGTGAAAACTTGTATGAATAAGTTGATTTAAAAAATTATTTCTTAATTTCTAATAATTATTACTCAATTAACCATGTGAATCATATTGTTTTTCTGTGTACGACTAATAAGCCAAAATAAACCGCTGAATGTGCCCCAAGTACATATGGTAATTTATATAGAAAAATAGTACTATATAACTCTAATATTGAGATATTAAGCACAAAATGCATCTTAAGAAGGAAGATAACAGCATAATCCTTAAGACCTTAGACCAAATGTGGGCTCCCATCATTTCACTTTTTATAAAAAGACAACCCTATTTTTATAAATAAAAAATAATTTACGTGAAAAACTTTATACATGTGTTCATAGCGACTCAAAGAAAATAAACCACGATGAAAAAAATATAACAAATTTAATTCTAAAATTAAGATATAGAATTTAAAGTTTGGTTTATAAGCGGTTGTAACATAATGTTTTGCCTTCACTAAACATTATGATGTACTTTGGTTTGTTATGTTTAACGATGTTGGTTTTTAAACATCCATTTGACCACTCATCATATTAAAAATAAAACTATTATAGAATTATCATTTATTTTGTTATTGTTTATTTTATCATTAAGAATTTTTTTTTTCATATTTGCAAAAATATGAATAAGATTGGATGGTCAAACACGTATCTAAAAATCAACGATATTAACCACAAAATGATCAGAGTATATTAATATATACCATGCATGAGTAGATTATATATTTGCTAGATCAAATTAAGCATAAGTTGGAGTTTACCGTTAGTAATTTTACATAAGAAGTTAAAATATCGATATCATGGAATGGTGATGTACTCTGATTGACAGCACAAGGAAGAGGAAACAAGCAATTAAGCTAAAAAAAAATACTAACCATTGGATGAAGATGGATGGATAGGATTGAAGCTAATGCCACCCTCTGCATTAAGATCCGGTTCCAAGCGCCACGGTTTGGCTTTGGCCTGAAACTTTGCAAACAGGGTGATGCAAACCTTTTCATTTATCCCTGTTTCTGGAAAAGAGAGCCATCTTCTCTCGTAAAGGATGTCTACTGTCTAGCTACAAACACAGCTGGTGTCGGTGAGAATAAGCAGCAGCGACATGGTGTATTCGTACTAACGTTACGGTATCGTAGTGTCTTCGATAATACACTATAAAATGTTTGAGTCTGATATTTATTAAATTATAACATATAGTATGAAAACAATTATAACTTGTAAATATGAAAAAAATATTCAAAGATATCGTCATAAATATCAATAATACCATAAAAAGTGCTAGAATGTTACGAAAAATATGTTAACGATAGTCAATTCACTACACGATGTTGTATGTCCGGAGATGCAAAGTGTTGGTATCCCACCACTAATACCCATGCGTCATTTGACATTCCAACGGTTACCATAAAGAGCCTTTCATTGGCTTGGATATGTTCTACCAATATAAATGATAAAGAGATTTTCAATATATATATATATATATATATATATATATATATATATATATATATATATATATATATATGATAAGGGTCAGTAATAATTTGATCAACAATTTTTTTGTCTTATAAGCTTAAACTCTTACAGATTCAAATAGACAATATATTTTTCATCGTATAAGAAAAGAAAAATTAAAATTGGTCATATTATATACTACCTCCGTTTCATATTGTAAGACTTTCTAGCCTTGCATAAATTCTTCAATTGATTAATGTATATAATTTATATATATGTCTAGATTCATTAGCAAACGAAGGGAGTACCATTCTTCCCCAGTCCAATACTTCTTTATACAGAATATTCTTGTGGCTCTTTCTGGTTAGGTCTATTTCTTTCTTTGATTTGGCCAATATCCAACTTGTTTGCCTTGACACACCCTTTACAGTGCAACAGAAAGTTGTCCATGTTTACATGCTCATGAATATCAATCCCGACATTTCAGATGGTTTGTCTCCGTGATTATTTATGGTCATTGCGAAACTTAGGTGTATTTGGAAATTTTTTCTCTTACATTGAAAGAAAGGGAAATATCATCCGAGTGAGATAATGGGATCCTGGATATAAACACTCTCTTGCATTCATGTTGTCCACCAACAATTTTAGCATAAGCTGCATTGTCTTGGAAAACTCTGCCTATTAACCTTGTTCCATTGCACCACTTATTGCGAGGGTCAAGATTGCGGAGAATCAATGGACAATTGATTTTAATCTATCAACCATGTATATTTATGTTTGATTTGCAAAGATCTTGACCTTTTTACCCCTTATGTGAAAAGGCTACCTAAATTCCACCCAGGTCCAGCCCTAGAGAAGGGTAAGTGGTGCGGTCGTTCTAGCCCCTAAATCGTAGGGCCTCTCACCCCATATTTTTTTAGGTCAACATGTACACTGTTTTCTATATAATATTACTTCTATATACAATTTATGATAATATATATATATAGTATATATATTTATTAATTATTATTATATAGTATGATGATGACTTATATGTTTAGTTTTGCACCAAGATCATAAAAGTTAGGACCAGTCCTAATTCCACTAAATGCTACTTAATGGTACGAATCATACATTTACCAAATTTTAGAACCGAATGCATGGCCTCCACCAAAACCGTCGGGTTGGAAGCGGCCTACATTTTTTCTCTCTAAAATAGATTATAACTAGGCCTCTATATCCAAATCCAAAATAGATATACACGGGAGCTGCATACATAAACAACTATGGATCAGTGTATCATATATAGACCTATTTGCATGCTCCATTCTAGCTCAACCAAACTATATTTCTACATCTGCGGATACTCAAACATATTGGCTGCATGCAGTACGTACGCATCGAGAGTTCACGACACAACATGTTCCACCATTAATCATCTATCCCGGTGTGGTCACACGCACACATCACACACACGCATGGACTCACACACACATCACCGGCTGCATGGCGTGCTGTGGCGTCTAGGTCCCAACCACACACCAATCGGGAGGCAAACGGATGCATGCATTGATCTAGATGGAAAGTGGCGGAGTTAGTTCTATTTGTCAGGGTCATACGGATCTGACCAAATTTCCATAATATTTATAGAACACTATTTTGATTCATAGTTTTCTATGCAACGTAACAAAGATGACCCTGACAATACTTTTGACTTGCTTCGATTGAAAATTTCGGACCGTTTAAGGAGAGGAGGAAGACGAAGCAGGATGCAAAGGGAGATGCATGGATCGTGCAGCTATCTAAAGCCATGGCTGTAGGACGAGCGTACGTGTGGGCGCGCGCGGTGGGGTCTTCCCCTCGATTCGCCCTGGGCCGCCGGAGCAGCCGCATGTGCCGACGACTCCCTGATCGGCGGCCGCCTTCGCTTTCACGGGGCCCACCTCTGCTACCTTTGGCCCCATAAGCAGTGGAACAGGGAAAACTGTTTTAAGCACACCGGTGGACACCCGAGTGCTTATATGTCATCGTAATAGTTATTAAAAATATAAAAAAAATTTAACAAGATAGATTAATATGATTTATATCACTCCACAAACATGCAATTTTAAATTCGACTTATTTAAGTTGTAGCAAAAAAAAGCAAAAATAAACTACTAGTATACACATATTCAAATTATTTTTGTAATTATTGTTACCACACGTAGAACTCGAATTTAAAGTTGCATGTTTGCGGAGTGATATAACTCATATTAATCTATCTTATTAAATTTTTTTCATATTTTTTTATAACTATTTAAATAACATGTAAACAATGGGGGACATCCACCCGTGTGCTAGAAAATTGTGTCCGAACAAACAGCCAAGAGTACAATACCAATCCCGTACTAGTCCGTAGTATTAGTTCTTGCGTGTCATCGAATTTGCACGTACGTAGACGTACGAAAGTTGGGTTTCATGTAAGCTCGTCGCGTGGAGTCGTTTTGGATGGTATAGTAGTCGACAAAAAAAACGAGGTGAATTGAAAGTTGAAACAAGTATAACGATGAAATATACCCCCAAAAGCTTGCTCTTTTCTGTGCTGGAAAGATCGTCTTTTCTACCAAACTAAAAGATCACCCTCTGTTTGAAGAATTGCAGGGGTGGTCGGTCCTGCAGACAAATTAGCCTTAACTGTTAGCTTGATCTGATAATTTGACTAGAAGAAAACCATAGTACTCACGGTATCTTAGCTTCATTGTGATAATTGCTTTCTCGAGACACACTCTTTTTGCTGGCTGTGGATCTAGTACCATTATGATAGATTCATTATCAGTCATTGGTTTTACTCTCAGGTAGATCTAAAGTGCTGCTAATAATATTATTATGACGTGAACATTGACTGTATTAATGTATTCACAATGAAATGACTAAAATGATATTTACAGAATTAATTAAATAAGCTGTCACCTACGATAAAAAGTAATTTAACAAACGAGTTGATAAAGAAATAGAAGAAAATCACGTCTGATATGAGATATTGTTTCTACGTAACACCCAAGACATGATGAGTAATAAGTAATATTAAATTTAAATATAAATTAATGATATTTGTATTTTAAGAGTAATATCTAAAACTAGTTTATGTGATATGAAAGATATAGAAATCAGTGTTTGCTTTAGGATAGGATCCGAAAACCAATGCGTTGATCGCCAGCCAAGCACGCTACAAATAGCTAAGCCAAGTCCCCGAGCTGCCAAACGACGCTACACTTGCCAATGGCGCCACCCCTACTGCTGCTCCTCGCTTCTCTCCTCGTCGTCGCCGCGCCGCGAGCGCTCGGGCTCGGGCTCGGCCAGTGGCAGCCCGGCCACGCGACGTTCTACGGCGGCGACGACGCCTCTGGCACGATGGGTACGCACGCACGCACACGTGCAATGGGCCGCGCTGGTTTAGCTAGGATCTTGCCACTCATGGCGGCGCCGCCGCGGCTGGCGATCTCGATGCAGGTGGCGCGTGCGGGTACGGGAACCTGTACAGCCAGGGGTACGGCACGAGCACGGCGGCGCTGAGCACCGCGCTGTTCAACAAGGGCCTGAGCTGCGGGTCGTGCTACGAGCTCCGGTGCGCGGGCGGCGACCGCCGGCTGTGCCTCCCCGGCGGCGCCACCGTCACGGTGACGGCCACCAACTTCTGCCCTCCCAACTACGCGCTCCCGGGGAGCGGCGGCGGCTGGTGCAACCCGCCGCTCCGCCACTTCGACCTCGCCGAGCCGGCGTTCCTCCGCATCGCGCGGTACCGCGCGGGGGTCGTCCCCGTCTCCTTCCGCCGCGTGGCGTGCGCCAGGAAGGGCGGCGTCCGGTTCACCGTCAACGGCCACGCCTACTTCAACCTGGTGCTGGTCACCAACGTCGGCGGCGCCGGCGACGTGCGCTCCCTCGCCGTGAAGGCGTCCGGGTCGCGCGGCCGCGGCCGCGGGGGACGGTGGCAGCCCATGTCCCGCAACTGGGGACAGAACTGGCAGAGCAACGGCTACCTCAACGGCCAGGCGCTCTCCTTCCGCGTCACCTCCGGCGACGGCCGCTCCCTCACCTGCGCCGACGTCGCGCCCGCCGGCTGGCGGTTCGGCCAGACCTTCGAGGGCAGGCAGTTCTGAACAAAAGAAGATCACTTTAGCCAACAGGACCATCTCATCCTTCTTCCATTCTCCATTAATGCTTATCTTTGAGCTTAATTACACACCAAATCGGTGCTTAGTGAGGTCTAGATGCTGAGGTTGCTGGCTGCTGCAAGAAGATGGCAAGGCATTGCACCCGCATGTCAGAGGCAATCTGCTTTCCTAGTTCAGAGATTTGTAGTACAGGGCATGTCACTGGCATTGGCATGAGCAATGAGCTGATTACTTAGGTCCAGGCTCCAGAGAGTGGCTGGCCATAGCGTGAGCCTGCCTCTCTGAAGAGTGAGCTGTCTGTACAAATGCAGTTGTTTGTTTGCTGCTCTTAATTTCCACCTCCTGAAATCTCCTTAATCCTTACCTCAAAAAAAAAAAGAAATCTCCTTAATTGTATTTTTGGAAATCAGTTTTCATAAACTTTTATTTTTTAAAAAAATTCTGATATAAACCCTTATTTTATTACATAAAGTACTTTTATGTTCAATGACATTTGGAACATCTGTTTATCTATAGATGGCACCGGTATTGTTACAGCTGTCATCACTAATACTTTTACAATAATTAGATGATGATAAATGAAAGTTTCATATTTATGTTTAGCATATAATAATCTTTGATGAGATGACATCTACTTCCGCCGTTACACAATATAAGTATTTTTAGACTTACCCAAATTTATATGAACGTTATTAAATATAGACATATATCAATCAGATAAATCTAGAGATGATTAAAAAAATATCATATAAATAGAGAGAATATTTAATTATTTATAAAATTTTTTATAAAAAACAAATGGTCAAAAGTTAAATATGAATAGTGTGTGGTGATAAATAAAAAGGAACGGAGGTAGTAAGAAATAAACTATGAGGAAGATCAGTTTCTAGATGGGCCTAACGGATGGCCCAACCCATCCAGCCCACTACTGGGCCTTAGCTAGTTCAGGAGACGACGATGAGACGCGCGACCCGAAATGTCGCGTGCGGCCGCTAGAATTCTCCTCACGCCGTCGCGGCTCTCACTCCCTCTCCCTCTCCTCCCGAAGGGGCGGCGGCGGCGGCGGCCACCGAGCAGCGGCGCGACGAGGGCATCGTCCGCCATGGCGGCGGCGGCGGGGCTAGGTGGCGGCGAGGCGTTCCGGCTGTCGGCGGGTGCGGGAGCGGGGGCGCTCAAGCTGCACAAGGGCGACATCACCCTCTGGTCCGTCGACGGCGCCACCGACGCCATCGTACGGTCGCCCTTCCTTCCTTTGCTGATTCGTTCACATCCTCGATGCTTGCTGATGTTTGCGTACGCGGGCAGGGGCTCGGTTCAGATCTGATGCTGCTCCTGTGGATTGGTGGGGCTAGTGTGTGTGCGCGCGCGCGGCGGGAGCAGCCTTTGTGGTTAGGTTCGAGGTTACTGTGCTAAGAGCCCCGTTGTGGTGAGCTGAAACTTGTCCGGGATATCAAATCTGCGCGCGATTTACAAGAATCGCGAGCAGGCATGATTCTTGAAGTCAGTGTGCCAATTCCGGAAATGAATTATGTGCGTTGCGAGTAATGGCTACTTTAGTTGTTGACAAAATTCTAGTTTTAGGACATCCACAATGTGTATCAAAAGTGGTTCTTATAGACTACTTTACCATTGTGGAAGGAGATATGAAATAAGATGAGCTACTTAGGGGGTGTTTGGATCCCCGGGGACTTTTTTAGTCACTGTCACATCGAATGTTTAGATACTAATTAGAAGTATTAAATATAGACTATTAATAAAACCCATCTCATACTCTGGACTATTTCGCGAGACGAATCTATTGAACCTAATTAATCCATGATTAGCGAATGTGATGCTACAGTAAATATTTGCTAATCGTGGATTAATTAAGCTTAAAAAAATTGTCTTATGAAATAGCATTTATTTATGCGATTAGTTTTATTATCAGTTTATATTTAATACTCCTAATTAACATTTATACATCCGATGTAACAAGTAACTACAAAAAAGTCCTTGAATCCAAACAACCACTTAGTTATATAGACTACCCATATGGATTAAAATATATTATCTTTCTCCCCTCTCTTCTCTTTTTTGAGAGAGCTATGAATATTAGATTTGATTTGTGAGTCCCACCTTATGTTCATGGTTATCTTTATACATTATGTAAATTGAAATAGCAAAAGACCACCTATATGGGTCCCAACTATATGGACCAAGTAGTAAATAAACATTGGTGATGCTCTATACCCATATGAAGTTGCGTCACCACTGATTATTCTGCTACCTGAATCCATGGTGTGCCAGTTGCGCCACAGGCTACAATATTCAGTATTCAAGATGTTGTTGTTGTCTTGTGTTTGACAAGTTTGACTTCATCTGATCTTCCGTTTTTGTAGAAAATACTTGCAAAATTGTTAAAGCAGTAATCCCTTAACTCCACGTGTGACGATGAAGGAGATGACAGTTGTTTATATTTCTCAGGTTAATGCTGCTAATGAACGAATGTTAGGAGGTGGAGGTGTTGATGGAGGTGATTGAATGTAGTAGAGATATTTTAAGTGCGTATAATTTATCTCATCATCTGTGGACTTTCTCATACAAGATTAAACTCCTTGCAGCTATACATCGAGCTGCTGGACCAGAACTTGTGGAGGCATGCCGTAAAGTTCCAGAGGTCAAACCTGGAGTTCGCTGCCCCACTGGAGAAGCTAGAATTACTCCGTTAGTGTCTCTCCCTGAATCAGTGCGATAGCATCAGAATGCCCTCTTCTGAACACCACATATCTCTATATCTTTACCTGTATGTTGAATGTGAACAGAGCTTTCAAGCTTCCTGTTTCCCGTGTCATACACACTGTTGGGCCCATATATGACATGGACAGACAGCCTGAGGTCTCCTTAAAGAATGCCTACGCGTAAGTCATCCTGTTTAGTTGTAAATACTATATACTCTTTCTGTTTCATATTGTAAGACATTAGCTATGGCTAGATTTATCTATCGATCAATGTGTATTTATTGTATATATGCTTAGATTCATTAGCATCCATATGAATCTATGCAATACTACAGAGTCTTACGATATGAAACGGAGGTAGTACTATATACCGTTTCAAGAAAATTTGTGCTACCTGCAAAATCAGTGAGATAACTGCTCTGATCCGATGGCTACTGCAGGAATAGCTTGAAGCTTGCTAAAGAGAGTGGCATTCAATACATTGCATTCCCTGCAATTTCTTGTGGTGTTTTTCGGTATGTGTCATTGGCATCTTTCTTTGACTTACCTAGTCATTGTGTATCTAAGTCATATGAACCATCTGATCTGTCAATATCTTTGTTACTTAATTCAATGCAGTTATCCTCCAAAGGAAGCATCACAAATTGCTGTTTCAACTGCACAACAATTTTCAAATGATATTAAAGAGGTTAGCAGTGGTCCTGCTTTCTAAGTCATCACTTTTCAGTTTGAAGTTGCTGCGGTTTTGAATTTGTAATCAAGTGCAACATCTTTTGGTTTTACCTAGGAGGATTATTTGTGAAATATGAAAGAAGTTTTCAATTTTCATCTTGCTAGTTTTTCATGTTATTACCTGAGTTAAACGTTTGAATCACTGGTTGGTGTATGTTTTCCCTGCAGGTGCACTTTGTTCTGTTTTCAGATGAGCTCTATGATATCTGGCGTGAGACTGCCAAGGAACTGCTGTTACAATTTGAGAAATGAATGGTCATGGAGTTTGCTGCCTAATGTAACTCTAAGCGCTGTAGTTGAGTACTACAGTCGGTGGACCATGATAAAGCCTGACGATGTATGACAATATGAGTTGCTCAAGCAGTGAATGGATATGCCTTGAACGGCGTATTTTACAGAATAAAGATTTCATCCCGGAATTAAGCTAATTAATATGCTTCTACTCCAAAACCAATAACCGTGTCTTATGTCTGTTACAGTGTTGCATTTAACCTGGGTAGTGTTTTAAACTGTTGAGATATTCAGAAAAAGAAAGAAAGACATTGTAACATCACATGTCGTCGCTGCACAAACTCCTGGAACGTAGGAAGTATTCTGTTTTGGATAATGACATGATCTTCTAAATCTATCTTTAATTGTGATTTTCTATTAATATATAAAATAAATATTTACTTTTTATTAAAATACTCTGTGACTCAATTATATATGTTGTTAATAATTATTAATAATTAAATATTTAAAATTTATTAATAATTAAAGTTTTAAAAGTTTGACTACACTCTTGCCTAAAACGATAAGAATTATAGAACCAAGTATGAATAAGTCAGCGGCGTATGGCAATTGACACCAAACTTCGTTTCACTTCATAACACTGGGTACTTTTGTACAGCTTTGTATCCAGTTTGTTGAAAAAATGAATCCAAAGCATTAGTACAAGCAAATCATTTTGCATTTTGAACCTTATTGCTAAGGAGTCAAAATAGTTCTAGCACATTGCAGTGACGTCTAAATCGTACTCCGGCTTTTGCCCTAAATTCCTACTTCGCATGGTCTACGACGTAGAAATAGAAGTGTAAAGCAAATCAATCCTCTTTATCTCTGATAAAGCTTCTTGGTATCCTGCTCATCACATTTTCGTCGACAATCTTGTAATGCCTCGATAGATTCCTGTGGACCATCCCAGCATATCTGTCAACTTTCTCCTGGTTCTTATTGTATAATGCAGGAATTGTGACCAAAGCAATGGTTCCTGTTGCGAAAGTAGCATGAACTTCAGATAGATAAATGAAACATTGATATTGTACGGTTCTAATGCCTTGAGGCTCTAAGTGAATTTGGAATACGTCATGCACACAGAACATACCGATGTAACCAAGAGTAGCAGAAGAGCAGAAATTGCCAATAACAGATAACAGCCATAGTAGCAACACAACCTGTCAAGAATTTCCCTTATCAGAATCCACATGAATTTCATATAATTATCAGAGAGAAATACTGAAAATTAATTAGCTAACCTGGAAAAAGAGTCGGAAGTCCTTGCCAAGAGTAATGTCATGTGCAATCATCAGCATGTTGTTTACTTTAACACGGAATGAAGATGCAGCGTTGCTAACCATTTCCTCTGATAAAACTAACTCGGGTAGTGGCCTAGGTTGCCTACAAATAATTAACGGGAGATAAAAACCACAGATACGCACCACTCATCCATTTTGATAACATGAAAGGAAGGATGCCATCTAAGGACGGATGTAGACCACCTACCTATTTAGCAATCCAGCTATTTTAATCCGTATGAACTGCACAACTATCAAAATGAGCAGTACATCAGAGCAAACTGTCAAGAAGGGAAGTCCAGACTTCTCAAACAACCACCATGCCATAGTAGCACCAAATATAACACCAATCGTAACACGTCCACGCTTCCATAAGATGATATCAGCAGCTGTAAGATAGGAATAACATCATGAAGCATGAATAAGGCAAGTTGATGGCCGGCAAGATATAAAAGGTATAAAGGGTATCATTTTGCGGGATTTCTTATAAAGATGGCCCATGCAAATGATATTTCATCTAAAAGATATAAAAGGTACGAAAACCATAACACAGGTTCACATAACAAAGAAATCATATTACATTGTGCATAGTTCCATTCAAGTTAATTAGATTAGTTACATGCACAAGATATACAGAAGACATGGTTAAATTGTTTGTCAGCATTCAGCAATAAGTATCATAGTAACTTAATTTGCAGTCCCCATAGGATGCCAAACCCAATGCTTCAACCAGTTATCTAGAACTAACACATTGGAGCAACGAAGTATCAAATGTGCAATCTAATAGGGTTAGTATCGCATAAATTCCTACTTGTAAATCCGATTGAGTTTCTCAAAGCAAACTAGACTTGCAACCAAGATGTTCAGAAACACATCATTCACACCTAAACATGAAAAAATCAGCTCCGATATCATAACACACAACCGAACCCCCCCACAACCCCGAAAACATCTTTGCTTGGACAAGTTTCTTCTAGTTTCTGCGACCCAGGAAAACTAAAGTAAGCACCCTGCTAAATCCAGCTGCTACTACTGCAGCAAATACAGAAATGGTAGCCGACTTCTTGAGGGAGCTGAACGACCTGACGTATCCCACTCCCCAACAAGCCTGTAATCCAATCCCCGCCTCCAATCATACGGCTCTACGCAACAGGCTGCAGAATTTTAGCGCGAACGGAGCCGGGAGTTCGGGTAGAGGAATAGACCTTTCCCGCCGCCAGCGATGCGGTGGACGGAGAGTCTTGACCCGGTGCCGGAGGTGGAGGGGTCGGCGGTGGAGCTCTCGATCCCGCCGTTCGCGGGCACCGTCAAGCCGGCGCCGGCCTCCATGGTTTCGCGGCGGGGTCGCGGCGGGGAGGCCAGGAGATTCCCACGAGGAGAGCCGGCCGGCGAAAGGAGGAGGAGGAATGAAGGAGGCGGTTTCTTCGTGAACGGGGTACGGCGGTAGGGAGGACCGAAAGGGAAAGGTCAGCTGAAGGGCGCTGCCATTTTTCAACTTTAATTTCACGGAACTAAAGAGGGACTCGAGCAAATTTCACGGAAACTCGGGCCTGTTTCGTTCCTAAAAATTTTTTTTCAAAAATATCACATCAAATTTTTGGTAGATGAAACGAAAAACTAATTACATAATTACGTGAGAAATTACGAGACGAATCTTTTGAGCCTAATTAGTCTATAATTAGCCATAATTGCTACAGTAACCAACATGCGCTAATGACGGATTAATTAGACTCAAAAGATTTATCTCGCGGTTTCTAGGCGAGCCGTGAAATTCGTTTTTCAATTCATGTCCAAAAACTCATTCCGACATCCAGTCAAATTCTGATGTGACACCCAAAAAATTTTCATTTCCCCAACTAAACACCCCCTCAGGTTCGGTCGGTGGCATGTGGCGTAAAATTCCAGATTTTACCTTCGAGAAATGTACTCCCTCCGTTACATTTCATGCTACAAGACC
Source organism: Oryza brachyantha (assembly GCF_000231095.2). Taxonomy (NCBI): domain Eukaryota; kingdom Viridiplantae; phylum Streptophyta; class Magnoliopsida; order Poales; family Poaceae; genus Oryza; species Oryza brachyantha. The sequence goes on from NC_023165.2 coordinate 10,800,000, forward strand.
TTTTAGATTTATCTGTATTTATTCATGTCTTAATATATAAGTTTTATATATGTATCTAGATTTATTAGCACACATGGATCTAGAGAAGAACATAAAGTCTCATAATGTGAAATGAATTGTTTGTTTTAGTTCAAAATTGTATACTAGCTCGGTTTCATAATATAAACATTTTCAAGTTATTTACCAAGTACTAAGCTTGATGAAAATATTTTTCTTGTAGTTACTTTAGTTATCAAAATTTGAATTTTAAATTACTTATGTCCTCTTTTTAAACAATGAATTCGTTTCAGAATCATTGAAAAAAAGATACTTGTTGTTTGTGCTATATATATTATTGTCAGATTAAAGTGATAATTTGGACAAGGTGTGATCCAATGTTTTCATTTTAAATCATTTTAGTACCAATTGATTTGATTTGGACTAGCGGCCCCAGGTAAGCGAGAAAGAAATAAAGGTGATGTGATAGAAGAAACGGTTGGCAATCTTCATCTTTTGTTCCTGTTATGGGTGTTGCCAAACTGCTGCCTACTAAGAGTGTCAGAGTAGAAGTATAGGTTCAACTCAAGGACACCATAGGTGGATGCCTCGACATGTATTAGGTCGCCAGATTGTCAATGGACCATTGTTTGCTCACCATAGTCCCTAACTTCCATGTTCTCAATGCATGACAAGAATTTGAGCTTAGGAGCTTAAGTATGAGATGATGCAAGAGGGGCTCGAGCTTAGGGGCTCATTGATGACCTTATGCGGTCAAGCCCAATGTTGATCACCCCGATTTGAAAGAGTAGGAGTAAGGTTGCTCCAACAAACCGGCTCGCTTGTGAACGAGTAGGATGAGAGATAATGGTGGCGTTGGTCGGGTGATGTGGAGGAAAGCAGAAGCATGGAAGCATCCAAAATGGCCATCAAATTTGATTCGTCTATGTCCGGTCACCTTCAACTACAACTGCAAGCCCAATCTTATTTGCCTGGTTGCCCACAAAATCGATCAACTCATTCACCTCGGACGCCCAAGAGCTCACCGTCCGTCTTTGGACCCAATTCTATCAATGGTCTTTATTGGTGTTGGTCCTTTGCTCAAGCTCAACCATCACTTGTTCTATGTTCAAGTGTGACATATGCACGTGCTTTGCATTAGCTGATGTTGCCATTGACCTACTGCTATTTTGCTCGAAATACGCTTATGATCTTGCTCATGTTCCACTATAGCCAACACCAACCCCTTGTTTGAGCTTAACCTCCACCTTTGACATGGCACTAGCACACCATCGCCACCCTAGGGATAGGCTTGACTGTTGTCAAATTGGAGGGCAACACTTTGAGAGATGGAGAGAAGCGGTAGCCCAAAGTACAATAAAACTCATATCATCCAGAACAACAGTAAAAAACAATTTTAAGAGGTGGTTTAAAGTCAAACTTTAATAATAATAGAAATAATAGATAACCCAACATGTAACTTACTCTCACATTTATAATTAGTAGTCCCATGATTCGTCTGCTACCAGCCTCCAAGCTCCAGACATAAGCCTATTGTATGATTAAGTGAGCATGCTATAGAGTTGCAAGTGCAAACAGTATGGAATCAAGTTAGTGACTAGGAAAAGAGGGTTTTGTCGCTTGGGATGCCTCTTTGTGCCTAGGGCCACTAGAGTTTTTTCTTTTATGGATTAGATAAAAAAAGATGCATAAACCAAAACCGTATGTATATTGCTTCATTCCTTAAGCATGATTACACTTATACGTGGTAAGTTTGTTTTTACCTACACCAACCATGTTTAGATATTCACGTGTGGTTCCATTGTCAGGACGAGAGGAAAAATTATAGCAATGTAGATGGACAAAAAATTATGTACAACCAATTCGTTGAGATTTAAATCAATTAATAGGGAACCTTTGTTCTAATTCTAAGTATCATTGTTAATTATTAGGCACACATTACTATTACTATTACAATACAAGAAACTAACTACACATATGTTGCATAAAATTATAATAGAGAATTTTTATCTACTATCTAGTTGCTAAGGTGTTATAGCAACAATCAATTGATCTCTTCCTAAATATCAACAACTTTTTCTACAACTATATTGTTCTCGCAATAGCTATAGTGTACTATGCCTCTCATCTAATCCTCGTTGTAACGCTTCCCTACATGTGTTGTCCGATAACTCTTTTTCCACCTATACGTTGGAGCGAGCTCCTCTGACTTAAGTCAGAGTGGCTGACATATGGGTCCATGGGTGGTGGGGCCCACAGTCAGCCACCCATGTCCCTCTGACTTAAGTCAGAGGAGCTACATCCCCTACACGTTACCTCACATCGCCTCATAATTGTCATGCCTATACCAACAAGATCCACCAAGTCACTCCCTACTCTTTTTTGTTGTTGCCACCATCACACCGCTGTCATGCCTCATCATCAATCCAGATATGATTCTCCTGTCCTTCCTTAGCTCCTCTATCTCTAGGACTTCTCTAACGCCATCCTAATGACATGTCTTCCAATGCCCCACCCCAACCAACCAAGCTTAATTTCCTCCTCTGTCCATGTGGCTCCTACAACACAATCATCCACTCATCTCCACCGCCCAACGCTACTTACAAATGTCTAATAATATATTTACTAATTGAGTAACATCTATTATTTTTCATTTAATAGTTTACATGGACACAGTTATAAACCACGGAGATGAGCCATGACTAGAGCTTGGTGTTATAGACAGAACGAGACAAAATTTTTAATAGCATTTAGGATTAATCAGTACTATCTGGCAAATAAGGAAGAATTTTGTAGCTTCATGTAGTAAATATGGATTGTTTTTATTGGTATTGTAATATTTGAATTAACTGCAGCCATTCCATATAACCACATGCAAAAATGTTACACTTTATTGGCCAAATTGACATGGAAAAAAAATGCCCAATCCTTTGTTGTGCTTGGGGATGCATGCCGAAACAGCTTCCCTTTTTTATTGGAAGGAGCAGTCCGTATGTTTGTTGACAATCCGTAGTATCTAGCCCGTCTAGTACTATGTCATTATAACATACTCTCGTATTACTTGTCCATACCGGCATGATTCATTAACGAATTTCAAGGGGATAACGACATACAAAATCTGGCCTTTTTTTTAGACCGGTGGGTAGAGCTTCCCCGCCTAAATATTTCGTTACTGCAGACCTGGCCATGATGGCTAATTACCCGTATATCTTTTACTACCGTAAAAACCTATAGCGGTGGCAGTGATCCCATTGCATTTTTATAATTTACCTCCTTAACTTCGTAATATTAAAAATCAATCAAATCTGAAAGGATATCCACATAAAATTAAATTGATATAGATATTTACTATATAAAAAAGATGGTCACATATTTTATGAAAAATATTTTTTTATTTATTTTAGGAATAACAAAATATGTTTTTATCCTTTACGAAGCATGTTATAGGATGAAATTTATATGACATATTTTGATTTGGTGTAGGAATAGACGAGTGATTCCGACGTTGAAGGCACGAACGATTTGGTGTAGGAACAATCAAACACAGATCTACATGGAGGATGGCTGCCATTGTACGTACTCAGGTTCTACATATATTTTCTGGATAGGGTTCTTCTACTACAATTATTTAGGACTGCGGTGCAGAAATCTACTCATAATACGGGAGCAGAGCATGTAGCCATGTACCCTGCAATCGACGCGTTCCACGCCGGCACCGGCCACCATACGCCCATATCCGCTCTCATCAGCATGCTCCGCCGCCGCCGGCCCATGCACCGGCCTCTCTTCTCTCGCGTGCACTCGGTCGGCTGCGGCCCAACCACCTCCTGCCACCGCGCCTCTGCTGGCGGCAGCGTCGCGCGGCCCCGCCGCGTGGATCGCACGCACGACGGTTACACATATCGATCGCGCCAGAAGATCGAAACCGCGCCGCTCGCGTGAACCTCCCCACGCCGCGGCGCTGCGAGCGGATCGATCGAGGACGGCCCTGACGCTGACGCTGCCCTCGCTTTCTTCCGCCGCGGTTGCTTCTCGATCGTACCGGCCAGGACCCGTCGACACGTCCTACCTACTGTGCGTTCGTCCAGCCGTTCTCCTCCCGCGACAAGCGCGCGCACCGAACTATAGTAGCAGGAGTAGCCAGAGGTTTTCTCTTGCCTGCCGCCGGCGGCTGTTCGTCCGTCCGTACCAAAGAGAACGCACGCCGCAGGAATTCGCATCCGCCAGCCGTCCAGTACACAGTACATCCGGTATGCGTTGACAGGTGACATAGTATACGTACGTGCACAACATGTGCACGCGTACGGCTTCATGTTTCAGCCATGGCTGCGGCCGGCAGATCGAAGAACATAATGATCAGTGCCTCTGCGCCACTGTACTGTACTGCTCCTCCGATGCCTACGAGTAGCAGCGGGAGTAATTACGGGCGCGATATCGCCTAACTTCCCGGACGGCGGGCTCTTGGAAGGAAGTCCACGCCCGTCCGGCCGTCCAGCAGAATTACGGATTACGATCAGCTGCAGTGGAGAGTGTGAATGCAATCTTAGGTAATTCACTGTCAACGTACCGTTGGATTCAAATCTATGGGCTAAAATTTATTCTGGTACTGTAGTGTAGCATGTGCGGTGCTCTGCTGTAGCTTGGTTAGTGTAATTCACGATCTGAACTGCTCATCAAGAAATTGGACGAAGGATACTGCGTTCAGTAGCTTATAAAGTGCAGTCTGTGTAGACACTGCACGTAATCTCAATCCTAGAATTAATGGCTTTTTTGAATAAATGAATTTTGGAGGAATTTTAAAAATTAGATTTTTACAGAAGAATTTCTATATGACCCTTTGGAACAAAGAAATGCATCTTCCAAATTTCTTTGAAATTATTTAAGAATGCCTCAAAACTTAGAAATTTTGGCAGATTTTCAACGTGAGGTACAACCTCTTACCAAAAATCCAATGCATCTTTCTTATAATTCCTGTGTTTATCTTATGCTCGATTCAAATGGTCATTCATGCAGTTTTTATGTTTTCTCTAATCCACAGGATTTGGATTGAAAAGGTAATACAGTCCTAGATTTTACAATTCTTGTGTTTTGACAATCATGTTTTCCAAAGGAGCCCTAAAGCCATGGAAAGCTCAGTCGTTTCGGTGGGAGCCTACAGTCAGTATCGCACTGTATCAGTTCGTCGTCGTTGTGGGGGAACGACCCGACCATCCTGGGCGGCCTGTGCGGCCATGTCGTTGTTACACTGGTGGTTCCTTCAGTTCTAGGGTTCAAGCTCGGTTGCTCCTCCTCGCGTTGAGTGGCGCCGCGTGATCGCATCACGGTGTTGGAGCGCTGATCGCATCACGGTGTTGGAGCGCTGACCACGCAACCGGTCAAAATTAATTAGCGCCGCCTTCAACGATTTTACTCCAAGCAATACACTTAATCGCAAATATACATTGATTTATTTTCCTAATGAGTGATATGCCAGGATATTTTTCAACAGTTGTGGCAAGTCATGAAAAAAATGGTCAAAACTGGATGATCAACCACATAAGAGGAAGTACTCTGGCACAACATCTACATTGCGATTATGAATAATAAGATAGTCTTGAGTGATCCAGTTGTTTCCCGTAACTATGGGTAAAGACTAACATCCATATAGTTTTGTTTAGTTTTTTTCTTTCTGGATATAAGCGAAGAATTACCTGGAGATTTATTTGTTGCTATATGATACCATGTGCCCACGTGTCTCCATTTAGTGAGATCCATGCCAGTGAAGGTTATCTAACTAAGTGCTAGTTTAGTTCCTAAGAAGTTTTTCCTAAAAATATCAAATTGAACTTTTGAACATCTAAACATAGCATTAAATATAAATGGAAAAAACAAATTATACAATTAGGGAGAAAATCTTAAGACGAATCTTTTGAGTCTAATTAGTACATAATTAGCCATAAATACTGCAGTAACCCATATATGCTAATGGCAAATTAACCGAACTCAAAAGACTCGTCTCATGGTTTTCAGGCGAGCTATGAAATTCATTTTTTTTCATTCGTGTCTGAAAACTCCCTTTGATATCCGATGAAACGTCCGACGTGACACCCAATTTCTTTTTATTAACTAAACACGCCCTTTACATATGTAATAACTATATTGGATGTTCTACCTATCTTAAAACTTGGGTATACGTGTCTCTGGATGTGGGAGGTTGAAAATTTGATAAATAATCTGTTTACACTTAAAAATCAAACTCCGCATATATGAAGTTTGAAGCTAAAAATATGTATTTTTCCAAAAAAAACAAAAACATCACCTTTTAACTATGTTACTTCTAATTATAAGATGTAAATCAGTTAAATGACGAATATTATTATGGAAATTATGTTGCAACTTGCAAGGACGGTATCCTCAAAGATCCACCATCAGAGAAATGAGGACCTAATGCAAAGATATAAAATCATGAACAATAGACTGAGAAGGATGGCCGATACGAAATGAAAAATACACTTATCAACATCATGAAAAAAAACCATAGCTTCCATGATAGTGCTAGAAGACAACACAACCATACGACAAGAAGGCAGTGCAGCATTGAAGGATGACGGTTCACCAGCGTTGCCGTTGAAACTCAACACACCCAAATGCAGCGTAGCGTAGAACCACCACCACCACCAGATCCGTGTAACCGAGACAAGCAGTTGGGAGTTATAAAAAAAAAAACCTTATTACTCCTATAAAAACCAGGCAGGACGCTGACGACCCGACCCCACCCGCAGCTGGTATTATTTTGGGTTATGTCCGCGGCGCCCCACGATTTCTTTCCCCCACACGGTCCCACGAGGCAAAAAAGGCAATGGCGGTGCGCGCGCCGGTCAGCTGCCACGACGACGGTGCCGCACCCGCACCCGCACCCGCAGCCCATCTGGCCGCGTCCACTATCACGCGCACGGCGCGCACGCCCCCCCGCGCACGCACACGGCGCCGGTATAAATCCCGGATCCCCCCCCCCCCCCCCCCGCGAGATAGGGACGGCCGCCTCCTCCTCGTGGGTTTTGTTCGCACCCGCACCCCGCCTCCGTCCGCCTCGCTCGCCCTCGCGGCGCGCCTGCCTACCGGCCTACCTACCTATCCCCTCGGGCGGGCGGGGTCGGCTCGTGAACCCAGAGCCGCGCGGTCTCGTCGCTGCCGTAACGGCTCGGCGAAAACCCCACCTCGACACGGGTGGGAGGAGGGGAATTCCTCAAACCCCCTCTCGGCAGTCTCTGTCTCTGTGTCTGCCTCTCTCCACTTCCATTTGGGGTTGGGGGTCACCTGCTGTCCCGGATCCCGGATGGAGGCGGGGCCATAGGGCGGTGGTGATGGCGGGCGGGGGCGGGGGAGGGGGAGGGGGAGGGGGAGGCGCGACGCTGGCGGCGGCGATGGCGCGGGCGGCGCCGGGGGCGGCGGCGATCCCGGCGGGGGCGGTGGCGGCCGCGGAGGCCGCGGCGGACGAGGTGGTGCGGCGCGTGCGGCCCACGGAGGCCTCCGAGCGCCGCCGCGCCGGGGTCGTCGACTACGCGCGGAGGCTCCTCGGCGCCGCGCTCGGCTGCGAGGTGCGCTCTCCAGTTTTCGGCTCGTATAATAAATAATTAGTGCTCTAAACCCGAGCTTGAGGCTTCTCGGGATTCTCATCCTCATTTGATTGGGCGTTTTGTTCTTCTACTATACTACTATGCTTCAGTCGCTGTCTCCACGGGAGGATTATCCTTTAATTAATCGGTTAGGTTCGTACGGATCCAGACTACTTCCCAAACTATTTGCTCGCGGCGCGTCGTTGCAATTCTGCTTTGTTTTATTTCGCGCTGACCTTCACGGAGGAACAAAATCGGGATCAATTTTTATTTTACCTTTTTTTTATTAATTATACTAACTAGTCTTCGTGAATCCAACTTGCATTATCATGCTAGGCTCCGAAATTAGCTGAGGCCACCGTGCGCTCGGATCTATGGCTTTTGCTCTTTTTGTTTGATATAAGTTCTTTATTTCTGATGGAACGTTTCTTGACGCATTCAAATGTTTCTTTTCTGTTGTCACAATAATGTTCGCTGTTCCCTTGCAAGTAGTATTAGTTCCAACGAAAAGGAACGATTTTGCTTTATAAAATCCAACCTTTACTGCATCCTAAAAGTTCCTTTCAGAGGGGAAACAACTCTTTTTCTGCTGGTCCAGAAGAGAGACAAAAAGAAAAAAGAAGAAGAAGAATAATAAAACTCCTTTTGTTTTGGTTCTGTTTCCGCTCGTGATCTCATGCTTGACTGCCAGGAGAAGCAGTACACTTTACGCTGTCCATGGTGACTCACGCATCCACGTGGATTTACCCAATAGTATGGCAACTGATCAATGCTGTAGCTGAATCTTCTGAGCATGTTGTGTCTGCAAAGTATTTGACAGAGCAGGGAGTGAGATTTTAGCCCATGTACGCCGGCAGCTGCCTGCAAACATCCTGCATTCAGTTCTACTGCATACTTTGAATTATTACGAGCTCAAATTTTGTTTACTGATGGGAATTCATCGGTCCACTGTTTGAGTCGTACTTTGAAGTTTGTCCGTGCACTCCTTTACTTATGTGGAATCTGTTCACTCCGTACCCACGGATGGTAGATCTGGAAAAGTGGTCCTTATTTGTTGCTATTCTGCTTAACACTTTTAATGCGTACGCTATACAGTCGTTGTATAGCTGGAATTGCTTGGAAACGTGTGGCTGGCCATGGTTGATAGGAGTATTAGTTTTGCAGCAGGAGTTATGCTGTGGTGTTCCCTAGCAAATGTTATTCACTGGACAATGAAAGCGGTGATGTATTTGCTTAATTATTGTCACATGCGTGTATGTGTACCAAAAGTGCGTAACACAGATCCCTGCAAGATGCCAATTGAACTTTCTCCGCCTTTTATGTTGTTGGAGATTTGTGCACTCATCTAGTTCGTTTTTCCCCTCTTGTTGGCTTTTGTTAATGGAGTCTATGGAATGGTAAGAAATTGCATTTTGACTTGGTTCCCTATTTGCTGATTGGTTGCTTACCTGCTCGTCAAATATGATTAAAAGTTATCTTTTGATTCACAATAGCAGCTCACTTGGTGGCATATTGGTCTCTATTTTCTGGTAATAACTAATAACAGATGTAGTTATTTCATTGTTCAGATTCTAGACTTGTTATTATGACTTCTTTCCATAGATGTATTTAATTGGCACATGAAAAGTGATTTCGCTTAGTACATATGTTCTTTGTGGGATAACATGACGAAGACCCAACAAAAATTTCATCTTTCAATTGTTCTCTTGGAAAACCAATGGTAATGCACTGACACACCATGAATGCTTGTTGATATGTGATGTGTCATGGCTGTGGTTCTTTTATCTTACCACCTGTATACGATGGTTGCAATGACTTACTCTCTCCCTTTCATATTGTAAGACTTTTTAACTTTTTCTAGATTTATGTATTTAATTGGCACATGAAAAGTGATTTCGCTTAGTACATATGTTCTTTGTGGGACAACATGACGAAGACCCAACAAAAATTTCATCTTTCAATTGTTCTCTTGGAAAACCAATGGTAATGCACTGACACACCATGAATGCTTGTCGATATGTGATGTGTGTCATGGCTGTGGTTCTTTTATCTTACCACCTGTATATGATGGTTGCAATGACTTACTCTCTCCCTTTCATAGTGTAAGACTTTTTAACTTTTTCTAGATTTATCTATTGATCAATGTATATTGTTTGTATATATGTCTAGATTCATTAGCATCCATATGAATCTAGGCAATGCTAGAAAATCTTATATTGTGAAACGGAGGTATATTATTTTATATGGCAATATCTGTTGGACCTTTGAACATGCTAACTTTTTATGCAATAGCATTTCTTAATCTCATTCAAAATTATTTCTTATCATTTGATATGTAGGTCTTCGCTTATGGATCAGTTCCATTGAAGACTTACCTTCCCGATGGGGACATTGATTTAACAGTACTTGGGAATACGTCTTATGGTAGTACTCTAATTGATGATATCTACTACATCCTTCAGTCAGAAGAGCAGAACAGTGATGCTGAGTTTGAAGTAAAGGACTTGCAACTGATCAATGCTGAGGTGCATTTTCCTGTTTACGCTTGCTAATTGCTCCATATTAGCCATTCATATGAACTGTAGTTTGGCCAAATCTTGTTTGCTCTTAGCTTGTGTTCCTGCTGTTAACAGGTATATGCGTTTAACTTCTTTATAATTGATCAAGATAAATTATAAGTTAAGCTTATAAACTACATGCCTTTTGTTGTCCCTTTGTGTTATGTTTCCCATATATCAATTGCCTCTTAATTTTGCAATTTTTTGTACATTCAGGTCAGACTTATTAAATGCACTATTGAAAATATTGTTGTTGACATCTCATTCAATCAAACTGGTGGAATCTGCGCGCTTTGCTTCCTTGAACTGGTATCATCATACCCTTTTTTGAGAATTCATGTAATTCTGCAATTTTATTCCTCAAAGTCCTGGTTAAATAAACAATTATTCAATGTGTATAGCACTCGATGATCGCTTCTTGTGCTTGTCTAGGTCCTCCTATTATTTGGTTACTATACTATGCCAGATCATGGAAAAGTAAAAAATTTGTCATTCTTCAGGTTGACCGTAAAGTTGGAAAAAAACATCTACTCAAAAGGAGCATTATACTAATCAAGGCATGGTGTTATTATGAAAGTCGTCTATTAGGAGCTCATCATGGTCTAATATCAACTTACGCACTGGAAACTCTTATTCTTTATATATTCAATCTATTCCACAAATCTCTCCATGGCCCTCTAGAGGTAAGCCTATGAAGGAACTGTTTTTTTTTAGTCATTTAAAATCATCTTTAACCAATATGAAAACTCGTAACATTGTTATCTTCATGTGTTGTCATATTAATAGGTTTTATATAGGTTTCTGGAGTATTTCAGCAAGTTTGACTGGGACAACTATTGCATAAGTTTAAATGGCCCTGTTGCATTGTCGTCTTTGCCAAATCAAATTGGTGTGATACACTTATCCTTGTCTCTGTAAACAACCGATGCTTATTTTCTGTTTTACCCTAAAACTTATATGTCTTGCAGTTGAAGCTATAAATACACCTGGTGGTGACTTGCTGTTTGACAAAGAGTTCCTCAAGAACTCAGTGCAAAAAACTTCTCCAAAAGATACCAATGCATGCTATAACGAATTTCGTGCGAAATATCTAAACATAATTGATCCACTAAAGGAGCACAACAATCTTGGCAGGAGTGTGAACAGAGGTCTGAAACAAAAGGCACCTATCTGTTTTCTTTCTCCAAATTATCCTTCAAATAAGTCTCTACAAGGCATGCACACCATAATATTTGCTGTAAGCCATAATTAGCATGCTCGCTAGTTGAACTTGGACAACTTGCACATAGTAGGGTATTTTTGTGCATTATCTCACTTCTACCAATTTATGTAAACATTTTACTTTTGTGCAGCCAGTTTTAATCGTATTCGGACTGCTTTCTCATATGGTGCTCAGAAGCTTGGTAAAGTTCTCTTGTTACAACCAGAACTTATTCCTGACGAAATTTATGGATTTTTCAAGAACACTTTGGATAGGATTGGAAGTGGAGTAAGGCCAGACATTGACAGTGAAATCTATGATGATGCATTTCATTGTGAGCCTTCCTTTCGCACTGGCACTGGCAAGACACTGTGGGAGGAGATGTCAAGCATGAGAATTTCCTGCAAGAATCAAGATGAGAATAGTAGTCCTCACCATTTTTCAAAGATCTTAGTTAACAAAGGCTCATATGCCACATTGAATGCGCCTACACATTTAGCTCAGCGTTTTCATTCTGATCACATGATATCATCAAGTACTGATTTAAGTATAAATTCGTCCTGTTTTGTCCATCACACACCAAATCAATATCCATTGTTTTCCCTTGGAAATGGCAATGGTGGCAGTGAACAGTACATGTACCATGGAATGGTGGAGCAGGTATCTTGCTGTACAGCTGAAACCTGCCATGTGAATGAAGAACCATCAATGCATCCACAAGTTCATCCAAACAATATATTTTACTTAACTCTGAACAATAATTTGGGATATTCCAAATCTGGTCCGTCAGACAAGATGATAACTGCACACCATGAGGAAAGACAGAATTTTCCTCCCCTATCGAGCTTGGTGGATCTATCTGGTGACTTAGATTTGCAATTGAGATGCCTCCGTCAAGTTCAGTATCACCTAGAATATATGTTTGATGGGGTTTTGCAGTCTGTTCAAGAAACGTCTTCTGATTTTACCGTTGTCAAGGAGTTGTTTGACACTCCAACTCTTAACATCGTGTCTAACACTGATGTTCTGCTACCAGGGCGGTTGTCTCCATCTACTGAAACTGATGAGAGGAGATTATCTCCAGTTTCTTCTTCTCATAGCACGGAAGATTTTTCACAGCAATCACAGGAAGAGGACAACTGGGGTGTGGCATGCCAGCAGAATGTTTTATCACCCTCTGGAATAATTGCTCTCTCCAATGGTCTGCCAACACCAAGTTCTTCTTATGCTGATTCAGAAAATTATGTTCAATGGTATCACAGGTCAGATGATATCCCCAGTATGCAAGGAACAGTTCCACATATTTTCCAAAAGGTAGGTGCTCTGCTCAATCTGTCATGAGTTTGTATATGATGTTTTTGTCCTTATTCAAAATGCACTGGCACCGTACATAATTTTACCTTTTTTTGTGGCAAACATTTAAATTGTCCTCCTAGGACTGAGAAATATCTTTTGATCAAATCTTATGTCCGATTTTGAACACCTGACAGATTAGTTCATTATAGATGCTCCAGCCTGTCTCTTGGATGGTCTGACTTTGACAGCTTTACTTAAACCTTAGTTGCTCTGCTAATTTTTAGTTCTTAGAGCATTTCTTGCTTTGCATGCCAGAGTAACGATACTTACAGTTTCCTTATTGTTTGTGTTACAGAACATGGCATCATCGGGAGAGAACACCAAAACACTGATCTCACGACCAGTGAGAGTTAAAAGCATCCAAGCATCGGTTCCAAAAGGAATCTTTTTCACTTATAAGGAGCAACTAGCAAAAGAAACTGCGAACAAAGACATAAAGTTAAGCCAAGTTCAGGACAATGAGCATGAATATATTGTCAGCAATAAGAAGATTGTGGGCAATAATTGTGAGACTTGCATAGAATATATTAAACCGGAAAATGAAGCAAGCCAAATACCAAGGCATTACAAGCATGTTCGCTCAAGCAAAAACTCATCCGAGAATAGAATTTATGATACTGACATGGGCTTTGCCCAATCTGTTAGCACGATGAATCAAATGCCAAAATATCAACCGCTGAAGAATCAGGATATGCCAAATGAGTGCATCTGTCCTACCCGCAGCTTGACTAGAAACCAAAGCAATGACATCCGAAAAGAGTGTGAAGTATTCAATTGGCCAAGAAAACAAATGCCAAGTGGTGAGCCCCAAAACAGTCTACGTGGCAGGGCTGGCTCAAACAAGAAATTAGCTGCGAAACAAATCAACAATAATCACAAGGAACACCTATCTTTTGTAACGGATACAGAGCAAATGCCAGAAAACCAGGCCAACTCAAACAAAGAGGCTGAGATTGTTGGCAAATGCAGGCTATCATTGCCACCGGTACAGTTCTCTCATCACAATAATAATGGCAAAGGCCAAACTATGCTTACATCATCTACCGTTCATCCCTCGTTCCCTGTCACAAAAGGATATTCTCAATCCGGTAGCCTGGAGATACCACCGCTAGATACTATTGAGTTTGGAACTTTGGGGCCTATTTCATTGACACTTTCACCGAAGTCGAACAAGCCTCGTGACACACTTTCTACCAGTAAGACATGTGCAGATGCTGCTGCATTGGCATTGCAAAGCCATCCAACCCAAAGCAGGTAATATCACCCTCACAGTAGTATCTCATAGGCAAAATATTAGATATAACAAATCTGCAACCTGCAAATATATCATAGGCCACGCAAAACTAAGAATTCACTGAAAAAAAGTAAAGGATCATCGAAAAACATTAGCACTATTGCATCTTCTATTCATTGTCGGTCCATTAGAGTTTTTGTGCTTTATGCTACTACACATAATATGTTTTATGATGATGTTGTCTTTACTACTATGTTAGATCACCAGGGTTTTACAAAGTGGGAGATGAAGAACACTTCCCACCTCTCCGTGCTGGAACCCGCTGAGACTTGCAGTACATACACAGGTGATACAGTTGATCATAGGTTTAGAGAGATAAAAGAGAAGATCTAACAAGTAACAAGTTGAGCTATTTTTCATATTGTTAAGAGCACAAAGGCGAGGATTTTAGTAGCATATATATTCGTCCATCTAAATTCTGTCGATCCCTTGTCCTCAATTGTCTATAGTTAGGCCAAAGAATGCTAATGAGTAGCAACTAATTATACCATTGTAGTTCTTTTACCTTAAGGTTAACTTGAATGAAGAAAATATCGGGGGAATATATTAGGTTAATATTAAGAAGCATTCTCTTGTTGCTCCTGATGCTCTTTGCTTGATGGTTGAAATGATCTTCCCCATTTGTCTCTATCTTAGGAAGGTTTTTGGAAACGTCGTTTTTGTTTTTTTGATACCATTAGCATTCTCTTGGATGCGAGAATCTCTCTATTGCCATGCCAGATGAATATATTCTGGAGTCAACAACCATGTGTGAATAATGCTCTTGAGGCCAGTTTGCTTTGGCCGTGAATATTAATGTTTTCTCTCTTCCCCGCTCCAAAGTTTGGAACAATGGGCGCAGTACCATGACAAAATGGATATGGGGCCGTGCAAATTACCAGGATCAGTTCCTTTTTATCTCAGCCCTGAATTCTGGAGATTGAATGCCTGCACACAGAAGATCAGAACGTCACTTTCTGATTTCTGCTTCCGACAAGAACTGACACATTATGCTTTTTTTCTGAACAAAAGGGTGCTCATCCTCTGCTCATTGGAGCGCCTTTCCTTTTCGACTTCCTCTTTGGTCCTACTGGCAGCAGCCGAAAGGCAGTGCCTGTACCATTCGCCAGTCTATTTTGTGGGCAAATGGATGGTGAAACGTCGTGGTTGTTCTGTTCATCTCTTTATTATGGCAGTTTACAGTTTACACTCCAGGCGAGGACAGAAACTTCACAAGATTTTCAGAAATCTGATCGATTCTTGTAGAAACAGACATCCAATTGCGGTCTAAACAATTCTGGTTATTTGTCCCATTGTGGCAATGCTTTGGAAGCTTTTGCTTGGGGTAATAGGGCTTAAAGCCACTTGAACCTAGTCCAACCTTCCCAAAGAAGGGTGCACTTCAGCACTTGAAGCTTAAACTATAATAAATATAGTGGTGTCTTGGTTACAAGCTCAATCAATTAAACCTTAGATCTTTTTGGAGAAATCATTACATGCCGATATCACTTCCCAGCTTATATCAGGAATGGTTTTACGTTTGTACAGATTAAGGTCAGAAAGAACGGTACAATTCAGACAACACAATGACTACGACATACTCTACATCACAAATGCCTTAACAAGGAATTTAACATTTAGTGCAAGATTTTCATCCAAGACGTCTTTGAGACTAGCACCTTCATGAAGGAAACAACAAACAAAATTTGGCTTGTCAAACCTCCATTTTACATGATTCAATCCCAATTTCATAATCCCATGCTCCATCCCTATGACTGACCCAAACAGTGACAAATATCTCCCTCCAATCCAATCAGCTTTTCTCCCTACACATCCCGGAGCAAGCAGAAAAGGCTCCCCTTATTGACTTCTTGTCGCATCAGAACTCATCTCAGGTATTGTACTTCTCCAGCACATATCGGTATCAAGACAATATCAAAGCAAGCAGCGTACACACAACGATGCAAATGATATGAGAGCTCCTTTTCTTTCTCCTCTTTTTTTTTTTGACAACTTTTTTTCTCCTCTTGACGTTGTCACCGTCGCCAACAACAAAGGACACGCACACGATCCGTCAAGAAGGTCCCCGGCCGCCACCATCAAAAAGTCACTTTCGCTTGTTCTAGGTGCTATGGTGCAGCTTTTCTTGCCAGACCTTTCTTTCCTCGAGTCCTTTGCTGCCTTTCAATCATCTCTCTTCAGAAAAATCTTTTTCTCTCTCAATTGCTCCTCTTCGTTGGCACGACCCAACGAAGGAGAGGATTGTGGCATTTTTTATTTTCAGGTGTTTTCTCGTGTGGCGCCGCGGATGCAAGTAAGGCTGTCCTGTAGAAATTTTCCTGTTTGAGTTTATATATACTTGTATTTTATCGTGAAAAAGTTTTATATATGCATCATTCAATTTCATGTTTGTTATTTTTAGTTTTAATTGCACTTTAATTCGATTCAAGTCATATATCAAACGTACATGTGCTAATGTATGGTTCACATTTGATAATAAAAATCAAACAACTAAAAGAAAATTTATGTTTTGGAATTTCCACAATTTTATCTATCCATAATCATATTCAACCAAACAAATTTCATAGTTATATGCGTACCATTCACCCTATTATTAAGGGATGTATACTAAAGATGTACAATTTTCAAGTGAATTCTCAACAGTAATTTTGTTTTCTTTAGAAGTAGTATTATGTCCCATTTTGCTTTCGAATTTATGGTAAATTTTACTACCAATTATGGACATTTTGTTCTTTCTCTTAAAACACCTAATTTTGTACAAAATCCCACAACTCTTGATTTGTTGATGATAATTGATCTTCTATATTTTCATTAATATTGTGCAAACCTCATAAATGGATTATAAACTTTGTAGGGGATGCTGCTCATGCTCCCGTACAAGTACATTTCCACTTCACAAATGCAATGTCAATGATTACGAAGAACTCTCGAGGAAATTAAAACATTGATAGAGTTTGTGTTGAATAAGTTTACGTAGTCGGTTAGATTTGTACTAGCAGTTAGGGTAATAGTAGAGTTGAACTCTATCTCTTAATAGAGAGGCACTCCTGTTGTAACTGCATGATAACTAAAGCATTATAGCATCTAAGGGTGCGACTGGCTAGCGGCAATGTCGGTCGATGGTCGCCGATACCCTGAGATGCTATAAATATATTAGATCATGGAGGAGCGCTCGTAATCGGTGCTTCATGAATTAGGCTACGGCTGAACCTCATCAACAAATATCATGTCTTGATATCCTCGTCAGATTTTGGATCTTCTATCGGTACTTCTGCATTCGGTTCTGATGGATTTTAGGGCCAATTTTATAACAAATACAATATACATCATCTAAAACCCCAAAAAATACAAGTCAATTGATATAACTCATTCAATATGTTCATCTATATCTATACTCCTATAAAGATAAGTAGTGGTAGTGGGTGATGGTGAATCTATCATCTACCCCCATACCCTCTCTCTTCTATTTTTTAAAAGAGAAAATAACTAATACCTATATATCAAACTATTTTTATTAACTCTACTTTAATAACACTAATGCTAATTTTTAATAAAGTTGTGTCGCAACGCATGAGCGATATGGTATGGTAGTGAAGAAAAACATGTCAAAGCTAGTTAAGAATAGTTATTTCTCACTATCTCAATCAAGTTTAGACTTGGAATTCTTTGAAGTGGTGGGTGTCGCTAACCATAATAACAGATGATTTTTTTCCTTTATAAATAGTACTACATCCATTTCATAGCGTAAAACATTCTAGCATTATCTATATTTATATAAATACTAATTAATCTAGACATATATACAACTATTATATATTGATGAATGGGGTATAGCTAAAAAGTATTTCAATATGAAACGGAGGGAGTACTTGTGATTACTTATTTCCTGACTATGCGTAACTGACGTGTGTTATTCAGAGAATGCGAGTCTTGAGATGCAAATAATGGACCGGGTAACTTACAGGCACAAATTAAGATTTTAATGACAAAGAATTGTGAGTTTCTCCTCCAGATCAGTTTGCTGTCAGCTGCTGTAACCTGCGGCCGTAGCCTGCCCTTCCGATTTCACCATTGAATCGAATCAACACATGGCAATAATTCCCACCGTCGACGAGAGATGAACAGAGGGATTCCCCGCATCGCATTGCTGTGCTGTGCTTTCCCTGTCGCTCCAATTAATCGAGCTGTAAAGGCGGCATCATCTTAAGATCTATCTCGCTTTTGACGCCAAAGTGGGATGCGATGCGCACCCGCTTTGCATTCTCTCCCTCCAACAACCTCTCACTCCTCACTGATCACAGTACCAACCGTAAGAAAAAAAACACACGTAAAACACAGAGACAGATTAACGGAAGAAAAACTATGTTTTTGGTTTAACCTGACAACCAACGCAATCTCAAGAATGTACAAGAACACAAACAGTAACCAATACTGTTAGAGTCGACGACGAGCTGATCAGTGATCGATCACTCGATGGAATTAACTATGGAGGTGGCCATGAAGATCGATCGATCCATGCATGATGCATGCATCGCGTTGAGAGCAATGGATTTCGGATCACTGGCCGGGCAGAAGCCTTTGGCTGCCGAGGTGGATCCAGACGAGGACCACGCGGCGGAACAGCGCGACGATGGTGCGGTGGTGCTCGGCGGCGTTGAGCGACAGGTAGCAGGCGAGGAGGTCCTGAAGGTCCTCCAGCCGCCGGACGCCGTTGGTGCACAGCATCTCGATCATGCTGTCGACCAGCTCCCGCTCCGGCTCCAGCGACTCCATCACCAGCACCTCGCTCTCGCGCAGCCACATCCGCCGCCGCCTCTGCCTCGCCGCCGGCCTGCCCACGCGCGACGACCCCGGCTCTTGCGGCGCCGGGCTATTGTCCTTCCGGACGGCATTGCCGTCGTGTGCGACGCCGCGCCACGGAGGCCTTCTGCCGGCGGCCGGTCCCACGTGGAACCCGCGCGCCCTGGTCGATGGCGTCGTGGCAGCCGAGGTGCTGGAGCTGTCCGACGCCTCGTTCTTGCTGGCGGCATGCCGGGTCGTCACGATGGGCCTCAGCTTGAGCTCCGGCGTCGCCGGCGGCGCGTCGCGGCCGTCCCGCCGGTCGGCGCGGCGGTGGACCACGTCGACGCGGACGTCGAGAGCCTCACCGTCCTCCTCCTCCTCCACCACCACCTCGTCATCGCTCCGGACGACGCACGGAAGCAACCTGTCCTGCCTGTCCCCCCGGCGCGCGCGGTCCGCGCTCGGAAGATAGTACGACTCCCTGTTCGGGCAGTAGCCGCAGCACGGGCCGCCGGCGCCGGGCACCGCCGGAGGCGCCTGTCGTGACGACGACGACGCAGGGACGGCGGCAGCGTCGGTGGCCGCGGAGGTTCTTGCCGGGGAGGCGGCGCTCGGCCGCTTGCTCTTCGTCTTCCTCTTCCTCCGCAGCCTGTGGAACCACGACCAGCTGGAGGCGGAGGCTGGCATCGCGTGGCCGGCGGGAGACACAAGAGACGCCCACGCCACGCTCTGGAGCGCGGGAGAGGCAGACAGATCACGGTGGCTGTGTGGGCGTGCGCTAGCTAGAGGTGCAGCTGTTGATCACCTTGGAAAGGGTTTGCAGTTGGGGAGCTTTATAGTGCTAAATTGCAAGCGTTGCAAACCTCTCTAATCCTGAGTAAGAACAAGAGGTGAATTACTTTCTTAATTATAAAAGGTTTTTTAAAGGAAAAAAGACAGGAAACATGGTGCCCATGTTGGCTTATTACAGAAATAAACGACAAACAAAAAATAATTTATGAATAAAATTTTTATATACGTTATTGGCAATAAAAAACCAGGGCTGAAAAATAACTACGATAAAAAAAACTCTAGAATCAAAATTAGATTTAAAGTTATAAATTTAAATTTGGTTTATAAGTATATATGAGCAGAAACGAAAATATACGTGGCGCGTGTCTAATATATTGGTCATTCAGGAAGTTGGTTCAAAATTCTAACCTTGGGATCCGGTAAATCTTGAGACTGTTTCAGTTTCACCCTTGGACAATGTGGACTCCATCTTCTGTGACAACTCGGAGTGGCAAGCTGTTCAATCAGGGATTAGGGTTGGGGGCCGGTTGTATCGGATTTGATAAGTGAACCCTTGTTTTAGACCTCATTTGAGATAGCTAGAAATTGATAGGCTATATGATTTCTTGATAACTTCAAACGAATGCATTAACTCTTGCAAAGTTGAAAAGTTGTTAAAAAAGCATTCTGAGAAAATTTTATATATTTTCACACCAAATGCAATATTTAAGAGTATGAAAAACATGCAAATGAAAATATAAAATCTAGAATAAAAAAGGAACAACACCTTAAATGAAGACTAAGAACATCCCTAGCAGCTCATTCATACATAACATCCTTCATTTCTATTTGGAGGATGGAGAGAGAACATATAAATATAGAGTTTTACTTTACTAATATGGATGGATGACATTTAAAAATAGAGGATGGGATAAATGTTTTACTAGAGCTTAACTTTTATCCTTCATCATCTATTTTTAGGATGGAGGATGAGATGGATGGACTAAACATGGGCGGATCTACAGTGTAATGACCACTTAAATTTGATACTTAGTGTATTAGTACTGTGTAATTAAGTAAAAAGATTTTCAGCACGCTAACAATTCTAATAAGGTGTCTACTCAATTTTTGTGCTAAGTCCACCCCTAGCTCTAAGGTGGTAACAACCTAGTTATGAATGATGGATGGTGAAGCATTGAGGTGGGCACTGCTCGATCTAAAGAAAGGCAAGCAATATGTGGCAAAATTAACGAGGACAACAAGAACAGCGTTTCCCAAAGAGGAGGAAGGAAATTGTTACCTTTCTTTAGGCAACAATGGCTGCGGAGTGGCAAGGTTTGCACTACTGCTGGATCTGTAAAAGGAATCAAGTGATTTGTGAATTGTGATATAACTAACGAAGACAACAAGAGCCAATGGTATTTGATAGAACAAGGCTGCCGGTGACGAGGAAGAGAATGGCATGAGTGATCTTACCAAACTTTGGGTGATAGTGGATGAATTGAGTAGGCAACCATTGTTGGATCTGCGAAAAAACCGAACTATAGGTGATAGAATTAACCAGGATAATCGAAATCGGCAATGATAGATCTAATAATAGCACCGAAGTGGAAAGAGGACAAGATGAGAGGCCTTACCAAATGGGAAGATGTGGAGCACAAGGTAGCTTGCCAGAGATCAAGGTGGTTGGACTGAACGAAAAGCGAAGGACCTTGTAATAGTTGAGTGGGTGGTGGTAGCGGCGGCCGCCGCTAGGAAGGAAGGAAGGAAAGAGGAGGGGATTAGGGTTCAAAGGGTCGGATTGAATTTATAAGGAATAGGGTTGTTGATTTAGGTAGATGTAAACATATCCAATGGACAGGAAAAATGACTCGAGAATTTCCAAAAAAATGACGCTCAGGAATTTATAAGGAATATATATGTGCACGCGCTCTCTCTAGTACGAGTAACTTTATCAATATAGCACTCTGGTAAATTTGTAATTGATTTTTCATATTGGTGTTTTTGAGACAAAATGGCAAAATATTAGTCTATTGCATATTTGCATTTGTATGTCTAACAAGTCCACCATCTCTATCAACCCCATCTTTTCGCTTCTATTTATACTTACAAGTTAAAATTTAAATTTTCAACCATAAGTTTGTAGTAGACTTTAGGATTTTTTTAATCATGAAGAACAAATATATGAATGTTTTATTTGTAAATTATTTTTGATTTACAAATATGTCGTTTATGTTTTCCTAAAAAAACTGAACAATCATCCCCTATAATTTTATATTTAGTGTGCCATGTATATACATACGTAATATTTAATACTCCATCTGTTTTATATCATAACTTTCTAAAATGTCTTGGTTATGCTTAGACTCACCTATCATCGATATACATTGTTTATATATATGTTAAATTTATTAGTATTAGAAATATAGAAAATGTCTTGCAATGTAAACGGAGCTATCTTACCGTTTGTTTGAGCTGATGAGCATAGTCATTGACCACCACGTTACCAGTGATTCTCCAAACAACAATCGATTGTTCTGTACGACCGTGAAACTAGCTAGCACTTCCTCTACGCAGATACGCACGCTGACAACTACTCCCTAACTGCTTCGGCAGTTGATGTATCTAGCCTATTATCGGTGTTTGGAGAGTGCGGATAGCACTGAAAACTGAAAAAACTTATTCCAATCTACTACAACGTAACACGCCTGGTACTAGTATATAATAACCGACCATCGTCACCAGGTAGCTGCCACACAATTGCACCAAGGCTAGCGGCGAAGTCTAACATGTTTAAGCATGCACGTCATCGGCAGAAGCAGAAATTTACTAAGCCTAAGACTTAAAAATAAAATATAAATCTTCTGATTAATTTTTAATTAAAAATATCAATTTTCTAATGATTTTTTTGTCAGGCGTGAGGCTCCCGCCTAAGCTGCGTCCACGCCTGTACCAATCGGTTCTGCCCTTTGCCGCGCGCGCGCTTGGTCCGCGAGACCGGCGAGAGGATGACGGGATCGTTGCAGGTGGATCGATCGATCGCGGCGCGCCGCACCCTGCGTCGCGTCCGTCCGTCTGCTCGTGGTAAGAGCATCTCCAGGAGAGCCGGCATCACGTACGCCAAACCGAAATAGCGTACGGGAGTGAAAAAAACACCTCCAGCAGATATGGCATCCCTTCCTCCATCCAATAGCGCATCCGCCAAACGAGAGAGAGAAACGCCAAATTTGTACTTCCTCTCTCCTCACGCTATCCCCCAACCGTCGTCTCCGAGATCGAACTTGCGCCTGCATCCGGATACATCCCCGTCGAGCTCCGCATGCCTTCAGGGAGACGAGGCCGCCGCCGACGCGAGTTAGACGCCGCCCCGCGCCGGTGGATGTTGTCCCCGCCGTCGTCGCGCCCTAGACGCCGCCCCGCACCCGTGGATGCTGTCCCCGCCGCTGCGCCGCCCTGGATGCCGTCCCCGCCGCCACGCCGCCCCGGATGCCGTCCCCGTCACCGCGACCCGCATGCCGTCACTGTCGTCACGCCCCGGATGCCATCTCGCCACCTCGCCCGAGATGCCATCCCCGCCGCCGCGGCCCGCATGCCGTCCCTGCCGCCCCGCCCCGCATGTTGTCCCCGCCGCCACGCCCTCTGCGTCGCCGCTGCTGGAAAGCCCTGGAGGCCAGCCCCGCTGCCCCTTGCCCTCTAGCTCGCTGGTTGTGCAATTCTCCCCCGCCGACGCATGTGAGTGAGAAATGAAGAGAAGTAGAAAGAGGATGAGAGAAGTCAGTAGAAGCATATTTTTTATAGAGCATTGCATAAAAATTGTCCAACAAATTTAAAATATAGTCATTGCAAAAATCCGTACAAATCTAAAATATACACTGGTTCAAACTAATTTTCTAGACATTCTAAATAACCAGCTATACTTGTTAAAAAAAATAACAAATGTTTGAAAAGTTAAGATATATTAGTAAAAAATAATATGGATGATCTATTGGAGTGCAAAGAGATATAGAGGGGATAAATTTTTTGGATGACCATCCAAAAGAGGATACGGAGGATGAGATTTGAATGATCATCTGGAGATGCTCTAAGAGAGAGATCGAGAGAGAAGCCGTGCGCGCTGTCGATCGATCGGCATTCGGTATAGTGTGTGTACGCCTGTCTCCCAGCTAATGGAGAGACCAATCAGGATGTCATCCGAGCTCGTACATCTGCAAGTACGTGTGTACAGTACAGTGTACGTACTCCATCTCTTTATGGGTGCTACCTAGTACCTACCTACCATGGGCTACCCAGGGACACGATATATAATTCCAAATCGTGAAAAAGAGGAATTACCCCGTGCATGCATGCTTCGCTTTCATGGAAGGTGCAATATTCGCCACTGTGCCCCGTATCTGTGCCGTCGCCCGTGCACGCACACTTGCAGATTTTGCAGTCGGGGTCACAGCCTCGCTCAGTCACAGGGCCGGTCCAGTCACCCAAAATCCTCCAAATCGCTTTGCTTTTCTTCGCGGCGTAGCATTCCACGTACATATATCAGTACAAAACCAAGGCCCATGCATATTATCCGCGCTCATGTCGATCGGATAGACAACGCCGTGGATTCCCCGGCGGCCGGTGCATGCTGTGCTATGCTGGATGCCGAGCCGGCTCGGCTCGTTAATAGCTCGTTAACGAGCTAACTCGGCTCGGTTCGACTCGGTTCATTAACTAAACTAGCTAGCAGACTAGACCGGTTCGGCTTGACTTGTTAGCCAACTCAAGATATCTCGTTAGGCTCGCGAGCCACATCTTTACGTAGATTCTTTGCACGGTAAATTTTCAATGACCATAAAAATATCAATATAAAAACATAATCTGAATTTAATTCAAATATAAAAGACAATCTAAATTTATTTACATACGTCCATAAATTTATGGTCAAGATTGCTTAAATTATAAGTACCAAAATATAAAATAATCTAGAAAATTATTTTGACGTGACTTGTTTAGCTCGCGAGCCAGCTCAAGCTGACTCATTATTTTAAACGAGCTAAAATGATTACTTGGCTCGTTAAGAAACTGAAACGAATTGCGCCTAACCACGAGCTGCCGAGCCACGGACTTTTTCGACTTGTTGTCCAGCCCTAGCTGCGCGTAAAGGGAGGCTGGAGGGGCGCATTGTTCACGCCCGCACTGCACTGTCACCGACCGTCACGGCGGCCTGCAGCCTGCGCCGGGACCGGATCGATCGATCTGCAGATAGATGGATGCATGGACGCCTGCCTGGGATGGAGCCATGGATCGAGGCCATTTAACCTTTCCCCGGACATGACAGCACTGGCCGGTCCCCTTTCGATCTCGCCATGCATTTTCCTGGCCATGGCTGATCTGCGTCGCATGCTCCTAGCTAGCTAGCTACTCCTACGATCAGTACAGTCCTATGCCTCATGGGAGAGGGGCATGGTAGTTTGTCCTGATTCTACAGGCTACGCGTGGTGTGAGAGCTATAGCTAACTAACACCTCTATTTTTTTATTATTGTTTATAATTATAGGCCAATATTTAAATTTAACTGTAAAATTTAAATTAATTTTGGAATTTTTTTTCAGTCTTTAACTTTTAGATCATATATAAAAGTTTTGTTCACAAATTCATTTGGCTGTAGAAAACCAAACATGTGATGATGGCGGTGGCTGATATATATAGGAGTAGGTTACGCGCACGATTTGCATGCATACACGCGCCATTGCTCCAAGCTTCACTCCTGACCGAAGGTTTCGATGCCCAAGAATAGGGCCCCGGCCCGATCGAGCACATGATAGCCCTCCGCCACGGCCCGCGCAGAGACCACCACCACCACCAAACACCATCACGACGACGCGAGGATCTATCAACCGGAACCGCCATGGGCGTCGCGTCGAGGAGAGCCGCGGCGGCGGCGCTGCTGCTGGTGGCGGTGGCCGTAGCGTCGGCGGCGGCGGGGGCCGGCGCGGAGGAGGGGCAGCAGCAGCAGCTGGGCTGCTTCTGCGACTGCATGAAGAACCAGTGCATGACGCTGGGCGCGGGGCCCAACAAGTTCGACTGCGCCGCGGCCTGCACCGAGGGCTGCACGCAGATCGGGCAGCCGGGCCAGCCCAAGGACAACGACTTCTGCGGCTTCTGATCTTACGAGGCCCGCTCTCCGGCCCACAGACATGACGGGCCGGCCCATCTACTGGATCAGTTCTTCTGTTCCTTGTTCTATTTAACAGTTTTCCCTTTTTCTCGAGAGGGCTTGTGCCGTGCACGTAGGGAAGGAGCTTCGAAAACAGCGTTACAGCATATGTGTATCATTAATCACAGGGATGTTTTTTTTGAGGTTTCTACTGATATGATGTTTGTTCGATGGTTCTTATGAATGTTAATTACGAGTGGGGAATGTTTTATAAATTTAGATGAACAATATGTAGAAAAATATAACATACATGCTACGTAACGGTATCTCAGCATCTCGTTTCAGCGATGCATCGAAATTTTATTTAAAAAATATTATTAACATACTTTTTAAAGTAGAGTTAATAAAAATAATTTAATATATATGTCTCAGTTATTTTTTTCTTTTAAAAATATAAGAAAGTTGGTGATGAGATAGGCGACAGATTGACAACCACCACGACCACTACTATACGACCTAGTTAGGTAATTAGGTACACGTTAGTCAGATCTAATACTTGTACACAAATTTCAGGTTTAACATCAAGATACCCGTTCTTGTAGTGTGGATACATGATAACGTGTTATATATCCCTTTTTATATAGGGTAAATTTGCATAATATTATTATAATTATACAAAGTTAGAGATATACTATTATATTTCACTTATAGATGGGATATACATGAGTCAATAACACGTGGTTAGGATACTATATCTCTAATTTAATAAAATTATAATGACGGTCCTGAAATTTTTCATTTTATATATACATGGTACATATGCTTTCATAGGCTACATTTCTTTCATTGTGGGTTAGTAACCCAAATTTTTTTTGTGTGCACATTTATAGAATTGTTAAATTTTTCTATTTTTTATGATTGTCTCGCAGTTTCTAGATGGGCTATGAAATTCGTTTTTTATTCGTGTCCGAAAACCCCTTTCAACATCTGGTCAAACGTCCAACATAACATCTAAAATTTTTTCTTTTCACAGACTAAACATGTCCTTAGAGCAAGTAGTAAGCCGAATAAATACTGAGGCAGATGAGAGATAGAAGGAGAGAGAGGAGAACGAGCTATAAACTTATAGTCAGCTCTGGCATAAAAACTAAAAAACTTTATGAGAGAGATAAGTAGACCTTGTATTAATTATAAACAACTAACTACTATATAAATGAATTGAAAAAAAGATTATAACGATTCTTATAGCCAACTTGCTGTTGCTGGTTATATATTATTAGCCTGCTCTTGGTTGTGGTTGCGTCTCGTCTGGTCTCGGAATAGAGCAAATAATTTTTTAAAATCACATACTTCAGTCGTTATAATGGCTCTAAATGATACGCACTGCATAACTGTCCAAACTCAAGTTTCCAAACCATTTGCCTGCCTGGTTTTCCGGCCTACGCGCGCCGGCGGGTTGGCGTGGCGTCACCGACCGGCAGCGGCGGCCCTGGGTTTTCCCCGGTGCCAAACTATCACGAGAAAAGCGACTCCCCTGCCCGGCCCCCTCGGAACGGATTAAACAAAACGCTCACCGCGCTCCCGGACACGACACCGTCCTCGGTAGGAGTATCTGCTTCAGCTTTTTTTTCTCACCAGCTTGGAGTAGCTGCAGCGAGCGTCACACTGACCATTCGCAACGCCTCCCTCCCACTGTCGCAGCTGTACTGCAGCACAGCACTACTCGTCGTCGACTAGTCGTAGACTCGGTGGCAAGTGTCGTCTACTACTCGACGAAGATGATGTCACGGCGTCACTGGTAGAGCAAAAGCAAGAACAAGAATCAGAGCTAGTAATCGTGTACTCTTCTTCTCCTGTTCAGCTGGAGCGCCCCCATGGATGCCACCGCCGTCGCCGCCGCCGCCGCCGCCGTCGTTCACTGCATTGCGACGGCGTCCTCGAGGAGATAGGCGGCAGCCGCTCTGCCTGCTTCGATCTGCTCCTACTCGTCCATGTTTTTGTGCCGGTAAAAGATGTCTCTCCAACTTTTCTGGATTTCTTGACGCAGATGAGTCGCTGGAAATGTAGAATCCTATACGTTTCGATCTCTTGGGTTTCTATTCCGTTTGTTCCGAGAGAATCCGAGAACTGCATTCTTAGGCGTGTTAAATGCAGCAAAATCTCGTCTTCCCTGGAGTTTCCGGTACAGAATTAGATTGGTTATTTTTTTCTTGGAATTTATTGATCGAGATTAATGCCGACTCCGTATAGAGTTCATAACTGAGGGTGGGTGGGTGGGTGGCCGATAAGTCTTTGCCTGTCCTGAACCGCTCTGCTTTAAGGCCTTAAAATTTTTTTTTTCCAAAACATCACATTAATTTTTGGACACCTAAATAAAACATTAAATATAGATGAATCAAAAAACTAATTACATAGTTATGGAAGGAATCTTGAGACGAATCTTTTGACCCTAATTAGTTCATGATTAGCTATAAATGCTGCAGCAATCAACATGTGCTAATGATGGAATAATTAGGCTCAAAAGATTCGTCTCGCGGTTTCTAGCCTAACCGTGAAATTCGTTTTTTCATTCGTATCCAAAAACCTCTACCGACATCTGGTCAAACGTTTGATGTGAAGTTTTTGCCAAAAAATTTTGGCAACTAAACACCACATAAATTTTCTAGCTTTATTTCTTCAAATAAAACACTTCTGCGTTATTGGTGGCAATAATACCACATAGGACTGCAGTACGTCTAGAAGGAGAGAGTCATTTCAGTCTGTGTCTTCCACTGTTTGGATTGGAGGAGCCCTTGTGTTGTTACTTCTGTTATCTTCCGTCCTGTCCGCAGAAAAGAACCAAAGGATGACATTTTTGTCTTGTTTATATCTAGGTGAGGAAAAAGATTGCGTTTTTAGTTGCTTTCTATGCTAGTTTTGGATTAAGCAGGAAGGAAGATGCCCGAGCAACTCTTTTGCTTCCTAATATGTTATAAGCTGTGATTTGATCTGTTATCATCGGTTCATTGTCGACGTAGACCTTGTTGGCCCATCCAATCCTTGCCTTGTCAAGAAGATACCCACAAATATTGCGTTCTTGTAGGCCTCCCCAAGAAACAGACATAAATCCGGGAGAAGCACCTCTCAAAAGCATAAACTAGCTGCACTGATGACCATTTGCCCCTTGCATTAATCTGTGATAACATTGCTGGATTATTAGGAGGAGGTCGCACTCACGAACACACCCAAAATACAACCCATGAGGCGAGAAAAAAAGCAAAAAAATTCCAACTTTTGTTTCCCCTGGGTCAGGGCACGGTACAGAATTACTACTGATGTAGCAGTGACAGTGAGGCTTTTTTTTTTCATGGCTCTGCTCTGCTCCAGTAGCTGGCGAGTGCCTTAAAGTGGGGAGAGGGGAGACCACATGCATCTGTCCATGGTTTCACATGGCTTGCTAGTTGCTCATACTCTTCTCATCACTCCCTTCTCTACTCTCCCACGCATTGTGGTTGCCTCAGACCACACACTCCACTGCTTCACATCTCCATCCATGGATTCGTAGATCGGTAGATGTGACCCGGTAAGGGAGTAGTTTTTAGTTCTTGGGCCATCCTCCTTTTTTTTTCTCGCCTTTTGTTTTGGTTTTGTGTACTTTTGAAAGGCTGTAGCGCCACTGTATGTGTGTTTATCTGTTTTTATTATTTCTTGCCTCTTCTTGGTGGTCGGTCTCAGTGAGTGAATGAGCTAAGAGTGGTAGCTAGTGATGGGTCTGCAACTCCGTCAAGAACACGTGGCTTTCCTTCCCTTGCATCTCCCCATCGGTTACTCCCGGCCATGGGGGCCTCCACCATCTATTCACCATTGCATGCGTACGTCTTTTTGCAGTTTTGCTTTTGTCTGGTCGGCTGGTCTTAAGCTCTATCCTCGTCTTCCATTCGGCCTGTTGAGCTGAGCTCCTTCTAGCTCAGTTCTTGCTGCAAGGTTTTCCCGGGTTTTTAGGTGCCTAGTTTTCTCTGTTTTATGGTCAGAATAGTTTGTTTGGGTTCTTCGAGCGTCTGCTTTTGTAAGACTATGTGCTTCTTGAAGTAGGAAGGCTGAGTCTTATGTACTGCAAAGGATAAGTTCTTGGCCGAGCAATGGATCTTGAGTTCGGCAGAGGCATGAGATCCCCACAGGTTTGTATTTAAATTTAACTGTCGCATGTCTAGCAGCTTTGAAATTGTTTTATGAGATGGGAGGAACAATGCTTGCTGAATTTATTAGCCTGTGGATTCTTGCAGAGGGACTCATGGAAGACCACCTTGCTCCTGGCTTACCAGAGCTTGGGGGTGGTTTATGGGGACTTGAGCATATCTCCTCTCTATGTGTTCAAGAGCACTTTTGCTGAGGACATCCAGCACTCTGAGACGAATGAGGAGATCTTCGGCGTGCTCTCTTTCGTGTTCTGGACACTTACCTTGATCCCTCTCATCAAGTATGTCTCCATTGTCCTACGAGCTGACGACAATGGCGAGGGTATGGATAACTCTAGTAGATGTGACATGTTTTGCTTGCTCCTGTTTGCCAAGAATCTAAATTCGTAAATTTTGCGTTGTCGCAGGAGGAACTTTTGCTCTATACTCTCTAATTTGCCGGCATGCCAATGTGAGCCTTCTTCCTAATAGGCAGATTGCTGATGAGGAGCTCTCCACATACAAATTGGAATGCCCTCCTGAGAGAACTGATAAGTCCCGGATCAAGGTCTGGCTTGAGAAGCACAAGAAGCTGCACACTGCCCTGCTGATCATGGTTTTGATTGGTACATGCATGGTGATTGGGGACGGTGTTCTCACGCCGGCTATATCGGGTATCCTCAGCTCCTTTTCTTTGGGCTGCTTGTCTGTTTTTTACAGATTAATGACAGGTTGCTCACTTTGCCCTCAATCTTCCATCTATCTCAGTGTTCTCAGCAGTTTCAGGTCTTGAATTCTCCTTGTCCAAAGATCACCGTGAATGTAAGTTTCCAAGCTATTTTCTTGTAAAATCCATTTTCCTATTGTTGCTAAAGGTTTGGATTTAGTTGATGACCAACAAAAGACACTGTTGTAAGCGAAAAGGATTAACCTAGTTGGCATGTACTTGTTTAAGTTTGTTGGTGGCAGAGCAAACCATGTAAACACTAGGCTCAACCCATTTAATTAGTTCATACGGAGAATGTAGCTACT
Organism: Oryza brachyantha; assembly: GCF_000231095.2. Classification (NCBI taxonomy): domain Eukaryota; kingdom Viridiplantae; phylum Streptophyta; class Magnoliopsida; order Poales; family Poaceae; genus Oryza; species Oryza brachyantha. The sequence continues at coordinate 10,830,872 of NC_023165.2, forward strand.
ACAAGCTAGGACAATTGTTTAATTCTTGAACACACATAAAAGTTGGCACCCCATCTTTTCTCTTCTGCTTATGTTTATAAGCTAAAATTTGAAATTTTAACCTTAAATTTGGAGTTGATTTTGTGGTTTTTTTCATAGAAGTTTATATTCTAGCATTGGCTTTTAGATTGCTAAGAATACATATGTAAAAGTTTTATTTATAAATTATTTTTTTTGCAAATATGTTGTTTGGCTTTTTCCATGAAAAAACCCAAACAATCACCCCCTAGATGTGTTGCGTATTGATGCTACATGTACATTCATATATAGCATTTTATGGGAGGTGAAAAGGTTTAAACAAACCAAGGGCAACTAGTTTCTAACCATTAGCTGAGAAACAAATTTGAGTTCAAAATGGCTCTAATTTATATGAGTGGTGTACTGTGTACATCCACACTTTGAGTAGATGGAAAGTCTCTATAGTTGAGGTACTGAGGTGACCGAGTGACCACTGGCTAGTGGCTACCAAATTTTAGAAGCTTGATCTTTTCTTTGCCCATGTAGGTAAGCTCAGTTGTTAGCAAATTAATGTCGAGCCAAGACTATTGATAAAATGGCCAGCATCTAGACCATAATAAAGCCAACTGCTGATTCACAAGTTTTTCTTCCTAGTGCATAGCAGCATTCCTATGATTAATGAAAAATGGAAGCCACTATCCCGCTGTTGGGCCAAAAACCCTTTTAGGGCTTATTCGGTTCACAGGATTTTCAAAACATAGGAATAGGAAAAACATAGAAATATCGTAGGAATGCACATACAAAACAAAGGAATGAAACATAGAAATTTTTCCTTCAATGAGCTAAATAAAGAGGATGGAGTGGATGTTCTTATTCCTATGGAATTAGTACATTTTAAAGGATTTGTACAGGATTCCTATGGGAATTTTTCCTTTGAATCCTGCGAAACGAATGCATGAACAGTATTTATTCCAAAGGAATAGATATTTCCTATGGTTTTCCTTTAAAATGAACAGGCCCTTACTTGTTCTGCAGTGACATTTTTGCCTTTTCCCCCAGTTCAAACCTCCTGTTTAACCCTGATAATTGACCCCCTTGTCATGCAGATGCTGTTATTCCGATAACCTGCGTCATATTAGCATTCCTGTTTGCCCTGCAGCATTATGGTACTCATCGGGTTGGATTTCTCTTTGCCCCGATAGTTCTAGCCTGGCTAATCTGTATGAGCGCTCTTGGCCTTTATAATATCATACATTGGAATCCTCATGTCTACCAAGCTCTTAATCCCTGTTACATGTTCAAGTTCTTAAAAAAGACAAGAAAATATGGTTGGATGTCACTTGGTGGGATTTTGCTATGCATGACAGGTGAGCTACAGTATGGTTCTAAAAATCTGAGTCAATAAAGTGTGAACATAATTTATAAGTTTATTTCTTCTTTTGAATAGAAAATAAGTTTCGTCTTTCCATAAAAATGTTGAATAACGGAGATTCATCTATCTTGACTGACGATGCAGGATCTGAAGCAATGTTTGCTGATCTTGGGCACTTCTCATACAGTGCAATCCAGGTAATTTTGTGATCCTGCAAGAAAAATTCCTCCACCACACACTATGTTGTAGATTTATGTGCTAATCATTTAATTTATCACAGCTTGCTTTCACTTCTTTGGTGTACCCCGCGCTCATTCTGGCATACATGGGTCAAGCGGCTTACTTATCAAAGCATCATGACTTTTACTCAAACTCCCAAGTTGGATTTTACATCGCAGTTCCAGGTAAATTTTGGCTTCGCAGATCATTATACTTGTGAGCTATGATGGAACTAACAACGTTAATAAACAGTTAGCATATATGTACGGCATGGTTTGTTTATCATCCTTTTTTTAAAAAAAGCGCTTTGTACAACCTGAATTCACTCTGACCATTTCATCTGATGACTGATGGTTCTCAATTTGAGTATTTTATTTAAGAGTACCCTTTATAACAACAGGCATCATCATACTACTAGAAAATAGCCCGTCGATGGCAACTACAATATACTGGCATAAGCTCAAAAGTTCAATTCTATCCTGATTTGTGTAGTTGCATCGATTGTATTCAGCACATATCAAACTCAAGTGTGTCTGTTAAGATATAACTCTTCTAGTATTTATCATGAAATCCATTCAGTGGTTGAATTCATATTGAATACCTTTTCAACGCAAATTACAGATAAGGTCAGATGGCCTGTGCTTGTACTTGCGATTTTGGCTTCAGTGGTTGGAAGCCAAGCAATCATCAGCGGAACATTCTCGATCATCAACCAGAGTCAGTCCTTAAGTTGCTTCCCTCGAGTGAAAGTTGTACACACGTCTGATAAAATTCATGGCCAGATATATATCCCTGAGATCAATTGGTTGCTCATGATCCTCTGCATTGCTGTGACTGTTGGGTTTAGAGACACAAAGCACATGGGGAACGCCTCTGGTAAGAAATTTGTTTTGTACTTGTCGTCAATACCAGGCTGAAGCACCATGCTTAAAAATCAATATAATCTAAAGGCTAGAATAATAACTATTTGATTGAAATACCTTGAGTTATTTAGAAATATTTCTGACTTGATTACTTGACAGCGATGGTGTTATGCACAAAAATATACCATATTAGTTGTTGCCTTTTTTTGTAGTACCATTCTTTTATCTGTAGGGCAATTGCAATGCTGCAGCCATTGATATTCAGAAAAGGAGATTATATATACTGATATTACGAAAAAAAAGTGTCGGTGATATTATGAAAAGGGGCTGACTCTGGTGTATTTTACTGATAGTAGAATTTAATATATACTGTTGAGCTATTTTTATCGGACGACTACCAACAATATAATATTAGGTGTAGTAGAAATTTAAAGGGGTAATATCGTTCTTTTTATTGTGATCTTTATTGCAAAAATAAAAATAAAATTACAAAATATTGCTAATCAAGTAATTAACAAAGTACAGTAATATTCTTTTTCTATTAGTAGTATAATTCTACAAGTAAAATGCATGGGAGAGTTGCCCTTTGGAAAAAGTTTAAGATTACAATTTACAAGTTTGTGTTTTTTTCCTGCAGGACTTGCTGTGATCACAGTGATGCTGGTGACCACCTGCCTGACGTCCCTGGTGATCATGCTGTGCTGGCGCAGGCCGCCGGTGCTGGCGCTGTGCTTCCTCCTCTTCTTCGGCTCCGTCGAGGCGCTCTACTTCTCGGCGTCGCTGATCAAGTTCCTGGAGGGCGCGTGGCTGCCGATCCTGCTGGCCCTCTTCCTGATGGCCGTCATGCTGGTGTGGCACTACACGACCATCAAGAAGTACGAGTTCGACCTGCACAACAAGGTGACCCTGGAGTGGCTGCTCGCCCTGGGCGACAAGCTCGGCATGGTCCGCGTCCCCGGCATCGGCCTCGTCTACACCGACCTCACCTCCGGCGTCCCGGCCAACTTCTCCCGCTTCGTCACCAACCTGCCGGCGTTCCACCAGGTGCTGGTGTTCGTCTGCGTCAAGTCGGTGCCGGTGCCGTACGTGTTCCCGGCCGAGCGCTACCTCATCGGCCGCGTGGGCCCGCCGGGGCACCGGTCGTACCGGTGCATCGTGCGCTACGGCTACCGCGACGTGCACCAGGACGTGGACTCCTTCGAGACGGAGCTGGTCGAGAGCCTCGCCACCTTCATCAAGCTCGACGCCTCGTACCGGTGCAGCGAGGCGAGCGGCGATGAGCAGCAGCGGCAGCAGCTGATGCCGGCGGAGGAGGAGCGTGGGCGGCTGGCCGTGATCGGGAGCAGCCACGCCAGTTACGACTTCCAGGACAGCGTCCAGCACTCGTCGGCGGCGTCCGTGGAGATGACGCGCCGCCGGAGTATCGGCGGCGTCATCGCCGACGACGAGAGCCCCTGCGGCGGCGGCGGCGGCCGGGCGAAGCAGCAGGTCCGGTTCTTCATCGACAGCCACGTGGCGAGCCCCGAGGCGGCGGACAGCAAGCAGGTGGCCGAGGAGCTGGAGGCGCTGGCGGCGGCGAGGGACGCCGGCACGGCCTTCATCCTCGGCCACTCCCACGTGCAGTGCAAGCCCGGGTCGTCGCTGCTCAAGAGGCTCGCCGTCGACGTCGGCTACAACTTCCTCCGCCGCAACTGCCGCGGCCCCGACGTCGCCCTCCGCGTCCCGCCGGCGTCGCTCCTCGAGGTCGGCATGGTCTACGTCCTATGACCATGCCCGATCCATCACAACACAAATCAACGACGTGTTTAATTACTCCTTTTTACTTTCTTCTTTTCTTCTTGAATTCCATGATACACAAAGTAAAGTAGGTGCTCAGAGCTGCCCGTGTGTAGGTCACATCTTTTGCTGTAAATTCGTTTCCATCCGACGAAAAGTGCTCAAATTTTGCCCATTTTTCCCTGTTCGCCGCCCCCAAATTTCCAAGAATTTTGCCGGGCTGCATGCCAGAATTCGTAAGCCCATTTCGTACGTGGGCCGAGCCGCGGGGATCAGCGACGCATCTCGACCGCACATCTGCGCGCCGGCTCATCTCATCCTGATGAAATCCACGTGGGGCCCACCTCCCATCCATTTGCGATTTCTTTCTCTCTCTCTCCCGAGCCGAGCCTTTCTAGCTTTTGCCAGGTCGTCGCCGAGGGCGTAGCCTCCCTCCCCCAATCCGCTCGCGTTGCGCCGCCGCGGCAGCAGCAGCAGCAGCAGCTCGGATCCTGGGCAATGGCGACCGCGTGCCCGCCGCTCTCGCTGCCGCCGGCCCGCCTCCCGCGGACGTCCTCGCGCGCCGGCCCCGCGCGCCGCCCGCTCCACGCCGCCCGCTGCAGCGCCGTCGGAGGTCAGCGCCCGCCTAGCCTACCTAAATTTACCTGGTCGTATCTGTTTGAGACTGACATGGCTGGGTGATGGGCTGGGGGGGCTGTGTTTCCAGAGGTTATGGCGGAGACGGCGGCGGTCGGGACGGCGGAGGAGCCGCTGCTGGTGAGCGCGATCAAGGGGAAGAAGGTCGAGAGGCCGCCGGTCTGGCTCATGAGGCAGGCCGGGCGGTATATGAAGGCAGGTTTACTCTTATATTCATTTTTTGCCCGCATTGTATAGTAGTAACTAGTATCCAAATGTGCCATTATGGCGTTTCAAATAAGATGTGGACCAAAGATATGGTAACTGCTACAAACTCACAGACAGAAACTCTGTGAAAAAAGTGCAAACTTATTGACCACTTGTAGACTATCCTGTTATTGGAACCTTACTTATGAACACTTTTGTCTTTTCTTGTACAATTGTGTTCATACAAATGGGTAAGTTCACAGGAAACAAATGAATCAATGAAAAATCAGTGGAGGCATTAGTAAACATGAAACAGTTTCTTCCATGGTATAAAATACTTAATATCAAGCTCTAGCTGTTTGAATCGTGACAGATGCCTCTTCTTTGAAGGGATGCTTTATTTTCATGTCGCAACAGTCCTATCTATCAGGACCCTTTTTCTTGCAAAATTTTTACTGTTGTGATTCTTTTTTTTTCCAACAGAGCTATCAATTGCTCTGCGAGCGGCATCCTTCATTCCGTGAAAGATCAGAAAATGTTGACCTTGTTGTTGAAATCTCTCTACAACCATGGAAGGTTTTCAAGCCTGATGGAGTAAGCTGCAGATTTTGGCCCTTTCCGTATGTTGTTTGTTATTCCTCTTTTGTGGTTATATCAGAAGCTTACATGGATTTCAGATGTTGTTCACCTATAATATCTAATGTTCTGTTAATGATGCTGTTGTTTTTCATTTGATTTTGCCAGGTTATCCTGTTCTCAGATATCCTTACACCACTTCCTGGGATGAACATACCTTTTGACATTGTGAAAGGAAAAGGTCCAGTAATATTTGATCCCTTGAGAACAGCAGCTGCTGTGAATGAGGTCAGAGAATTTGTTCCAGAGGAGTGGGTCCCTTATGTAGGGCAGGCTTTAAATGTGTTGCGAGATGAGGTTAGTATGCTTTTCAGCATCGAAATTTGGAGATTGGAAAGGCCTGCTTTAGAAGATTGCTCAATTATCTTATAATGCTGAATTTTTTGTACTGTTTTTTCCTAATGACATTTCTTGAAGTTTGTTGGGTCAATTTTGTAGATTTGTTAAAACATGGCAATGTAATCACTGAAGTTTGGAAGCGTATTTTCATATTTTTGCATTGACTTCATGGCTTCACAGTTATTTTGTTTGATGTTTTATTGTAAACTATACATTTGTCTGATTTTTGATATATTCGTTCATTCCATTATATTTATGTGTAGTTAACATCAAACTATTAGCCAATTTCTGACTTCTAGATCAGGTCCAATATTTTCTGGAGAGTAGAGAGTGCAAACCATCTTACATAGAGTTAGAGGGAATAGTACAACTGAAAAGAGGAATAGCACAATTGAAAAGAGGCAATAGCACAACTGAAAAGTGGAATAGCACAATTGAAAAGAGGCAATTGCACAACTGAAATTTCCATGCCTGTTTGGCAGTTGTATTCCTCCATTTAATTTATGAGATATGAACAGTGTGCAATTCAAGGAGGTGATGGAGAGGGATGGGATTGGAAATTGGCATTGCAATGCTTCTTCAAAGCACTTCCATTTCACTGCTGTTGGATTTGGTCCTGTTTACACAATATGAACAGTTGCTTGTGCACAGTTGCATACTAAGTTATTTTGTTAAGCTTGCAGAATTCCACAAATATAGTTAACTAGAATCTATGAACATTCTTTGTGCTTTGTTTTTTGTGCTAATTATTAGGGGAGTGACACCCACTGTTTCCTTCCTAGGTTAACAACGAAGCTGCTGTGTTGGGTTTTGTTGGAGCTCCATTTACGTTGGCATCCTATTGTGTTGAAGGAGGTTCATCAAAGAATTTTTCAAAGATTAAGAAAATGGCCTTCTCAGAACCAGAGGTATTGAAAACAATCCCATTGCTGATAAATTATCTTTGACATGGATTCTCTTCCATTATAAACACTTGTTGCTTCTTTTATAATGGTGCTGGTTACGAGTACATAGAATACTGAATACTATGCAATCTTCCCCAGAAAAAGAAAAACGGTTATGCATCCTGCTGATAGTTCTAGGTTATTAGCATGGAAAATATTGTACTTGTCTTTATATGATAAATTACTGCAAATGATCAAATGGCATTATTATGTTTATTAACGTAAGCATATGTGGAGTTCATTACCATTTTTGGCCTGATTATTGTTTGGTTGGATGAAATTTGGATATTCATATTTGTGGCCAAATTTGACCTCAGTATCTATATTCTTGTAGATTCTGCATAATTTGCTACAGAAGTTTACAACGTCCATGGCTAACTACATTAAATACCAAGCTGACAATGGAGCACAAGCTGTCCAGATTTTTGACTCATGGGCTACAGAACTCAGCCCAGTTGATTTTGAGGAGTTTAGCTTGCCTTATCTGAAGCAGATTGTGGATAGTGTGAAAGAAACGCATCCTGAATTGCCTCTGATACTATATGCAAGTGGATCTGGTGGACTGCTGGAGAGGCTTCCATTGACAGGTGTTGATGTTGTTAGCTTGGACTGGACAGTTGATATGGCTGAGGGGAGAAAAAGATTGGGATCGAACATAGCAGTTCAAGGGAATGTTGACCCTGGTGTTCTCTTTGGGTCGAAAGAGTTCATAAGCAAGAGGATTTATGACACCGTGCAGAAAGCTGGTAATAGTGGACATGTATTGAACCTTGGTCATGGCATTAAGGTGGGCACTCCTGAGGAAAATGTTGCCCATTTCTTTGAGGTTGCAAAAGGGATCAGATATTGAAAAAACTAGGCTGTTCAGTGCATTCCTTTCAACCTAGTCCCCATCGGCGAAAGTTGTAGATTCTGCTGCTTGAGGATAGATACAGGAAGCCATGTCTAGCGTAGAATACCTGAAGAGCACATCTTTTGTGATTTCTGTGTTTTGCGATCAGTTTCTTATCTTACTATTAATCTTGTAAGGTTATTTCACTTGAGGTGTAAGAAAATGCTTTTGTAGCAAGTATATTCTAATCATATATGTAACCCTGATATCATCATTTTTATTGGCAATAAATAAATATTCTAGTTGAAAATATGTTTTTCATAAAAGAAAAGCAGGGTTACTCTCTTTTTCGTTTTCATTCTTCCAGCTATTTTTTCAATATCGAACTTCCCTTGAAAAAAAAATATTTTTAGGTTGTGAAGCATAAGGACAAATACTGGTTAGGGTCCCTAGAGTCGAGGCCAACTCCACCCGGTAGATTTGGTGAAATCATAATCATTCTTATGTTTGCGCGGCTAAGATAATGGCATCTCTTGCTCCTAATCTAACTGGTAAATGACTCTGTAAATGAATAACATGAACAGCTTGGGCCGTGTTTCTCTGCCTGGCAATTCTCAAGCTTCTGGACTTGCTGATACTTGTTCTGCCTTCCAAGACGAGTTCTTGCTGAATCATACCATTCCGTCATATATTGAAGATCCAGTCCCAGTCCTTGATTAGAGCATATATAAACGGATCTTCCATATGTGAATCAATGCGAACTTGTTCAACCTAAAAGAAAAGGAATCCGATGCATTGTTATCCATAATGCACAATAAAAAGAACTCAATAGTTAGGCTAGTAAGCCTTTGTAGTTTGGCTGAAATTCAAACTGGAACCGTGAATTACATTCTTACAGGAACAGCATGCACATGTGTATTACAATACTTAAAAGCAGTGGGATTTTGAGGCCTTCGGAGAGTTTTGTGCTGGCGTGGCCACCAACGGAGGCCGACACGCCACCCCCGTCCTTTTTTGGCCATTTTGCAAAAAGCCCTTATAGTAGTTGGTAAATTTTTATAAGTCACTGGTTATTTGTTATTAGTCCCTATGAATTAGGGCTGAAAACGGAGCGAATACGGATGGATAATACACATACCGTATTTGTTTCCATATTTTTAGGCGGATACGGAAACGGATACGAATATCTCGGATACGGAAACAAATACGAATTATCTCGAATACGAATAAGGATTGGATGTAGTCGAACACGAATATGAAAACAAATATTTCTCGAAACATACAAACCAGTCAAACCGTTCGTAAAGATAAAAGCAGCGGGATTTTGAGGCCTCCGGAGAGTTTTGCGCTGGCGTGGCCACCAGCAGAGGCCGACACGCCACCCCCGTCCTTTTTTGGCCATTTTGCAAAAAAAAACCCTTATAGTAGTTGGTAATTTCTTATAAGTCACTGGTTATTTGTTATTAGTCCCTGTGAATTAGGGCTGAAAACAGAGCGAATACAGACGGATAATACATGTACTGTATTTGTTTCCATATTTTTAGACGGATAATACATGTACTGTATTTGTTTCCATATTTTTAGGCGGATATGGAAACATATACGAATATCTCGGATACGGAAACAAATACGAATTATCTCGAATACAAATAAGGATTGGATGTAGTCGAACACGAATATGAAAACAAATATTTCTCGAAACATACAAACCAGTCAAATCGTTCGTAAAGACAAATAGCACCACCACATATATATATAGCTAACTTAATCGAGATAGTGGTCATTTTAGGCCTCATCATAGATTAAACACGTTACATTTATTTTCATGGGTAACAGATAAATGACATAAGTCCACCCCATAGCATATAATAAGTTCAACAAATACTGATAGTCCAATAGCACAAAAGCAATTTATAGTAAATTGATTGATGCCTTGATGGGCCAGACCTGAAATCAAGCGGGCTGAACTGATTTTAGGTGTTTGCGGATATCCGCTCATTACAATCTGCGGATATCCGTCGGAATATCCGTCGGAAATTGTCATACCGTATTCGTATTTGTATCCGAAAAAAATTATCCGTATTTATATCCGTATTCGAATTATCCGGGAAATATCCGCTCCGAGCTACCTCCGTATCCGTTTTTTTCGAAGCGGACGGAAACTATCCGCTCCATTTTCAGCCCTAACGTGAATACATTCTTATGTTCTGGATATTTACTTAAAGATCCTCCACAATATAAAAAATCCTATGCGAAGGAGAGAAAAATCCGATAATAGGACCGCGGGTCTTAAAAACATAAATGAGAGGGGTCTTTTTGAAAAGGATATACTCAAGGAACCTAGCCATCTCACGGCCTCCCCCTGCCCTCCTCCCCGACGCCGTCTCTTGCTCGCGCCGCCTCCTCCTCCGCTGGCGCCGGCGCCACCCCCGCCCCCGCCCCCGGCGGGTCAGCCGGCTGCCGTTTGGGCTGGCCCCCGACTCGCCGCCCCCGCCGCGCCGGCCACCCAACGCGACGTTCTCCCTCCACTATCCCACGTCGCCGCCGCCGCCGCCTCGTCGCTTGCTCTGGTAGGTCGCGTCCTCCTCGCAGTGCCGCCGCTGCCCCCGCTCTCCTCGTTGTTGTCGGTACCACCGCTCTCTCTCTCTCTCTTCTCGCACTCAAATGCATGCGTTGCATCGACGCAACTTCGCTTTGCCACCATGGGGCCAGATCTGGTAGAGGGGAGGCCGTGCTGGGCAGATCTGGTGGCCACAACCTCCCTGTTGGCGGATCCGGACGCCTGGAGGCGAGGGCGACAACTAACGCATGAGGCTCGTGGGCGGTGCTGGTGGCAGGAGGCACCTCGGTGGTGGCTGCCTCGACCTGACGAGCAAGGCATTGGCATGGATTTTCTTGCTATCAATGCTACTTCAGCTTGAAGCTCAACTAGCGACCAATGAAGCAAACTACTAATCTAGGTAAATATTCGTAACAATTTTGCTATGGATTTCATCTTCTCCTGATCTAGAAATTTTGTTTTTTCAGAGAAGCTAGAAGGACGACAAATGAGGTGTTGACAGTGGGGGGAGATGTTGAGGTGCTTGGCCATCAATAGGTAGTTTTTTTTTTTGTCCCTTAGCAAATCAACGGAAGTCATATATTCTATTTTGTTCCATGGCCAGATTGGCAACCATCTTAGGTGTGAGAGGTCATCAATTTGATGTCTGGTGTCCTAGGAAAAGTGAGCTGCCAATTAATCTGGACTTCAAATTATATCTGAAACAATTATCTCTGCAGGGTTATAGTTCATAGTTCCTAAATGTATATTTTTTTGTGCACCGAGAAGTTTATTTTGGTTTTGTTCTAAAATAAAACTTTGAAAGTACTAATTAACAGGAACCTGGTCATACCTTGAAGAGGAAAACCAATCACGGACAGACTTAGTTCATCTTGATTAGTTATTTAGACTAAATTGCCGCACAAGAATAGAAAACACCAAAAGTGCAGAACTATTTTTCTTTTCGTTGTTTGATTAGAGATTTATTTTTCTTTTATATTATAGATTTGTTGCCTTTGTTCTCAGGCTTCTGAATGGATTGGAAAATATGAGGCCACCTAAATGTATATCTTTTTGTGCACCGAGAAGTTTATTTTGGCTTTGTTCTAAAATAAAACTTGGAAGTACTAATTAACAGGAACCCGGTCATACCTTGAAGAGGAAACCCAGTCACAGACATACTTAGTTCATCTTGATTAGTTGTTTGGACTAAATTGCCGCACAAGAATAGAGAACACCATAAGTGCATAATTATTTTTCTTTTCGTTGTTTGATGAGAGCTTTATTTTCTTTTACATTACAGGTTTGTTGCCTCTGGTCTCAGGCTTCCGAATGGATTGGAAAATATGAGGTCACTAGATTACCCTAATATGTTTGATGCCTGAGGAGCTCTGTTAGGTCTCTTGATTTTTTTCCTCTGCCCCCCAGTCTTTCCTTGCTCTTTTGCTCTGCAAATATGTTTGTGTTCTATTAAAAGATATATCTTTTGGTGTTTCAGTGTTGGTGGATACAATCATCCAATGATATATTTGGATATGCTGCTGACTTGTAGTGCTATGTATGATCTCGCATTATTTGAGTTGAAATGGATAGTAGATGTGGGGTAATGATCTAATGTGTTAGGCGATTGCATGGTTGCAAAAGGCTATATATTTTTTTTGGTTTGTTTTTAACAACCAAATCTCTTATAGAATATTTAGGAATAAACACCAATTTTCCTCTTTGTGTTGAGCAGCATACCATATAAGTATATTCCAGACTACCTCTTTGAGTATGTTATGTGACTATAGTTTACTACCTTGGATTGTAAGACTAAAGAGTTGGCTTTTGATCATTATTGATGAATATGCAACTATTTTTCTGAAATAAATTTAGAAAATAAGGTTTTATTTGTTTTGTAACAAATTTAAATTTTATGGTTTAATCAGTTGTAATAGGTCAGGTCCCAAACTCTTATTCTATTTTAGGTTCCCTAATCTACCATACATCAATAAGGTATCATCTTAAAATGGATATCACTATTGCTTTGTGAATAATATGAGAAATTGGAAGAAAATGCAATGAATTTGTACAAGATAAAGGACCAACTTGCATGCATCAGTTAGGGTGAATAGGACAATAGGTTTGCATCCTTTTTGTTTCTACCTATCTATTACTGATTTGTTTTTGAGATTTAGTTTTTGATTCATCTTTAGATATTGAGATTCATAAAGGTGGGTTGATGCATAAAATCTTTATAACCGAAAAATGTCCTATTTTGTTGGCCTAATTGCAGATAGGTTGGTAGGGCGCGCAACGCGCGCCGTCCACTCTAGTATATATATATCATCCGTAGAATTACCACCAGACACATACATTTGCATCATAATACAAATCGACAGCTCACCTCTTGCCTTTGCCCTGAGGGGCGGCTTAGTGGTGAATTGGTAATCAACTCTAAATATGCAGGATTGCACGGAGCCTGGTCCTGTTAGGATAAGAGCAGATCAGCCTGAGAGCACAAAGGGTCAAGGTGCCAGCATTCTTTAGAGAAAAAGATGAGGACTAAACAATCCTAATTATGGAGTTGATAGTACCATCATCTATAGTAAAGTGCACGAGATCGATATGGTCGTTCAGCTGGTAGGATAAGCTCTTCTCTTGGATTTCATATTCTAATTTTAGTCAGGTTATCACCTCAGCAACTTTGGTGGCACTCGGTTTTAGAGTCTTGACCTTTTTTAAAAAAAGAATGATTATTTGCTTGTTCTTAAGTCTCATTGCTTCAGAAGAAAGCACTGACAGTATTAAATAACCAGATGAATATTTGTTTTTTGTGTTTGTTTGTGACATAATTATTACTTTCCTTGATATATATTTAACTATTTAGCTTAGACCAGCTTGGCACGGTGTATTTCTTGATAAGCATCATACTGGTCAAGTATTAAGTCTACCAAGATGTAATACTAAAACTATTCTTATTCCAGCAATAAAGTTAATAAAAAATGCAAAGAGAAAGGTCACGCTGGGCTCTTTGCCATGCTTATCCTTGAGTACTCCATACTGTTCCTGCTGATAACAACTGATCAATATTGGTTTGTTCTTGTTGTTGTTAGCTTTGGAGCCTAGGAACAAGCTAATTGTTTATGCCAAGGCTGAGAGCTTGATGCCTGCTTGCATTTAGAAATGTGAAGCCTACAACGTAAAGCAGAGAAGATATTTTATCAGCAGGTGCTCTGCAAATTGCAAGGTGATTCAGACAGGTGACATTCGAAAAAGAAACTCCAGCTTGTGTCGAGCTTTGTTAGGTCCCATTTTGATTCTCGGTGTCTAGTGCGTGCTTAGCTATGTTCCTATGTGGATTAGTGAGTCCTTGCTGGGGAAAATGACATGGTCGTTTTATAATCTACAACTCGATCTGCTTCACTGGCAAACATGAGAAAATATCGGGATAAAGATTTTTACAGTATAGTTTGCTGACAGATCAAAGGGTGTGGATGATTTGTTTTTTTAATTAATTAATTAGATTGATGAATAAAATTTAAAAGGATATGTTATTTCCTTGAAGATTTTTCTTAAATTCACGTCATGGAAGGGAGCAATGGGCGTGTTGCCACCACTCGTGCCATTGCATCTCATTGTGGATCAATTCCACGTTAGTTATCCTGTAGTCAAATTGATTTCACGATCGGATTAAATGCCAAATCACGAAATTGCTAGAATATTGTTTGTAATTTTGTGGCAAATTTCAAACATCCTCTTACTTATTCAAACAATATATACTGCATGTATGATAAAAGTTCTTATAGGCGATAACATTTTCTAGTGTAATACGTGGTAAACATTCCCGAATTTTTAGTGTTACCTCCATATACTTTGTTACGAACCGTACAATTTCTCTTCAAACATGCTTTAGAATCTGTGAACATTTTTACCCATTTCCTGTGAAATTCTGCCGTTCCAATTTCCAAACAAACCTAGGCTGTTTTCGTGTACTACTACACTTATTAACGTGCAGTACGTATACACGTCGAAGGAAACCCATTTTGTGTCGTTATTTTTGTAGGTGGAACCTGCGCTGCGAAAGCACCCTGTGCAGGGCCGGGGACAGCGAACACCTCGTCCCGAAGAGCCGGAGAACAACCAGTGTGGCCTGTTCCAGTACGAATCGAGCGTGCGGCTCCAGTCCCCTGCACGCTGAATTTTTCATAGAAAATAAGAGAGAGGGAAAAAGAAGAAGAGAGGAAAGAAAAATATGATCAGTCCCCAATCTTTGGGGGTGTTTAGTATCGAAGAAATGAAAATCTTTGGATTTCACATCAAACTGACATGATGTCGGAAAGAGTTTTTGAACACGAATATAAAAATAAATTTCATGGCTCGTCTAGAAACCGCGAGACGAATCTTTTGAGTCTAACTGATCCATCATCAATGTATATGGGTTGCTGTAGTACTTATAGTTAATCATAGATTAATTAAGCTTAAAAGATTTATCTCATAATTTCTTATATAACTGTGTAATTAGTTTTTTTCGTTTAATCTATATTTAATGCTCTATAGGTGATGTGATGTTTTTGGTTGAAAATTTTTAATAACTAAACATGGCCTTTTATATCCCGTCTCCTCGGGCCTCCGAAGAGCCTCATATAGCCTCCAGTGTCCCACCGCGACGGCACGAACACGACGACGACAGCGACCGCCCCGCTCGATCCAACCGAACGCACCTCGAAATCTAGTCCCAAAGCACTGCAGATTTTTTTTCTCCCTTCCGGACCCGCACGGATGCTCCAACTTTTCAGCTGTGATTTTTTTTGTTAGATAAGAGCAGGTAATAGCAGACTATAAGATAATTATAAATATATTTTAAAAAAATAAAATGAAGAGGACGATAAGTAAGCTACTAATTTGTAGTCAGTTGTAGCATGTGAGATCATGTATTGATGTTTTGTAGGTAACTATGGTATGAATTGGCTATTAGATTGACTATAGATGAATTGGAGCTAGTAGTTGGCTATACTATTGAACTTGTTCTCAGGCCTCGTTTATTTCTCAAAAAATTTTGATACAAGCATATAACATTAAATATAGTTTAAAAATAACTAGGAAGGAATTTGTGAGACGAACCTTTTGAGCATAATTAGTCTATGAGTAACCATAACTGCTACAGTAACTCACATATGCTAATGACAGATTATTAGGCTTAAAAATTCGTCTAGGGGTTTTCTGACATCCTTTATAATTAGTTTTTTAATTAGTCACCGAAATATTCTTTCGGTATCTGGTCAAACATCCGATGTGACACCCAACCTAAAAATTTTCGCGAACTAAACAATCTCTAAATATAAAAGATGAAAATTATTTGATTTTTATAATAGATATATTATAGGCTAAGCGATATACTTAACTATTATGGCAAGTGTTAAAAATCTATCTATAAAGATATATGATAATAAAAACTTTTTATCAAAATACACCGTTTAAAATCATGTGTATAAAAGCGGAGGAGTGATCTGGCCAAAAGAACCCATCCGAATTCGGGAGAAAGAAACGCCAGCGCCAACGTCCGATCGAGCGCCCCGCCGCGCGCTCACGCGAAACGAGACGAGACGAGACGCCAGGATGCAGAACTTGCTGCGGTGCACGACGCGACCGCCCGTGTTGAGACAGCGTCCGTCCGTCGTCGCTGTCGAGCGGAAAAATCTCTTCTCTCTCGCGCGCGCGTCGCCGGCTGCGGCCAGCCGAAGGCTGATAGTTCGGTACGGCTGGACGCTCGATCGATCGCGTGACCTTTTTTTTTTTTTCCGATCCAACGAGTCCTTCACTACTCGGCGTTGTCGCCTTCATTTTCCTTATTTTTCGTGCAATCGTATGGAACTCTTTCAAAAAAAAGGAACGAGCGGATATTCCCTTGTTCTCTAAATGGTTATTTTTAATTATTAAGATATAGTAATATGCTATATATCACTTATACAATCATATAAAATCAAATAAACTTGTACAAATTATAAGAAAAATAAAATATCACTGTATATACATAAAGTAATGGGAGTTTAGTTTATCTTTTTTTAAGGTGAAGTGGTCGAATTTAAACATATATGTTATGTAATATATCACATGATAATATATCTTTTATCAATCATTTTGATTTTTTATATTCGCTCTACTTTTTTTATTTGATATTGTTAACTTTTTTATATGTTAACCGATTGTCTTACTAAAAAATATGGACCGATATATTTTCTATATTTGCACAAATTTTTTTGATAAAATAAATGGTCTAATATAAATCTACTCCCTCCGTCCCAAAATAAACCAATTTTTCATTTTTTTACCTACAATTTTTTACTCTTCATCTTATTCAAATTTTTTTTGCGATTGATATTTTTGTTTTTATTAGATGATAAATTATGAATAATAGTTTATGTGTGACTAATTTTTTTCTAATTTCTTGAAATTCTTTTAAATAAGACGGATGGTCAAACGTCGGACACGGAAATCGAAGAATTTTTTTTTGGAAAGAGAGTAAAAGTTAACCAATTAAATAAAAGACCGAAGAGAGTAAATGTTTAAATAACATTCAAAACAAAGTTAACCAATTAAATAAAAGACCGAAGAGAGTAAATTCTTAGATAACATTCAAAACAAGAACAACTAATCTCAAAAAAAAAAACAAAAACAACTGAACATGACAATGAGCAGTTAGAACCCGTTACCGTGCAACAGTGGCACCGCGCGTCCGACGTCACTCTGCTTATCGTGATCACCTCCACGGTTTCGCGTATCTATCTTCTGCGCCAATGGGGATGGGCTCATGGGCATGTTGCTTACTTACGAGCTCGTCAGGTCATCCATTCATCTCTATCCGTTCGGTTCGGTGCACACGCCTGTTAGCCTGTGCTCTATCTACCACTCTACAATATTCTACTTTACCTCGCATATACGTAACCGGGTCCAGGATTATACTCTATCCGTCCCTAAAATATTCGATTTCATTGACTTTTTTATATATATTTGATTATTTATTTTATTTATAAAATATGTAAATATATGTATGCATAAAAACATATTTAATAATAAATAAAATAATATAAAAATAATTAATAATCATGTAATGTTTTAAATAATATGAATAGTTAAACATATATATAAAAGAGTCAATGGTCTTAAAACATTTAGAAACGGAGACGGGGGCAGTATATAAACTTCTCCTTTGTGAATTACCAGCTCGTTAATGATTCTTTTCCTCGTATAAGTACATTGATTGATCCGGCATTCCGGCAGATGTACCATTCTGAAAAGAACGGATCGATCAGCCGATGGGTTGATTAATAGCTTTATTACCAGTCTGGTGCTCGAGGCTGCTAGCTAACCAGCAGCAGCAGTTCCACGATGGGAACAGGTAATAGTGACGCTGACGCGGACTGCTCGGTGTCCGATGTGGCGAGCACGGACAGCGCCCAGCCTACAGTGAGCGCTTTAGCGTTTATTGTTGTCATGCAGTGGTGGTACACAGATGCAGGAAGAAAACTGAGGTGTGTACGTGTCGAGAGCTATGTATCCGGTATCTAACCGATCAGTGCCACGTCACTGGCGGGAGATATTTACGACGTGTCCTGCTTTAATAGAAGAAGCTCTCTAGGGTTGGTTGGCAACGCGCGGGACAGGTTAAAACTGAATTAGTGAAGATCGGCTTTGACCCTAGCGGCTCTCCAACCCTAATTAGGGCCCGTGGGTGAACGAGAACGACAGGGGCATGGCGAGGAGCTAAGGGCGATGGCGGCGGTCGGCACGAAGGCAGTGGCCACGGTGACGATGGGCACTTGCTCGTGGAAGGAGGGGGAGATGAGGACCTAGGGTTGAGAGTTTATATATGAATGTTCTAACAACTGGTCTATTAGACCTATTAGGCTTTAATACATATTTTAGTAGGTTGATACACTTTGAGACTCCACATGTGAAAATCTTTTTTGCTTCTAGCCCTGGCGAGGAAATTGCCAACTCTACTACAATTATGGATGGATATGAGATGATTCTTAGCATAGTTATGCTTGACTACTGCTTTGTGAATGTTGTCATTGATGGGGATTCGTTTTTGTAAAGATTCCAACTCAAGAAGTTGTGCGAACTTATGAGAAAAGACTGAAACACTATCCTACTCCATCTGTATCGGTACCATGTCTTAATTGCCAGTAGTGGAGTTCACTTATACATACTAGAACATCTAAAGTCTCTGAAAGCTAAGTGAACATGAAACACAACTCTAGCCTATCTTTGAAGCTTACATGAAATACTTAAGTTCCGCTGAGTTTCTAAGTACACCGGTATTTAGTCTTGCTCTTTATAATAACACCCCTATCGAGCTCTCGAACAGGAGGAGATGATCCCATTGACAAGTTCTTTATGGAGCAAGTAGGATTTGAGGAGTTCTACAGTTTCGTTGTAGTTCTCGAGTCACGCCTATGGCTTATGGCTTTGGGCTAAGTCATATTTTCGCCTTTTTATATATCATTGTGAACCTAGAATATGTCTATTTTGCAACATGAATGTAAGTTTATGTATAATATTAAAGAGAAGATGGTAAGGATAGCTGGCTATATATCTGCTTGGATTAATATTAGTTACATATAAATCTATAGCATTTAGTAGGGCCAGTTTGGAGAGCGACAACTACTCTTCCATTGATATTTATAGGGCATATTTTGATTTAAGAATAAAGACCATCGTGATTTAGTAGATTTATGTTTAAAAGTGATATCATAAAATGTAATTTACCCTTTATAGTTACCAAGTAAACGAAAACATTGGTCTAATCTAACCTTGAGTTTTTTTTTTCTCGCAAAAATATTTCGCTCTACAAAAATCATCATCGCGGACCTGAATATCTGCTACTCCATCCATGCAAGGAAAGCAAGTTGGCCTTCACCAACAGCGGGGCTCGAGGCACCTCGAAACAATCCGCACAGACGGCAGCAGCTAGTGGACTGGATGGACAGGCCATGAGCTGTTCTGCAAATCCTTGGCTCTCTTCGCCGCAGGACCAGATCAATGCAGCAAAAAAATAGGAGTACTCGAAAACGGACGACCAAACGCAGGTTGACTCGTTTATTTCGCCTACACTACACTGTACTGGCGACTATAAAACTAGCTCGTCGCTGGAATAAGGAGGGCCCACCGGTAGTGGGGCCCACAAGCCAGTGACGCAGTGTGGGTGGGCAGCGGAGAGCAATCCCGCTGGTGGGCGAGATCCCATCGGCCTCGCCTGCGCCTATAAATGGCGCCTCCTCGCCGGGACCGCATCGATTCGCTTCTGGTTGCTCCTCGTTCGTTTCCTCGCTGCCCATTCTTCCCAGATATTTTTTTCTTGTCATCCTCCTCCTGTGGGTTTGATTTGGGAGACTGCTCCATCGGGCACGGCTCCGATCTCTTTTTCCCTTCCCGGATCGCCGGGATCAGGTATCGGCTCTGGCTCCTCTCGGTTCTTGGTTTTAATCGGTTTTGAGTCGTATGTGTACTCAAAGATGGAAGATTTACTACCCTTTAGGGGCTGTAGGAGTGTGGCTGGGTGAGCTAGTCGATTAGGAATCTAATTCTTGGTCCTGCAGCTTTAGCAGATGATGTAGAACACGGATGCGCGGCTCTGTGCTCTGTAGTCTGTAGCAATTTTTTTTTTAGGTTTTAGGTTTGATTTTTGTGATGAGTGGCATGGGTTTGTCACTAATCTATTTTAGATGGTTATCAAACCTGTATTTTTGCTTGTTCTCGTGCAGAAGATATCTGAACTTTGTTGACTTATATAGTGTTCTGCATCGGTTACTTGATGGCTGTTTGATTGTTCTCCTGTTTAGTTGTTCCGGTCCCGTCATGATTCTGAACAGACCTGGTACCAGGATCCTTTTGTTTCATTTTTAGGATTGTTATACTGTCCCTTTTCAGAATTTTCCTGGAGAGAAATTTGTTAGTTCATGTTTCTGGAAAGAAGACATGTTGACTTTTGTAGTGTCTGGTGGTCATTGCCGATTTCATGTCATGGTGGCATCCGTATTCTTTAACCGGCTACAGACTAAGCACAACATTGTTTATTCAGACTGAGATATTCATACTGTTTGTGAATGTGGGAGTATTATCTTGATTTTTCCTTTTGCTTTGAGACAATGAATTTGCTCTTTACATTAACATGGCAACAGTGAAATAAGGCTTTTCTTTCTTGGTTACGATGCAGTAATAGTATTGTTTACCTTACCATTTATTCCATTTCTTGGCAGTATTTGACTTTCGTCAAGAAGGATAAATCAGAAGGAATGCTGGAAGATGTGCTTCTGTGCTAGAGAGCTACCTTGTGTGGGAATTGGCAGGGTAGCTCAAAATATTTATGCTTTGTGTGCTCTTGATGACACTGGAGTACAGTTGTATGCACGAGTACTCCTTGTGCATTTGCACTATGGGGCTAGATGTGGCAGTTCAACCATCATGTTAGATTACCATCTTGTTGGGGACGGTTGAAATCATTTGTCATCTATTGCCTCCTCATCATCTGAGTGCCCCTCATCAATCATTATTGCCCAAGTTACAAGATTAGTGCTTTCTGAGTGCATATGGTATCTAATAAGATGGTAGAACAGAAAGGGAATATTTTGATGAAGAGATATGAGATAGGAAAATTACTTGGTCAAGGAAGCTTTGCTAAAGTTTACCATGGCCGTAATGTTAAGAACTCACAAAGTGTTGCCATCAAGGTGATCGACAAAGAAAAGATCTTGAAAAGTGAGCTTATGGACCAAATAAGGAGAGAGATTTCAGTGATGAACCTAGTGAGGCATCCATGCATCGTTCAATTGTATGAGGTGATGGCTACCAAAAGCAAGATATATTTTGTCCTAGAGTATGTGAAGGGGGGAGAATTATTCAACAAGATTCGGCGTGGAAGACTAAAGGAAGAAGTTGCACGAAAGTACTTCCAGCAGTTAATTAGTGCTATTGACTTTTGTCATAGTAGGGGGGTCTATCATCGCGATCTAAAGCCTGAAAACCTTCTTCTTGATGAGAATCGCAATTTAAAGATCTCAGACTTTGGTTTGAGTGCATTTGCAGAATGTAAGAGGCAAGATGGGTTGCTCCACACAACTTGTGGTACTCCTGCATATGTTGCTCCAGAAGTGATTAATAGAAAAGGATATGATGGTGCAAAAGCTGACGTTTGGGCTTGTGGAGTGATCCTTTATGTATTGTTGGCTGGTTATCTTCCTTTTCAAGACAAAAATGTGATGAACATGTATAAGAAGATATGCAGAGCAGAACTCAAATGGCCAAGCTGGTTTCCTTCTGATGTCCGAAAGCTTTTGCGGCGTATTCTTGATCCAAACCCTACTACACGTATCTCTGTTTCTGAGATTATGGAAAATCCTTGGTTTAGAGTAGGTCTTGATTCAGATCTACTTAACAAGACCATACCAACAGAGGATGTTATTCCTGTTCATATGGATTCAACCTCCGATCACTTTACCAAGAATACAAATGAAGAAAAACAAGCAGCAGAAAACCTCACTAGCTTAAATGCTTTTGATATTATTTCTCTTTCATCTGGATTTGATCTTTCTGGTATGTTTGAGGATGACAACAGTAAGGAGGAACCAAAATTTACATCTACCAACACAGTTGTGACAATCACGAAAAAGCTTGAGGATGTTGCAAAGAGCTTACAACTAAAATTTTTGAAGAAAAGTGGTGGGTTGTTGAAGATGGAAGGTTCAAAACCAGGAAGAAAAGGTGTAATGTCCATCAATGCTGAGATATTTCAGATTACACCTAATTTTCATTTAGTGGAATTTACGAAGACAAACGGTGATACCCTTGAGTATCAAAAGGTCAAACAAGAAATGAGGCCAGCACTGAAAGATATTGTTTGGGCTTGGCAAGGTGAGCTGCCACAACCATTGAATGAACAATTATAATCTTAATCTGAAGTATTCTGACGGGTGAAATGGGACTAGAGATTGTGGCAATGGGTTGTATCTCCTTGCTAGAGTCAATAATGTACCTTTTTCTAATTATTTAGTAGTTTAATTTTTCATTATCATGTTTTTAGTATAAAAAGATATTTCTATTGACCATTTAATTGAAAGCATGTTTTATTCAAATTTCCTTTGGTACTTGGAGTTTTGGACATATAGTCATCAACTCATCATAGGTGAGGTTCTGTATACAATTATGTTCCTGTCGTTTTAGTCTAATTTCCTTGCTACAATATTAGCTACAACTGTAATGACGCTTTGACAAATATCACTGTTTGTTTTGTAACCATGTTTTCTGAATTTTTGTAAACTACCTCTGGATAAGTAAAGCTGTCCTATGGTGTTTTTCTTTGAATATTTGGTTTTCATTACTTACATTAGAATAAACCTAGGCAGTATGTTTATGCTGCAGACAATATATGTATTAGACAGTTTATTAACCTCGGTGCTAAAAGAATTAGAATGGTACTGAACTATTGACGATCCACAGTTTGTTACGCATGAATTTGAATTCAAGCTATTAAGCATAAGTCATGCTGAAGTTCATCCCAAGATTGATGATAATACTACAATAGAGTACACACAAAACCTTGCATGTACAAGCTGTCAGACTGGACAATCACCAACATAACCAATGATCTGTAGTCTTACAAGCTTTAATTATTGATTTCGCCGAGTTGAACTGATGCAAGGCTAGACCCATGGGCAAGAAATTACTCCTGTGCAAGGTTGAAGGTTCCATCAGGCATGAAATAGTACAGACAAGGACTGATTGCCAAACAAGTGGGCGATTCTAGCAGTCTGATTTTATTATGGCACGCCATTTGTTTCAGTACTTCATTCTGCTAGCGGTGCAGAACACACTAGAGTTTCTACAGCTTCCTGAAATTAGAAGGTACAAATTTCTTCTGAATCCCGAATCTAGTTGTGCGTGACAGCCATTCCCCATCTTGAATCTAGTGCCGGGAGCAGAAATGATTAAGAGGGATTAATGATATGCAAAGGCAGCTGAAATATCAGGCTTTTGATAGCGGTGGTTGCTGTTCAGCTAATTGGCACTCCCTTTGCTGGTGCTCGAAAAAGTTGCAGCCAAAGCCAGAGGCATGCATTGTGATGGGTGCTGCACTGGCCCCATGTCGGGTGAGCTACAGCAATCTGAGGCATTCTCTGCTCGGAAAAGCCTCGGTGTTCATCATTATTTGGCCGGCCGGCCGGCTGGATGGATTTTCTTTTTGTTGCTGTTGTTGTGCTCGCCGAGTTGTACTCGGCTAAAAATATTGTTGCAATTCCGGCTGGCCTGGAGCAACTCGCGAGTTGCGGCCCGACGTTCTTGTTGTCTGATCCTGCCTTTGAATTACCGCCAAAATTAAATCAGAGTAACTGCTCATCCACGTCTGAAAATACACCTATAAATCATTTAATTCAACATATCGTGTATGTGTGCGCGCGTGTCTTGGTTTTAGATAGATGTACTGTGTATTTAAAAGGCTGGTGTGTTTATGGACCATCTTAACCGAATTGCTCTTTTGGATGTATCGTGTATTATACAAAATTGCTGCGTGTATATGGACCTTCTCGAGAATTTTTACTATTTTGTGAAACTTTCTATATTTTAATTTTAAAATTTTCCAAAAAAATATATAAAAAAATTCCCTTCTCGATCCACCAATAGTTTTGCCAAGACCATACGAGGAAACGAGAGGTGAGGCTAACGTGGCAACGTTATTTGTCTATATCGGAGTACATGGGCAAAAAGTTTTAAATTTTTTAAAAAGTTCACTTCTTGAGGGGAAGATAAAAAAAATTAGATCTAGAAATAATTTTTGGAACGAGTCTAGTTTTAAATTTAAAAGAAAAATAAAAATTGTCCCCTATCAATAAGATAAAAAAATCAGATATGGAAATGAGTTTTAAAATGAGTCTACTTTCAAAATTTAAAAATAAAAAAGTTCATTTCTCGATCAATTGATAGTGTCGGCATTGACCAGTTGCTAAATTAAAAAAATCCGTCGACAGCAGGGTTCGAACCTGCGCGGGCGTAGCCCAACAGATTTCAAGTCTGTCTCCTTAACCACTCGGACATATCGACGGGTTGTCCGTAATTGAAGAATTAAATTTACTAATAATTAGCCTACAGATTTTGTTTTTTGAAGGAACTATGTCTGATCCCAATCTTTCAAGATGATGGATGTCCGGCTCGTCGGAATTTGCCGGACCTCACCAGTGACAAAAGACGACACACATATCTTGAAGTAAAATCCCAAAGTTAGAAATTTATGTGATTTTCTCCTAAAATCTGTCGAGATGTATAGCAAAAATCAATCGTTTTCAACTTTCAAGATGGAAAGCCGAAGACATCAGCACATGTGTGCGCAAATGAGGAAATTTATGCGCAAAGCTTCAAGAGGCACCAGTGCAAACGAGGGATAATTAAATCCATCGATTTAGATTGTGAAACGATACAAGTACAGCTAAAGCACGGCTCTAATTACTAATCAGCAGAGCGAACTGCAGCATAATGGTACGGATATTGTGCTAGTACACAGGATGAAAGGGGTCCGACAATTAGCTACTTGTCAGAACGGCAGATTGAACAGCAGCTAGCAGCTACATAAATACAGCTAAACTACAACTAAGATTGATCTACTTTGTAGCGGCTCAGAAGGACTCCCTCTTCTTCTTGTTCTTGGATTGCTTTGCCAAGATAACCGAGAGCCCTGTCAATGCGAATTTCTTCCTCTTTCCTGAAACCCTCTTGCGAACAACCGTGTCTTCTCTGGACAGAACTCTACCCCTGTTCAGAATCTGACCAAGGGAGACGTTCGGCATCTCGCTTGTTTTGTCGTCCCAGATGGTTTTGTCATACCCTTCAGGACCCATCAACTTCATGCTTAGTATCTGCCCAATTGACAGCGTTGGCTTGAGGGAGTTAGTGGAAGCATCAGAGATGATATCCATGCTGTGTTGTGAATCTTTGCGTCGTTGAGCTGCATTTTTGAACTTTGGAGAGCCACCGATAGAGCGCCTTTTGTGGCCATTCTCAGATTTCCATCTGCGAAGAATCTCTTCAACTGCAAGCTTCCCACGGTTTGCGGTTTCCACCCTCTTCAGGGCCTCTTGCAGTGCCCTCTTGCATTCCTCAACCTCTAATCTGGCATCTTCTAGCTTTTTAACCGAGTCGGTCTCTGAGCTGTTAGCTACATCTACCTGCAGCATGGCGTCTTCTACCTTCTTCCTTGAGTTTTCATCAGCCTCTTGAGCTTTCGAGCACAGCTCGAAATACTCTTCCATTGAAAGAGTCACTCCATCGCAAACAGAGCTGCCACATTCAGAAGAACTTTCACTACTCAATAGAGCTTTGATCTCAGCAAGTGCAAGTGCTTCAGCAGCTCTAGCAGCTTCTTCCATCTTCTTGGCTGCAATGCATCTGACCTCTGCTGTGCCAATGCTAGCCTTCGTCTGCTCAATTTCGGCAGCCAGCATCATAGCCTCAGACTTTGAAGCATTGGCCATGCCCCTGAGCTGCTGTACCTCTGATGCCATTTTCTTGATCTCAATGAAAATGTCTGAGGGGTCTTCACGTCTTGCCTGCAAATCTTTCAGGGTTTGCAACTTTTGTGTCGTCTGATCTAGCTCATCCTCCAAAGAGGAAATCAATTCTGTATTGGAAGAAAGCTTTTCTCGGCCTCTCTCAAGCAAAATTTTCTCTTTTGTTATACTATTATGCAGTAACTCAATTGCAGCTCGTACTGCAGCCAGGTCACTTGTAGTTCTGTTTAGGTTTGCTTTTGCCTGCTGAAGCTCCAACAAGACTGAACATGAAAGCTGTAGTGGATGCTCATCTAGGCCTTCCATATCCATATCTGTGGCAACATTTTCAGGTTGCTGCTCTTCAGATTCTGCCACAGGAACTTCGATTTGGTCATCAGACTTCACAGCTGCAGGAGATGCTTCATCTGATTCCTTCTGTATTCTCAGTTTTAAGTCTGCTATGATTTTCTTGGTAGATTCTAATTCCTTCAACACTTCAAGTGTTTCCTTTTCTTTGATGATAAGATCATGTTCTAGTTGCGCAGCCTGCTCTTTGACATCAACAGCCTGTCCACATTCTTCAGATTGCTCCTTCTGCTGGTGAGAATAACATAATCAGTGGAAAGGAAAACATTGAAGATACCAAGATAAAAATGCTAGCTATTAAATGAATAGAAAAAAAAAATCTAATACTTCAGACAGGATATGCCATGCCAAAATCTGAACATAAATAGAACCGGGGATAGCTGTAGTTGTGTCTGAGGTTTGCCTCGTGCAGTTTGGGGCTTCCGGGACAAGAGATTTAAAAATTCACTTAATTCTTAGTTTGCTCTTGGTTACTATTTCTAACAAAATTTACAGCTCATAGTTGACGTTTTGCTTTGCAAGTTTTTCTTTCTTCTTTCTGAAAAAAAGTTTGGTGCTTTCAACGATTGCTTTCCCAAAGCAGCTGGGCAGCTCTAAACTTTTACTTTGTCCTATGGTATGCTTCAAAGTTCAAAGCAGTAGGAGAATCACAGATGAGCTTCTGCATGGCGCAACATGCTTGCCCGTCGTGCTTTGGCAAAGCAGTTGAGAGCTTTGAACTAGACAGACTCAAGCAAGACCATGCCACTAGACCAACCAGTTTATATGTGCTACTCCATAATCCATTCCTCTTTATCAAGAACAAAAGCAGCATTACAACAGACTAGACTATCTACCAATGCGAGATCAACAATGTAGCAACATGTATATAATCAAGCAGATCCACGCGCTGCCGTGACCATTTGGTGGAGCACGAGGCGAGGGGAGTACAGGTAAGCGATAATTAATCGAGCAGCATTAATCCAGAGCCATCCACGCCGCCACTACCACCGAACACGAGTGCTGAGCTCAACAGTGAGGGGGAGCATCATCTACCAACATCCACCACCAGCACAGCGAGGGGGCAACCACTCCCCTGGTTGGCAATGAACCAGGGCGGACCACCGCGCGGTGTGCAGGGGAGCTCCAGTAGCTGCAGCTCAGCGGGGGGATGGCCGGACGGAGGGGGAGGAGATGGAGTACCTTGGGGTTGGGCGGCGCGAACATGCGCCTGACGAGGTGGGAGCTCCAGGCGGCGCTGCCGCCGAAGCGGTCGACGGCCTCCCGCACCGACTCGAACGGCGCCGACGTGTCGATCTCCGCCCTCCCGCCGCCGCACGCCACCGCAGCCGGCGCCGCGCGTTCCGCCTCGGCGCTCGCCATGGATGGGGAAGTGGGGGGGGGGGGGGGGGCGGAAGGGGAACCGATCAAGAGATTCTGCCGGGTCGCGCGCGTGCGGAGTGGAGTGGAGCTCTGGAGGAGTGGAGAGAGTGTGGTGCGGTGGAGACGTGGAGTCATGGGGAGGAGGGAAAAAAATGGGGCGGCTTTTAATAGCGATGCGCGCGAGGCATTGACCGGGGGTCGGCTCAAGGAGCCGTTGCAGTTTTGCAGTTCGCCGTTGAATCCTCGTAGTAGTAGTAGTATATACTCCGTATTTTTTTTTAACAAAAAACTGTGTCGTGCTAGTGGGAGCATGCAGTGCACACATGTGGGCATGCTTCTTTCAAGAATCTTATTCTTTTTTTTTTACTCCGCTTCAATCTTCCCGTGTTTCCAAAAATTTTCACCCAATTTTTTTTTAACTAAACAGCATATTTTTCATCTGAACAAGGGTAACGGCCAGAGTGAGAAAGAAAAAAAAAAGATGCATCAACGGTCGAGGAGGTTGGTGGGGGAGGTGACTGTGACTGCACTGGTTGCCTGCCGCTCGGCGAAAGCGCGCTGGGAATCCGAGAAGAGAAAACGGCCGTTGGTTGCATCTGCATTTGCGGCCCGCTGCACTGCGCTGCGGGTGGAGCAAGCAGCGACCTGTTCCCGTTATTATTATACGCGCATCACGAGGAGGAGCCAGCCAGCCGGCCGGGTCAGGCCGACGGACGGCCTGGATGCGCCGCGCCTGGTCCTGTCCCGCCGGCGGCGGATGGAGGCGAACGTTGCCGAGAGGAAGAGGACGGCGAGCGCGTCAATCCCGAGGTTTGTTTTCTTTTTTGAGGGGATATTATGCCGTGGTTTTGTCTGATTGATTAGGGTTTCACGCTGATGAAGCTGTGGATCGGGATGGATGTTTCCAGATGCTAGTGCTTTTCTGGGTGGTGTATTCTTCGCAACGGACAGAAGCAGCTATGATTTTTACGTGTAGGATCTTGAGAGGGAGAGGGAGAAGGACAGGAGAGCGCAAAGCTGTGATATGTGTGCGTCACGGACTCACGTGGTCCGGGCTTCGAGCGTGAAAAGGGAAGAGGCCGAAATTATTGCGGGAACGTCTCTAATAAATGTAGTATTTGGATAGATGATATAATTAATTTTTGTCGGAAATTTAACCATTTCTCTTATTTAAAATTTTTATAAAAATAAATAATAAATATATAAGTTATTTTAACAATATGAATGATTAACTTGTGATAAAAAATCAATGAAATTATCTATTAAAATACGATACTGCTCTGTTCTAAATTAAGATTTTTTCTCTACACTTTTGCTACCGATGATTTTTTTCTTCTGTCAAACACACGAGAAATGCACGAGGGTTAAGGGGTGAGGGCATGTATGAGTTATTTGACTTGCGTGTACGTCTTCGGATTACCACCCAACGATAGTGACCGGATTTGATTGATGGAATTAAAATTTTCAAACATTTATCACTCGGCGGACCCTTTTCGGGAGGCGACAAAATTCAGTTTGATCTATGGTCTTGTGACAGTGTTAAAATGCAGTTTTACGGTGAGATTGAGGGAGCACTTGTGGGCATTGGAATTTAGGTTGGCTACAAGAGACGGTTCGCCTATTCTATTGTGTAGCCCATTGCAGAAATGTGCATCCAATTAGGCCCGGTAATGTGCACAAATCTTGAACCAAAATCTAAAGGCCATAAAAATCGATGAATGGATTAGAGATTCTTAACCGTTTGACCAATAGCAAAATTGTATTTTTTATAAGTACTCTAGTATTTTAATGTATTTTTTAGTTGGGGGGGGGGGGTCGTTGTACGCGTGAATTCGGCCCACTTTACGGCGTCTCCGTGATTAGGCCCGCGTTGGATTGGATTACTTGGGGCGGAGGCAGAAGCCCAAAAGGACAGCACGGCATGGGCAGTTGAGACGGGGGACAGCCCAAGAGGCCGAGGTGATCTGTTTAGGGACACGCGCTCTAACCGAAAAGACTATTTAGCGAACGCGTGCGCGCGGAGGGACCGCGCGAACACGTCCCACAGAAGACTTATTGGGCCATCAGCTTGGAGATTTGGTGGGCTGGCCCGCGTAGTAGAGAATAAGGCCTAGTGTAGTTATGCAAGGGGTGAGGTTTTTTATTTTACAAATAGATTTTTTATCTTTATGTGTATAAAGTTTACATATATAAATTTATATGTATAAAGATTTTTATATATTAAGTTTATAGTTATATCTGATATGCGTGTGTATATAAAAGAGAGAAAGGAATACCGTATACAAAACCAATCGCGCGCCCATTAGACCCACCCCGCTCTAACGCTATCAAACGCCACGTTCGTCTGGTGCTTTATGCGGCTGTGCCTAGTGAACTCTTGCCTTTGAGCGGCAGGGGTTCCTTCTAAAGAAGAATCATACAGTTGTACAGAGACAAACATGTTTTTGATTTGGCAAAAAAGAATCACATGCATTCATAACATTACTTAGTACAAACACAAGAAGACTGAAATGCTCATGTACTACACTACTACAGTGTTGCACATTCTCTACGTGTCTTCAGAGATCTGAGTCGTCAGAAAACACACAAGGGAGAGAGAAGAAAAAAATCTCCAAGCTAGGGTTCGGCAGCAAGCAGCAGGCAACAATGGACCGGTGACGTGCGATCATCGTAGGCGTGTCCTCTTCATGTTACAGCGCTCCTCGCCGTAGTAGCTGTAAGCAGCAGCACCACCACCACAACCGTAAGGCACGCCGCCGTAGTAGGCTGCTCCGAAAGGCATGCCGCCGAAGAAGGGGTCGACGTAGCCTGGCGCCGGGCAGAACGGGGCGCCGTAGGCGCCGTGGCGGTTGCCGTCGATGGCTGGCGATCTGGATTCTGCGGAGTGGTCGCCGTCTGTTTCACGTGCCTTCCTTTGCCGGAGAACACCTGAGATCGTGGCGCTCTTCTTGGACGTGGCCGACGCGCCGCCGTCGCTGTGCGTGGACGTCAAGGAACTCACGTTGCCGCGGCTCGCCTGGGAAGCGGCTGGGCTGTGAGGAGGCGCCGGCTCTGCCGCGTTGCTGCCGGCGGAGCTCCTCGGCTTCTCTGTTCCCCTTGAAACGCTTGCGGCGCCGGTGGTGGCGAGCAGGTTGGCGATGGTGGTTCGGAGCGTCAGGTTGGGGATCAGGCCGTCGATGCGCGCCTGTGCCCCGCACGCGCACTTGGACTTGCCGGCGATGTGCTCCCTGATGCACATGTCGCAGAAGCTGTCGAAGCAGCACTTGCTCGCCAACATCGCGTCGGTCATCACCTTCTTGCAAATCCTGCAGTAGAGCTCCGCGGGGACGACGACGCCCTCAGGATCCCCGGACGCAGGCAGCACTGTTGAGGACGCCGGAGCAGGGGCCACCCTCCGGATTCCAAATCTTGGGTCGCCGTTGGTGGGGCAGTCCTGGATGAAATGCCCCGGGACGCGGCACCTGTGGCAGACGTATCCGGCCGGTGGCGCCCTCCATGCGTGCGTGCTGCTGTGACCATAGCAGTGGCCTCCCTGGGAGGGGGCCTCCCACTTGAGCTCTGCAGCCTCGATCACGGCGCTGATGGCTCTCTCCTCGTCGACTGCTTCAGCCTCCGTCGACGACGCACCAGAGTCCGACGAAGAACCACCACCACCACCCTGCGACAGCGGCTTCTTTAGGGACGAGTCGACAATCGTCTCTGCAGGAGGCCCGGCGACTCGGCGTCGCACCACGACCATGGAGCCGGTCGGGATCGGCTTGGCCTCCTCCGTGTACTCCTCGCCGGTCTTGTCGCGGTACAGCGCGATGGTCTCCCTTGGGCCGCGGCCGCGCGACCGGCCGTGGCCCTGTCCCGCGGTGGCCATGATTGTTAGATAATTTAATTCAATCATAAACAATAGATTATGAATTTAAACCCTAATCAGCACATGATCACCGATTAATTCAAATGCGGAAAAACAAAATAACCTGCAGGTGAAGCCATCTGATTCCCTTCTTTTCTCTTCCTCAATTCTGTCTTCTTTCCTTCGTCTCCGGCAAGATTAGGTCGCCGGTGATCTGATTTGAATCTCCGACCTTCGGGTCTCCAACGGCACTGCCCTGAAATCGCCGCACGAAACCCTTCCAGCGCTTCTCTGATCAGGAGAGCTTGATTTCGAATTTCTGGTTTTGAGAATAAGCGACACGAGTGTCCCCATGGGCTCCTCTTCTTTTATATAGCACTGGTGGGCCTCGGGGGCTTTTCCTAATCCGATTCTGACCCGTAACCACCGATCGCAGTTACGGCCCATAAGGGTTACGAATTTCAGAGTTAGAGATGGATTACGGATAGGATTACGGTGGTTATATCCTTTCCTAAATATCGGCTAACCGATAAATCAACCAACATTCTCCCCTTGATTTAGAGGTTAATTACGAGTCATTCATACAATACAGCTCCCTAAAGCAATGTGTCACAACAACATTTCGCATCATTGAGACGACAAGACTTATAGTTCACAATATAATACGAATAAACCCTTGATTAATTAAGCGGGTGTTGACTGAACTTAATTGCCCCGGTTTCCAGGATCTTTATTCAAGGTCATTACACAATCCCATGTTGGCCACATGTTCTTTGAACAAGTTGGGAGGTAAGCCTTTAGTTAACGGATCCGCAAGCATTGATTTAGTGTTTATGTATTTAATTTTGATTGTTTGATCCTGTACTCTATCTTTCACAACATGGTATTTAATGTCAATGTGTTTGGCAGCTTCACTTGACTTGTTGTTACTCGTATGGAACACTGCGGCCTCATTGTCGCAGTATATCGTCAGTGGTTTTTCAATGCTGTCAACCACTTGTAATCCCGGGATAAAATTTTTAAGCCATACAGCCTGCCCCGTTGCGTGATAACATGCCACAAATTCTGCCTGCATTGTCGACGATGCAGTCAGTGTTTGTTTAGTACTTTTCCATGAAATGGCTCCCCCCGCAAGAGTGAATATATACCCAGAAGTAGATTTCTTGGTATCTAAACACCCTGCGAAGTCAGCATCCGAATAGCCTATAACTTCAAGCTTATCAGATTTTTTGTATGTGAGCATGTAATGTTTAGTTCCTTGCAAATAACGCAATACTTTCTTTACTGCCTTCCAGTGGTCCATACCTGGTTTAGACAGATATCTGCCAAGCATCCCGGTTACAAACGCCAAGTCTGGTCGCGTACAAACTTGAGCATACATTAAGCTTCCGACAGCTGAAGCATATGGTACCTTAGTCATTTCTTTTTCTTCCAATTCATTTCTCGGACTTTGGAATGAACCAAACTTGTCCCCTTTCATAATTGGAGCAGGTGATGTCGAGCATTTGCTCATATTATATCTTTCCAATACTCTGGAAATATATGATTTCTGTGATAAACCTAGCACCCCTTTGGACCTGTCTCGGTGAATCTCAATACCCAAAACGTATGATGCATCACCGAGATCTTTCATATCAAATTTCGATGACAAAAATTCCTTGGTTTCTCGCAGCAGATTCTTGTCACTGCTTGCTAATAAAATGTCATCTACATAGAGTACTAGTATAATAAATTTCCCACCTTTAATTTTGGTATAAATGCAGTTGTCCACCTTATTTTCCTTAAATCCGAATTTCTTTATAATTTCATCGAACTTAAGGTTCCATTGCCTTGACGCCTGTTTAAGTCCATAGATGGATTTCTTAAGCTTGCATCCCATATGGCTCTTTCCTTCCACAACAAAACCTTCCGGTTGAGCCATGTAAACATTTTCATTTAAGTCGCCATTTAGAAATGTTATTTTCACATCCATTTGATGGAGTTCTAAATCATAATGTGCCACTAGCGCCATGACAATTCTGAATGAGTCTTTCTTAGAGACAGGAGAGAATGTTTCATTGTAATCAATTCCTTCTCTCTGCGAAAAACCCTTTGCCACAAGCCTTGCTTTGAATCGTTCGATATTTCCTTTGGAGTCCAATTTAGTTTTGTAGACCCATTTGCAGCCTACTGTTTTTACTCCTTTAGGAATTTCTACTAGATTCCACACTTTATTTTGGCTCATTGATTTGAGTTCATCTTCCATGGCTTGAACCCACTTGGATGAATTTTTACTGCTTATGGCTTCTTTAAATGAGGTGGGGTCGTCTACCTTCCCAATATCTTCACCCATGTAAATTTCATAATAATTAGGGATGGCAGATCTCCTGTTCCGTTGTGATCGTCTTAATTCTTGATTTTCATTATTGACCACAGACGGTTCAGGATCAGGTTGCGGAATCTCTTTTTCATTATGTATCATAGGACTCTGTTGAGGCTCATTATTTTCATGGGTTTCAATATTTTCCTCAGCAGTAGCCGTAGCGCCAACTGTGGGAACTACAGTTTGTGGTACATTATGAAAAATAGGGACATTATTCTCTTGGATTTCCGGAGGAGAAAAAACACTCACCCGAATTTCCTCAAGATTAATTTCCCTTTCCTGTGAGCTCCCCATTTCATAATTTTCCAAGAAGACAGCGTGTCTGGTTTCTACAAATTTAGTGACACAGTCTGGACAGTAAAATCGATATCCCTTAGAATGTGACGGGTAACCGATAAAATGACAGCTCACAGTCTTGGGGTCTAGTTTTTTTAATTGGGGTTGAATAATTTCGCTTCTGTACGGCAGCCCCACACTTTCAAATAATTTAATGTCGGTTTTCTTCCGGTCCACAGTTCATACGAAGTTTTTGGCACGGACTTGCTTGGAACTCTGTTTAGTATGTGTGCAGCCGTTTTTAATGCCTCAATCCATAATTTATTTGATAAGTTGGAGTGACTAAGCATGCTCCGCACCATCTCCATGAGTGTGCGGTTGCGTCTTTCTGCCACTCTATTTTGTTGAGGCTCCCCAGGCATGGAATATTGTGCAATAATCCCATGAATCTGAAGATATTGAGCAAATGGACCAGGACTTTATCCAAATAGAGCATGTTTCCCATAGTACTCACCACCACGGTCTGATCTCACTATTTTAATTTTCGCGTTGTGCTGGTTTTCAACTTCTGCTTTGAATATTTTGAATTTTTCGAGAGATTCAGAACGATCGCTTATGGTGTAAATATATCCATAACGAGAGTAATCATCCGTAAATGTAATGAATGAATCAAAACCATCTACAGATGTCACTGGGAACGGTCCACAAATATCAGTGTGAATTATTTCTAGTGGACTCGTGCTCCTAGTGGCTCCTTTCTTAATTGATTTAGCAAATTTTCCTTTAATGCAATCTATGCAATGATCAGCGTCAGAAAAATCTAAGGGGAGTAATAATTCTTCTTTAATGAGACGTTCGATTCTCCCCCTAGAAATGTGGCCTAAGCGACAGTGCCACAATTTCGATGAAGTCTCATTTTTATCATTGGAGGCATTTATGACATTCATCACAGTATGATCCAAAGAGAGCAAGTAGAGTTTGTCTCGCACGAAGGCAAGACCAATTACTTTATTTAGATGCTTAATGTAACAAGTTCTCTTGGAAAAATAACAGTCATATCCTGACTCTGCTAGGACTCTGACTGAAATAAGATTTCTTTTAACGGAAGGAGCAACTAAGACATTATTAAGTATTAAATTGTAGCCACTGGGAAGCTTGAGTACGAGGTCTCCAACAGCCTCCACTTCAATCTCTACTCCATCAGCTACTCTTAGGATGTGCTCCCCCTTTCTTAGCGTCTGGACGCCATTCAATCCCTGTAATGAATTAGTAACGTGCACGGTGGCACCTGAGTCAACCCACCAAGAATTCCGGGAAAACTCAATATATAGGGATTCATTAACGTTGGAAATTTCATTAATTTCATTTATACCTTTACGGGCCAACCACTTCTTGAAGCGGGGGCAGTCTTTGTGCCAATGTCCATCACTGTCACAGAAAGTGCAGTGAGGATTCTTGAATTTTGGCCCAGCTAAAGGTTGAGCAGTTGATTGAGCAGCCTTACTCCCTCCTTGTTTCGGAGGATGAGGTGGCTTGCCCTTTTTCTTTGATCCAGAGGCTTCTCCTTGATGGAACTTCCTCTTGCCCTTAGAGTTGACGAGGTTGAGCTGGTCAATGTGTTTCTGCCTTTTGGCCTTTTGACGCTCTTCCTCTTCCACTGCGTGGGAGATAAGCTCTGAAATGGTCCACTTTTCTCTTTGAGTATTGTAGTGAATTTTGAATGGATCATAATCAGAGTTTAGTGAGTTCAGAATGAAATGGACAAGATAGGCTTCCGAAATTTCCATGTCCATCGTTTTTAGTTGATGAGCCATGTGTGACATTTCCATGATGTGTTGTCGGATGCCTTTCTTTCCATCATAGACAGAAGAGCCCATTTTCATGATAAGAGTACTGACATAGGTTTTGGTACACGCCTTGTAGTTTGATTCAATGTTTGCCAGATACGTCTTAACATTGTCAGAGACAGCAATCCCCCCTATAATAGAAGGAGAGATGTTGCTCTTGATGTACATTAGGGACACTCTGTTTGATTTCTCCCAAGCGGACCACTTTTCATCGTAAGCCCACTTGAGATTGATGTATTCCTCATCATTCTCATCCATGAAGTCAGCTAATTTTGGTTCCACAAGTGGATCCTCTCTAAGTGCGAGATCATTTTCCAACAGCCCCAAATTCAGGAGCATGTTGTTTTTCCATTCAGCATAATTAGCCCCATCAAGTGGCTCAATCCTTTTGAGCTCTGACAAAGCTGCAGATGACAATTTATACTGTAAAACATTTGATCAAAAATAAAATAATATGTGTATAATACTTCTCCAAATCTAATCACCGTTGGGCAGAAAAGACTTAGAAAAATAAAATAAATCCTTAATTATATCACCGTTGGGCAGAAATAATCAAGGAAGAAATAATCAAATTTAAATTGACGTGAAATCATAAATAACGTTGGTCAATAAATAACTTCACATCATAAATTCTTTCTAGCAAACTTCCCGTTGGATCCATTTGACTAGAAATAATTTTCTGAGCAATAAAATATATTTTATCATTTTTTTAGCAATTTTAAACAGCCCAAACAAGGTATAAATTGATTTCTGAAATTAAAAAATAATTTAAACAAAATTAAATTAAATTTTCGGCCCATCCAGTTACCGGGCCGGCCTACAAGAGGTCGGCCCGTTAGGCAGCGCGCGCGGGGGGACAACGGCCCACGCGGCGCCCTCGGCCCAAATAGCGGCGACGGCCCAGGATTGATCTCAGCCGTCCGATCGGATCGGACGGCTGAGATTCAGCAGGACATGGGCAAAAGGAGCCGGCGGCTCCAAACCCTAACCCTAGCCCAAAAAATCGAACTCCTCTCTCTCCCCTTTCTCTGGCGGCGAACGGCGAGCATCCATGGCGCAAGATGGTGATGGCGCGGCGGTCCGGCGGGGAGGGCGTGCGCCAAAAGCGCGGACCATCACCCACCGGCTGGGGGGGCGAGCGCGCCCGAAAGCGGCGGCGCCCAAGCCGGCCGTTCCCGTCGACGTGGAGACCCGGCGACGGTGACGGCGCACGCACGGCGGAGCTGGCGTGGCCGGAGGAGGAGAGCGGAGGCGGTGGCGCGCGCGCACGCGCGGCGAAGCCCGCATGGCGGCGGCGACGACCGCGTGCACGCACGCGCGGGGCGAAGCCCGCACGGCAGCGGCGGTCTATTTCCCCGAAGCGGAGGCAGCAGCAACAACGGCGACGGCACCGTGCAGTGACCAAAGTCCACACGACGGCGACGACGATTACTACTTCCACTCCGGTAAATTCTTCGATTCAATACATTCAATCGAATCGAATTGATTTTAGTGAATGAATTTTGGGGTTTTTTGATCTAGGGTTTATTTGATTTCTCGGATTGGAATTCGAATCAATTACTCTATATGTTAAACAACCAGTGTTATAAACTCAAAATCTAATCCGATTGCAACATCAATTAGGCCGAAAATTGATTATATGGGACCAAGTACGAGTAGGAAAGCTCTGATACCACAATGTTAGATAATTCAATTCAATCATAAACAATAGATTACGAATTTAAACCCTAATCAGCACATGATCACCGATTAATTCAAATGCGGAAAAACAAAATAACCTGCAGGTGAAGCCATCTGATTCCCTTCTTTTCTCTTCCTCAATTCTGTCTTCTTTCCTTCGTCTCCGGCAAGATTAGGTCGCCGGTGATCTGATTTGAATCTCCGACCTTCGGGTCTCCAACGGCACTGTCCTGGAATCGCCGCACGAAACCCTTCCAGCGCTTCTCTGATCGGGAGAGCTTGATTTCGAATTTCTGGTTTTGAGAATAAGCGACACGAGCGTCCCCGTGGGCTCCTCTTTTTTTATATAGCACTGGTGGGCCTCGGGAGCTTTTCCTAATCCGATTCTGACCCGTAACCACCGATCGCAGTTACGGCCCATAAGGGTTACGAATTTCAGAGTTAGAGATGGATTACGGATAGGATTACGGTGGTTATATCCTTTCCTAAATATCGGCTAACCGATAAATCAACCAACAATGATGAGGCGCTTGAGCTCGGCGACGGACACGGAAGACCCCGGCACGGGCACGGAGAAGGTGTCCGCCCCGCTCCTGTACCTGTAGTACACCGCCATAGCCTCGGTCGAGTTGGCCTGGATCGCCGGACTCACGAACGGAGGATGCCGCCGTGGATGCGTTCACCGGGGGAAGGATGGGAGCTCCGGGTGCGGAAGATCGAGAGAGACGACTGGACGAGAGCTGGTGAAACGCGGGGGTGGAATGGTGGATGGGCGGGTGGCGCCCGCATTATATCGCCCGCGAAGGCACGAAGCTGAGTCGGAGTCGGACCCCATTCTCCGATGCGGTGACGTGAACGGCCGCGGACTCTGACTCGGTTCAGGTTTAAAACGCGATCAGATGTTGGGCCGGTTCTTCACAGGCCGAGGCCTATCCGCGCTCGCGCCATGCGAATGGGCAACGGG
This sequence comes from Oryza brachyantha, assembly GCF_000231095.2. Lineage (NCBI taxonomy): Eukaryota > Viridiplantae > Streptophyta > Magnoliopsida > Poales > Poaceae > Oryza > Oryza brachyantha. Next base: position 10,869,430 of record NC_023165.2, read on the forward strand.
CCGGTCTGTTATACAAAAAGTGCAAGATCTCGCTAAATAAGAAGAAAAAATTGATTCTCTCTAAAAAAGAAAAGATGGAAAAGGGAAAACACGGGGCCAGATCGGGGAGAAGATCGGGTACTGTATAATTTCTCCATGTTACGTTTGTATTTGCATTTCAATCTGCATAAACATGTAGATGAAAGTACGGTACGAAACCACTTGCATATTAAGTACTCTGTCTAGTCAAATATCTTGCGTACCATATTGAATTTTTATCGTCTATAATTTGCACCTAAATACTATTATATGTTGTAATATTAAAAGTATGATTTTTTATTACAACTCTAGTGAAATAATTTTATTTATCCCTTTGCATTTAATGCTTTAGGATTTTGAGGCCTAACTTAACACACCCTACTTATTTTAATAAATAACGATGTTGATTTTTTGTCAAACATTTGATCACTCGTATTATTAAAAAATATATAAATATGTAAAAGTATAATCTATAAGTATTATATATTTCGTAATAAATCCAATCATAATAAAATAAATGACAATTTCACAAGTTTGTTTGAGTAATACAAACGATCAAATGTGCAGTGAAAACCATAATAGTTTCATCCCTTAAAATACTTAGGCAGAATAATTTAGCATTTTTAAGCAGAGATAGAGGGATTAAACTTGCTCTTAGACCATTCTTAGCGTAAGATTTCATTTTGCAGTTTTGAATAGTGCAATATAAATGAAACAAAATATAACTAGTTTGCATTAAATAAATTGAATGTTGCTATCAAACATAGGTAGTTTGTATTAGGGATGTTAACAGAGCGGATTCGGACGGACATAGTCATACTATATCCTAAATCAAAATTTTTATACTTTTACTATTGATTAAATATTTGACTTTTTTTCTGTCAAACACACGCACAATACACCGGGGGTTATGGGGTGGGAGTATGTATGGGTTTTTTTACTTGCGTGCACGCCTTCGGATTATCATTCAACGGCAGTGACTGGATTTGATTGAAGCAATTAAAATTTTCAAACATTTAATCACTAGGCGGACCCTTTTCTCTATTTTTTTCTAAAATAAGTTTATTTTTAGCCATCTTTGCATCTGAATTTATAAATGTAGGAAAATAATGATCGTAAGTAGATAATAATTGCAATGAGATATAATAAAGTGATGGATATTCTAGTTTTTTATTTTTATTGGGGCATGTGTAGGAGTGAAAAATAAATTTATTTTTGGCTAGAGGTAGTACCCAAAACGAGTCAACTTAATTTATCTCAGGAATTAAGTCCAAAATCAGTCCTCTAACAGATACCGAATCCCCCTTCCAGTTTTCTCTCCTGTGCATTTAATTGTTTTGCCACTGTATTCCCCCGGGGAAATTTTTACCCCCCACGCCATTGCATCCTCATCTCTCGTTGACACTCTTCGCTCGCTTGCAGAGACCGCCGCGAGAGGCCATCGGTATGCCTCGTCGTCTTCGCTCCCCTCCTTGCATGTCTGCCTCATCGGATGAACAAGTCCTGCTTAATTTGAGACCGCTTCATCGGTGATCTATTAAAAAAAAAATACAAATGTGTTTCAGTTGCAATATGAATGCCGGTTGATGTTGGTATACTGACGAACTGTATTCCGAACACCAGGTCTTAGGCCTGTTGCGCTTGATAATTAATTTGATGTGATCGGCGAATGTGAAGTTCAGGAGTAAGAAGAATCATTCAAGAAAAACTTTTTGCTTAGAACTATTGCCCTGGGTTCAGAAACAACTGATTTGATTCCCCGATTCAGTTATATGATTGTTCTAAAGTTTTCAAAATTCATAACATTGTCGATTTCTATACAAACAATCAGGGGTGGTACCAGGCGTGGGGTAGCTTGGGTTGAAGCCTCACGCCTAGCCTAAAAATCGCATTGAAAAATCACTATTTTTTAATTAAAATTTATTCAAAAGATTTATATTTCATTGTTAAGCCCTAGGCTTAATAAATTTCGTAGTTCCGCCCCTGCAAACAATGACACATTGATTTGGATATACGGGCAAATTGTTAATGAGCAAATTGCATTGCGCTCAGGGGATTCGTATGAAAGTTAAGGTTTGTTTGGTCAGTCTAATAAAAATCCATCAGGAGATTTTTTTTCAAGCAAATCCTTCAAGGTTTATGTGATATGTTTTCTTTTCACCGCTAATGCTGATGTATCCCATGAAAAAAAAATGGGAGTTGATGTTTCAGACTTGTGTTAAAACCCATCGTTGCGAATCTCCTGGAATAGTGGAATTGTTTCTTTGATTATGCACAGGATGCTGTGGAGGGCCGATTTTTGTTTTAAGTGCAGGCTTTTGTTTCTGGTTATTTATAATCAGTTAATCATTGTCGGCTATTATGATAAATTGATACCTGGGTGATTGGTTTTGTAGTGACATGCTGATACTAGTGTAAAGCTCTTTGATCTACACTCTGAAAATTGACCAGAACTTGGCTTTCTACAGTTTGGAAACTATATCACAGTATACCAGTGGCATGATATTTGGCCTTCTTGCTCACTGATCATGTTCCTTTTTATTTTGCAATTATGTGGCCTTGACTAGCAAAGCTAGAAATCATTGGTGTTATCCAGTGTCATAATACATTAATCTTATTTTATTTTTAGTGTCATCTTTATTGGTTAAACAATTTAATCATAGATTTCGTTGGAGGTCGTTGGTGTCAGACCCAGACCCTGATATCTGCACTGTAGCTCCGCCCATTTGAAAGGATAAGGAGAGGAGAGGCCATGAGACAGCAATATCTGATTAATACAAACTACCTATGTTTGATGGTAATATCCGATCTATTTATAGTTATATTTAGTTATTGGGAGGAGTTGTGAGCACAAGCTAGTTTTCAGTCGATATACTTGAATGTGTGAGTACATGCTTGTCATTAGCATTATACAGGTCTATCTAGAGGCTACAAAATTCAGTTTTATCTATGGTCTTTTGACAAACAGTGTTATAAATCTCTTCCCTACCTTGTTTCTTTATCCAATATATGACGTTCTGAAGACTCTTAATAATGATGTGAATTTTGAGAGGTACTCACTGCAGTCTTCAAGGAAGAACAAATGTCTGAAAAGTTCTATACACAAGTTTGTTCTTAAGTGGTCTCAGAATTCTACTTTTCCACGCGAGAGTGCAGACAATAGTAGCGGAGGCGATGGCAGTACCGGGGCGCCGTTGTGCAGTAGCGGCGACAGACCCTCCGCGACGAGAAATCGATCAATAGGACTAGCCAACTAGAGTGATTAGTAACCGCATATTTATAAACAAAATAATTTATGTATATAAAATTTTATATATGTACTTTTAGTGGTTTAAAAGTTAAAACTAAAATAAAATTTAGTGAAAAACTTAAAATAAATTTTAAATTTAAGATTAAAAATATAAATTTTGGTTTGTAAGGATAAACAGAAGCGAAAAACGTATGTAAGAAACTGTTGAGATCTAATTATAGAGAAGTTGTTGGATATGGAAGAGAATTTTGAGCCCATTTTTTTTTGGTTGGCCTCAAACCGAGTAAACTGATTGCACATACATGCTGCTAGTGAAAAACTATCAAATTTGTTCTGTTGTTATAGGAGTAACATATTTTGATTCATTTTCACAGGAACGCACCATTCGATATATGATTGAAGATAACAAAATTCGGTTTTGAAAACGCCATACATTTCTGAATTTCAATAATAGTAGGGTGTATCACAGTGTGAAAACTATGGGCAAACCACAGTCAGCTTCTCCATGTAAGCTTGAGAATTGGTTCAACCACACCGCCAAAACAAAGATTCGGATAATTAATCAGTTGAGCTGCTCTGCATATGTATGGACACATGTTCATTTCTTTATTTATTTATTTAAAAACGAACGATTCAAGATAATTCTGGAACACAACAGTGAGCAGAAACAATAGTACTAATTTCTATTAACTGTAGCTAGACGATGATATGGTAGTACGTGGTACACTTTTTTTTTTTATAACAGTACAGTACACCAACTGGATGGCAACATTGAGTACTCCCTCTGTTTATGGTAAGGCGTTTTGCTTTTTATTTCTAAAGTATTTTTAACTTTAAAAAAATTATTGGTAAATATAAAAATAATTTTAATAAATACAAATATACAAATAAAATATGTCTGACAATGAATTTAGAAAACTAATTTGCTGTCATAGAGATTGCTATGTTCTTTAAAAAACTTGATTAAATTTAGGCTCTGTTTGATTGCTGGCCATACTTTATCACCACGTGTCAATAATCATTGTCAAACTTGACTAATTGATGTTATCATTTTTTTAAACATACTTAACTAGCTGATAGTATTAAATTCTTAGCCATATGTCTAAGAAAATTTTGGCACACTCGTTTGAGTCAAATTTTGGCACACTTAGTTTAAACCACGGACATGTGAGATCTAGTTTGCTGGATGAAAATTTTGTCATAACTATAGTTGTAACCAAATACCTACAAAATTTGTCTAACCTACGGCATGGTAAAATATGACAAAGTGTGGCCGGTAACCAATCACCCTCTTAACTAAGTTTGACTAAAGAAAAAAAAAGTCAAATCGTCTTATTTCTTCCATCCCAAATAAATGACTATTTTGGACCAATTTCAGATAAATTAGTGCTAATGTAAAATAGTGATTAAAAGATACGTCAACATTACTTTCCAACGGGTGTAATAACAGCGGGTGCTTCAATTTACTCTGTTTTTTTTTTCCCTTGAAGCCCTAAGTAGCCACTTATTTGGGACAAATCTTTTGATCAAATTCAAAATAATCGGGGGAGAGAGTATAATATAAAATAGAGGGAGTGGACTATTGCCACCTTCCTGACCTACTCACTAAATTAGATATTGCTCACCACCGTTAATTAGGGTGTGAAATTTCGGAATTGCCCGCCAGACTACTCCATCCATTTTAGCGATTTTTTTTTTCAAATTCAGTGAAACCTTTTGAATTTCTGAAATTATGTTTCCCTATATTCATCAAATGACACATAGGCTGGGATCTTTTATTTTAACATCTAAAAAAAGTCTAAAAATATGTTGGAATTTTGGTCTCTGAAACTCATTTTCACTCTGAAATGTGTGATTCCTACTTTTCGGGTGGTAGGAGTATAGTTTTAGTTTTAAGAATTTTTTTATATCAAGAGTGTATTTTTAAAATAGGTTTCATTATACATCTTTAATACTACTTATTTTATTTTGTTTTAGTCACAGAATCAATAGCATTTCCTTCTTGTTTTCTCCTCCTCGTTCTCACTGCACCTTAATAAAGCACACAATGTTTTTTGAACTTTCAGTACTTCATTTATCTTTTTGATTAGCTAAAATTACTGTGTTTTAGTGGTGGATCGACAACTAAAACTTCTAAAAGTAGAGAGAGTACCAGCTGGCTAGCTGTGAGTTAGTTTGTGGTTGGTCACCATCGTTTCAAGCTCGCTGAGCAAATCGAAGGCGGCAGCTCGCGCGATTAGTTGCCGGCTTTCGTCATGCATTACATAGCAAACCACATCGATCGATCCATCACTTTTAATTAGTTATTAAAATCACTTCTTTTGACAAGAAGCCCCACCTCACTCAATCCACGATCTCCATTTGCATCCACATCCAACGAATTCCCTTTGATTTTCCTACCTACCATTTCGAAACCCTGATTAATTAATTAACTGAATAAGTTCATCTTTGCTTCTTAATTACATGTGTCACAGGTACAATAGTGAGACAATGATCGTCTATATACATTCACATTAAATTAATTATCATAAATGATATCATTAACTTAAAAAAAATTAAATATTGTTATATATTCGTTCGACTACTGCTTGGACATGTACTTTTTTACAAGAAAATCTTTATCATTAGTGCAATAAATATAAAATATAAAAATAATATATTAAATATTATATAAATAACCAGATTGATAACACATTGTACAACTTATATCAAATAGACACGGCTGTCTGCACTATTCGAGTCGGCGAGGTCAACTCGGTGAGCTATATAAGCTCTCCATTTTCTTCTGCTTCCACGCACTCAAGTTTAATCAACCAGCAAACTAATTAAGTTGTCGCAGCTAATTAATTAAGCTTGTACGGTTAATTAGCCGTGTCAGCTACTAGCTAGCTAGCTAGCCCCTCTGCTATGGCGGCGTGTGCTGCGGCGGTGGCGGTGGCGTTTGCTCTGGTGGCGGCGACGACGGGCAACGCGCAGCTTGACCCCCACTTCTACGACAGCGTGTGCCCGGCGGCGCTGCCGACCATCAAGAGGGTCGTCGAGGAGGCCGTCTCGGCGGAGCCCCGCATGGGCGCCTCGCTCCTGCGCTTGCACTTCCACGACTGCTTCGTCAACGTAAAGATCTAGCACTAGCTATTGCTTAATTTGGTTGATCGATCGATCGATCGATCTGCGACGTCCATGCGTACATGCTGATCGGCAATGGCCGTGTGTGCTTGATTAGGGCTGCGACGGGTCCATCCTGCTGGACGACACGCCGTTCTTCACGGGGGAGAAGAACGCGGCGCCCAACATGAACTCCGTCCGCGGCTTCGACGTCATCGACCGCGTCAAGGACGCCGTCAACGCCGCCTGCCGCGGCAACGTCGTCTCCTGCGCCGACATCGTCGCCGTCGCTGCGCGCGACTCCATCGTCGCGGTGTGCAGCTTACTTACTTGCATTTTGATTGCACCTGGTACAAGTTAAAACCACGTAACCTAGCTAACTGGTGTTGCCGCCGGCCGGCGCCATGCATGGCGCGCGCGTACGTGTTCATGGATGCATGGTGTGCAGCTGGGAGGGCCGTCGTACCACGTGCCGCTGGGCCGGAGGGACGCGCGGACGGCGAGCCAGGCGGCGGCGAACAACAGCATCCCGGCGCCGACCTTCAACCTTGACCGCCTCGTCTCCAGCTTCGCCTCGCAGGGCCTCTCCGTGCAGGACCTCGTCCTCCTCTCCGGCGGACACACCCTGGGCTTCTCCCGCTGCACCAACTTCCGCGACCGCCTCTACAACGAGACGGCCACCCTGGACGGCTCCCTCGCGGCGTCGCTCAGGGGCCCCTGCCCGCGCACCGGCGGCGACGACAACCTCGCGCCGCTCGACCCGACGCCGGCGCGGTTCGACGGCGCGTACTACGGCTCGCTGCTGCGCGCCAGGGGCCTGCTGCACTCGGACCAGCAGCTGTTCGCCGGCGGCCTCGGCGCCACCGACGGGCTCGTCAGGTTCTACGCCTCCAACCCGGACGCGTTCCGGCGGGACTTCGCCGAGTCCATGGTGCGGATGGGCAGCCTGAGCCCGCTCGTCGGGAACCAAGGCGAGGTCCGCGTCAACTGCAGGAAAGTGAACTACTACTAGAGCAAGATGCATGGCCGGATGCTTAATCAAATGAGTCCTAAAATTCATATTTTCTCTTGTTGTTGATTGTGGCTTAGCTCTTTTAATTCATTTTGTGTGAATGGGATTTGTAAGTACAGTACTCAATGTATTTCAATGCTCTGGTGTTCTACGATTTCCGTTTCCTCTTGTAATAGAGACAATTTCAAAATTTAAATGCGCTCAGTTATTGTATGCACAGCTGACATTTTCATGGAAAAAACGAGGGAATTGATTTTTTAACCCTTCAAAAATTAGGAGCCAAGACATATAAGATATAATCCACTGTCATTAATTTATATAGTCTTATATATCATACCATGAGAGTTAACATAGTCAAAGTGATAATAAAAGAGGGAGCAGACGGAGTTACCTTAACAGAGGGAGTACTAGATCAACATTAATTTGCAGTGAGCACAGAACCACTATATACGTGGAAAAATGTGAACATTATGTGCAGTTCTACATATCTTTATCCTCTCATTTCGATCACCCTCATTTCTCGATGTATTAGCGATGCCGTTGTGTCAAAATCATGCATTTTTGATACTCCTACTTGACAACACGAAGACTGTGTTATTGTGTACACGTATGTAGACGTTTTTTTCGAACACAGTATGACCGAGAGCTCACAATGCATGCATACTATTTCTTCCCTAAGAAGACAACGTATAAACTCTACCCCTATGAGCACCTCCGAAGACTGGTCGGTCATAGATGACTCGCTGTTGATGGATACGTCATTTATAATTGAAAATACAAAGCTATTAAAATCATAGAACATTCGCTAAACCCACGATCTCAAGTATTATTAAGACTTTTGTATTCACCGTATGCAGGCGTTCTGGTGTTGCCTGCAGGTCTGTTTTGGCTTTTGTATAGGTACGTGTTCAAGGTGAAAAGAGCGCTTAGTAGGTGGACCTACCGGTTAATATATGCTATTAGTATTTGTCATCGGTATATGTACTATGACTTTGGTCCAGTAGCTGTACCTGATTGATAGCCTGATACTAACCGAGAAAGATCAGTCTACTGTCTGACTTTGAGCAGAGGAAGATAGTTACCATGCTTAACAATCACAAAGCATTCAACAAGATGCATATGGTTGGTCGGCTCTTCCCTTGGTAGGCACAACTATAAGGTGCCATAAAACGACACGCATGAGGAAAAAGTCACAAAGGAATTAAGACCCTCTTTTGTTTATAAGAAAATAGGATCTCAATTTTATAAAAGAAATCCTATCATTCCCTTTAAAATTCCTATTAATTGGACAAATCCGATTTTGTAAGAAAATGGACATCGGATTTTACCTCATTTTTCAACGTATCGTCAATCAAACGATAATTCTAATTTATTTTTGTGTTTTTAATTCCTGTAAAATTTTAATAGACATGATATTATTATGTATTTGCAATCACTAAATTTTAAATTAGGTTATTTGTGGCTAAGTTTTCTATTTCGGCTAAGTCTATTTTAAAAAAAAAGCTACGTATATCCGGTTGGATATAGACATCAAATAAAAAGTATCATTCTCTAAAAAAAATTACAATTACTAGGTGCTACGTTCCAACAGGCCCTAAGCCTTCGCACTTTTTGCTCGAAGACTTCACACACATGTGGAATACATACATATACACACATATATACACACACACACTAATTAGGCATTTTCTAGACCTCTAACGTTTACCAGAACAATCAGACCATGCATTAGACGAATAGTATTACTGGGACCATAGATCTGTGCGGATTGAGACTCCAAAATAAACTCAACTCAGTTTTCATCGATTCTCAATTTCATACTTATCAAGCATACAGAAATACTATAAGTAAGACTCCAAAACAATAACAACTCGATGTTTATTAACTACGAATTTCTGAATAACTAAACCATAAAAAAGTGTCTTTTAATATTTCAAAATATCACTAACAATATATATCCATGTAACGCACAAATTCACGACTCTAGTAGTACTACTAACCACTTAACTTATTAATCAACACTATAGTTTTATTCCCCTCAAAGAAAAATAATATAAAAAAGAAACGCTTACAGCTTTATTCGACTTTACCAACGTACACGGTAGAGACACAGTTGTTGGCACACATGTTACGTGTGCAGGCTCGCAGCCAGCTTCCGATATATCCAATGCTGTCGATCTCATCGTCAGTTCACCCTGGAGCAGTTGAGGCGGACCTGCCCCTGCGAGCCGGTGAGCACGCCGAGGCCGCCCACCTTGGCCATGGCGGCGGCGAAGTCGGAGAAGAACTGCGCGGAGTTGGAGGCGTAGTTGCGGACGAAGGCGTCGGTGCCGGTGCCGTCGCCGGCGTAGAGCTGCTGGTCGGAGTGGAGGAGGCCCCTGCCGAGCATCAGGTCCCTGAAGAAGGCGTTGTCGAAGGCGTTGGGCGTGGAGTCGAGCGCGCCCAGGTTGGCGTTGCCGCCGGCCTGCGGGCAGCTGCCCCGGAGCGCCGCCGCGAACGCCGAGTCGATGTTGGTCTCGCCGTAGATCCGCGACCGGAAGTTGGTGCACTGCGCCGCACCGATCGTGTGCCCTCCTGTATATATATACCGCAGCACAGTAGCAATATGTCAGCATTTTGCTATTGCTATTGACCAAACGTTTGATTTTTTTTTCTGATGTCAAACCATGGGTAATGTATGGAGGCCTAGGGGAGGGCGTGCACGTATTTATATTATCATCCAACGGTACGGTAGAGATACAGTTGACTGGATTTGAATGCTAGAATTAAAATTTTTAAACATTTAATCAGTAGGCGGACCCATATGTCAGCAGCTAAGGTAGGAAAAATTGTCCCGTAATAAGAAATGAAACACTCTCTACCCAACCGTTTTGTGAAAAAAAAAGTTCAGTTAATAGCTTAAAAATCTATTAACATGTGCGTGTATTGCAACGTACCTATACAGGTAAGTTGGACGAACCTGTAAAATCGGTGATATGCTGAGAGTTGGGAGTGTGGATCGAGCAACTGTTTTTTCATTAACCATTTTTTATTTCTCTTAAGATATATAATAATTATTTATATTGTCTATATAATTAGGTAGCTAAATATGAACTAAACCTCAATCCCTATGTATGGTTTGTCTCTTCACTTCAATTTCAAATTTCTAGAATTCTACTATTTTCCTCCCAAAATATAGAAACTTTTGTGCGTGACCAAATACATAGCCAAAAATTACTATATTTTAAACATAGGTAGTAGTTAATAATTACAAGATAGATAATTCATTTAACATTTTGCTAGGATCTAATTTTGTGTATGATTTTTACCTATATATCTAGATTTTTAGCTCGGATGGCGCTCATATTTATGCTTAGTATGCGGTACGTATATCTGTATACTTATTTATTTTGTATTATCATGTGTTTTTTATGTTGACATGATATATTTACTACCTATAAAAAATCTTGATATTATCTATATACTTTTATTATATTTTCATTGTAATTATTAATACTTCATAATATAAGACTTTCTAATATTTATTAATATATATGCTAATGAATATATACATAGCTACCAACATTATATATTATTTAATAGATAAATAATAATATGATAGGGTCAAAACGTTTTATAATATAAAACGGAGAGATCAGGTCAAATTGGTCCCTGGTGGTTAGAACCTGGCTTCGTCGCTGTACGCCACCGTGTTATCACCGGAAGCCAAGATCCACAGACGCCTCGTCACGGCGATCGGTGGCCTTGCCGAGGATGTTTCGGCTGCAGGCGAGCGTGGCGTGGGCACGAACCCGCACCTCACGATGACACCACGCGACGCCTGCGTCGATCCCCACTCTACTCGACTCCTGCTTCGATGCCCACAAGCTTTTCCCCCCTTTTTTTGTTTGTTTGTTTGTTTGTTGCCTATCCTAGCAGCAGCAGCAGCGTCGTTCATCAGAGGCCGAGCACGGCAACTTGGTCCCACGTCCTGTCCTGAGTTGCCGCAACGTACTAACGATTAATCTGCTTTGTACTAGTCCGAAATCACAAGCAGCTAGCTGGTGCAAGAAGTGGTGGTGGATTAGTGGAGTCGGGGAAAGAAAGCATATATGTAGCTAGACATGTATTATATTTGGTACCGACATGACACTAACATATATCAGCCAAAACCAACAAAGTCTCAAAACATCCCAACGAATATTAGAGACCTGGTACCGGTCCACGTATCACCGACACAGTATACCACCCAATCCCATCTAGCAGTAGAAAACTAGTTTACCAGTTTATCTAGAGCGAGGCTGTAAAACTGGCCAATAATATTTTTGGAACCGATGTGAGTTGGTCACCTGTCAGAGTGTGTGCAGCCTCAGCCAGCAAAGGAGGGACTTCACCGACATTGAGCAAGAAATTAAGCAACAACGGTGGTTGACTTAGGTGTTTTTTTGATCTAGAGATTTTTTTTAATCTATTGTCACATCAAATGTTTGAATGTTAATTAAGAGTATTAAATATAGACTAATAACAAAACTAATTGCATAAATAAAGGTTATTTCATTAGATAAAATTTTTAAGCCTAATTAATCTACGATTAGCAAATGTTTACTGTAGCATCACATTTGCTAATCATGAACTAATTAGACTTAACAGATTCGTCTCGCGAAATAGTCCAGAGTATGAGGTGTGTTTTATTAATAGTCTATATTTAATATTTCTAATTAGTATCTAAATATTCGACAGAGACTTTGGTGGAACCAAACAGCCCCTTAGACAGATGATCTGACAACCCGGTTTTCCCACGGCACTAGTGTGCAGATTAGCTATATATGGAGCTAGGTTTGGATATTCGGGTAGCGTAGGGTACAGGTGTTGGTTACTCGGTCAATTCAGTGAACAAATCCTAGCAATGAAAAGGATTTATAGGAAACACTAAGAAACGAATGTGTCTCATTCGAGTGGACAAATATGTTTTTTTGTTATGAAAGGTGACCGATTTATTTTTCTAACAAATATAATACATTTTAAATTAGCCTTTTGGCCTTACCTTATAATTAATATTAATATTGCTCCAGCATATATCCAACATTTGGTACTTATATATACTTTTCAATCGAAACTAAGAAGAAATATTCATGAACACATATACGAGTATTGACAAATCTAAATTGCGTTTCGAACATAGGAAATTCACACCAAGATTGTTGACTGGCAAAGTCGATCAATTTTGCTGTCGAAAGTTTTAAGCAGAACTAATTAATGATATATCACCGTCTTGTCCTTCATTCTCTTTAGGAAAAAATAACTAGAGAAAATATATAATACGACTGGGATTGAATGAACTACCTGCAGCCAAAATGGCTACAAGTCAGAGAGCGTGTAAAATTGGGGGCCGAATGAGTTATCAAAAGAAAAGGCTATGTCAACAAAAATCCTACGTGTAGCACAGAGAAAAACAGCAGCTAGCTACTCCATCTCAATGCTAGGCCTAGTATATATGTACGCAAATGTAGATTAAAAAAAATTAAATGAAGACGGGTTATAAACTTATAATTGGTTAAGATAACAAAGAAGGGGGCAGAAATATTCACTGTGGGATGGAGAGATTATAAGTTATCTACTTACCTGAGAGTACAACCATTTCGCTGGAGTTGAATCCTCTCCTGGCGAAGGTGGTGACGAGGTTACCCAGGTTGGTGGTCGGAGCAGGGAGGTCGATGTTCGCCTGCATTTGGACCGCCGTCGTGCCGTCCCTCCTCCCCAGCAGCACCGGGTACGACGGCCCTCCTAGCTGCACATATATGCATCCACGTACACAAATGTTACTAGTTTGCCTATATTCACCTATTTAACTGACTTTAATGTGATGTTTAACTAAAGTAAAAGAAAATCAATTTTTATACTCTGGCTAGACTTCAATCTACATTCGACATTTTAACTTTTTATGACTCTTATGATTATTGATAACAGATTTATTCTAATCTCATATACCATAGACACACAACGACTCATATATTGTAAACAATGAATAGCAAATCTTATACCGCTTGTAAGAGTGAAAAAAAAATTAAATTGCCCAGCTGGGAGGGAGGGGTCTCGAGCCGTTGGTGGTGGGCTTATTATTTTACGTACGGCGACGACGGAGTCGCGGGCGGCGACGGCGAGGATGTCGGCGCAGGAGACGGTCTGCCTGCAGGAGGCCTCGAGCTGCGACTTGATGGTGTCGACGACGTCGAGGCCCCTCAGCGAGTTGGCGTTGGGGAACGCGCCCTGCTCCCCGCTGAAGTTGGGCGCGTCCGCCAGCAGCACCGACGCGTCGCATCCCTGTCACCGCAACAACCACCAACCATGCCATGCATCACTTAGCGGGTGTTTACTTTTTATTTCAACGTGTCACATTAGACGTTTGACCAAATGTTAGAAGGGGTTATTGGATAAGAATAAAAAAGAATTTCACGGCTGGCATTGAAACCGCGAGACGAATCTTTTGAGTCTAATTAATCTATCATTAGCGCATGTGGGTTACTGTAGCACTTATAGCTAATCATGTACTAACTAGGCTCAAAAGATTCGTCTCGTGATTTCTCACATAACCGTACAATTAGTTTTTCGATTTATCTATGTTTAACACTCTATTTAGATGTCCAAAAATTTGATATGATGTTTTTGACAAAAAAAATTTTGGAAACTACACAGGGCATCAGATATATATGCGCCAAAAAACAAAAGACAAAAACAAAAAACCCTTCTTCTGATCACCGTACCATGCATGCATACTGATAGTGTAATAAAAGCTGTAAATGCCTTAAAACCACGTCGTCATGGCTAGCCACTTGATCATGCTTACCCCCTTAGTTTAAAGAAGAAATCAATTTCCTTTCAACGAATTTGGATAACTGGATATATAAATTTATTATAGAATTTTCTTTATTTTGGAACGGAGGGAGTATGAGTTACTCCCTCCATTTTATAACGCAAGAGGTTTGACTTTTTTACTTGCAATGTTTAACCATTTATCTTATTCAAAAAATTATATATAAAAATATTATTTATTTTGCTTGTGAATTTAATCATCTATAGTTAGAGAATCATAATTACATGCATATTGTATACTCCGTCCTTTTGCATAGTTGCTATCATTTTGTTCGAGACCGAGGTCAAATTTTTAAAACTTTCAGTACCAGTATATAACTATTAAAATATTTAGTTACTAAACATAAGTACATGTATAGATTATTCTTAAAAAAATACTTTAATAATACTAAACACATTTATTTACTCTTTGTATTTATTCAAAACGACATGAATTATTAAGCTAGAGAGACTGACATTATTAAGATCCGCAGAGAATGCATGAGTTATTATCTAGTATCAGAGAGACGATGAGCTAGTGGTGACACTTGCTTGGACAAAGCAGTCGTGGAAATGGAGCCGGAGCAGGGAGGCGCCCATCCGGGTCTCCCTGGCCACCGCCGCGTTCACGGCGCTCCTGATTATCGACAGCGCCCTCGGGCACGACGAGTCGTAGAACGTCGCCGACAGCTGAGCCGACGCCGCCGCGGCCATGCCCAGCACCACCACGACGATGGCCGTCACGACGACGGAACAGGAAGAAGCCATGGCCGATCGGTCACTCGAGCTAGGCTAGCGCTTTCAGCTTTACTTTAGCTTGCATTGGCATGCACACTACACACATATATATAGCCACTTTTTTGGCACATCGCCACACCCCTTCGAGCTTAACTAGCTAGTATTAACCATCTGTAATTACGTGCTAATTATTGCACGTCTCGTGAGCAGCAGAAACGCCCAAGCTAGTCTCTGTGGCCCTCAGGCTGTCTGGAAGCTAGCTTAGCTCTAGCTGATTAGTTAACTTGTCCACCGCTGCATGCATGTTCAGATCCTTCTGCACCTGGAAACTCGAAAGATGCATTTATGGAACGACATCGTGGTCTTAATCAATGACGGCCTGTAATAAACCATGATAGATCGTACGCAGCGACGCATCAATCATGCGCACGCACGCACGTTTCCTTCAAAACATGGGCATGCATAACCTTTGGCCCTAATCTGAATTAGTTGGCACAAACTGTACAGTGATCGATGGCTCAAAGTACCTTCAGAATATGCAGTTAATTAATTGAGGCACTGGAAGTGATCAGTAGGTAAATTGTCTTGGCGGTGCTGGAGAGACCCCATGTGCCTGCCTGTCTGTACATATGCAATAATAGATACGAACATATGCAATAAATCATGATATGTACATTCAATAATTCAGCCTTTGATAATTAAGGGCCAATGATCAATCCAAAATTGGAGCAGATATGTTCACGATTATAACGTGGATCTTCTCATCTAAGAACAAAACTAAGAATGAGTGTCACTACTTAAAGAAACACATTTGTGCCGGTGGACAAAATGCATTTTCCGAGACAGGCCATGCTTCGTCTATCAAAACGACTGAGAAATGTTCATTTTCATGTACTATCCCCTGTAAAGATCTAGTTGGTGAAAACATTTGTAATTAATGAATTTTGTCCAATCATGAGATCTGATGTACACTGTAACAGGGAACCTGACCAGTCTCTCTTTGTGATCTTCTCCTGGCCTAAATCTCCGTTCGCGCTTGTTGGCAGCCAGCTCAGTGTTGGCTTGTATCATCTAAATAACGAACAAATTAGACAGCTTAACAAGAAACAGTACTCGTACTCTGTTTCAGTATAGGGACATCCTTGCCGGCATGCATCCCTAGCGGTTCGGACCCAAGAGACCAATGTCACAATGCTGCATACTTAAGCATCTCCAAGAGATGTCTAAAATTGATTCCTAAAACTGAGTTTTAGGAATTGGACTAAAAAATATATCTTCAACAGGTTACCAAATACATTCTTAATATTTACACATTCCTAAAATTAACTCTCTTATAGCCTAAATTTAAGACAAAAATATGTGTTCCCAATACAACTTATTCAGTTTTAGATATCTGTTGGATGAACCTAAAATATTAGCATTCTCTTGATTGGTTGATTGCCTTTAATTACATCCACGCCCATGACAGTCACAGCTAATCCGATAGACATATATTACTCATGTGGATTACCATGAATTAATTGAGAATCCCCGTTGAATTCACAAGACATTTTGCTCTCATGTATCGAAACACCATTGATATAGGAGTACTGACAAAATACACCGCATATACTTAACTAGAAGACTAATGAGTAACTTACAGAATGCCATCCTAAACCGAATCATACCTGACCGACAGGAGGTTTGGTGTCGCTGCTCCAGGTCGAAACACAGAGCACTCGGCAACGTCTGGAACTATATTATCAGGAAGGTGCGAGAGTAGCTAAGCATAGCAAATGCTGTGCAACAGCTAAGAGATAATAACACATGTTTACCAAGAGGAAGCTCTTCTAATATATGAAAATTTCCTACAGTTAACATTCTGCTCGATAGATAGGATTTGGTGATGCGAAACATGGCAAAAATTAAACAGGTCCATCCCAGGCTGCCGCATGGAATTCACAATTTAGTTTTAGCGTAAACACTACAACATGTACCACATGTAGACATTTAAAGAGTTTAAGTACCCTGTCTGGTCAGTATCTTCTGATGTCCTTTGGAGGCTTGAAATTGATAGGATGGGTCTCTGGCGTGGCTGTCAAATCTTCTTTCCACATTTTTATTGTCTTATCAGCTTCGCATGTCACAAGTCTTGAGCCACTGACATCGTATGAAAGGGCATATATGCATGCCTCACTCTCCAGTGATCCTACAATTGGGCATCAGATTAATTAAGGCGGACGATTAGTGACAGTTAAAGAAGCATCCTAACAACCAACACATGATGCAAATCAATACTTACCAGGTTGGACTATGGTCTGATCTTGTTGGAAGTTATGGCCACTCTTCCAATCCCAAAACCACAGACTCCCATTATCCCCTGCACACAATATTAGAACTTCATACTATGATCGGCAAACAGTAAGTAGCAGCCAGCAAGTATGGCATAGACAATGCAGCGGGTACTAAATATATTAGAACCATCAATTTTTAATAAACTAAATTGGCTCCAACTATGCATACCTCCAGTTGCTAAGACACCATCTTCATTTACAGCCATTGAGTTTATGATGGTTTTCTGCTGTGACCTGAAAGGTGACAAGCCGTAACATGTTTCAGTGGAATGTTTACACAACCTCCTAGCTGATGTTTGTTTACAACACTGAGAAAAGCCTTTGAAATGAGAGCATAACTCCCTATCCACCCCAGGACATCATGTCCAGCAGCTAACATTATAAAGGTATCTGAATATGATTTTTTTTTTTTTTTTGCACTCGAGCACATCATGTACCTCCACTCAAACCCTGTTACTGTTTCAAAACACATTCTCCCGCTAAATAAGTCAGGGTGCATGATTTAAGTCTAAACTGAAGTCACCAAACATGCCAAAGAGAAAAAAAGGATATTTCATAAAGAACTCGGTAAAAAGTAAATGTTATACAACATGATTGTTCAAAGGTTTTTAAAACTAGGTAACAAAACTACACATCACAAATTTTCAAACCAAGTATGAGCTTAGTGCAATTGATAATTTTTACAGTCTAGGTAGAACAAATAGCCTGTCTGATTCTCACCTTAAACTAACGCATTTCCTCGTAAATATAAGGTTAGAAGTTAAAAGAAGAAACAAGTTCAGAATATTGAACTCCCAAGCAAAGCTTGTACTAGAAGCTACATGAGCTTCAAATCAAGCATTCAATCATTTTATAATGCGGAATACAACATGTCAATGTTCTAAATTACACAGAAATAAATCACAAAGACTGTTAATATCATAAATAATGTGAAAAGAATACATACAGCATGTTATGTAGAAATTCGCCTTTGGGCAGGCTAAACTTCTTTATATTGTCCGCTGATGCAGATGCAAACGATTTCCTGCCCAAGAAAAAAATATAAATATTTCCAGCAGTTTAGGTTATATGAAAAGATATGTAATGATGTATGGAAACTGACTCTTTTGGGTGCAGTGCCATAGCCCGAACAGATTTCTTATGATGTGTAAGAGTACACATAGTCCTCCCTATAGAAAAAAAAACTGTAAGGGAAACATTTAACAAGAAACCACTCAGATAACAGTCAAATTTGATAGTAAAATTACCAGCTACAAGGTCCCAGAACTTGATGGTTGAATCATGTGAGCCAGTGACAACTTGTGGATCCTGAAACAAATAAATACAAGATTAGTTTTTTTCAAAGAATGATATGCTAGTATGCAATAGTATAAAGAAACTACCCAAAACAAGCAATAACCTCAATGTATAAGATAAATGTGTTCAAGATCATTCTTCAATAGTTTACTCATTGATATTTTTAAAAGAAAACTCAGCTGGTCTGTAATTGCGATATGAATAAGAATGGGCCATAACAGGGCTAACAAGAAAGGCTTCAACTAAGGAAAATATTGATTTGCAAAACTGGACACTACTAATAAGCTATGAAAGGTTCAAATGTCTTACCGTAGGACGAGCAAACACTGAGCATACAGTATTATCATGACCAGTTAACGCAGAAACATGTGCTTTCGTTCGAATGTCCCAGACCTGTGTATGCCGGTTAGCAAAATCAGAACCTTAGTGCATCATATACTAATAATTGTGCATAATCTGCTTTGCAATAGGTGATTACATACCCTACAAACTGAATCACGACCACCGGTCAGCAGTATATCAATTGTTGGATGGAGAGCAAGACAGTAAACACCACTCAAATGCCCATGGTAAGACCTAATAACCTTAACAAGGAAAATAGACAAAAGGTTATGAGAATGCCAATATGTCCTGTATACTGCAATCTATCAAACAGTGTTAACCTTGTTTTGTTCAAGATCCCAACATTTTACTTGTTTGTCATCACCAGCAGAAAATAAATATGTGTGCCGTTGGCTCACAGCAAGCCCTACAATAATGCACATCGAATTTGTCAATTAGTGAATTTATAGAATAAAACAAAGTTAGTTCAAGGCTGCTAAACAGACCCTGTTAACAAAGGCCAAGAAAAACATACCACGAATTTGTTCAATATGGCCAGTCAGTGTAAGCTTCAGCGTTCCTGATGCAAGGTCCCATATCTACAAGAAGACAGAATCACATGGTGGATAAATTAACAGGATTTATAATAGCTTTACTTGTTGGGGGAAGTTGGGTTGTTAGCTTAATTTGCTAGCAAACAAGAAGGAAGAAGAACAAAGATATGGCCTGGTTTTTCTATAAGGCGTATCATCAAATCATTTAGAAGAAACATTGAAAACTCGATGGACAAATAAACTCAGATGACAGGACCAGAAAACTTCATAAAAGATAAAAACAAACACCTGGCGTGGAGCTAAAACTAGCACTTAAAACAAATTAGGGTGATGGAGGAGACAAACTAAAGTTGTGATATGAAACATAAGATGCGCTGACACTTTGCCAAACTGCCATTCCTATGTTGGATATGTATATCATAGAAATAAGTTTAAAGAAAAAGGGAAATGTGCGTTCATGTACAAGCAGAATGCAAGTCTCAGAAAATAATACTACCTCCATTTCATATTGTACGACTAGATTCATCTATACATCAATGCATATTGTTTCTAAATATTTTTAGATTCATTAGCATCCATACGAATCTATGCAATGCTAGACAGTCTTACATTTTGAAACGAAGGTAGTACTTTATTGTGTCTATGGCTATGGCCCTAGCCCCACTTGCCTAATTGTCATACCATGCGATCTTTTGCTGAACTTAGGGAACGTATAGATAAGATAATCCAGCAAAATGGAAAATATACCAGGATTTCAGATGTATGACACACAACATCTATAAACTAAGACTTAGAATATACAATGTAAAAAAATCGAGAACATACTGGAACACTAAATGTAGAAGGTGAGAGATAGAATAAACTACAGGAGTGCAGGCTGTAGAGCTCACCTTAATTGTCCTGTCGGCAGAACCCGTACAGAACCATTCATTACTTGGATCAAATGCGATAGATCGCACCCATCCCAAGTGACCACTGATCACCTGCATACATTTAGAGAAACCATTAGCACAAATTATAGCCAAAACTAGAAAATCGAGCACACAATGAAAAAAAATAAATTACCCTATAATTCTTCCAAGGAGCATGCCATACAGGCCGTGGCCATCTACTAGGTATCCTTTCCATAAGTGCAGATGTAGAGAATCTGAAAGAGATATAAGCCATTAGAAACTTAAATTTCAGAAATAGTTAGAATCTTTTTCAACTTATTCTATTATCATGGATGATAAAGGCTTACTAGTGTGACTAGTGTGAGGGGAGCTTGGTTTTCCACTTCACTGCCATGTCTCACAGGAATTATAGTCTAACTTTTTCTTGTAATATTTAGCTCTACTTTGACCCATACTTGAAAACAATTAAGGATATGTTTGAATGTCTTAGGCGTGCATGAAGCAGAAACTTTTGGCTTAGCTGGTTCCCATCCAGTTTGCTAGATCCTGGTTTGGGGGGCTGAAATTTCTTAGCCTTTCTTGGCATCACACTACACATGCCCTTAAGAGCCTGGGAAGCACCTAAACAATAATAGAATCCCAACACGTTGGCACAACATTTTCTATAACAACCACATCAAGTTCTCAAAGTTATACCAAGAACCACCCAAATATCCAATAATTCACCAAAATACTAGTTCGAGGGCTATGGGGAATGCCACAAGCTAGGTTTTCAAAGTTTAAATTGAGGGCATTTCTGTTTTTGGTTTAGCCACACTGGGAACCATCAAGGTGTTTGAGGTGCATGTCAACAATAAAAGCAAAGATAAGTGAACAAACCTGTCAGATGACCCAGAAATCGACAGGGTTGTATTCTTGCCTGGTATTGTCGAATCCCTAAAAATCAAAAAAGGAACTTCTCAGTGCCTACAATTAAGAATAGAGTAAACAAGTTACAGTCAAGAAAATTATGGATGGTCTTACGGTGCTTTGGGGAGCATATGTGGTGCAGGAACAATAGCAGTACTGTTGCTGCCTTTGTTATCAGCATCTTTGACACCTTGTGTTCCTGACAAGATATTTGTAAGCTCAATTAAAATGTAAAAACAATCAGTTTTCAACACAGCTTGCTATGCTTATATCAGGTGTCTCGATTTTTGCAGCACAAATCATCTAATACATTTCTGTACTAGTACGGTAATTGCTCAAAAGCACCATCAGATTTCACCTATGTAAAACAGAAGATAGAACAAACGGGCAGCAGATTTTACCTGGAAGTGCCAATGCAGTCGAAGTTGCTGCAACACTCTTCACCTGTTCCCGGCCCTGATCTGTTGGCAGGTTCTTCACCGCGCTGTACTCTGCATTCACCTGCAAGATACAACATCACCATCAAGTTTCGGGGCTTCATCAATTAAGCAAATAAAGATGGAATCTAGCAAGCGGAGATCAACAGAGACGTGCGAACAGACCTTGCAGCTGACACGAACCTGCTTGCTGCCGTCCGCGACACCAGCCAAAGGGGAAAACAGTTAGTAACAGTGCGTTAGGGTTCTGGGGTTAACAATGGGCAGGGAGGGAGGGGAGGGGAGCCCGCACGCTGGATTACCTCTCCTGGTCGGGAGTGAAGAGGAGGGAGTGGGTGGGCGCGAAGAGGTCGTGGGAGCGCTTCAGCGACTTGAGGCTCAGCTTCTTCAGCGACTGCGGCTCCACCGGCTCCCCCGTCGCCGCCGTCGCCATGACTCACAGCACCTTCCGACGGCAAAAAAAACGCACACAGCATGACAGATTTGAGCTAATAAACTCTACTGAGATGCTAGTAGACGCTTAGGGTTTGCCGCTTACCGGTGAAGGCGCCGGAGCGCGCGCAGGAGACGGCTTCCTCTCCCCTTACGCCCGCGTGCACCTGCAGATCCAAGCTGCCTCTCTCTCCTCCTGGTCGGTCACGTCCGTTCCCCCGGCCGCCGCTGCCGCCGGTGATGTCGCCGAAGGATCGATGCGTGGAAGCAAGCAACGGTGACGGCGCTTCGCGAACCGCGAGTAGGCGAAGAGGGGATCGGGCGAGGCGGCCTCGGCGAGGTGTTCAAGTGGGCCGGAGTAACCGGCCCACCAACGAGACGGCCCATCAAAGATCGGGGCCTTTTGAATTGTTTACTGGGTCCACATAAAGCCCATGTACTTCGGCCCACTTATAAAATGCTCGTTCATTATTTTCTTTCCTCTCTTCTTCGCGGTGTCTTATCGTCTCTTCCACCCCCGCCGCCGATGGCCGCCGCCGCCGCCGCGATGTCGTGTCTTCTCTGGAGGCCCTACTACCCCTGCGCTCTCCTCGCCCGCCGCGTGAACCCGAGGGTCCTCCGTACCACGCTGTGCCAGTCCTACTCTACCGCCTCCGCCCCGGCTTCTGACGCGCCGACCTCGCCTCCGCTCACAACCTGCTCCGACGATGGGGGCAGGGGCATCAGGTGGGAGTCCGCGCGGAAGAAGAGGGTCGTGCTACGCGTGGGCTACGTCGGCACGGAGTACCGAGGTTTGGTTTTGTGGCTGGATGAGATGTTTTTACTGCTCAGGCTTTGAATTAGCAATGATGCGCGTATTCATCACTGCTATGGCCTCTTTGTCCATGTAGGCCTCCAGAAGCAGCGGGAGCTCAGCGCGGACTCGAGTAAGCTCTGATTTGTGTGATTTGATAGTTGCTTCCTAGGTGCTGCTTCTTTGTTCACGAGATTGAAAAGCTCAAAATTGCAATGTCGCGGTCAAGAAAAATACGAGTAGCTTGCATTGCAAAACTAGTGTGGTGGTACTAGAATATTGGTATCAGTTTCATTCTAGCCGCATCGAATTGTTATCATTTGTTCTATGCATGGACATAATGTTTGCTTTGCGTATGTCCTTTTTTTGCCATCAACTAAATAACAATCTAGGTCTAAATATTCTACCGTTAACACTTTTAGGAAAGATCCAGATTGATATTATCATATGTTATCATGGCAAGTTTATTATGAACATTGACACTATATAAGACCTGCATGCGACATCTCATTATGAGAGTGCTAGTGTAATGGAGTATGTATGTAAACATTAATTGGTTTTTTCGGATCTCTTTCGGCAGCAATTGAGTCAGTCTTGGAAACCGCCATCTTCAAGACAGGGGGCATTCTTGAGAGTAATTATGGAAAGCTGCAAAAAGTTGGCTGGGAAAGGAGTAGTAGAACTGATAAAGGGGTAGGATTTTACATTTTAACCTATAGATTTGTACAAACCATTCTAATGTGTTCTTTCTTTTGTCTAACAAATGCTTGGATGCATGCTTAGAACGGACTAATTTCAGGTACATTCACTGGCCACGATGATCTCTCTAAAAATGGAAATTCCTGATCGAGCATGGGAGAATGACCCTGATGGGATTTCTCTTTCAAACTTCATTAACTCCAATTTACCAGATAATGTTAGAGTTTTCAGTATTTTGCCTGCACAAAGGTTAGAGATACAAAATCATTGATATAGAGCGATCAGTTTGAGTTACACATGGAAAAATCACTTTTCTATTCATGGTACAACATGCATTCAATATCAGGAGTTTTGATGTAAGGAAGGAATGCTTGTACCGGGATTACTTGTATCTTATTCCTGCAGAAATAATTGGAATTAAAGATGGCTGTAGCTCTGACGAAGTAGTGGAGCACTTGTCAGAATTCAACTACATTCTTAAGGGTTTTGAGGTATGTGTATGCTTAGACTGCAAAAGAACATGACAAATGATTCCTTTGATGAATTCTTTGAAAGAAGAGATGTGTTTATGGAGACACACAGTGACACAAATACTGCCCTATTCTTAAATAAGACTAAAACATATGTTTGTAGGACTAGTAAATTCACATAAGGTTATATAATTTTGTCATGTCAGTCCATTGTGGACCTTTATTTCAAATATCACTCTCGCATGTTACTGACTTTGCTTAGATCCAGTCATCCAGCTGCAATTAATCAGATGGAAAATAATGAAGTGGAAAAACTTGTTTAGCTCCATAAAGCATGCTTGGAATCAGATAGGGAATGTTAAGCAGGCTCAATAGCATCACTGTGTCCTAACTTGTCAATCTCCAGTTACTTAATGATGGATGGACTTCAGTGAAGAGTTTTTAGTAAGTTCATCTAAATACTAGACTAAATTGAAGTTTAGGAAACATGTAGAGGTGGTATAACTAAATAGATGAGGGACTCCTGGTTCATTATATTGTTTTCATGAAGTTACTGGATCAATTATTGAATTGTGAATTTGCAAAAAGCCTAGCCCAGTTTGATCCTGGTAGTAATTTCGTTTTTGGATGTCTGGGCTATTTTCCAAGAGACATCTGATTGGTACATAGCCCAGGCGGGTTGTTTCCCTGAACCATCACCGAATGGTTTGGCATGCATATCCTTTCTACTCAACAGTAATTATAGACATAGTCACAGTATTTTTATTTCTCATTCTGTGGGTTACTCTGCATCTGCGGCAGCTTCATTAAATTGGTTCTACATGTAGGGAAACCATCCATTTCATAATTACACTGCCCGTGCCAAGTACAGGAAAGTTCTAGCAGGAAGGCATCGAAAGGTAAAACGAGCAAGCTCAGCTGTAAATTCCATGTCCTCCAAAATGGGTATGGAGGGAATCTCTTCTGATGATGGAACTAGTTCAGATCACGATGAAGAAGACTTGAACTCTTCATCATTAATTGGTTCTAGTGCACCAGAAAACAGTTATAAGGATAGTCCTGAACTTTCTAAGAAGCAGGTGCAAATTCGAGCTAGGTGGCTCCATGAGCCTGATGAAAATGATAGATTGAATGCTTCACACTTCAGGGATATCCTCACATTCTCCTGTGGAGAGTTGCAGAGTTCATCAGGAATGCAATTTGTGGAATTGACCATATCTGGAGTATCTTTCATGCTACATCAGGTATGCAGACCATAAGAATTGCCCCCAACCCCGTCAATGTAACTAAAAATCCACAATAGTATTATGCTTATTGTTGTTCTTTGTTGCCAAAGGAGTCACATACTTGATACCAAAAATACCCCTCTTGACTAATCAGTTCTTAAAGTTTTTTAACTGTTTCTATGCTATAGTATTTTGTTTTTACTGTCACTAGGCTAGTTCCTTCTGAAACTATGCATAATCAGCAAAATTGTTGGTTTGGGTTCATGGTTTATATACCTTGCAATATGAACTGTAGGTAACAGTAAAAGTACTATGCATACATGGAACTATGGCTTTGCCATAATGTCTTTCTTTCTCTTGACCTCAGATCCGGAAGATGGTTGGTACTGCTGTGGCAGTTAAGCGCGGATTACTACCCAAAGATATTATAGCACTGTCTCTTGCAAAGTTTTCTCGCATTGTCTTACCAATTGCCCCTTCTGAAGTTCTGATCCTTAGAGACAACAGTTTCTGCCTGAAGAACAAGCAAGGGAGTATAGTTCGGCCTGGGATCCAATCAATGAATGAATCTGAAGAAGTGAAGAAGGGGGTTATGGAATTCTACAAGGCAGCTCTTCTGCCAGAGCTAGCAAACTTCTTGGATGCATCCATGCCTCCATGGAAAGAATGGGTAGAGAACTTGGACCAATTCACGAGCATACCAGATTCACAGTTGGAGGAAATTAGGAGTGCTTATAGAGTATGGAAAGCGGACTACGACCGAGTAAAAATGGCTAGAAAGAATGTTACCATCGACTGATTTGTTAAGCCCATCGACTGATTTGGTGAAGAGGAAGCATGATTCTATTTCAGACATTTCTTCATAACAAGAGCAACCTGACTGTTGGGCAGAATCATAGGGTCACATTTCATCCCCCAAGGATAACAGGGTACGGATCCTGAGCTCATGTTAGGGCCACATTTTATCCCCAAGGATAAGACCTAGTTCATACATGCAGATTTGGTTCAATTAAATGCTTGTTTACCCGTTGCCTAAGCCATGTATCCACTGCAAAATCTTGCAGAGCAATACTCTGGTCAGTTGTTATTTTAAAGAAAATCAGAGGTGAACATCGTCACCTGGCCATATTCAGATACTGCAACTCCGCAAACACCATAATCATCTGCCGATCTCGTAGGTTAATCCTCCTGGCCCGTTGTCTCAACTCTCAACTGAACGCGCGTCTCGTCAGTCACGCGTCCCGTGCAGCGTGACCTGTGGAGGAGAGCTTCAGTGCCCTAATTGTCGCCTCACGAGCAGCAGCAGCGAGCGCCCTCTGCATCTGCCCAAATCCCGTCGTCCGAGCTGGAAAACGATGTGTCTGGGCGCCAGAGCACGGACCCCTCGTCCAAGCCCGTAGCGGCGGCGGCGACGACGACGACGACGACTGCCTCGCGCCGCGCGCGCAGCAGATGTTCCTGTCCCTCGTGAGCCCTCTCGGCGACGCAAACGTACGTACGTACGCTCCTCTGGGCCATCTTGGCTGCTGGACGGACGGACGAGGACGAGGACGAGAGACGCAGCAGCAAAAGCTTGTCGCTTCACCTGGAGCGCGCGCGCGCGCGTCCGCGACAACGACAAACCCCCACGCCGTGTTTGTACGCACGCACGCCACCACGGCAGCACTGATCAAGTCCTCCCTCTCCGCTTCAGTGCCCTCGCCCAGAGCAGAGCAGGGCAGAAGCAGAGCAGAGCAGAGCGGGTGACTGTTACGCCCATGAGACCGCGCGCGGGACGCGGTGCGCTCGCCCGATGGCCAGCACCGTCTTTGTTGTTTTGCTCCGGGGGACGGACGGGCAGACGGGCGTACGTACGTTCGCGTCAGCGCGTGCGTGACCCCGCGCGCCCGCTAGCTCACCCAGAGAGTCACAGGCGAGGCGAGACGAAACCGACGCGATCACGCGGCGGGATACCGCACCCGCCCGATCGATCCGTCCGCGCGGGCGTCACGGGAGCATAGTGGTGGTGGCAGCGCAGCGGCGGCAGGGAGGGCGCCGTGTCTGTCTCTCCGGTGTCGTCGTCGTACGTGTCCCCTGGACAAACGGCACGGCATCCCGCTGCTTCCTCCTCGATCCGCCCTGCTCGCCGTGAACGCGACTGTGACCGAGCACCTTGCTTTGCTGCTCCATATCTCGATCGGCATTGCAACGGATATCATGAAAGCGTTATCAAGTCGTCTCAGCCTCCTTCTCATTGGCCGGTTATCTTTTATCTCTGCATGCTGCATCCGCCGGTACGTAGTTCCGTGGATTTTGGAACCGGTATATATATATATATATAAGCAATGCACCCTTTTTCATCTGACCGTGACCGGGTTGTGGTATGCATCTACAGTGGTGGTGATGAGCAGTGCGGCACGCTTGTGAATGGAGAGACGTCTGCCTCTGGCCTATCCGGCTCACACGCTGCTGCTCACCAGCTGGGGCAGCCACAGCCACTCCATGCCAGCCACTGTTGCAGAGCACGGTGCTACTGCTAGCCAGCCACCAATCGTTGCGTTTCGTGCCATATCATGCTCGATCGGGAGCTTCAAACTTTCAAATTAAGACATCGATCAGGGCTTCGGTGTCGTCATGCATGGTACCCACTGTTCGGTGAAGCTACAGATCAAGATCAAGACAGAACGTAACGTCGCATATATTCAGCTTTGCTTCCGATCGATCGAATCGAACCTCCCATCACATATGTTACATGATCTTATTGCCATAGACTACATATATATATAAATAATTTTGATGATATGCTCCCCTAACAGTACTAGTATTACACAGGAAATGGTTCGGTGTACTTTGTTTCACCGAACTTAATTTTAGGAGCCTACCATGCATGCATGCATCTCATCACCATGCACCGCCGGCGGGTAGACGACGGAGGCAGATATCAGAGAAAGGAAGAAATCGAAGGCCCGGGGAAATGGAGAAAGAAAGAACAGAACAGATTAATCGAGCAAATTGTTGCGATCGATCAGCCATGCCCGGCGGCGAGGACAACAAAACGGCGGATATGTGTAGCCAGGAAGGGCTAGCTTCTCCGCTTCTGTGCATGCTTACTCGTCGTCCTCCTCCTCGTCGTCGTGGTGATCTCCGGAGCAGCTCCTGATGGCCCGCAGGACGGCCTGCTTCACGACGTGCTCGTCCACCTTCTCCACCAGGTTCTGCAGGAGCAACATACGTACAGAGCAGGCAAAGAAAAAGGCATGTCAAGCTCTCGTCCAGAAATGCCTCGATGCTTGCTATATCGATCCAAACATCTCCCATATCTCTCGAAAGGGATCAATGAATTCTACCCAAATTGAATTGGCCTCGATCGAACGACTGATCCGATAATTAAGTTAATTAACGTGACTGCATGTTTACCTCGCCACCAATGGCCTCTAGGCGGAAGGTGTCGGCGCAGGACGCCGTGGCCTCGAGGACGCTGAGGCCGAGCTCGTCGAAGGCCTCGAGGATGGAGACGAGGAGGCCCGGGCAGCTCTTGCCGGAGAAGACGTTGACGAGGAACCCGTGTCCTAGGGTTTCCACGGTCACCTGCATGGTGTAAAACCATAGTATCCATCTAGTCAGCAGCTCAGCTCAGCTCAGCTCGATCACACTGACCAGATATTCAGACACAACTCATAAATGCAGACATGGAAGCATTAATTAACTGCGTGTTCTGTCTGTGCAACAGTGCGCGTGCGTGTACGCACGCGTACTACCAGCACTGACCAATCCAAAACTCCATTAAACTGGCTGGCTCATCAGCTAGCCACTGTAGCATTACATCGTGCATGTGAACTATGCTAGAGCCACACGCAGGTTGGCTTCTAGTGCTGGCCTGTCCTCTCTTGCCAGTACGAAATTTAAGTATAACAGAACAGCAGCAGAAGAAAAAAAATAAAAGAAAGAAAGAAGAAGAAAGCAAATCAATGCACTGTTGTGTGCTAGCTAGCTTGAGCTAGCTTAAGCTAAAGGCGTGTGATGAGTTTGATGCGTACCCGATTTTGTCTGAGAGCGTCTTGCGCGCAAGCGATCTCCTGGTTCAGCCTCACGACCTTCTGCTTCAGCTCCTTGATGTACTTGGACGCGTCCACGATGATGGACGTGTTGCTCAGCTGCAAACATATACAACGGCAGACACATCATTCATCTATCCATGGCCGGGGAATTAAGAACCATACAAATATATATCGGTAATAATATATAATTAATGTTGATCGAATTAATTTATCCAAACTAACTAACAGAGCACAACACATATGTTCAGCTGGATATATACATGTACAGGGATAACTGCAGGTAATATATGTGCGACATATATATATATATCGAATTTGATGGGGACTACAGAACTGACGCATGGTATCGTTTCGATCACTGACAAGCTCTCACTCTCACATGAGAAAGTAACAAAGAGAGGAAAAAGAAAACTTGAGAACAAGGAGAGGGAGGGCGAGTGATTAATTACAGCGTGGGAGTGAGTGATGGAGCGGAGGATTTGCAGCTTCTCCTGTAGCGCCGCCGCTTTCTTGCGTTCCCTCGACGACATCATCTTCCTCTCTGTAGCAGCAGCTCTCTCGCCCTCTTAATTCTTTCTCCTTTCTCTATCTCTCTCACAAACACAATCACAGGCACAGCTGCAGCTGGCTCACGAAGCCTGACAGCCCAATTGAATAGAGAGAGATATACATATACACAGCTTGAGAAAAGATAGAGAGAAGAAGAGAAAGAGAAGCAGAAGTGTGGTAGTAGTTAGCTTGGTAGCTAGGTGAGAGCAGAGCTGCTGCTGCTGCTAGTATAGCTTAAGATAGCTCAAATGGAGAACGCCGAGATGAAAAGGTCACTACTCTCCATATGTATATAGTGTGGCTGCCTCTCGCTCTCGGCTCTCCCGGCCGTGGCCACTCACGTGACGATATTGTTGTATCCTTCTGATCATTTAATATATTCCTCTCATCTTAAAAATCAATTGAAAGAACAAAAAGGAAATATATATAACTGAATGAGAACTCAGTGAAGGAAAAGAAAATTAGTAAAAAGAACGCAAAGTATTGGACGTATGCCTGCCTGCCATATATATATGTTTACTAGTATATGTACATATCTCTGAATCTATATGAGAGGAGACAAAATAAGATCGACTAACCTATACATCGTGCTGCATACGACGTCGGAGCAAGTGGACGATAGGGTTCGGCAAATATTGATCGCTCTTGTGTTTCGTTCTAGCCATGTATACAATTTTTGCTATTACTTAAAACTAGATGTGACATACGAAACTGGCATTTCGAGGCGTGGTTTTATTATTTCCAGGGAGCACACCCAACACACATGCATGATATGCATGAAAGTTAGTTAACTTTACTACTACAATATGTATACAGTGATCAGAAGTTGTGGGCTGGCTGCTTAATTGAGGGAACTGGATTATATATATGTGCAAAAACACGTACATAAGATGAATTAAGCGACAAATCCATCCATCCATGTAGCTAGATGGACGTGGATATGGTTGGTTCCTGTGTGCATGCATCACCAGCTAGAAAAGGAATCTGCTTGACAAGATGCAGTGCTGCGTCCTCCATCCCGTGTGGATTAAACAACTGACCATTAGCAAATTTTCTGAAGAAAAACTGGGCCATTAGTTATCCAAGGACTTGTATATGAACAACTTGCTGTACGTGGTGTGCAATATACTATATAGGATCATCGAATACATCGGATGCCCCCATAATGGAACACAAAATATCCAAGGTCCAAACGACACTGTTACTACATATAGTAGTAGCTAGCATGGTTGGTAGTGGCACTACCTCCGGCCGGTGAACTGAATAAATTTCTTTCCCCCTTTGACAGCGCCAGGGAGAACGATGTGTGTGGGTAGGGTAACCATGAGACCGATCACCAGCCAAATTAATGAAACATTCTGATGTGTATTCATATGTGGCGCCATGCATATGGTGGGCTGGTGGCCATTCCCAACTAGAGCAAAAGGAATGGAAGACCAGTACCACAGCATTAATTAGCTCGGCTAGCTATAGGTCTAGATGCTCTTAATATTATACTTTACTGCCGCTTTATACATAAAAAAAATACTCGCTTCGTCAAAAAAAAACAAATTTTGGTTTTTTATCGAGCGTTTGACTGTCTGTCTTATTTAAAATTTTTTAAAGAAATTCTATAAAAAATAGTCACATATAAGTACTATTTATGTTTTATCATCTAATAAAAATAAAATTATTAATCGTAATTTTTTTTAATAAGACGAAGAGTCAAATATTATATCTAAAAACTGAAAAGTTGATTTGTTTTAGGATGGAGGGAGTAGAAGTCACATTCTCCATTGGATTTATTATTATTGTTATTATTATTAATGTTTGTTGTTATTATTATAGAAAGATACTCAGTTTTTTATTAGATTTATTCTTTTTGCTAAATAAATGCATGTACATTGCAACATGTTATTGAATATAGAAAAAAATAAGTCTTGTTGAATTCTTTTTTTAATTGGTTAAAAAAAGATCGATGGTGTGTTATATTGTGTTTAAAAATAAAAAAATTCATTTGAAAAATACAAAACAAAACAAAATACTACACTTGGAAAATTTAGTACAAAAAGCACCATAATCAGTCACACATATTGTGTTGATATGATAGCCCATATAACAGAGATGGTGGTGGGACAGACTCATTGTCACCACCATTATCTTTTTTTATATAGTGGTATAGATTTTGCATGTGTACCTCAAATTTCATCTTTGGTTTTGTGAATGAATATGTAACACAATAATATATATTCTCTCATCCTAAAATGTAGCTATCTAATATTAATGATAGTACTACATAAGTGCTATGAATCTATCTGGACATATAAATCACAATTGAACAATTAATTTTATTTTTCATTTCACCAATTTTATATTTGACCTTATATAGGATACACACCAAAATGTGTGCATATTCTTCACCAATGCTCAACTTAGATATGGTTCTCTCGATCTTGCTCTCTTTCGACTAAAACCATGTGCATACACTACAACACAAATGAGATGTAAACACTTTTTTAAATACTATATTTTTCAAATGCCTTTACAACAAGTATAGACACTAAAAAAAATACTTTATAGGTGCCTTGTGGTGATTTGTCTTTACCAACAGAGAGACAATTTATAAAGTGTCTCTATGCATTGCGGTATTCTTATAGAGACATTATATTATACGGCCACCATAGCAAACCATTATAGAAAAATAGAAAAAAAAATCTTTTACACCTAACAATCCTTGAACTCAAGACCTATTGAAATGAGAGTTTTTTTTGTTTATCATTCACCTATCCATCTTGACCTTAGGTGATTACTTGTTTGTTAATATCATGTCTTACATATATTTAGTTATTTAGTATGAATTCAACTCCAATTAAGTGTCTTTAAGAAGTTAAAATGTCTTAATAAAGTGCCGATACATATGAGGCAAATTATAAAATACCATAAAGATGTCTATATAAGATTAATTTATTAAATTAGGTTAGAAAACTACCTCTAAAGTGTTTCTACGGTAAAAACACTATAGGCAATTTGTAAAATACCTCTAAACAATGTCTCTAGGCTATAGGAGTCTTAATTCGTCTCCATAAAAGTGCCATTACGTAAGGTTTTTGTTATAGTGATAATAATGACAATTGTGCTATTGAAGACAGCAACAGATTCACCTTCGCTGTAAGCTGGTGAGGTGATGAAGGTGTGTTGACGTCAAAATATGAACGTTGACGTGTCACACATGAAGGCCTGGGAGTCAATCTTAGACAGCACCAGTGCAGGACCTAAATTCTTAGAAGGTGCGTGGGCGTGCCAGTCAGTTTGATCCTGTAACTGACAAGATAAAGAATAAAACGAGTTGATCGGCTATTGAGCCGATAGGTAAGTAATTGTTCAGCCGATCGGACGTTGATGCAGCAATATTTAGCTGATAGGTTGAGCAATCGGCCGTTGAAAGCTTGGATCGGCTAGAAACCTGATAGAAATAAACTTGAGTTAAATATTAGACCAACGTAATCCGTCAAGTTACTTATTAATCTTAGGCGATCGGACGAGCCCCTATAACCAAATCGAACCAAACATACATAGATCGGACTTAACCAAGACAGTATGCGGTCGAGCATGATATAATTATAGGAAACATGAAGATCGATAAGGCTAATAAATAAACCGACGAATTACTTGGAATAAACAATGAATCATATGTTACGATCGGCTAAAACCAATTTACATGTAATCCTCATAAGCCGATGCAACATAAATAACTACCGATCTAAATGAATCAAGCCGATTGATGTAAAAATAATGCAGTAAGGCAATCAACTACTCTATTAATGTAAATATAATAAACATGTAGATCGGCAAGGATCATCAGCTATAAACGACTGACAAACGACCAAGATCTATAACCCAGATTGCTAAGAATAATCATAGATGATCGGACCCAACTGAGACAGTTTCAAGATTACACCTAGCAATATCAGGCTAGATACTAAACAATCTAGATTGCTATCAAGCCAATGAGCCGATGACTGATAACTTATAGGCTGGTACTCCAATAAAACAATAAGCAAAATACGTCAACATGATATAAACTATCTGATAAAGGCAATCTACTAGATCGGACCAAACCGAGACAACACTAGATTGAATATGCCAAATAGCAAATATCAAATCGACGTAAATTACCCAAAGTGGTCGACCAGATCAACTCAATATACGGAAGTAACTCAAGCTGAAACTGATACGATAACTAGCAATCGCACAACCAAATTAGTTGATCGGACCGAACCGAGACAGTCCTAATCTAGCCGATGCGATTACCGTGGCCCGGTGGAACGTAGGACTTACCCCTCCGCCGGAGATCGAAGCGATGCAGCCCCGCGTCAGGTGCCAAGTTCCGCCGGTGTTGAAACCTCGGTTAGGAGGGTGGCGATGCGCCGAAAATACTTGATCTATTGATTGAGAAGTAGATGGTTTACAATGACCCCAGGCATACATGTTTCTATTCTAGTATATAAGAATATTTTGTGTATATTGGACCATCATACTAACGACGTCATTGTTTTGCTCAAATTAAGCATAAGTAAAACCTCTTATGAATAATTAAAAATAATTTATAGGTAAATCTTTTATATATGTGTTCTTAGTGATATAAAAGCAAAGACAGAAAAATAAATTATGACAAAACCATACATCAACTCAAAATTTAAAGTTTAAAATATAATTTTTGACTCATAAGCATAAATAGAAGCGAAAATTCTAGACATAGCATTGCAGAGAACAACGGTCGGATGGGTCCTCACTAATACAGGAAGCATTTTCGCATGTGAGCCGAAACCATCTTTGCATGTGATTGGCCAGTCCGCATGCGCGAAAATATTTGCAAAGATCACCATTTGCGCATGCGGCCGGCCCAGTCGCATGCGAAGATCGATATTAAGACGACCAGATGCGAAAGATGATTATCTTAAGCAGCCACATGCGATAATGTCTCTTCGCATGCGGCTTGTCGACCCGCTCCCGTAGGGGCGATTTTTCCAGGCGCCACCACAAGTCGTCCTCATGTAATCTATTGACCCGGCCCCTCGTAGTGGCGAAGCTGCTTGTATGAAAGGGGTTCCCAGGAACCCCCTTT
Organism: Oryza brachyantha; assembly: GCF_000231095.2. Taxonomy (NCBI): domain Eukaryota; kingdom Viridiplantae; phylum Streptophyta; class Magnoliopsida; order Poales; family Poaceae; genus Oryza; species Oryza brachyantha. The sequence goes on from NC_023165.2 coordinate 10,904,434, forward strand.
GGAAAAATTTTTAACTAAAGTTTATGAATTTTCACCATTTATTCATTCCTCTGATTTAAATTCAGATACACGTGACACCTCCCTCTATTTTACTTTAGCTTCGCCCCTGGTCCCTCGTACAGAAAAATGGTTTATGTAGTAGTGTCTTGTGGAGACAAGCTAGCATGTGTGGTTGATCGAATGGACTGATATATATGATATATGAGTGCATTATTTTCTCTTGGCTCAAGATGTACGTGAGGCACTTGATGTCTTGAGAACAACCAAAAATGCAAACAACTTGTATAACCAACTCTAACCTATATTAATTATCTCGTATTTTTTACAATAAAAGTGGATCGTTTATGGTACATAACGAGAGAAGAAACAAGAGTACATGTTCCCGAAGGCTTAAATTCCATATCATATTTCATATATATATACAACTATGGCACACAAATGCATGCCATATATATGCCCCTTGTTTGCTGCCCTGCAACTAGGAGCTTGGCAGCCAACATATCCCAGCTGGGCTACACAGAAGAGGGCAGCAGATACGTTCGTACGAGGCGATAAGTTTTTAATCTGTTTCTCTTCGAGAATGACGACGACGGCCGGGATAACTAGTTTAAACTATATCTACCGTGTGACCACCGCATGCGCCTACATACGCATACGGCACACCATGTGATCGATCGATGGTGCATGCATGTATACCAAACTATACATATTTATATATGTTAAGTAACAACTATGTATACATTTAAAACGTTACAAAAATAATCACATGCATACGCATACCCCTCCGTTTTTTAACATTTAGATCTTATCCTAAAATATACACATTTCTAACATTATTTACTACTTGTGAATCACTATTTCTATTTTATCCATACCAACTCTCTTATCAACATACATTCTTTATTTATTAAATAACATTATTTTTCTTCTCAACCTTGATCTCTACTTTAAAAAATCATTACATTTTTGAGACGGACGAACATATTATAATATATCCATGCACAAGGGTGGATCTGCCACCCATGTTGTGTAGGCTAGAGCCGCTCTAACCCTATTCATGCTATTGGAACCCTTTAGCCCTCCCAATAAAATTTATGTCATTACTTAAGGGAATAAAGAGTTGAAGGTACGATGAATCAAACGAAGATTGAAGAAGATATGAGCCAATCTTAATATTGTTTTCTAAATCCACATACTCACTAATTCACTTGTGGGAAGGTGGAGCACCACAGAGGGAAAAAAAAAACGTAGTACATCCGTGACGGTACTTACGTGTTAGGATGGCGTGGGGGTGAGGTGCGTGCGTGTGGGGCCGATGGATCGACGTTAACCAGCGAAGGCAGCAGCGCAGCTGATGCTGCTTGGAGCTGCAGTGTTGGGGGGGGGGGGGGGGGGGGGATTGAAGCTACCGGCCGCGCGCGGGGGGTTGGTGGGGATCGATCGGACGTGGGGGCGCGCGGGGGGAGAGCGAGGGAGGGAGGGAGGGGAATCTGCTCGTGATCAATCGCGAGGTGCATGGTGGGAAGCGGCCACAGGCGGGCACCTGCAGCGCGGGGGGGGGGGGGGGGGGGGGGGGGGGGGGGGGGGGTGGGGAGGGGGGCGCCGCCGCGCGTACGCTGACGATCGATGTCCGTCGTCGTTTCGACTGAAGTGGTGGGCTCGGATTATAGCGAGGGGAGCGAGCCACGACGACGGCGGCGGCAGCTGTCTAGCGGCCTACCTAGCGCGCGCTTGCAAGCATGCGTGTTTCTACGCGTGCGGTACACATGGCGTACAAATGGAGACTAAGAGCATCCTAACAACTTATCTATCTCATCTTCTATTCTAAAAATAGAGGATGAAAACTACAAATTAAGCTCCAACAGAACGGGCTATCCTATCATCTATTTTTAGAGGTCATCCATATTAGGAGAGAGAACCTTCAATTTAGATGATCTCTCTCCATCCTCCAAATAGATATAGAGAATGTTATATATGGATGATTTAGTGGAGTACACAGAGATATGAATGATGAAACTAGTTTAGATGATTATCCAAATGAAGATATGGATGACCAAATTTAGATGAGATGTTGGGGATGCTCTAAGAAGGTTACCTTTTTTTCTGCTTTGAAAAACACCGAGACGGTGTATTTATTATAAATAAAAAGGGGTGATTGGGTTTTTTATTTAAAAAAACCAAATGACAGATTTGTAATCGAAGAATAATTATGAATACAAATTTTATTTACGTATTTCTACTGATCTAAAAGCTAGCCAAGACTGGAAAATAAATTTTGATAAAAAAATTTTAAAATCAACTCTAAATTTAAGGTTGAAGTCCAAATTTTGGCTTATAATCATAAGCATAAGCCAAAAGATGAGGATGAAAATAATATGTGAATAAAGTTTATATATTTGTTCCTACCTATCTAAAAGCAAAGTCTGATAAATAAACTAATATGAAAAATCTCAAAATCAACTCTAAATTTTAGATTGAAATTTAAATTTTGGCTTATGGCATAAGCGAAAATATGAGGGTGTAATTATATAAGAGATCTGCATACAAAAGGATTGAATCTATCTTTCTCTTTTCTCAATTTATTATTTTGTTTAGCTAGATTTAGCTCCCCAAACTTTGATGCCGACTAAATTTGGTCTCCAAATTTTTAAACCGTGCAAAATTCATCCATTTATGTGAGCAGAATCGGCAGTGTGCATCGTTGGCTCTTGAGCATGTCGTGATTGTCATCCGACACCACCCGGAGGATGCCATCGGTTGTCGCGCACCGCTCTAGTGCCACCCTGTGCACTCAATTAAGTTTGAGTTCGCGTGATGATTCAGTGAAACCACTCAAAACTGTTTAATTAGCTAGAGGGCGAAATTTGCATGGCTTTAGGAGTTGAAGGACCAAAAAATCATGTTTTAAAGTTGGGGACTAAATATAGACAAAACGAAAAGTGTGGAAACCAAAACTAGACTTTTCCCATACATAATAGGTACGTATCAATCAAACATTATAATTGAAAAAAAACGTGAAGAAGAAACCTAATAGTAGCACATGATGTAATGAATATATATGTATGTATTTATGTCTATTATCTTAGAAAAGGAGGAAAATTAATTTGCATTATTATGTCGTTAATATGGTTTAGATTGATAAATCGATATAGTGGTATATACAGAATACAATTGTATCAATATAGAAGCTAAGAAATGTATATTGACTTCTAATTAAAATTGGTTGTGTATTAAAAACAATTGTATCTGTGAAAAATAAAAGCTACTAAATGAAACTTAATCTTATCTCTAAATTTCTCGATGCAAAATTGTGGTGGAGCTCCAGTTCTTGTATCTTATATGTTGGTTTGGCAGAGCTGTTGAGTTAGAGTTTTTTTTTTTTTTGGGGGTAAGATGTTGAGTTAGAGTTGAACCAAACTATCCACATCTATTAAAAAATGGAATGGAACAGGTTAGGCACTTTGATAAAATTGAACTGTGGTGCGGCGATGTCTTTCTAGCTCATAAGCGATAACTTCACTTCACTTGAGATCACTTATTACGCGCTGTATACCCCCGACAAACATTACATTGATCTCTATATATATGAGCGTGAATCTGTACTATCCACTGATATTTAAGCCCACCTCCTGCTTGGGACTAGCTAGCTGGTTCTCCTCTAGACATATAAAGACAACGATCGATCACTACTAGCTGCTGTTGCATGAATAGTGTATGCATTATTTGCCCGCATACTTGCCCCCCTTGAAATAGTTAAGCGCAATTATCTAGAGAATTCCATGCCGCACGCCTGGCTATGGGCCTGTTTAGGGATCTTGACAGCCCTAAAAATTGCTTTTGCCAGAAGCGGTTCATAGCTTGTAATAATCTATAGTTACAAATTCTTAAAAAAATAAACTAAGAACGCAGAAGCCGGAGAAGCCAGGTTTAGGAGCTTTACCAAATTATCAGAAGCTGGCTACTAAGCAACTATTTCTCAGAACCTAAAGCTCCTCAAACAGTCCCGTAGCTCGCTCTCGCACTCGCTCGCTAGCTGGAGTTTTTTTTGTCACTCCGTGCAACAGCGCGCGTCGCTGATGAGAGGCCGTAGCTCACACCGCTGCACATAAGTACATAACGTGATAACAATGCTAGCCATATATTGGAGCTATTTTGTTTTTGGAAGAGGGCGGCGCGTGCATGTATACGTACGCAGTGCCGGTACGTCCAAGGAGAAATGCTCTCTCACGGGGGCGGGGAAAGATATCTTTGCCGCCGTGCGTTGTCCGGTTCCGTGTTGGCGCCCGCCCACACGTGCCGATCGCCAACAAATCGTTGGCAGAGGGAGGGAGCAATAGCAACAAACGAGCCTTTTGTTCATGAGTTAGCGCCCGGTTTTGTTGCCTTGCGACGGAGGACTCGAGCGGAATAAATATTAATCTGGATTATTGAAGCATATTAATATACGTTGAAGTAAGTAATGCATCGTAAGATAGGACATTGATTTAAACTACTAGGGGTGGTAGGTCTTTATGCACTCAATAATCTAGAAAACAGTATTAATGCAGTAGCTTATTGGATTATAATAATCTAGACTTTAGATTATAATAAACTAGCACAATAATCTAATTATTTGTTTAGATTATTTCTATAATCCTGATGACAATAATCCTAAGCTAAAACAAACAAGACTTTAATAAATGAATAATGAATGGAGGTAGAAGCATAGTGGGGTAAAATAAGAAGAATTTTCAATGAGAAATAATTAATTGATGGGATAAGTAATACTACGAATGTTTATATTTGGTATAGGATTTAAATAGTAGAAATGGTTATATATTTTAGAACGGAGGGAAAGGTTACAAATTTAATATAGACTGCTTGATCCCAGGCGGACAGAGTGAGAGAGGTGGCAGAACTTTTCAGATATAAGAAAAAAGAAAGTTGCTGTGGCTAGGTGGCCACTTGGTATGGAATTAAGATTGGAAGAGCCATATATGTTTCAATCCTTTATTTAATTCGAGCATAGTATAAATATGTTCGAGACGTTGAACCGGAGTCTATAGGACAGAAACCACCAACCATTGCCAATCGAGCTGGACACGGTTCTCAATTTGTTAGTAATGTGTGGCAGCCATATGGCAAGGTAGGTATTTTTGAGTGATGGTTATGAGCTATGTGGAGTTATTATATATGTCAGTTGAGAAATTTTATGGTATTTAAAAATATATGAATATGGACACAAATATTCCTCAAGTTATGATAATTTCTCAAATTGCTCTTATAGATAAAAAATTACCCGCATATAATTAACTAATTGATATAAACACATGACTAATTCGGATAGCCATTTTTAACTTTTAATAATGTTAATTGCACGTATTAGTGTTGCACACAAAAATGTTATTAATAATAACTTTAAAAGATTGGTTAGAGAATAGAGCCAAGAAGAAGAAAGAGATACATTATGTGTTACTAGTTATGTGTTATGCAGATAATATTTGTATCAGCATCCGTATGGAATGGCCATATCATCTTTGTATTTGTATTTGAAAAAAAATGTTCGTATCAATCCATATCTAGATCTGGATTATCTAACGTAAATTTTTTTCATATTCGTTTTTTTCAGGAGCGGACAACACTATCCACTCTATTTGGATCCACATAGATGGTAAAAAAGCTCATATTAGAATAAAATGGGTGAACAAAGTGGACAAGCATTGTTGAGATCCATTGTGTAGTAGAGCAACGGTGCAGCGACATACTTAATTTGCTTGTGTATCTTTGACCTATTAAGATAATAATACGATGAAGTTACTATGTTAATTACAGTATCAAAATTAAAAGTTCGATCGAATTTCACCAAATAAAAAATTATATTACCACTTTCAATTAATACATTTCATTCACAATAAAATATAAAAAAAGCCCGTGTAACAACAACACTAGCTAGCTGCGTAATCTACCCAGGCCATCATACCGGTTATGGTGTATACATATCGCATAGTCCTATTCAACTAGATTTACTAGTTCTCCGTGTACGTACCCGACGTACGTATACACAGGACATCTGGAAAGCGACGTGCCAAAAGTGCATGAGACGACGCTCTTACCTGCGTGCGTATGTAGCTGTACAAGTGATCTCTACCCCTATATGCATACGAACCACAACCCCGTCCGGGAAGGCAACGCAACGCAACGTTAATTCTGGACGGGACCCCGCATCCACGTTAGGGGTGGATTCAACATGGAATGGCGGGGGCTCGAGTACCCGCTACCCCTGTTAAATTTATTTAAGTCCCCACGAAGAACTCTCTAAAATTTTATGATAAAGATTAATAGAAAGAGAGGCTGAAACTCTATCTAAAGTATTCAGACCCCCTAATCTCGTTAGCTAAATCCATCACTGATTCCACGTCATGGCGTAGTGTCAAGCATGAGGCTGATCAAACTAAATATTGACGAGACACTGCATCCACGAGAAGCAGCAGTGTCAGTCACAGCCCCCCATATATATATATATATAACATCGTAGTACCACACATTATTATTTGTCTTTTTGAGTAAACTATCACAAAGGACCAATGGCTCCAAGCTGAAAACAAATCTTTAGTCTATGTCTCAACTCGCTCCATCTCTCTGCCTCTTTCTCTCGCTATCTCGTTCTCTCAGTCCTGACTTCCCCTCTCCGGCCCTATCTCACAACCTCCTTTTAGCGGCTATTCCTCCTCCTTCCTTCCCTCGATCAGTGAGTTTGCTGAACCTTTCTAGCCTCCTTACCTCATAACAACGATCCCCTCCTCCATACCCCTCTTCCAGTGCTAGCAATGGCACCGTCATGTAGGAGACGGTTTGCGATGCTATGTTGGGGCACCATATTGCTTAGATCCAGATGCCATGAGCTCAAACATGGTCATAGCCTCCCGCCGCCCTGTTGAGTAGTGATGCCCTCCTTTTCTAGAGTTTGACCACCTCATGCAACCTCTTCGTCTTCTCGTGCTAAGTTGATTTTATTCGAAATCTATGGAAGTCGGTGTGAGTACCGATCTATCTCTAGATTGACAAAAGCACACTCCAAACATTGTCACCTCGATTCAAGCTAAGGCATCAGGCCGATCTCTTTTTTCTTTTAATTCGTGGAGCCTTAGAGGTGTCGGCTCATAAACCAACACGAATAATTCCTCCTCATCTATACTAATTTTGTGATGGCAGCTAAGAATCTTGTATAGTTGTAGTGTTTTAAACGGGTACCAGTAGACTATTCTAGCTAGTGAAATGAGTGGTAGGAGCTTTAGTAAGAAGAATCTATTAAGGGAGTGTTTGGGACAATGGACTACTTTAGTCCCTCGTCCCATCAGATATTTGGACACTTATTATAAATAGTAAACGTAGACTATTAATAAAACTCATCCATAATCTTAGATTAATTCACGAGACGAATCTGTTGAGCCTAATTAATCCATGGTTAGCCTATGTGATGCTACAATAAACATGCGCTAATCATGGCTTAATTAGGCTTAAAGAATTTATCACACGAATTAGCTCTCATTATGTAATTAGTTTTATAAGTAGTCTACGTTTAATATTTATAATAAGTATCTAAACATCCGATGTGACGTGAGCCTAAAAGTTAAAGCCCCATCTAACCACCCCCGAAGCCTGACCCATGGTTCGATCGGTTTGACTGTTGCCCCGGCCGGCCAGCTCACACACATAAATGGACAACCAAAGAGCTAGCGGTTCCGTAAAAGCTGTGTAGCTAGGCCGCCGGAGAGAATCGAATGTCATGCCTCCACCATCCTGGCCTAGCTTCTCTCCTAGACTAGCTGCTTCGTACTCCCTCTTTTGTGCACAGAAAATTCTCACGTCCATCTATCAACCCTGAGGTGACCTAAGCTAGCTTTGTGTCACTGTCCTTGATGGCATATATGCAGCAACATTCCCCATCACACATTCCCCTATTTTATTGGGCATGCAACCCGTTCGTATCGATCTCGCTCGCCCGTGTGAGGGGGCAGGGAATATATATGTGTTGCCGATGAGCTGTACACATAATTTGGGCCTCACTCTATATGCATGAGGCCATAAATAGCTAGCCCTCCTATATGTATACCCTCACTACTTAAAACTAAAACTTAATTTTTACTAGGTCCAAATCGTACGTACGTACGTTATTGAATCTTATCGCCTCAGAACACAATAATAGCAACTATGCAAATGTGCCAATGTGCATGCATGTTCAGAACTAGCTATAAGCTACCCATTCATTCATTCATTCATCGATCATTCATACATATACTTTCTTGCAGGTACGGTGGTGCGTTCACGTCTTTTTCTAACCGGATTAATTATTCCATATATATATATATATGTTGTAACTTCAGCTAGAACGTGTTGGACCAGCTACACGCACAGCATCTTGTGGGGCTTACCTTGAATGATACTTCCTCCGTCCCATATTATATAGGATTTTGACTTCTGTTTGTAATGGTTGATCACTCGTCTTATTTAAAAAAATTAAAAAAATATTTATTTTGTTTATTATTAAAAGTATTTTAAGTATTACTTCTAAATTTGTACTAAATTTTTGAATAAGACGAATGATTAAAAATTATAAGTCTTATATAATCTAGGACCGAAGGAGAATAAGCTATTGGTGATAACCATATTAATGTGTAGAGAGAAGGTACATGGAGAGAGAGAGGGAGAGAGGATGGTGGCAGGGAGTTGTGCAGAGTTCTGTGCTGGTGTTTGGCCTCTTGGAGTTTTGACAAACATCTCGTGAACTCAGACTGTTGTTGAGGACGCGGTCACGCGTACGTCGTTATTAGCTCTAGGGTAGGGCCCCCATGTGTGTGTATATCCTTGGCAGAGGCCTGGCCTTTTGTCCTGCATGCATTGCATGCTCTTGTTGCTTGCATGTACTCTCCGTTATTGGAGGAGGGGTTAATGTACGTAGCTGCTTTGTCTTATTATCCATTTGTTAATTTTTCTATTAGAAAAAATGGATACCTTTTGCTATTTATAATTTGTTTTATAAGAACGAAGATATATTCATAATTTTCTGTCATTAAAGACATGGAAATAGGATGATTATATTTTCCTTATTTGTCTAATGTCCCGTTGACATGTAGGCCGCCCTAGGAAATATCTTGGAGGTGCTAAGAAAGATATTCATGGAGCTAGCTTTCAATATAAAGAGGATAGAACATCTGATCTAAATTAGAAAACGCATGGTAACTATCGGGGTGGATTATAGAAGATGAAAAATATGTAGAGTTTGGACAAGTAATTAATTTTATTCTGAAACTTTAGTGGGCTTTATTTCATACCAAGCTAACAAGTGGTGGTTTTGGTGGCAGAGGTATTTAATAAAGGCATCGGCGTTCTTACCATTACAAATATTTCAGCTCAAGAGAGTTAGATGCCTGGGAGAAGCTAAACACTTTATTCAAAACTTAGGTCTTACTTAACCTTTTTACACAGACACATACTTCCTTCGTGCTACAAGACTTTTTTTTTTATACAAAGTTGATGGAACTAGAAGAAAGCATTAAAGACCAAAGTGCCTCTCATTATTAAGAAAATAGTATTATCGACAAGGAAAATGTTTTGTGCTATAATTTAGTCATTTTTTAGCGAGGAGGGTGTGTGAAAAAAATACCTAGACGCACCCAATTCTATTAAATACTCTTTTTGGTGGGCTTTTAAATATGGAGTCCAAGTTACTCATCAGGTTTAAAAAATAGATATTTTCTTAGTTTTGTCAATCTTGTGTTGCTATAAAATAAGCTGTCACATGCTCTCTTAGTATCATATATTTGAAATATTTGTAGATACGCCCTTTTAAAAACAAAAACGCAATGACATCCACATCCATAGATCAAGGATAAGAAAAACCACGACATACATCAAGTAGTTGTCCAACTAACTAGCATCATCAACTGAACAACCTTGTCAAATATCAAAATCCTTCCAGCATAACCATTAGACATTCAATAGATCAAGAACACTAGCACTAGATCAGATTTGACTCATTGTCGCCGTCCCCACAGAGCCACCAAAGATGTCATCGATCTTCCTCACTATCATCGTCTACTTCATGCCATCACCGCCAATATTTCACTTGAGACTCCGTTGTCAGCATCTCACTCTAGTCATACCACACCAGTTCAGCAGTTCTCAAGGACATTGAAGGTGATAAATAGTTTCTACTTGGTATAGATGTCGAGAAGGGCATTGGTGGTAGAGGGATGCATGGCGAGGTGGTCAGAGGTTACAAGATCTACCAATCCCTACCTCCAGGCCATTGGATCTATCAGCCTAGCCATTAAGAAGAGTATGAAGGAATTCATCATTGTTGTCGTTGTTCGCATGTTGATGGCCATAGTCGGGAGGGGTCGAGCCAATAGTCATCTCATACTATCATTTACTGAACTTCGTATGGCTACACTATGATGACGGTAGCAAGGAGGTGTGTGTCGGTGAACTTGGAAGAGGGAGGCTAAGGTGGTGGCATAACTAGGAGGAGGGTGGTCATCACCACCGGGGAGAGAGAAAGAGGAAACAGTTAGAACTAGGAGATGAAGGGATCGAGAGCGAGCAAGAGAAGGGCAGACAAGCAATACTTTTGAAGAATTTTATCCATTGTCGTTGGGTCGCTCATCGGCTGATCGATTGGCTTGTATCAATCTGTTTTCATTTTCTTTTCTTGTATCACCCCATGGATATTGTTTTTTAAATAAAGCGATACTGATTAAATTGGTGTTGATTTTTCTTCCAAATCATCAGTGATGAGTCATAACCACCCACCCCCCAAGGATGCGGGATGGGTGGGGTTTGGGTTGGGAAACCCAAAACAATGTCGATTTTTACCTAATCGGCACTAAGGTACCACGATTGAATGTTTATGTAGTAGCTAACTAGTAAACATTCAAGGGAGTAACTAGTAAACATTCAATGGAGAAAAGGGAAATCTATACTATGAAAATTAACCAACAACTTGCCTTTTGTATTAATTCATTATCTTTTGTGACGGGGACAAATTAAACGGGTATTAATTATCATGAGCATCTGCTCCCAATCATATGAACACAGTGCACACGCGCATTACATTATAATAATACCAATTTAAGGACGCATGGAAATTATAAGAAGGAACTATCACATATATATATAGAAGTTCAAATGGGTACTCAAGATAGATCTGGAAATGTCGGAAAATATTCTGGCTTTGTTTGCGACATGCATGAACTTATCGTGTTCCTTGAATCCTCGTTAGATCGATATTCTAAGACAGGGGCCAATGTCTTTCGCACAAGTAGCTAGTTAGGGCCGGGTTCCCACCAATTATTTATTGCAAGCACAAGATCAAGGCGATACAATGACACCACCAACTTGCAACGAATAAAGAAGGCGCTTGTGGCTTGTCCGAATATAGCATTTTTGTGAGAGCAAATGCCGGCCTGTCCTTGTTATTTAGTAAGTCCAATGGAGATCATCTTGCTGATCACTAAATATTTTTGTGTAAGCTCGCTGGAGGGGATATATACGAATGTGAGAGTATGTATGTATTATGTTCTTAATCTAGTTTTTTATTAAAGAAAAGATTCTTCTCGAAAGCACTCCATTCCTCTTGGGTATATATAGTATGCAAAAATAGCTATCTAGGGTCCGTCGATTCTTGTATAATATTTTTGTATCTATTCTAGTTCGCACTCCTAAGAAGTTCATGCGTTAATTAACTACAATAGTTTAGATGCCCTGTTTAATTAGCTTGATTGTGTCATCGGGACCATAGATTGTATTAAGATTTTTGGTTGTAAATAAAACATGGCGTAGGAGGCTCACGAACTCTTTAGATTTACCCTTTTTTCCCCCTGAAATTTAGAATTAATGTGAATTGAGTTTAGTTCAACTATGTACTTTTTTTTATGGTGGAACCATCCCACCCAGGTTTAAATCTTAGATTTCATATGAGTACAAGTTTAAATCTTAGATTTCATATGGGTACTCGTTACGGCTAATTATTTTCTCAGTGGGAGACGACATACGTATCCCTCGATAGCCTCGCGTACGTATCCCTCGATAGCGAGGCGGCTATGCATTCATAAGGATGAGTGTTTGCGTATTATAAGTGTTTGCGTTTGTAATATGTTAAAAAAAGAAATCTCAAATTGATAAATATAGACTGTACCTATGCTGGACTATCAATTTAGCACTTTATTGATTTCATTAATTTCAAAGAAAATTCCAAGTAACAATTAGAAAATTGTAGCTAACATGGACTCTTTCACTCTACTCTATAATATGATACAATTTAGAAATAAATTCAAAATTAACAAACATTGAATCCGATCTACCTATCTCTTGGAATATCAATTTAGCATTTTAACTTAATTATGTAATTCAAAATTACAATTAGTAAGATGTAACCCGAGTACACCATTCTTCAATCTAATTAAACCACTGTAGTTTCATAAATACGGAGCATATTTAGCTTAATTTTTTATTTATTATAAGTTGTTTATAATAATAATAATAATGACCCATATAATTAAGTCATCGGTTGATGTTATAATGGGTCAACCCAATGTCCTAATTATATAGAAAATTACTAACTCCGTCCAAAAATATTAGTCCATTTAGAATTGAGATTTTGTCTCAACATATATGGGGTAAATCCCCTATATACTCCTGAAAACTCACTCAATCCCTTCCATGCCCCCGAAACTTACATGATCCTTTTAATAACCTTAAAATTTTAACTTGATCCCTTCCATGCCCCTGCCGTTACATTGTCCTTCATTTCAGTGTTAAGTTCATGACAAATTTCTTTAATGCCCTTGATAATTTAAGTTTGAATATCAGCTTGAAAAACAATTGAAAATTTTGTTTGAGTGCTCATTTTATGTAACTAATGAGACTAAATAATTAGTACAGAAAATTTAAAAACAAAACGATATAATAAATTATTTTTTATTTGAAAATTAATAGGACAATAGATTTTTTTTATCGGGAGCACTCTTTAAAAAAATAATTGTGAGCATTGATAGTCCTATCTTCATATGAACGCTCCTTATTTTTATGATTTTTTAAAATAAAATATATACATATTTTTTATTTTATTATCTAAATGTCATAAATATGAATCGCGCAACAAACTCATAACTATTAATAGTCTCATGCGATAAACTTTTACGTTTTCAATAATGTAATTCATAAATTTTTATGCTCATCCAAAGGGTAAAATGGTCAATTTTATAGAAATTAGACGGACTACTAACGGTCAACTGATGAGAGGAACATGGAAGGGATCAAAATTAAAATATAGGGGCATACAAGGAAGCAAGCAAAATTGAAAAGATTAACTAAAATTTCAGGGATATGCAACGGACAAATATATGTCACTCTAGAGTACTACGTATCCCATCATGTACCTCGTTACCTCATGTTCATTTTTTTTTTTGCACATTCTACCCTTCACCATCGTCGCACGCTCAATCATACTTTATTTAATAAAGGGTAATGCATTCATTTCTTCTTAAATCTTAATATATGCTAAATAGTAACTAATAACAATAACTATTTAGGGGCAGAGGATGTAACTCCATAAGTGTAGGGTACTCGCTAACGGTGGGTTTTAATAACCTTATACTCCATTCATAGTTTAATTATTTGTTTAATTCAAAAGATTTTTGAAAGCATCGTTTACGTGGGTGTGACTTGTTTTATATATAAATATTTTAAGCATAATATATATTTATTATAATTTATTGAATAAGATGAATAGTCAGACTGTGATCTAATAGTAAAAACATTATATATTAAAACATGGATGTGGTATATTTATTTTTTTATTGTACTCATGATGCCTATGCATCTCATATACGTACGCACACTAGCATACTTATTACCGTGTGTTTTTTTATCATTTTTAAAAATTTCTTAAGATACCATATTTTTTATATAAAAGTTTAATACGTTAAGGTATAATGTACCTTAGCACCAATAATTTGTATTAACTTTTTTGTTATATTGAGATATTTTTAAAAGAAGATAAAAAAGTCCAATTACTCTATATACCTTTGATGTGGTGCAACAGAGACAGACCATGGATATGATGCAGCTAAGGTACTGTATCACACAAGTCGAGCAAGCACGCATGCATGGCAATACATACATGGATCGAGACGCCGATCACGTGGGTCACTATGCGTGGGGCATGATCGATCAGTAGGTGACGAAGACAACAGTGGTTATCAGATACAAACGACAAAGCATAAAAACTAATTAAGTTTCAAAATATAAGCAGTGTTTAGACTATTTAGTGAATATTAAGTTTGAAAAAAAAAACTATGATAAAATGGAAGAAAGTGGAAGGATATGCACGGATAAAATGAGAAAAATTGGAATGAAAAGTGATTGATTGAATAAGAATTATTCACGAATAGTGTGTTAGAAATGCTTATATATATTTTGGTACAAGATTTAAAATCTAGAAATATTTATATTTTATAATGAAGCAAAAGTAATTTGTTTGTGACAATAGCTAGCTGATTTCGAGCTTAATTTACTAACTACTCACTCCATTGCAAAATATATGCAACAAAATATAAGCATTTTTATCACTATACACAATACTACTTTTTACGTCAATCACTTCTTATAAAAATATCTTCAAATTTTATCTTTGATCATGTACCTTCTCACCACCATTCATTTTAATTTATTAAGGAGTATTCTAGTTTTTTGTTGTTAATCTAAATGTGTACTAAACAATCTAGAAATACTTATATATTTTAAGCACAGAGACAGTAGTCATGTTATTAACACGATATTTAGTCGTTATATAGGGGCATTAATTTACAACTGGAAGATATATATACGTAACACCCGTACATATGGCTTTATATTTGTGTGCGCAATGTTTTCGACGAAATGCATTCCGTTGGAGAATACTATGACGTCGGTGGACGTATACCAATCACATATATGCGTGCGTTGGTAGTGCGTCGCACATGCGTACATACGTATATCCGACGACTCAGAGCAGGGCGGGCGGTCACATGCGTACACATGTGGAGTACGTATCTAGGCTTTGTATGTACAGAATAACAGAACGGCGCCGTGGTTCTAGGATTCTCGGGGGCGGGCGGTAAACTAGCTCCCAAGGCTCACGTGACGGCGCGCGCCCGGGAGATATGATCGGGCCCCGGTCGAGCCGGGCCGATCGATCGAGCTCGCGCGCTTAGGAAAGTACACTCACATGCCATTGGCAGAATGTACCCCGGCCCCCGCGCGCAGCCTGCCCCTGCCCTCAGAACCTGACCATATCAATCAAACCGCAGCGAGCGTACGTACGTTTCGCTCGCCCCCATCGGCCGATCGATAGCGCGGGCCGCGGGGAGGCCTTCGTGCAACATATACGTCGATCGATCGCGATCATCACACGCCCGCCCGCGCGCGTCCGGCTGTCCTCTTCGCGATCGATCCGCCGATCGCTCGGTGGGTGGCTGGGCGGGGCGGGGCGGCGCGGATGGATGGGTGGATGGCATCAGCGGACAGGGACAAAGCGGAGGAGGCGGGGAGGGGAGGGAGTGGGTTTTTTGGGTCTGGTGGCAGCGAGCCTGCCGTGCGCGAGCGAGCTGCATGCGACCATGCATGCGTGTTGTTTTTTCTCTCTTTTGCTCTCTGGACGGGTTTGCCTCCTGCTGCTGCTGCTGCTGCTGGTGCTGGTGGTGATGATGCATACGCCTGCTGCCGTAGCGGCGATTTGGCGTCTTCGTCGTAGGGATGATGATGGTGTGTGGACTAATTGCTACAGTGCACTATCTGCGTGCTAGCTAGCCTAACCTAGCCGCCTACCTAGGTTGGTATATAGTAGGTGTATATACGTACGCCTGTAGCTAATTATTCCGCCCATATTTTTTTTAAATATAGAGTACCACTGTGCGTATTTTTCACACTTATCTTTAGGCTAAATTAATATTTAGTCCTATGGATTAACCTATTGAAGCCAATATTTTAGTGCATGGTCGCAGTTCAAGATATGATAGAGGGTTTAGCTATCGATTATAATTTGTCACCATGTACTAACAAAAATTATCGCACTCATATAATTTAAGGTTATTAACTGTTTAGTCGCGGAAGAGAATCTTACTATACTTGTGAGTAACTGAAACATGGAATCCATGACATGTTTGGTTAGGTGTCTCGTGTTGTCTAGGATTGTTAAATTTTTTTTAGATAGCTTACATAAGATGGCCAATAAATAAGAGAACACTTTAGTAACTACGACTCTATGAGATAAACTTGTCATACTTTTTGTGCTATTGACATATATGTGAGATCAATGAGGTCGGAATGAAAAAACGTCATAAGTAAACATGTGGCTAACTTAATCAACTTGGCTAACACAAGGTGTGTCAAGGTGGGGAAATTGTAGCCATAATCCAAACATCCCCTAGCTAGTTTGCTAAAGGGAATCTTGTCACAACTGTACTTGCAACCAAACAATTGCTAAAGTTGCCAACCCTTAAGCATGGTAAAGTGTGGCCGATAACCAAACACCATACGCTTAGTAGTTTAAGAAACGTGCACATGAAAAAAAAGAGAATTTTAGTCGGAAAGGTGGGTGTCAAACACATTTATAGGTTATCCGTTCCAAAATTGATTTTCTAATACTTGGGCATTTAATTATTTATCAATGCTACAGTGATATGTTTACATATTTAACAGTTCATATGTCTTGTGTGGGAATAAGACTTACTTGTCATAGATACACTGGTTAATTAATTATCATATCTAAAAGTGTTAAATCCTTAAATATCATTCTTACTACCGATGAAATTCAATAAATGTAACACAACAAAACCGGTGACTTATTTTGTACTATCCTACTTTTTTTTAGATTTAGTTACTTTGCTACTTAGGTTGAACGCTACAGACCGAAATACAGATAGCAGGGTCGTTAATATCGTTATAGTTTCGAAACACTAATAAGAAATTGAGAATAAAGGAAAAATGGCAATAAGGAGAAAGAAATATAGTAGTGCTCACAGAGTGTGGTTTTCTCTTGATAAATATATTTATATTTATATTATTATATGTTAAATATTCTCATTGCTCTACTTATATCGGTTTTATAAAATCAATAGAAATACTAATTAAACTAAACTTAAAAGCAGGGAAATCATAGGATCCGGATACTACGATCTGGTACCAAGTGCATTATTTTTTTTTTGAATTTTCAACCTTAAATTTAGAGTTGATTTTGAGTTTTTATAAAATTATATTTTCTAATTTTTACTTTTAGATCACTAACAACACATTAAAACTGTTATTCACTAATTATTTCTTTGCTTATAAGCATGACGTTTGATTTTTTTAACGCAGCAAAAGTTAGGATCTCGATCCATTAAAATGAATTTAATATACCATTAAGATATGCTGGGCTGCATTACGAAGCGTTTTCTCCTTTTTTTCGCCAAAAATCTGGTTACACTGACCATTAGAAATTTAGGCCCATTGATGTTTTGGGTGGATCAGCGGCTCGTTCGCTGTACGTATGGGCTGGGGTCGGGGTGCCGCGGCTCGCAGGTTTCCTTCTCTAATGTTTTCCGGCCTGCAGGCTGCGAACGTACCGGTTGCAATTGGTTAATTCCTTTCGTTTTTTGTTTAAGAACAAGCTGATTCCAAATTTATAACTGGGCTTTGAAGTTTCTTTTCAAAAATAATATATGGACGAATGAGACAGGGCTTTCAAGTTTCATTCCAAACAAAAAAAAAATCGAACATTGCGCATCCGGGGAATCGAACCCCGGTCAGTATCGTGGGAGGGTACTATGATACCACTACACCAGATGCGCTTGTGTTTGACATTTATTTGTCCTTTTTTTTGTCTTTTAAGGAAACTTCAGGTTGCATAGTACCGAGAACATTACACGTCCAGTTGGACGCGTTTCCAATTTACAAGCAACATGCAAAATCAACATTAGCGGGCCAGCTTGTGGATATATATCCCCGTCAGTGGCCATCCTCCTATGAATTGCTCCAAACAATTTGCATGAGCATCCTGACGTAATTAA
Organism: Oryza brachyantha; assembly: GCF_000231095.2. Lineage (NCBI taxonomy): Eukaryota > Viridiplantae > Streptophyta > Magnoliopsida > Poales > Poaceae > Oryza > Oryza brachyantha. The sequence goes on from NC_023165.2 coordinate 10,922,502, forward strand.
CAACTAACAGATCCGGATCCCATCCGACCTACCGCTGCTACTCTCCATCGAGGCATCGATCGAGTCACCGCGGAAAGCGAAGAGCACTGGCCATCGATCCAGCCCTTGCCATCACCAGCCAGTACTAGAGCTGGCCTCTGATCCGACCCGATCCGTCAAGCACCAAGCTGCAGCCTGCAGCGCAGCAACGGACGGAGACGCGAACCTAGAAAAAACATCTCCATCGGCATCGTCACGCACGCGCTAGTGCGTCCTTAGTGCTCGCTTAACTACGGCATTGTTTTCTCGGAGGAGACGATGTTACGTTACAACTTTACAAGAATGCGTCCTTGTGCATGGGCATACCTACTCCCTAGCTCCGTCCCATTTCTGCACCGATTTTAATCATGTCAATAATTTCAGAGTTGATCGGACATTTAAAGTATCTTTAAGATATATTTTATTAGACGGTTGTAGGGTTCGACATGTCATAATGTACTATTTTGATTACATATGCTCTAATATTTAGCCTAAGGTGGTATATACTAAGATAAAAAAAATCTCCTCTTTTCATCTTTTCCTATCCTACGACATTAAATATTTTAGCTAAAATATTTTTTTAGTCTAAGCACTAGTTTAGACATGGGTGTTTATAAGTTCTAGACTAACATCATTTCTCTAATGTGTATTGCACCTCTCTCATCTGTTTTTCTGTCATGCATGCACTTTTTTTAGAACACACATTGAAATTGCCCTTAGAAAGAGAACTTAAAATTTAAAACTTGATGATTGAAGTGACTAAAATGAAATCTTTAACATTCCCTTAATCTATGCTAAACGAATTATTAAATTTTACAACGAAGGAAATAGCTAGGACTACAAGTGCATGCACACGAATTCTTTCTTACTGAATGAGGATTTTTTTTACTCACGCCATTATCTATGGATTTGATTATTCGTTGTTATTTAGATGAGGAATTAATTTAATAATGTGCTATCTTGTCCCATATATCATTAACTTAGGGAGTCTATGTCATTGTCATGGGGTGAATATATGTCTATGTCTAGGGGTGGATGGATAGCGGGTATCTTGGCTATTTATGGCTCGGGCGCTCAGCTTATTCGGGCTCGTTATCTTAGGTTTAGCCAGCTCAATTGGCTCGTTACCATTAACGACTAAAGTTCTAGCTCGACTCAGCTCATGAGTTGACTCTTTAAACTCATTAGTCTCATTAATTAACAAGCTATATCTTATTTAAATGATCTTTATAATTTATAAATTTATGACTTTATCATATAATTACATAAGAATAGACACTATCTAACAAAAGGACCCGCTCACTATACTAATATTGATGTAATTATAGGGCTAATGACTAGTCAATAAGTTCTAAATACATAAAAATATCATGATCATTGGTACTAACGAGCTAAACAGTAGCTTGTGAGCTGGCTCATTAAGCTCACGAGCTAAAAGCCTAGCTCGACTCGACTCATTAAGATTACGAGTTCAAACCGATCTGAGCCGGACTTGATACAAGTCGATCCGAGCCACGAACTTTGAGCTTTTTGTCCATTTGTATCTATGTTTGTGCATGCTAAATCTTATATGTATTTTTTTAAAAAAATCCACTAATATATCTATAGCATTTCTTAACGAACTGGCACAGACGTGCCAACTGAAAAAAAAATGTATTTACAGGTGTAAATCGCGAAAACGCTAACCAAGGTTGATTATGTGATTATGGTATGATCCGGTAGCCTGTTTTGCGCCCATCGATTCCCATGTTCTTCCTTTCTCCTTTATTTTTGGTAGAACCAATCCGTGCTTAGTCACACCCTTGACAAGTTGCCAACACCTCCGACCATTCGTGCGCTCTCTTCTACGAACCGGGATTCAAATGGCTCACATGCACCTATTCTGCAAGACTGCAACCTCTTTTCCCAAATCTTGCGTACGTATTTGCATTCCGACATAAGGTGGAAGGATGATTCAAAGGCATTTCTACACAGCCGGCGATAAACATTCAACTTCATTATTTCGCTGTGTTCATTCTTATAAACTAGAATTTAAATTTTAAATTTTATATTTGGAGTTAATTTTGAATTTTTTATCGTATTTTATTTCTTAGCTTTTAATTTTAAATCAGTAAGTACATGTATATAAAAATTTTATTTACAATAATTTTTGTTTGTAATATGTTGTTTGACATTTTACTTGAACAAACGAAAAGATAATCTCTCATTTTCGTTTGGCCATCCACGTACAGCGCAGTCTGTCAGAGGTCCACGCTATATTCTGAATGATCAACAAGCTAGGCGAACGACTTGCATTCACGCGGAGCCCATGGCTTCTAATCAACATACCTAACACTTTGTTTGTGAAAAATGATACTCCCATGTATAGCTACATTTTTACAACTACGACAAGAACATGATTAGGAAAGTAATAATCAAGCATTATAGATCGACCATCGACGTTCTTGTCTACAAGTTTTAAAAAAGGGCCCATCGGCTATCAATAATAATGTATCGCTTCGACTAATCAATGAACTAACTGGATGGGTGGTAGGTGCTTGCTATGGATGGTACAAGCCAAAATGATTGATGAATGCTGATCTGATCTGATCACGGTGCTTGATGCCGTTTCTTGCCGGAGGCACACTGACGTTGCCCTTCCCCTTTATTAGGTGTTAGGTCTAGCTTAAGACAGTATAAAACACCAGTCTTAATGTAGTGCTTAAACTATATATGGGATAGGACGTATCGCGTCCACATTCAATGGACCTCGATCGGCTTTAATTTGGTTGTATATATTAGTATATTACTGCTTAATTAATTCGTCTTCAGAAAAACCAAAAAAGAAAAAAAACAACTACAGCATGCTTAATTACTTCTGAACAAACGCATCTACATCTTCTTAGTCCATGCTCCACTTTAACACATAGCGTGTAATATGCTGAAGCACTGAAGCAGTTCCCACTTTAAATTAGCACTAATATTTGTCTAGGATGGGCAGGGCACGGCTCACCAATTACTCAACTGAAAGATCAGGGTGGCGAATCAGCTCACGATCAATTAAAGATAGCACCAAGCAAAAGTAAAGTATAGATGGACTTTCTGATCAATAACATTTTTTATGACAGTGCTCTACTGATAAGTAACATGTAATTAAGGCACAGCAGTTTCAGGTTAATTAGGATGCAGGGATGCTCACTGGTACAATGATGCAAACGGCAGAGTTGGCTAAGGGTTTAGTGATGTCCGAGCAAGCATCGATCAGGGTGTTTCATTATCACATCTCATCTGCTACCAAAAGCTTAATTAAGAAAGAGAGATCTAACCAACAACTCTGCAATCAGATAAGGGCTAAGTGTGACTCCATTGTGGATCCAACTAGGAAGTAGTAGTATGTGTGTATATGCGCGTGCACACATTATATTGCTGCTACTGAACCAATAATGCACAACTCATGACTCATGAGCTAGCTTTACTGATAATGTCATCATAATTAACTAGCAGTTCACAATGTTTATTTCCATAGAAGCGAACAAGAGTTGGTACATTCATTTATATACAAAATATTAGAAAGGGGAAATTACGAAAGCTCTGCAAGCAATTAATGCAGCAAACATCACTATGTGAGAACTTAATTTTTGGGTACGTAGTTTAAGAGCGACGGGATGTGTTCAACTTTTTAAAGAAAACTTGACAATAACAACATAAAAAATATATATAAGAAGATTGAATTCTAGCTTTGCTACCTACCCTATTCACTCTAGTGGGAGATGCATCACCTAAATATTTTAGGCTGTGTCCCTATACCCAACAAGGAGTCTAATAAGGGTACCGTGATGTTCTCCGTTTTATATTATAAGACTTTTTAGATTTTTTTTAAATTTATCTATGTATGAATGTATATATTTTATATATATATATATAAATTCATTAGCACACATGAATCTAGATAATGCTAGAATATCTTATAACGTGAAACAAAGAAAATATCATTTTCTATGTGAGATTAAGATGACATAATAAACTTACTACAATTAATTTGCACCAACGATGATAAGTAATCATTAACTTGTTCGATGACATAAAAAGCTCTTATATACACATGTAGACACACCGTGCATTATACACGTACATACAGATTCAGTGATTTATTCAGCCTAGGGTTTAATATAACAATAGAATATAAATATTTTAGATAAAGTTTAACTAAAATATAGTAAATTTTTAATGCAATTTTCCGGCCAGACATAGGGCTCAAGCAAAGATGAGATGCCCCATACCTGGTACTACCCTGCGTATGTATATACATTACTCTCCACTTGCATGCATGTAAGTGTGAGCAATAGGATTTTAACTCGGGGGTATATGGTCAGTACCTAGGATTGCACCACCACATCATATACGCTTCCACAAGGGATCACTAGCTTGGCTTACTCGCATGGACCCAAGGACAACTCTGAAGAAAATTACACGAAACTAGCTTGATGCGTCGAGCTGGCTTACATCTCTCTCTTTGTGTTTTGCTGGTATCCTGTGTGCAAGTGTGTGTTTGATGTATTGAATGTGTATATTTTGTCTTTGTTTCTCTAGTATATATTTGATCTCATTGTTGAAGAACAATCTTGTTGTACATCTCATCAGAGAACACAAGACATGTTTGCTTGATTGTGAATCTGTGGTCACCAATATGTTTGTTCCCTAATCACCATCATACCATACTACCACGATTGGTATCCATGTAGTTATTTAAGGGAGGTGTTGCTGACTATAAGATTCTTTCGCTGCCAAACAATATAGCATATCATTATCCTTAGTACAACTATATATATATACGACAAAACACTAAGAACAACAAGCACTCAACCAATATACAAGCCATTTCTCATGTACTATCTAGACTAACTTCTGTAGCCAAGTAAAAGTCTTGCATGCATAACGAAATGTAGCAACTAAAATGATAATACCAAGGACAATGATATGGTAGTATGTATATCTATTTGAAGAGATATAGGAAAAGGGTGCAATGGCATGCTTTTAAGCTGATTCTTTCTTTGTCACCATGAAAAAAGAATTAACCCACCTTTCCTGTTCGAAAAATGAGCTATATATTTTACCCACTTTATCCATTTTTCCACTACACCAGAATGATCAATGCTTTCTGTTCATGTGTTTGATCATACATAACGTTGCCCTGCCCCTACAGCGAAAGGATAGGAGCCAGTGGTGTTACACTCAAAAGTGTTTTGGCATGCTCCACTAGGCACTAGCTCCTCTAGTCTCTAGATAAGCCCAACTCTGATAGCGTAGTTTGATTTGCAACGCCACAAAGAGCTACTAGGAGAAATTGACATGTTCATTAACAATAAAACATGTACAATATTTAAGTTGTAAGCTAATCAATACATTAATTCGGTCTCGCAGCCACTCACCACTCTTTTTTTTTTCAACTCATGTATAAGTTCCATACCACGGTATCCAAATTAGCCAAACTAGCCATCAACCCATGCAGCTGTGCACAGGGCAAGCTTATTAAAAATTCATTTATGGTATTAAAATAGAAGGTCAAAACTATATTATTTATGTGAGACTTGTCTTTAAGGGAAAAAACCTAAGTTATTGAGGGAATCATCATGCATTACTAATTGGTGGCACTAATGCATTGAGATGGTGTTTATGTACTAGATGTCATTAAATGGATATACATTGATCATAATTTCATGCATTAAAAGTGCACATATCATGCAATTTAGCTTTGTGAATAGGGTTAATTAGATCCATGTTATTATAAATATGTCAGTTTAGAAAAATACCATTACAATTCATCTAATTGGAAATATGCAATTATTTCTCTTTCAGAGACATGCCATTTTCTACACCTTGAAGGCTATTCGACCCACATGGCAGACAAATGTAATTTCGTATTACCCAAAATGCCCCTATTTCTTAGGGCTAGAGGTGGACGGTGACCGAGCAAAGTGGACGACGATGGGTGGCTGGCGACATTTGAGCAGAGTGGATGGCAGCAGGTGGCCGGCGCAACGATGACATAGTCACGACTACGGCCGGGCAGAGCGGTGACAATGTGACGATGAGGGCGTCCGGCTGGTGCGGCGACAACACGTAGATGAGGGCGGCGAGTGGCCAGTGCAGTGACAGGCGGAGTCGATGGAGGCGAGCGCCTGGCAAGCGCAGAGATGAGGGCGGTGGGTGGTCGACAGCGGCGACCAACCGACGCGGCAACGACACGATGATGAGGGTGTCCATCCGTTGCGTCGATGGTGCGGAGATGTGGGTGGTCGAGGCACGGCGTTAGCGGTTATCGGGGGGGCATTGTTCCCCCTTACAAGAGAAAAGATGAAGCTGAGGAATTTTAGATGATACGAAAATACATTAATCTGGGTCCAACAGCCTTTAAGGCTTAGAAAATGGCGTGTTTATGAAAGATGAATAATTATAATAGCATATTTACAATTAGGTGAATTGTAATGGCATTTTCTAAATTGACATATTTGTAATGGCATAAATCTAATAAAACCTTATGAATATGGGGACATACTACCCATCAAATATTTTTAAGCACCAGTTAGTTACGAGAGAAAAGTCATCTTAATAAAGTGATAGGAAAAAGAAGCACCATGTTTGCTCTCAAAGCCTAAATTTCTCACATTAATTAAAAAAATAGAGTCCAAGTATAAATAGAATTTAAAATTGGGAATAAAAAGGAATTGAAAAAAGAGACCATGTAGAAATATAATTTAGAAAAAAAATCAGATTTAAATTTTAAAATTAATCAATATAGAGTTAACAATCCATTTAGAAATACAATTTAGAAAAAAACCTGAAATTCAGTTTAAAATTTTCATTAATATTGAGAGAAGATGTAACAACATTTTAAAAATAATTAATATTGAAAGATGAGTCCATACGTTGAAATGTAATTTAAAAACATCTAAAAAACATATTAGCGGTATGTAATATTAAGAGAAAGAGTCTGCATATAAATATAATTTGGAAATATCTAAAATTCAAATTAAAAATAAATATTATGTAGTACGAGTCTTAACTACACATGGCAAGAATGCACAAGCACATGAGAATTGTTTGAGCTACTTAGAGCATCACCAATAGTTTCTCAAAAATCCATCTTTTGTTTTCAATTCTCCAATCAAATTTTTTTGCTTTCGGATAGGTTGATTCCAACAAATAAATAAAAAATGATTCACAATAATATTTCGTAAATAAATTGAAAATCAATTTTGATGTAAATGTGTTCAATATGCACTAAGATCGTTTCACACAAACGAATAATAAACTTTCTCCATGTTTTTTATATGACGTCATTGACTTTTATGTTTACGTTTGATCATTCATCTTATTTAAAAATTTTATCCAAATATGTAAAATTATAAGTCATACTTAAAGTTTCTATAAAAATAAATCAAATTATAATAAAATAATTAATAAGTATATATTTTTTTAAATAAGACGAGTGACCAAATGTAAACATAAGAGTCAACGACGTCATATTAAAAACCATGGAGGGAGTATCTGTTATAAGTTACATGGAAAAAGTTTGACAGCTCTTAGTTAATCCCCTATATTATAATGATCCACCCGTAATGGTTATTGCTGGTCAACATTTATGATTTTTACCATAAACATTTTACGTAAAAATTTTGTGTCTCCGTTATAGGTCTATTTTTCCTAACAGTAAGGTTATTCAGAACGTCTACCGAAGCTCTCATGGCTAACAGGCTGGGAAACAGTTTTTAGCACACGAGTGTAGGTACACCCGTGTGCTTGCATGTCATCTAAATAATCACTAAAAATATGAAAAAAATTGAAAAAAAAATATTAATATGAGTTATATCACTCCACAAACATGCAAGTTTAAATTCAACTTATACAAATTGTAGCAAAAAAACAAATAAAACCGAAACTAACTATACGCATATTTATAATTATTTTTGTTATTTTTACTACAACTTGTAGAAGATGAATTTAAACTTGTATGTTGGTAGAGTGATATAACTCATATTAAACTATCTTGTTAAATTTTTCCATATTTTTCGATGACTATTTAGATGGCATACAAGCAACGGGTGTATATTCACCCGTGTGCTAAAAAAACGCTTCCCTATCAGGCAGATGACCACGCGAGCGTGGTATATGGGTACGTGCCTTTTCTTTCCATCAGCCCATCTACAGATCTACTGCCATAACACGTCTAGGTTCAATGAACCAGTTATGATTTCACCCGGTTCACAGGTTAAACTTAGCGCAAACTTCTTTCCGCTGCAACCCCAACGACACTAATGGCAAAGTTTAACCAGAAAGGAAACCTGTCCAGGTTCATGGGAGCTGCAAGCTAGGCAGCTAGCAGCTGGAAGCCTGGAGCGCGCGCTAGCTGTGCATTACTGCGTGCATGCCTAATCACGAACACCTCGATCGTACCCTGGAATTTGATCACCCAAATTGCAGACGATATCATCCGTGCAGAATTTACGGGATTTGAGCTGGACACACACACTCGCAACGTTCGAAAGATCTCCGTCGATTGATTCGATCAGGGTGTGGCGGCGCGCCGTGTCGCCGGCGAAAATCCTTTCCCGGCCGGTTGCCTTATAAAACTCCCCTTCCCACCGCCGCCTGCGTCGTCGTCCCGGGCACGCACACCCACACGGCACGAGCACAGTGCCTGACCCACCACCCACCTGCTTCTTCCCCTCCTCCGCGGCGTCGAGCAGATCGATCACACGGTGATCGACTCCGCCATTGTTAGAGGCGATCGAGCTAGAGAGAGAGAGAGAGAGAGAGGAGGAGGAAGAGGGAGGGGAGCGGATTCTGTATCGACGATGCAGGTTGCTAGGATTGCGAGAAGGGGGCTGTCGAGGCTCGCCGCGGCGGTGGAGACGGCGGCCGTGCCGAGAATGCCGGCCTTCGACCACGTGCCGCTCCCCTACGACGGCCCGTCCGCCGCCGAGATCGCCCGGAAGCGCGCCGAGTTCCTCAGCCCGTCCCTCTTCCACTTCTATTCCAATCCAGTATGTTTATTTTTAATCTGTATATGGTATTGTGTTCTTGGTTGATTCGATCAATGAACGGCAATCTCTGGGTGATTTGCATATTGAAATCAAAGAGTGTGTGTGTCATCTCTTCGCTCATCGGCGACGTGGTTGGGTTGTGTTGTGTTGCAGCTCAACATCGTGGAAGGGAAGATGCAGTACCTGTACGACGAGCGCGGGCGGCGCTACCTGGACGCGTTCGCCGGCATCGCCACCGTGTGCTGCGGCCACTGCCACCCGGACGTCGTCGACGCGGTCGCCGCGCAGGCCAGGCGCCTGCAGCACTCCACCGTGCTCTACCTCAACCACGCCATCGCCGACTTCGCCGAGGCGCTCGCCTCCAAGATGCCCGGCGACCTCAAGGTGCGGCTGCACCGCGAAACGTTTGCTTCACTCGTGGCGTTCGTCGTCGTTCGTTGTGACGGACGTTTTTTTTGTGTTTAGGTTGTGTTCTTCACCAACTCCGGCACGGAGGCGAACGAGCTCGCCATCATGATGGCGCGGCTGTACACCGGCTCCCACGACATCATATCGCTCCGGAACTCCTACCACGGCAATGCCGCCGGCACCATGGGCGCCACCGCGCAGAAGAACTGGAAGTTCAGCGTCGTCCAGGTCCGTACATACAAAAAGCCATCACCGATCGAAGAAATGATCGCCATTCCAAGCCATCGTCGTGAGCTAGCTCTGATCACCTACCTGTTCGTCCGGTTTCCGTGCGCTTCTGCAGAGCGGCGTGCACCACGCCGTGAACCCGGACCCGTACAGGGGCGCCTTCGGCTCCGACGCCGACAAGTACGTGCGCGACGTGCAGGAGATCATCGAGTTCGGCACGACCGGCCAGGTCGCCGGCTTCATATCGGAAGCGATACAGGGAGTAGGCGGGATCGTGGAGCTGTCGCCGGGGTACCTGCCGCTGGCGTACGAGAAGGTCCGGAATGCCGGGGGCCTCTGCATCGCCGACGAGGTCCAGGCGGGCTTCGCCCGCGTCGGCAGCCACTTCTGGGGGTTCGAGACCCACGGCGTCGTCCCCGACATAGTCACCATGGCGAAGGTACATCTCCTTCCTCCTCTCCGGCGAGCACCTGCGCCCAGACAGAGAGCTTGAAGACACGTATACACCACCGTGCAGGGTATCGGCAACGGCATCCCGCTGGGCGCGGTGGTGACGACGCCGGAGATCGCGCAGGTGCTGACCCGGCGGTGCTACTTCAACACGTTCGGCGGCAACCCGCTGTGCACCGCCGGCGGGCTCGCCGTCCTCCGTGTGCTCGAGAAGGAGGGTCTCCAGGAGAACGCCCACGCCGTCGGCTCCTACCTCAAGGACCGCCTCCGCGCTCTCCAGGACAAGCACGAAAGTACGCATTCGCATCGCCCGCTCGCCTGAATCTCGATCGATCGATCGAACACCCGGCCGACATGGCCGTGGCTCGTGTTAACACCTCGATCGCCTCTCTCTCCCTCCCATGAATGCAGTCATCGGCGACGTGAGGGGGACGGGTTTCATGCTCGGAGTCGAGCTGGTCACCGACCGGCAGCTCAAGACGCCGGCGAAAGACGAGATCTGCCACGCCATGGAGCACATGAAAGGTACTAATAGCTTCTTAGACGAACCAGACGGTTCATCTCATCGGCTTGCCTTGACTCGATGATTAACGAGAGATCCGCCATTGGTGTGCACTGCAGACATGGGCGTCTTGGTCGGCAAGGGCGGCTTCTACGGAAACGTCTTCAGGATCACTCCCCCTCTGTGCTTCACCAAGGAGGATGCCGGTTGGCCATTGATCACACTTCATCAAGACCACTACATATTTTCAAACGAAAAATAATTTATTAAAATAAAATTTATATATATATATGGTTTTCGCCATCTAAACACAAAAGCTGATAAATAAATTTTATAGTGTACTAACGCACTTATATTAACTCATTGTTATCATTAAATTGGATCTGGTTCGTCTGTTTTGGTGCAGATTTCTTCGTCTCCGTGATGGATGCTGCGCTCTCCAAGCTCTGAAGACCTGCTTTACCAGGAGAGTGTTCCCTGCCACAGAAACCACAAGCACCACAGACGGTTCAGAACTTTCACCAGAGACGCATGGCTTTCGATGATGAGCCGTTCAGTAAACCGTTCACTCGTCGATGGCTCGATGCGTTGACCTCCCAGGGTCAAATGTTTACCCTAGCTATAGGCCCCTCGTAGAGAAAATCATAGAAACCTCTTTCCCTGATGATGGTCGAGTCCAAGTAGGTCTACAAGGTCATGCCAAAGTCGATATCATATATATTTTTGAATCATATACCTGTAGAATGGAATTACTTCCGTGTAATAGGCATATTATACTGTAATTAATATACATATGCTCAGTTTTATTTTGCAAAAAAAGCATGATTAATATCTATGTTATCATGCATATAACAAAAAGACCCATCTGACAGAAGAAACATGGGGTCTCCACTTTTCAATCACCTGTAAAATAGCATAAACCTTAGTCACTTTCAGACAGTTTGGGTCGTCCCAAGATTAAAATATGCTTTTTGGGGGAGATTAATATACCTATACATACATGGAAATAACTCTATTGTCTTGACATCATTGTTGGTATTCCAGTGGCATTTTGCATCGGCTTGCGCTCGTGATCGAACTTTAATTTTAAAGATATGTACTGCATTTTTATAAAAATGTTATAATTAAAAGTTTATATTTTTTATCTTAATAAAAAACTTCTAATATATAGAAAATATGTATCTTGTTTCTAATTTGAAAAGTTAATTTGTAACCTATGAAAACTCCAAGTTATGTTTCGGCTGAACCACGACAATCCTAGGTTATTATCACTTACATTTTGTACGTAGACGCCACCGTGGCATCTCACATAGCTCCATCAACACGTAGGCGCCACCGTGGCACGCCACGTCAGCATATGGAGCGGGTGGGAGTCCGTTTAGACCTATATGACACCCCAGACAAGTTTGAGGATCCAAAAATACATTTTAAGAGTTCATAGACCTAGATGATAAATACACACAAGTTTAGGACCGCTGGTGCACTTCACTCATTTTTAATTTAGAAAGTCAAAGTTTGTTTGAGGAGAGGCATAGTCCATCCTAACTGTCCGATATTATAAAAACAATTTTAGACGTTGAATTCGAAGAATGATGAAAGAAACATGAGTAAAAGTAGTTGGTGCGATGTAGACTCAGCTAAACTAGATTTATAATGGAGAGAGCAGTGGTTAATCTTTCCATGTTTACGATGTCTGGAGAACGAGAAAACCTTGCAGGTTTTGACCGACCGTCATTCAAGTGTTTCTTAGTAGTGATTTATGTAGTATCTCTTATTCACCTTAGTATTTAGCTAGCTTACAATTTATTATTATACTTACTCTTAGAGGACTACGACCATGTTTGGTAAGATGTTTGATTTTTTTCTCGTAATGTTTGATTATTCATCTTATTCAAAAAATTGTGAAAATATCATTTATTTTGCTTGTGACTTACTTTATTATCTAAAGAACTTTAAGCACGGCTTATCATTTTTTATATTTGTACTAAATTTTTAAATAAGACGAAGGGCCAAACGTTGCAACCAAAAAAGTCAAACATATTACATTAGGAAATGGAGGCAGTAGTTGTTTTAGTAACCAGCGCGGAAAACGCAGTAACCGATTATTATATGATTAATTAATTATAGAAACTTAAAAAATAGATTAATCTAAAATTTTGTAGTAACTTTCATATATATTTTTTTAAAAAATATCATTTAACAGTTTGGAAAACGTGCGTACGAAAAAAGAGAATATGAGTTAGTAATACACGTTGCCAAATGCGGCCTACGCCGATTATACATACTTGGCCTGATAAGTAGCCTAAACTCTCAATGCCAACAAGAAAATGAGGTGAAAGAGAAGATGCAGTAAATTTTAGGCCACAATTGCAGCCAATGTTATGGCAGTGTTTTCCCTGCCGCTTCTTAGTACAGAGATTTGAAATGAGATGAGAGTGATGATTTTGTTTTCGTGCTTTTCTTGATCTGAACGGTTAGCATTTCCGAAGGGCCTTCCTTCATCAGCTCCGGGAAGGCCAAGAGTGCCTCCAAGTAGCACAATTGTATTCGACATCAACTTATTGGACATATATACCTGGTCTTGATGATGACATAGGCATACATCCTCTTCCGTTTTCCACATCTTTTTCAAGAGGATGGTGAAGCAAATGATTTCCCATACAGTACATCTAGAGGGACCATTATTTTCGGCTGCAGGTTGTGGGCAAGTTTGTTCTTTGTGTACACAATTTTATTGGTTGACTGAACTGACAAGGGTATGTGCTGAGTGTAAAATCAGGAGCAGTAGGAAAGAATGGATTGTTGCTGCTGGTCCTCTGGGCAAGCCTCGGAAAAATGCAGCTTTTGGTCCTTGAGAGTCATTGTGATATAAAGATACTTCCAATGTCAATCAAGAGGTATAAGAGCAGGAACAATAGCAGACTATATAAGCCAACTATAAACATATTTTAAGAAGATAAGAGATGGAGAGAAGAGCAGTGCGCTGTAGATTTGTAACCAACTGTAGCACGGACTCCAAAACATAATGTGTGTATAACAGGTGGGACAAGATAGTATATGTTTTATATATAGCTATTGTAAGAATTGGCTATTAGATTGACTATAGATAAATTAGAGCTAGCAGTTGCCTATACTTAGAGATGGCAATGGGGAATTCACCGTCGGGTTTCAGTACCATGTCCCTGTCCCCGTCAATCACGATGCGGCTATGTTTTAACCCATTCCTGATCACCACGGGGAAAAATTCCCTGTGGTTTTCCTCGGCCCGTGCTACGCTAGATGGATGAGGCGACGCCGATAGGCCAAGGGCAGGAGGATGGCGCGCCGGTGTGGCCACGCATCGCGAGCGGTGGAAGGGCTGGCGCACGTCGGCGGGCGGCGGCGTAGAGGCCGACGGAGAGGAGCGGCACACGTCGACAGGGCAACGGCTGAGCAGCCGGAGCCTGGGCAGAGGTCGGTAGAGAGACGAGGCGCCGGCATGTAGAGCAGCCGGAGGGGCGGTGCCTTGGCACGGGCACACGGGCGACGCGTCAGCGCAGGCGGAGAGGAGGCGCGTCGGTGGGCGGGACAGTGCTTCGGCGCGGGCGAAGGCTGTGCGTTGGCAGACCAGCCGGATGCATCCTTGTGTCTAGGGTTTTGCTTTATATACCTTGGTGATTGGGATTAATTTGTTTGGGCCAAAACATACATAAAGTCTATATTGGGTCCCTACATAGTATAAATGGGTCACCGTGGGGAACGGGCACGGGGAGTGGTGCACCGTCCCTGTCCCTGCCATCCTCGATGGGGATAAGTTCCTAACCAAATGATTCCCCATGGGTGGTGGACATTAACTATCCCTGTCCCCTAATGGGTGAATTCACCGCGAGAAATCGGTGATCAGGTCCCCGTTGCCATTTCTATTGAACTTGCTCTAAGAGGGTATAGGACAAATTGTAAGGTCAAATTGTATGGAGTTGTTGATTTTTGTTAGGAGGGTATAGGGCATTGTTCGCTTCAGAGGGAGATATCTGGCTGCTTGGGTCTCTTGAATTATTGTTTTTTAACATATAAACGATATATTCATCTACCCTATAGTGCACAAACATGATTTACTCATCATCATCATGATATGACGCATCCAACGGCCTAAATCGATCTATACTGGATTGGGCGATCGAATTGACTCCCCTCTCTCTAGCCACCTCGTCGCCTCATTTGCCCATCCCTGAACCCTAGGTGCTGTCGCTGCCATCACATGTCCGTGGCTCGGACTCGTCGTCATCTACATCACCGGGTCCATGGTCCACCGTCGCCCTACCCCACCCCACCACTCTCTTCGCCGCCCCTCTACGCCCTCCTGGCCCCGCCGAATCGGACACCTCCATCCCTCGTTTGCCACCTCCTCTATGTTTTGGGCAGCCGCAGCCTGTACTCAAGGTTAGAGAGATTTTCTCTTCATAAATAAGGATATTACTACATACATAGAAAATATGAAATAACAATACCTGCGAATAAAAACAATTTTGTAATCTACCCTATAGTACACAAACATGATTTACTCATCATCATCATCATCATCATGTGACGCATCCAACGGCCTAAATCGATCTATACTGGATCGGACGATCGATCTGACTCTGTTAACGCCAGATTTTGGCAAATTGCTGTTATGGATTGAAACGTGGTTAAAAGACTGAATCAGACAGAGGAAGGCAGATCAGCTGGAGAAAGAAGTTGAAGGCGATACGGTTGTGGCCGATAGAGTTTGGATCGGATAGGAACTGGGTTCGATTGGGCCCAAAAATTAAAGATAGATTTGGTGAATGAGCCACTAGTCCGTGTAAATTAGTTAGGTTTTATCTTAGAGTTTGTTTAGGATTTTGGACTTAATTAAAGTCCAGATATTGTAAGTTAGTTACTAATGCGGATTCTTATCCGGTTAGGATAGTTAGATCCGAGGGTATAAATATGTGTGCCCGGGGTCCTTGTAAATCATCAATCAAATCAAACACACATCTTCAGTGCATCGCCAAATTACTCGACTTGCTGGGCTTTCGGCACGAGGTTTGTCAGCTTCGCAATGTAATTTCTAGTTCGTCAAAACCCGTCGATCGGCTAGAACAGGATTGTCTTGGTTAAGTCCGATCTCCTGCCTAGTTGATCGACGGGTTGAGTTCTATTGTACTTTAATCTGTTATGGGTTTAGAGTAGCAGTAGTTCTCGATCAAGTCCTCGTGGGTCCCTCTATTTGATTTGTTAATGTGAATTTAGTTAACTCGATTCTGTCTCGGTTCGGTCCGATAAATCTAGTTAGCCTAGATCGCGTTATCAAGTTGGACTGAGTGCTTGTGAGGGTTTATCGCTGGAGTTCTAGCCAGTATTTTGTTGGTTTATTTGTTAGATTCATCAATCTTCGTACTCCTAGAATTATATCGTGCTAGATCGCACACTGTCTTGGTTAGGTCCGATCTATGCCTGTTTAGTTCAATCTGTTTATAGGAATTCGTCCGATCGGCTAAGTTTAATAGATTACGCTAGTTTGATATCCTGTTGTTAGATATTACAATGCTCAGTTGATTTCACACATAGTTATGCTTAGGTCTGTACTGTCTCGGTTGAGTCCGATCTTCTAGGTCTACTGTGAGCGTGTATGCGGTTGATTATTAGTGTTTTATGCTAATAATTGGTATAGCGATCTAGTTTACATTAAGTTCCATGTTTAGTCTCTTATCGGCTACTAATTTGCATGTGCGATAAATGCCAGATCAGTCCGATCGGCCGATTAATCTTAAAACTGTCTTGGTTGACATGAGTCCGATCTTTTAAGATTAATTGGTTGGTTAGTCTGTTTGGTGTTTATCCTACCTCTAATTCAGCCGATTGAGCATATTTATACCTGTCATCATGAAATTCCTATAAAGTCGATTGTCTAGTTCATCGGCTAAGGTCCTGGAACGGTATCAGCTATACGACCGATAGCGATTTCGGGTTTAAATTTTCTATGTCATACCTTGTCAATTACAGGATCAAACTGACTAGCATGCCCAGCATTTCTAAGAATTAGGTCCTGCACTGGAGTGGTCTTAGATTAACTCTCAGACCTACGTGTGTGACCGTTGTTATTATTTTTAGCGTCAACAGACTCCCCTCTCTCCAGCCACCTCCTCACCTCATTTGCCCATCCCCAAACCCTAGCCACCGTCGCTATCATCACACGTCTGTGGATCAGACTCATCGTCATCTACATCACCAGGTCCGCGGTCCGCTGCCCCCTACCCCGCCCCGCCACTCTCTTCGCCGCCCCTCTATGCCCTCCCATCCTCGTCGGATCGGACGCCTACGTCCCTCTTTGCCATCTCCTCTATGCCCTGGGCAGTCGCAGCCTGTGCTCAAGGTTAGAGAGTTTTTCTCTTCATAAATAAGGATATTACTACATATATAGAAAATGTGAAATAACAATAACTGTGAATAAAAGCAATTTTGTAATATGTTTGAAGTTCTGAAACCACAAGTTGTCATAATCTAATTCCGCATGTCAATAAGTTCAGCTTTAGGACAATTTGGTTGTAGATTGGCAAACATTTTGGCTGGAAAACATCACATTTGCATACTGAAACAACATAATGGAGGTATAATTGCAGTTTTTCCATAGAGGTGTATATGGTGCTTTTTTTTAACAACCTTGCTGATGATGATAGCTGTCAAGAAACTTGACAATAAGCTAATAAAAAAAGTAAAACAATTACAAACAAAGAGACATGAAGAAAGTTAAGTGTTAATCAAGAAAGTGTCAATTATTTCCTTGCATGCTTAATTCTAAATGTAATATGCAAAGTGGAGTGCACTGCGCATGAATAATTTTACCTATGCAGCGAGAACCAAAAACATAATATTCCAGATGAATCATGATCACAATTTTATTGCCAATAACATGTACATATGAGGCGAGATTAAACTCCCCGTATAATCAGTAGCCAATATAATTTCAAGCATGCATAAAAATACAGCTATATAGATCGGGATCTAGGAACTTAGAATGTACTTCCAGGAAAAGAATAAACCACAATTTGACAAAACCAAATAGATTATGTGATATGCCAGGTCACCTCTTCCACAACCTTGTCATCCGCCACCGCCTCTATGGCAGGTGCATCGCCCCTCTACGTCGGGTTTGCTGCCGCCTCTTCTACATCCTGGTCAGACACTGTCGCCTCGTTATTTGTCTGAAAGACTCAACTTCCTTTTCTTCCATTGTACAACTACAAGATTCAACTTCCTTTTTTCCCTAAAAGAAAGAACTAAAAGACTATATTATCGTGCAACAATGCAATTAGCTTAGTAATTAGTAATATTGCCTCCTTCCCCAATAGTTCTAGAAAAAATGAAATCCATACAACAAAAAGAATCTTAGGAAAGTTCAGACAACAAAATAAACCTAGGAAAAAGTAATATTGAAGGTTTTGGCAGCGGCAATAATGCTATGTTAGCAACTGAAATTTGGAATGTTTGATCATTTTATAAGAAATAAGATAAAGAAAAACAGGGACCCTATATCGAGATGACAAGAAAACTACAAATACAACAAGATGTTACTCATTTAACAACAAAAATGAATTAGTTGTTTCTAATAACACTGAAATGGATATTCTACTGAGCAGTTTATATGAATGTACAAATAGGATGTGTCTTTAAAGAGAAAGTAATGATTTGATTCTAAAGTTTGCATTTAGAGATAGTCAAAACTTTGTCATTGCACCTCCTTTCATTTAGAAAAAACATGTCATTCTGCTGAAAACTTATTATCTAAATTGAATGTATCCGTAGCCCGTTTTATGAATAGTCTATTTAATACTAATTTCTTTTTCAATCTTAACAGCATGATAAATTAAAACTTTGTGAGAAGAAGAGGAAGAACATGACCAGCCTAGATAATATGTAAGTTCTAGCTTTTTAAATTGTTACCTGGTGAATCAAACTATTCCCTTCATCAAACATATTATTTTTATGGTGTTCTATATTTTGTTTGCTCTTCTGTATACTGTCGATGCTCTAGCAGTAAACTATGGATGATGATATGCTGAAATCATTTTTGATAACTTCTGCACTCGACATCTACATGAATCTTGTTTACATATTACTCTTTGTTGGCTAGTCTTTTACTGTAAGATGATACTTAAATTAATGAAAATAAGTTTACCACATCAAACCATCAACTTGTTTCTAATGTTATCAAATTTTGTTGCTTTTTTTTGCCTACTCAAACAATTGGTTATTTTAGGTAGCCATCTGTTTGGGATCAATAATGAAATACTCGGTTGTAGTGCCAAATTAAATGCAAGTTGATATCAATACTTCTGTACCGCCAAAGGTATAAAACTTAAACCTTTTTTCTTGACAAATTAGAAAATAGAGCACACATGATGTTTAGGAAGACATGCAAATGCGATCATCAAAATTGAGCGCACCTATGTACAACATAGTCAAGGTGCTGTGTTTGATTCAAAATTTAGTAAAAGTTAACTCCAAATTTAGAATTTATTTTATTAATTTTTCCCAACCTGTACTTGCTTAACTTTTTTGTGGCTTGGATTTCAAATTAGAAGTTGATGTTAGAAAAAGCTTGTGATTCTAATCTTTTAAGTACGTGTTGAGGAATCATATATAAATATGTGTTGAAATCTATTGGTTTAAATCATGGCAATGGTATCATCAAGGAAAGGTTTATTCTTTTGGGGAATTTTAGGATAAACTAACAGAATACTTCTCTCTGATTCACAAATATGTCTTATATTGCCTATTATATACTTACCCAACTAGAGTGTATAAATAAATAAATATAGATTTTAGTTGTTCATCATTGAACCAACTTCAAATTAATAAACACCCGTCATACAAAAAGACTACGTAGTATGAATCAAAATGTTGGAAGGAATATAATCAGTCAAATACCCACTCAATTGTATTTTACCTGACAACTCTTTTAATTCTATTTTGGTGTGTTCACTTGATCTGAATTTGGTTAGTTGGACTATTCATAAACATGCAGATCCCTCAATTGGGAAATTGAACTTTTTGACACTTATAAGTGGTCAAAATAGATTTACCACTCGCTATCTATGACATGTAGACCCTCATAAGTCTATGACATGTGGGTCTAGTGACAAATCTGTTATAAACATTCGTAAGAGTAGCAAAAAGTTAAATGCCCCCTCTCTCGGACATTAACTTTTTAATGTATGCACATGTTTCATTTGTTGCTTCGTTTGCCGTGGAGCTTCAAACTCGATGAAACCACAACAATTGTTTGGGTTGTGACTGGTTTAATTGTGTTAGTGCAGATTGGCTGACAACCAATTCATGGATTGTTTATAAGGCTAATGATGATTTGTCTTGACAAATAATTCATTACTCGGGTTTGTTGCAATTCAATGGTTATAAAAAACAAGCTCAATATACAATTTAAGCACCTTGGTTCACAGTGGGACTTTCAATTTCAAAATTACCGTGTTGCTACTCTTCAGGCGTTATTCTAAAGCTCTATTGTTCGTTAGTACATGCCTCTCTGTTTTCCTCACCAAGATGTCGGCTAGTGACTCTATAGTGTCGCTACTCCTTTTTTGCAAGATTAGGATAATTTCTAGGGTCAAAATTTCTTCCCTAAAGTATAATTACTTTTATCCACACCTATTTTGTTCTCATTTAAAATTGATGACTATGACTAGACATTTATTATTCTACTTTATGATGAATACTTGTATTTGGTATGTATATTTGAACCAATTTATATGTTATATTTTTTCAAATCAAATTTGCATTAAATGCATGCCAGTTTCTATATCAATAATATTATAACAATTATTTACTACTATCTTTTTGCCTTGTTTCTTGCTATGTATTAACTAAAAATGTTAGAAACTGGCTAAATCTAATTTCTTATATTGCGGACGTGTCATAAAAACATGAGTCTTACAACATCATTCCTACATCTATACGGGAATATGTAAAGCACATAAGAAATTAGATGGTTTCTGCATATACAAATAGTGATATCATTTTACGCATGTTGCTTTATAATTACTACCACTACAACAACACTTTATATAGATCTTCTTTTTGTGTGAATTTAAACTAGCCTTATTTTCATCATCATATCATGTATTGTCTTTTGGTTATTCGTTTGAATTTACTAAATGACACCGTACCCGAGGGCGTGAAGAGGAGTTTGATCTGGTAAATACGTTTAACCAAAAAATTTGATAAATTATTTTTTACTTATTTCTTAGGTTTAGACTATTATATTTTTTCTTCGGAATCAAAATCAACCCATTTTAGGCGTAGTTGTCATACTTAGAAATTTTAAAATTACAATATAAAATATAGTGTAACATATAAAGTGATAATATAATGTTTGACTATTTTCTTAAATAATAAAGTTAATATGAGAAAACCACATGTATTATGGCCTGTGTCACTCACATAATCCCTATTATTATGGTCATAAGACTTCACAAAACCATGGTCCTATGTATATTGAGCACACATTTACTTTAAGAAATTTCATCCTATATAGTGTTAATGGAATTTTTAATTACTAATTTCTTAATACAAGTTGTTGACATAATTCTTCCATATGCATAATGCTATTTTAAATATTAAATTTACTTGATATTTAGAAAAAGGTGGAGTTATGTGAAATATGTGGTTACTTTTGTTATATTTGTTATAAATCTGATAATTATAGTACGTTATAAATAGATGAGTGACATTTGTTATAAATTAGTAGTACATTATAAATAATTCTAACATCTCATTACATATATTGTTTAGTGTCAAATAAGACTATAGCTATCATATTTTTTATTATCATACCTAGATATATCTTCATGTTACTCTTGCTAATAATCATTCATGTGCTGCATTGTGAGTTACTCATGTTAAATTATATTTCACAATTGAACACTTTATATTTAAAAATAATACTTTAAATATGCTATTATTTTATAATGTATTATCGAACATATTATCTCACCGTACCATTAGCATGAACACATTAGTAATAATGGTAAAACACCAAACATATGGTGATGAAATTGTAGTGGGTTTAAATCTTGATTCTCATGAATTGTACAACTAGAATATGCATGTAGTAATGTAGTTTAATTAAATAGAGGATATGATAGTAGAATTATGGGAAATAAGAATGGTGTGAACAATGACAATTTTTTTATCCCTGTGGAGAAGCACATGCATTGTGCTAGTATATTATAATACAACTAAAATAAATAAAATATACTTTCCCATATAACATGTAACCCATGAATAATTCATTAAATTTGATTTGATACGAGACTATTTATATTTGATAATTTCTTAATATTAAGTTGTTAAAGAGATAATTTTCCAATTTTAAGATGACAGTAGGTGGGGTGGCAAATTTATTAACAACATCATATTTTAAAGAAGTGTAGATAATTGTATTACAATATAAGAGTTGTATATTGAATTCAATTATAACTATATCTAACTCCATACAAAATTATCCAGCAAATACGACTGATTATATTATAAAGAAAGCTTTAAAGAAAGCAAATTGAGGCTTGAAATTATCATATTAATACAAGAAAAATAAAAATATATTAACTATATAACTGATAGATCATGATAAATCTGGATTATAATGCTATACATTGATTGATATAACTATATATAAAATATAATATATCTATAGAAATAGAAATTAAGAGTTGTATATGAAATTCAAACCTATAAAAACAGAATCTAAGAGTTATATATAAATTCAATAAAATAAAAGTTAAGAGATATATAAGTAAAACAAATATATTTTTATATACGATGATATTAATAGAATAAAATCTGAGAGTTATATAAGGAAAGTGCGAGGGCCTGTGGGTCGATGGGTTGCGGCTACGGGCGCATCGTGTAGTCATGGTCAATTCCATTACTAGTCCCCTATAAAAACCGAAGAAGAAACTCAGAAAACTTGTCGTGTGAGTCCAACCGATCCAAATCCCTTTCGTCACCAAAAAGAGAAGAAGAAAAACTAGAACACTAACCCCACTCGTGGCGCAGCGAGCAACCAACTAGTCGAGCTTCTCTCTGCGGCCGATGACCCGTCGCGGTAGCTCCTCTCTTCGGACAGACGAATCCATCGAAGACCTCGACGCTAGCTCCTCCTCCTGGACACCGCCACTCCTGACGATAAGGTTAAACATTGGGTGTCCCTGTACCAGATCCACTTTGTGAATATGGTTACATGAACGGGATGACCATTATTTCGTTGATCTACATGTTCCCCAATTTTGATATGAAACAATCATTGGATGCACTAAATAGAAAAGAAGCATGCTGGAGTTTATGTAGATAGTTCCCTGCATACTTCTTTATTTATCTCTAATTTGATCTGCGAGTTCATGCCTGTAAAATTGGTGTGTGGTCTGAGATATTGTGTGCTTCCATGAACTGGTTCACCATATTTTTAGTGTCTTACTGATTGTATGTCAACATGAAACTATTCTCATAGTGCTTATTAATAGTACCATATGCTTTTAAGCCACACCGATGTTTTGTAATATTTTTTAGTTGAAGTTCCTCCTGATTGTTCGTTTTTGCTTCTTTGTGAATAACTATGTTTTAAACGCCTTATTCCTACTATTAATTCTGACAGCTCTCCTACTGCCATTACTACTCACTAATGCTGAATTTTGATGACCATGGGGAGTATAGGGCTATAGGCTGGAAGTACTTTTTTAAATCATGGGAATGATCACGCCACATTCATGGTTTTTTAAAATTGTAATCTAGGATCAACTTATGGAATACTTGTACTAGGGATATCCGTAGACTATACATATACATATGGTAAGGGTTACCGAATAGGAAAGCAATCATATTTGTACTAAATCGGTTAGGAGTTTGGTAATTGCCGGATGGCATGCCACATACACCTGGCCAACCATATTCATAGGATAGATTCTAGTCTTATTAGATTAGGACTCTACCATATCTGTAAGCTCTATTTCCTACTATATAAGGGGGATAGGGGCACCCCTCAAGGGGAGGGTATATTCAGATCGGCTATTCTCTAGTTGATCTGTATACAATCGAATACAATCGCCAAGCAGGAGTAGGGTATTATCTCATATACCGAGAACCTAAACTTGGGTAACCTTGTGTCTTCATCCTAACCATCGATCTTTGCACCTCGCTAGCCACCCCTTATATATTGCCGATCCAGATCGTAGACAGTTGATGCGCCAAGTAGGGGAAGCTACTCCGAGGTTTTCGACGAGATCAATGGACCTAAACTCGAAGATCATAAAGACAAAGTTTGTCCCAAGGCAAACATTCAAGTTCGGCGACATCAGACTCCTCGCCGACCAGTGTGGTGTGCTCTCCTGCACGTATTATACTAAGATTGCGGTGGTATTTGTGATATTTCTATTTGGATAAATCTAGGCATGTATATTTCCTGACAAACATATTATACTAGATGAAAAGAATTTGGCCAAAAAAATCTACATATGAAAGTAGCTCTTAAAAAGTTTAAGGCTTATTTATAATCACTTGACCATCACTTAACTTGGTCTTAATAAAAAGTAAAAGCAATTAGCAATAAACAACTAATTATAAGAAATGTCATCGATGAGTGTGAGTTATATGAAATGGCCAATGACTCTATCTAAGAAATATCATCGCTATTAGGGCACCATCAGCAGTCATTCGTTAAGTGATAAACAATGTATTTAACGGCACGAGATGACGTAACTTTAACAGCAATGACATTTCCTAGACAAAGTCGTTTGTGCGATGATATTATGTAGAACTTGCATTCGTCGATGATATTTCTTATACTTAGACATTTGTCAATGGTATTCTTATATTCTCCTGCTAGAATGTCATCACTTAAAGATGAGCTTTGATAAATGCCACCTTCAACTAGTTATTCCAATCACTTAATTTATTTTCAAACCCTATCGAAACCACCCATCAGATTTGTGCAAGGTATTAGGTCTAGTACCAACATGTACCACATATATTATGTATAGATATACCAACATGTACCACATATATTATGTATAGATATCAAGCCATGTAACTCTCATGTATCATGGGTGGTACTTGTAGGTATCAGACGTGGTACTTGGGTATCCAATATGGTATCCATAAGTATCAGATGTGGTATCCATATATATCGGACTTTATACCTTTGTATCCGGTGGCGATAGCCTTACCCTGTGCCGCTTTCGCGTGACCGCGCCCCAGCCCCTCACGCCTGCTTCTCAGGCCCACCTCAGCGGACAGAGGCCGCCAGAGTGCTGCCGCAATGAGACAACAACCTATGCCGACGGCCAACGCGGTTAAACGGAGCGGCGACGAGTTGATGATGCCTGGAGCGACCCGAGTCACCGACCACCAAGCAGGTGGCGGCTGTGGGCTACGGCTGTGCTACTCAGCGAACCAACCTCCCTCTTAGGTGAGTCCTAGGGTTCCAAGGAATAAAACCCATGTATCGGGTGCGACATCCATAAGTACGAGACCTAGTACCTAGGTATCATGGTTGGTACCTATAGTATCACTAGTTATATGTCCGTGCTAACGCTACGACGATATTTAATAATACAAATTAATTATGAATATGTTATACCATTCACCGTCAGTCATTTCATAATTCAATACAAACTGGATTGCACTATTCCAAACAACCCTACGATAATTCATAACATATGAAGTTATTGGCCATTTACAAACCAAAAGTTCGCATGGCTACATACATCCTACTACATATATTGTAGCCTACTAACATCATGGCTCATGTCCATGGCATTCCATGGAATATTTACACATTAATACCATATGGCAAGCTGTGCTAAAGATATTAAGTTCTATATTGTGGCTAACTACACAAAACCAAACTAAACCAAACAGGAGTACAAAATCATTGACATGCTAATGAGTTCCGGTGTTAAACCGAAGCAAGAATAACTCATCAATTTTTGTCCTTGTTAATAATTTTTACACTTAACTGTCATGTTTTTGCACACTTGAGCTGTCATGATAGGGTTTTATTCCTTGATTTATATTCAGAAAGAATCCAGTCTCTCTGATTTGGCCCTTGTCACCGTGTACAGACTACAGACAGAGCCGACCAACCAACCAACCATCCAGGTTGTCTAGTATTTCCCCTACAAACAATTAAATTGAAAGTCAACTTGATTTTTGACAGCAAAATGAAATAAGTGGTTCCAGAAGAGTGGAATATGATAAATTTGTATTTATGAGAACACCATCAATCCAACCATCTTAACTTCTTGCTAAAACATGAATAAAAAGATACTTTATTGTCCAGATCAAATCCTATCCTAGGAACACCGTAAGTAGATCAAAACTCAGAAATAGTATACTGTAGTTTTTGGCAACTGACATAATAAAACTTGATGCTATAAAAGCTCTAGACATCCATAGAAGAACAAAAACAAAACGCGATCCTTATTCCACCAGCATCGCAGGTGTCAGAAGCCCTGGCCCCCTCCCCCTTCAACCAAGCTCGTCGCTGCCAGATCAGGTTTGTCACTTATGTTGGGCATGCCTTCAATTAAAAACAACTGAGAAAAAACAACACCCATCATCTTCCTCCTACATCATGCATCTCCTCCTTCGGTCTCATTGATTGTCCTCGGAACAACTATTGCACGCAGCAGGGAGTTCACTGGTCAAACAAGCTCATGACACTGGTCCCTCGCTAAATTCAACTGAATCAAGCAAGCTCCACGAATCCTGAACACTCTTATCCAAGCAAGTCCATCTATCCTATATAGTAATACCTTCACGGATTCCACTACAGAGCTGAAATATAGTACACCAGTTTGAGAAAGGTATAGCAAACATATATAAACTAATTAATTATTTGCTATGAAATACTATTTCACCTACTGAAGCATCATGCTTGTACAATGATGTTAAAACACTGATAAAAGTTAAGCAAAGAAAGTCAATAATGTATTCCTAATCCTACCGATATCTGACTAAACAAATTGAAAAATGCATTTACAGCTTTAACCTGGATCCAGTATTACAATGGCATGCATTTTCAATCTAGATATCACCAAACTTTGCTAGAATGAGGCCACTTTATACTTGCCTTGCTGTTAGAATTAAGTAAGCAGATGAGACATGCAGGCTGAATGGCCACAAATTCAAGAGGGAAACCATACATTGAGTGACCATAAACCACCGGTATACAACATATTGATTCGTCCAAATTGAATGGTCACCTAGCTGTTCTTTTTCCTTCACAAAACAAGCTAACATGTGTCCTCTCTCTTGAAAAAGGATGCCTAAACCCTTCCCTGTAAACAAATCTTCAGCTTCTGCAAATTTCCAGATCCGTAGCTTCTGCATTGAAAAGCTAGTGTTCTAAACCTTAATAACTCTGCAAATTTAAGTCCAGGGGAATTTATCCAACAGCTGATCAGAAGCTCTGATCAGTGATCAAAGAGGAAACATGCAAGAAAGAAGTAATTAATCAACTTGAGCTTAGCCTACTCTAAACTCTGAATTTATCTCCTTGAGCATCCAAACATAAAACAAAGACGCCAAACTAATGATCCATCCCGTTCAAATCCATCGATCTCTTGACCAATATTTACACATGGAAGCAAAAAAAAAAAAAGGAAGAAAGAGATCATGAGAACTTGCCAAGAACAAGGGCTGACCAAGTCCATTCAAGGTGTGCATCAAGACGCCGCCGCAGCAAGGTCGCTAGCTGGGGCGGTGGCAGCAGCGTGGCAGTAGGGGCGTGGCAGGTTATGCATGAAGAGTGCCGGCCTCCGGTGAGGCCATCTCTCGATGCACTGCACTTGGAAGCCATGGCCGCACACCGGCATGAGTAAGTGGCGGAGGACGGTAAAAGTTGAGGTATGGCATATGTCTAAAGTTAAAAACTGATGCACACTAAAGTTCTTCAATTACACGATGATATGCGATTATTTTTTGAACAAGAAAACAATATATAACTTGCAAATATAAAAGTAAGCATTAAAATTTAAAATATACCTCAATAAAATGAAGATTGAATATTAGTGCTAGATGAGAGTAGCACAGACGATATGAATAATTTGCCACTGCCCCGCTGCAAAACAAAAATCAGTGCCATATTAGTAAATTCACAATCAAAATAGATATATTGACCTAAGAAAATAGAAGAAGATTGTAAAGCCATACCAAAACCATGTGTCAATTGTATTTCTATAGTTTTTTTCTTCTCAATTGTCAAACTAATAACTAAATGAAATCACAAATTTTAAAATGAGTATATAAAATCACAAATTTATGAATCAGAAAATGAAATCACATATTCACAGTTTTTCTTCTTTATTTACCTTCCCGGGTCCCGGTCTCCTAGCTGCCCCCTGTCGCAGTGCTGCTCGCATGCTTTTGCTTGGCGCTTGCCCTGCCCAGTGCCATCAGCAGCAGAAAACGGCTGCTTGCATGCCGCGTGCCTGTGCCTGCGCGGCTGCGCCGCGCTGATGCCGGCGGCGATAGCCTTACCATGTGCCACCTTCGCGTGACCGCGCCCCAGCCCCTCACGCCTGCTTCTCAGGCCCGCCTCAGCGGACAGAGGCAGCCAGAGTGCTGCCGCAATGAGACAACGACCTATGCGGACGGCCGGCGCGGTTAAACGGAGCGGCGGCGAGTTGACGACGCCTGGAGCGACCCGAGTCACCCGACCGAGCAGGTGGCGGCTGCGGGCTACGGCTGTGCTACTCAGCGAACCAACCTCCCTCTTAGGTGAGTCCTAGGGTTCCAGGTGGGCTGTGGCATGTGGGCCGTGGCTGCTTGCAGGCCACCAGATACACTGGTCCGCCGTCTAGTCCCCTGCTCAGCCACATCGCCGCCTGCTGCCATGTTCAACCTCGCGTTGCTGCCGCTGTGCTGAGGAAGCTCGCCGCTCGCCGGGAGGAGGGGAGTTATCACCGGTGTAAGGTATGGTGAGCGCCATACCTTGCCACACTTGGTCCTCCGCCACTCATGACGCGCACAGTGTTCTGGTCGACGAACTCGGCGAGGCAGATGGCTCACTCCGCCGCGCTGGCCTGCTTAGTGCCCGCCGCCAAGGACACCAGCGCTGGAGGAGGCAGTGGTGGCTCGGCCTCGGTCATAGGAAGCTTCTTTGGGTCCTCCACAGCCGCACCGATGGCGGCGCCTCGTTGCCTGGCACGACGGTGCCGACGGAGCAGGTACCTGACGCCAGCCTTAAGCGAGAGGGCGAGCGCGAGCGCGAGCGCGGTGAGCAGAGCGGTGGGACGGGAGGGTGGCTAGGGTTTGGCGGGGGGGTGGGCGACTGGAGGAGAGGGATAGGGATGAGGCGAAGACGACAGGAGGAGATGCGGTTTTTGGGTGTTCGCGATGAGGCAAGGAGGCGGGTGGAGTGGGGGAGTCACATCTACCGTTGGATCTGATAGAGATCAATTTACATCGTTGGACATGTCACATGAGTATGATGATGACTAAATCATGTTTGTACATGATACCGAAATGTACCATGCCTAATATTTGAGTTTTATCACACAATCTGAGTTTACTCTAGCCTTAAATCATTTAATAAATCATTGAAAAACAATTCACCTAATTAATTTAGAAGAAAATCCCTAATTGAGTTAATTTAATTAAATTAAAGCTTGCCGAAATATTCTAAAATATCTCAGAAACATCGCAAAATATTAACCAGACTTAAAATTGAATTTCAGTGAAAAAATGTGCTTAAATTAATTATTAAAAATTGGTAAAATTGGAGGCTTTTCTCTCTCTCTTTCCTCTCTCCCTTGGTCGTTGGGCCGCCGGCCCAACTCCCTCTCTCCTCTCTCTTGGCCTGCCTTCTCTCCCTCCCACTTGGGCCGGCCCTGCCGCCCCACTCCGCGTCGAGGCCGGGCCACGCACGCCAACCGTCCCCGCCCTACGCATCGTCGCCACCCGGCCGCCGCCCCTCCCCACCCCTCTAAATACCCCAGTGCGCGCTGCCGACGCCCCCCTCTTCCGCCGCTCGATCCCGCCGCCGAGAATCGCGCCGTCGAGCCGCCTCTCCCGTCGCCTTGTCCGCGCCAGCGAGTCGTCGCCGTCACGCCACATTCATGGTTTTTTTAAAATGTAATCTAGGATCAACTGTTTACATTTTCCGACAATACTAGTTAAATTTTTAGGTGGCTTTTTGCTGAGGTTTGAGCAGCTTAGTAGCTTTTTTAGGCCCTGGTTGTAATTGAGCCCTATACGCTCCAGTGTGATTAATTGTGAATGATATAGGTCATTAAACTCGTTGATAATGCTTTCATGCAACAAACATTGTAATTTCATTGCTTTCCCGGTAATGAAATTTGGGTGTGCCCGTTGTGGCAAAAACAATGTTAGTTACACCATATATTTCAATCCCTCCTTCAGGCATTAACAACAACTATTGAAACAGTTTACAGAAACAAATAGGTTAACTCCAACCAGCCAAGGGCATTACAGATGTTGCACACATCAATCGGCACAAAGCAGGGTTGAAAAACAGTCAAAGCAAGAAGCGGCTTTTGGAGGAGCTTTAGCCCAAACAAACAGGCCCTTGAGCATGGAAATGGTACGCTAACATGGATCGGGCAGTCCAATCCTATGCTTATGTTTGTGGGATTACTTCTCTATCTCTCTCTGTTTGTGTGGGACTGATTTGTATGTGGTCTTGTGCAGCAACCCAAGTTGCATGGTTTGGAGAAGGCTCTAGAGAAGGTTTGCATAGTCCCTCACCAAACCTTACCTCACATCCGTTTTGATGACAAGCTTATGCACACGCATTAATAGTCGAATTGCAGTTGTGCTGCAACCTCTAGTCCTCCATGTTTACTTTGCCTAGATTGGCTCGATGAAACCGTGAATTCAAGTAACTGAATCAGCTGTTTATTTTGAGCATTTGTGATGCATATCAAGCATCATATATGTTAGTAGCACCGGTGAAATGCACGAGCAATAGACATAGGAACATGTATACATTTGGTAGTGTGAGCCTGTGAGGCTTCTTCACCCCACCACACAAACACACACAAAAAAGATAGTTTCAAGGAGGTACTTGGTGTGCGGTACAAATGAACTGTGTTTTGTTTAGAGTTTTTAACTCCACAGCTCACTTTATTCACTTTTCTTCTTTGTGGATGCATGCAGCAACTTGACAAGAAAAAGTTAGAACGGAAACTGAAGAAACATCAGAAGGTATTAGTTAAGGGTTGTTCTCAAAACATGTTTTTCTTTTGGCCTGAGTTGCTAATATGTAACCTAATGCCTTAATAGTAATTGAAATCTTACTGAACGGTGATTTTACAGAGGCTAGAATTTTGCTGAATTATAAATTTGTTTGTTAATACTTAATACTGTATGTGTGAATAGTCATATGGGTTAAGTGTTGTGCTTACACAGGCTAGAGAGAAAGAAGAGAAAAGACTTAAAGCAAAACAAAAGGAGGCAGCTATGTTTCAGGTTGATACAATTCTTTAATTTGTATGCGAATGTACAGTCAACCAGATTTGTACCAAACGAAATGATTGCTGGATATGGCTTAATTCTTCACACTGCTTTGGTTTCTGTAGGCGCAAGCAGCTTTATATGTACTCAAGAAGGCTGAGAAGAAACATAGGGAAAAAGTTGTGGAGGATGAAAATTCTGAGGATTTTATTGATCAAGAGACTCCTAATGGGCAGAAGAAACTGCTTGCACCTCAGATGGCCGAGCAGTATAGTCCAAGAATGGTTGAGAAATCGTATGATGCCAAATTAGTAGTTTATATCTCTTGGTTTTTATAGGCCATAGTGTTGGGAATTATTGCTGAACTGCATGTCTACCTTTCATAATGCAGATGGTATGCCTGGTGGGAATCATCAGGATTTTTTGGGGCAGATTCTGCAAGCACAAAACCACCATTTGTTATAGTAAGTGTTTCATGCTATTGAAGACTGCAAGATATGCTACATGCTTATTTAGCAAACCGCATCTTATGAAATCACCATAGTGCTTTTATATGGTCAAACCGTTCACACAAATGCTGATTAGCTTCCAGCAAATAGTTAAGTTATTCCATTTCAGGTTATGCCACCTCCAAATGCGGCTGGAGCTCTTCACATAGGCCATGCTCTTACGGTGGCTATAGAGGTAGTGTTTTTTGCGCTTAGAGAAGTGTCTATATCGTTTTAACTGTACTGATATTTCCTAGATAATGAGTTTGAGCAATGCAGGATGCCCTGATACGCTGGCGGAGGATGTCAGGTTATAATGCTCTATGGGTCCCTTGGGTGGACCATGCTGACATTGCTACACAGGTCTGCATTTAACAATTGGTTCACTATCTGCTGGAGTTCATCTTATCAAATATATAACTATAGACTGTAGAATTTGTTAGCTCATGTATTCCTTGGTAGCACATTCTCCCATCCAACTTATGTGATGGGTAGAAATCAGTATTAGCGGTGGTGGTGGTTCATGTGCAGCCATTGAAAGACAGCTTTCAACAAGGGTATTTATGCCATGTTAGTAAAAGAGCTGTAATTTTAACAGAACTTTCATAATTATGTTCGGAATCACGCTATTAATTTGTTTATATTTGGACTTAGCAGCTGCGCATTCTTGACTTTTTTTCCTTTACAAATCACCCTACCTTTTTTGTGTTGCTCCTGTACCTTTTAGAAACATGATACTATTTATAAGTACTGTATAATCTCGCGTAAATATGACCTTTTTCTGTTCATGTGAAAACTATTTATAAGTTTAATTTTATTTGGCATCTATAGTTCAAAGTTTTCTTCTCTTTGTATTACACACTGCTGGACAATTGACTACTTCAATTTTATGTACTTCCTTGATGGTGAGCTTCATTTTGGCTTATTTTCTGTTGCACATCAGTTTGTAGTAGAAAGGAAGCTTATGCGTGAAAGGAATCTGACAAGGCATGACATAGGGCCTGAAAATTTTGTTTCTGAAGTAAGCACTTTTTGCCGTGACACATGATTATGTTTGTCAGCCAATGGTTTATTCATGTCCATTATAGTGTTGTCTGTTTCGTCTGATTAATTCCATACCACCAAGCTTCTTGCGGTGGACCAGTTAGAGCATTCAACTCCGGGAGTCTTTGAAACTCCCGTCCGACCTGGGTTTGAAGTGCTGAACCTTCTTAAGAATAAAAGCCCGTAGGGAGTCTCCCACTCTCCACTGTGGTTGTGTTTTTTTATTAATCATATACCTGATGTGATGCAACATATTATATTGGAGGAACCACTCTGATGTGCTGATAGGTAGATGTAGCACAAAGTTTTGAAGGAACAGATTCAGCGTGCTAGTAGATAATGCTCTAACGGCAGTTTGAACTTTGAATACCATGGATAAAGCTTAAGCCAAGGCTCAAGGAAGAGATCTAATCCAGAATCTGAAATAGGAATATCAAGCTCTATTGATAAGGTTCTGAGTACATGTGAACTACAAAGCTAGAGAGCACTGCCTCTATTTATAGTACACAACTCACATACAAGTATACAACTGAGATGACAACCAAAGCGACAACTAAGATATTACTCATAATAACTGTTCTACAATGACACCTAAGAGAACTTGTAGGTGATCTTTTTTATTTTTTTTTAAAAAAAGGCTAAGTTCTAGGCAGGTGGTCAAGCTTCTAGTGCCTCGGCATTCATAAGTGATTGTGCTTATTTCAACTGGATAGAGTAGAAAAGTTTTATAACCATGAATCATCTCCATCTCCAAAGCATCTCAAATTTCATACATAGATCAATCCTTTAGTCACACAAGGTGGTAAGTTGCCTAGACAAAACAGTATTAGGTGACATAGTGCTGCTCCACCTAGCACCTAGACGCCAACCTAGGACCGCATTTTTATAACAGAGTTGCAGGCCAAGTATCTTCTAGCAATATAATGACATATGCATGACATCACCATTCTTCTTGTGCAAGGCAACTCTTCATGAAGCATATAGGGTATAATGGTGAAACTCAAATTTGACTTCTTGTTCTTAGTAGCAAAATCAAGATTTACTTCACTGTAGTTTATGAATAGTCATTTGATGTTCCTCATCATGATGTACCATTTCCCTTTTGATATTTTCTTATTCCATTTTCTCTTCCATCTTTTGGAAAGGTTCTTAAATGGAAAGAACAGTATGGTGGTACCATATTTAATCAATTGCGCCGGCTTGGGGCCTCACTTGATTGGTCTCGTGAGGTAACATTTCTATTTCTTTTTCCTAACTAACATTTATATTACTTTCAGTTAGGAAAATCCATTACTTGCTCTTGAATCATCCATTGTTTTGTAATTCGTAATCTGACTAATAACTTATCTCAACCTGGCATCAGGTTTTGCAAAGGTCAAATGCCGTAACTGAAGCTTTTGTAAGGTTATACAAGGCCGGCCTGATATTTAGGTAAGTTGCCTCACCCTTTGTGTTTTGAGTATTAACTTGGAAATTTTTCACCTACCAATGTTTCTATGATGGTTTACATATTTATTTGTGCATTCCTGTTTTTCAGTTGCCAGCCTAGTTTTTCACATGTTGTGGATGATTTGTTCCTTTGCAGAGATTATCGCCTTGTGAATTGGGACTGCACACTTCTAACTTCAATTTCTGACATAGAGGTTTGTGCAACCTTTTTATTGTTTATTATGGTCACTAAATCTACGCATTTATGACTAAGATGTTTTTTCTTTGTTGCAAAATGCTGTTTTTTCAGGTTGATCATATTGATCTTAAAGAAGAAACAATGTTAAAGATTCCTGGTTATGCTACTCCTATACAGTTTGGTGTGTTGATATCTTTTGCCTATCCTCTTGAAGAAGGACTAGGTGAGATTGTCGTTGCAACAACTAGAATTGAAACAATGCTCGGTGATACAGCAATAGCTGTTCATCCTGAGGATAAAAGGTATCAGCATCTGCATGGACGGTATGCAGTTCACCCCTTCAATGGCCGAAAACTCAAAATAATTTGTGACGCTGAGATGGTTTATCCCACTTTCAGTACTGGGGCTGTCAAGGTAGGAGCCAGCACTAGACTTGTGCTACTTGTTTATCTCTGCCTATTGCCACTTGTTTATCTCTCTTATTTTACATAAATGGACCTTGCTCACTCACTATCTCTGCTTGACTTTATGCAGATTGCACCTGCCCATGACCCAAATGACTTTGAGGTTGGAAGGCGGAATAACCTTCAGTTCATCAATATCTTCACAGATGATGGGAAAATAAACAGCAATGGCTGTGCACAATTTGAAGGAATGCCAAGATTCACTGCTCGAGTTTGCATTATTGAGGCACTGAAGGCAAAGGTATTACTTGATTTGTTTAATCACACTTCCGAAAATTTCTATGGCATCAATATCTGTAAAAGATATTAATTACTGCAGATTGAAGGCAAAGACATGCATTATATAAATGAGCAGCATGGCATGCAAAACTTTTAACAGAGCTCCATTAAAACTATAACATGCATCATGTCATGCCTTTGGGATTGTGTAATGGATATTCGTAATTAGAACATTAAGAGAATCTCATGTTAGTGGGATCATGCATATCTGTAGAAGCTAGTGATAAACTTTACTCTTAAATGATGATTGTTTTGTATTCCTGTGTGCGTGATGAGTAGGGGGTTTGGTGGTCTTTGCCCACTTCTTGTCTCATAGATTTTGTTCGAAGTAGTTCTGGACATCTGACGACATTTGATTATGCTAATTAAGGGCTTGTACAAGGGTACAAAGAAGACCGAAATGAGTTTGGGCATTTGTTCAAGAAGTAATGATGTAGTGGAGCCTATGATAAAATCCACCCAGTGGTTTGTTAATTGTAACACTATGGCCAAGGTAGGCCTTGATGCTGTAAGGTCTAAGAAGATTGAGATCATTCCCCAGCAGTACGAACAAGACTGGTATAGGTATATTTATCCTTTGTGCATGATATTTATCTTTTAAAAAATCATGCCATTTGGCAAATCAATGAAATATACAGGAAAAATGATAGAACAATTGCTTCTGTCATTGTAGATGGCTTGAAAATATATGTGATTGGTGTGTTTCAAGGCAACATTGGTGGGGACACCGTGTACCTGCATGGTATGTGGCATTTGAAGATGACCAGGCAAAAACTCTAGCTTCCGACAATGACCGCTGGATAGTCGCAAAAAATGAAAGTGCTGCAAATCTTGAGGCACAGAAAAGGTATCCAGGAAAGAAATTCCTCCTAAATCAGGATCCTGGTGTGCTAGACACATGGTTTTCATTTGCCCTCTTGCCCTTAACAGTACTGGGTTGGCCAGATGATACTGCTGATCTCCGTACTTTCTATCCTACTTCGATGCTAGAAGCTGGACTTGATATTCCCTTATTTTGGGTAGCACAGATGGTGATGATAGGAACACAGCTTGGCGGTGATGTGCCGTTTCAGAAGGTATAGCACAAATCCCCCCATCCACTGCCATTAAAACTATGTTTTACGATTGTAGTGGTCGATTCATGTTGGGTATTCTTGTTTTGATCTTTGCTTTTTATATATATACCCTTAAGTTGGTTAAATTTTGCTTTGTTGAACACTAAAATCTAAACAAGAGATCAATTGAACCATCCGGGAATTGTCAGACACGTGTTCTGGTGTTTGCAAATACACCATGCACCTAGGATGGTCAATGAACTGGGTACTTTTCCATAGTCAACCATAGGACCACTACTTGCATGCCGCCACCATTCCGTGGAGGACCAACTTGTTCGAGTTAGTGGGAGAGCACCCTTGGCAGTGATAGCTTTGGGTGGACGTTTGGTCTGACCAAGTAATTCAGTTCAGTCTTTAGAAAATTTCTGTCATATAAAACTCGAGACAGTAATACATTGCAAAATATTAAAGGCCTAGCAATTCGGTTTTGGTCATTTTGGTCCAGTTTTCAGTCAGGACCGAACTTGGCGACCAAATTCAGGAGATCTAAAAAACATACAAATCAACCAGCCATGTGGCCATATATCTGTCCAGAATATAGTATTGTGGTCACCACCCACTAAAAATCAGCTATCAACGTTTCATTAGTTATGTTCACATCCACCAAGAGAAGCTAGTAAAAGAGTTTATGTGTGTCAACCACTGAGAGATCAGAGTGAAAGATCAGGGGATGCATGGTGAAATCAGATAAATACCGGTTTGTTTCTGAATGAACTCTGTATCTTGGTAATATTTATTGCATTTTACTGGAACTTTTACTCACATAATCCTTCAGCAGAGTATGGTGCTGCTTGATGGAGTTTGTCCTTTATTTCTGTTATTGTAAAAATGCATAATACCACCACCTTTCCTTTTTTTGTTTCTGGTTGTAAATAATATATTTGTGAGTTCTTAATTCAGTAAATTAACCATATGGTAAGGGCTACTAGATATTAACAGACACCAGGCAAGGCAGTCTTGTAGTATGTACTGTATATGTTATTTATCTGTTGTGCCATAACTAATGATTGCCTTTTTGTTAGGTTTATTTGCATCCTTTTATCTGCGATACACATGGCCGGAAAATGTGTAAATCACTTAGTAATGCCATTGATCCTCTTGAGGTGATAAATGGAATGACACTCAAGAGTCTTGTAAAACGTCAGAAAGAAGGTAATCTGGATCCAGATGAATTAAACATTGAACGGAAGCTGAAAGATTATCCTGATGGTATTGCTGAATGTGGTACTGATGCCCTCCGTTTTGCACTGATTTCTTACACTTCTCAGGTTTGTGATCACATTTTCAATTGAGTTTTGCTGCATTGCAGTTCAGGTTTTATGGCAATCTTCTTTTTTCTCAGTCTGACAGGATAAATCTTGATATCAAGAGAGTGGTTGGATACCGAAAATGGTGCAATAAATTGTGGAATGCCATCCGTTTTGCCATGGGCAAGCTTGGTGATAATTACAGTCCGCCTGCAACTGTTGATATGTCTATCATTCCACCAATATGCAAGTGGATACTTTCAGCACTAAACAAGGCTACTGGCAAAACTGTTACCTCTTTAGAAGCATACAAATTCTCTGATGCAACATCTGCTATATACTCTTGGTGGCAATACCAGCTATGTGATGTATTTATAGAAGCTATAAAACCTTACTTCAACGAAACTCAAGAATTTGAATCAGCAAGATCTGCCTCCAGAGATACTCTATGGGTTTGCCTGGACACTGGTTTGCGCTTGCTCCATCCATTCATGCCTTACTTAACAGAAGAGCTCTGGCAGCGTCTTCCGCAGCCCAAATATTCTTGTAGGCGGGATTCAATTATGATTGCGGAATATCCATCTCTTGTTGAGGTAATATCTCTTTCCTAAAGAGGACTGCTATTCAGAGAACTTAGGCCCTGTTGGGGGAACTAGACATAAGGCAGCTGGCAGCTGGTGAGAATCTGGAAAAGCTGGGTTTTCCTAGCTTATGTCTTCTAGTTTATTTTTTGGATTCTATAGCTACAGATTATTAGAAGAGTCTGAACTTTTGGGGGAGCTAGAGATTCTGAGAGAAGCTGCAGCTGTCAAAAGATCCTCCCCAAATAGGTGCTTAGTCCTCAAGGACTTCTTTACTCATGGAAAAATATTGTTCGTGATGACAGGAATGGACTAATGACGGTCTTGAAAATGAAATGGACATTGTCTTGGATGCCGTGAACAAAATAAGGTCTCTGAAGGCACCAACAGGAAGAAATGAAAGGTATATCTGTGGCCATCTGGCTTTTTTTTGTTTGGCATTTTCTTGCTTTATTGCTCTTGTACGCTTATTAACAAGGCCGTCTTGCAAAATGTAATATACTATTGCTTATCCCTTTGCTCTGAACAGACGGCCTGCTTTTGCGCTCTGCCGAGGCCAAGATATCACTGCCACTATTCAATGTCATCAATCTCTAATTGTGTCTCTTTCTTCAATATCGCTCCTCGAGGTTCTGCCTTACATCTCTATATGACTGTCTACATTTATTTTACATTTTTAGCAGAAAATTGGTTTTTTTTCTTGCACGGTCTGTAATTAGTTTCTCCTTTGTGGATAAATTTATGCTCAACTGAATGGAGCTTGATTTCCTCAGATAACCTTTATTCTGATTGACTCCTGCCAAATAATATTTCCTGTTGGTTTTCTTTAGCTTTTCGCTTTTCTATGATGTATAGTTACCATGTTTTTGATAATCAAGCTAAGTTTGAAGATCTTTGAAACAAAATTGCTGATCTGGTACTGGAAATTATTCAGATACTGACAGAGAATGACGAAATTCCAGCTGATTGTGCAATTGCTATTGTTAACAAAGATTTGTCGGTGTACCTTGAGCTTCAAGGAGCCCTAAATTCAGAAGCTGAGCGCGAAAAGCTAAGGAAGAAAAGAGATGAAATTCAAATGTAAGTGTGCTTATATTTTCTTGTCCTTAAATTTTGTAACGATTTGGACATATTTCCTGTAAATCCCAAGTATCAGTAGCATGGCCTCTCATCATACAATGCAGGCTACAACATTCTGTGACACGCAAGATGGATGCTTCTGGTTATCGTGAGAAGGCACCTCAAAGTGTCCAGCAAGAGGACATCAGAACACTCGCAGCTTTGTTGGGACAACTGGAAGTCATAACTGAAGCTGAAAAGAAATTGGATGCCAAAACCGACAATAACTGACCATGATGATAATTATACTAGGTAGCGGTGGTAGTGGCCGCAGTGCGCAGCTAAAATAACGCAACACACAATTGCAGAAGCTACGTGCAGAATAGCGGCCACTATTTAGAAGTTGTGTAAATGATAATTTGAGTAAATTAAGCACTATATAATTTAGATATAATAGAAAATGGAGAGCTCATGGTATCGTGCCCACTTAATACACCCTCATCTTCTCACTTCTGCTTATACTTATAAGCCAGAATTTAAATTTTCAACCTTAATTTTAGAGTTGATTTTTAACCTTAAAGTTTTTATTTTTTAGTTTTGGTTTTTAGATTGCTAGGAATATGTATATAAAAATTTTATTCCAAATTATTTTTCGTTTGCAAATATGCTAAAAAGCCAAAAAAAAAATCCACCCCTGTCCTTGGTGGTTCTCATTTTATTTTATTTTTTTTTACCAAACATCGTTGGTCCTCATTAAAGATGTATAAATGTTGTACAGGTTATATAGAAATTGGTCTGTCAAGTTAATTCTTAGATATATATGCACTGGAATAAAGATGGATCAAGCGATGATAATTGCGGTGGTAATTGTGATACTTCTATTTGGATAAATCTAGGCATGTATATTTCCTAACAAACATATTATACTAAGATGAAAAAGAATTTGGACAAAAAAAAATCTACATATAAAAGTAGCTCTTGAAAAGTTTAAGGCTTATTTATAATCACTTGACCATCACTTAACTTGGTCTTAATAAAAAGTAAAAGCAATTAGCAATAAACAACTAATTATAAGAAATGTCATCGATGAGTGTGAGTTATACGAAATGATGAATGACTTTGTCTAAGAAATATCATCGCTATTAGGATACCATCAGCAGTCATTCGTTAAGTGTTATAAATAAATAATGTATTTAACGGCACGATATTTCTTAGACAAAGTCATTTGTGCGATGATATTACATAGAACTTGCATTTATCAATGATATTTCTTATACTTATACTTAGCCATTTGTCAATGGTATTCTTATATTTTCTCTTGCTGGAATGCCATCACTTAAAATGGGCTTTGATAAAATGACACCTTCAACTAGGTATTTCAATCACTTAAATTTATTTTCAAACCCTATCAAAACCACCCGTCAGATTTGTGCAAGGTATTAGGTCTAGTACCACATATATTATGTATAGATATCAAGCCATGTAACTCTCATGTACCATGGGTGGTACTTGTAGGTACCAGAACTGATACTTGGGTATTCAATATGGTATCCATAAGTATCGGATGTGGTACCCATATATATCGGACTTGATGCCTGTGTATCGAGTGTGACAACCATAAGTTCAAGACCTAGTACCTAGGTATCATGGTTGGTACCTATAGTATTATACATGATACCCAAATGCACCATGCCTAATACTTAGGTTCTGTCACACCCTGAGTTTACCCTAGCCTTAAATCATTTAATAAATCATCGGATAACAATTCACTTAATTAATTCAGGAGAAAATCCTTAATTGAGTTAATTTAATTAAATTGAAGCTCGCCGAAATATTCTAAAATATCTTGGGAGACATCGCAAAATATTAACAAGACTTAAAGTTGAATTTTAGTGAAAAAATTGCTTAAATCAATTATTAAAAATTGGCAAAATTGGAGGTTTTTCTCTCTTTCTCTTTTTCTTTTTCTTTTTCCTCTCTCCCTTGGTCGTTGGGCTGCCGACCCAACTCTCTTTCTCCTTCTCTCTCTTGGCCTGCCCTCTCTCCCTCCCACATGGGTCGGCCCAACAGTCATGGCCCAGCCGCCCCACTCCTCCGCGCCGAGTCCATGCCACGCACACCAACCGTCACCGCCCACGCATCGTCGCCACTCGGCCGGCGCCACACCCCACCCATATAAATACCCCAGTGCACGCTGCTGCTGCCCCATCCTTTGTCGCTCGATCCCGTCGCCGCCAACACCGTCCGCCGCCAAGAATCGCATCGTCGATCCGCTCTCCCATCGCCTTGTCCACGCCACCGAGTCGTCATCGTTGCTGCCGCCAGTGAGCATCGCCGCCACCTCTCCCTTTCTCTCTCTCGCGCCATCACTGTTGTCGTCACTGTCGCCATCGCTGGCCATCGGGTTGTTGTCCGCCGCCGGTTTTTGTTCGTCGTCGACCTTTGTCGTCATCACCAATCCCGCGTCACCGCCCTCCTCTACTTGTCAGTCGTCGCCGGTGGTGGTCCACCATCGCCGCCGCCTCACCGTCGCCCGTGCCGCTGCCAGGTCAAGGTGAGGCCAAGCGCCCCACCCTTCCTCGGTTTTGAACCCGCCTAGTCGGTGGGGCCCACCTATCGGTGAGCCGCCCACTGACCGGTCAACCCAACTGTTCGACACCACCCCTCTGTCAATGCCTCCTTTATTGCGCAATAAATCTATGTAGGACTTTTCTGTTTAGTTAAAAAAACCAAAAAAACTTTTAAAATTCATATAAAATCCATCTGGTCTTTGTTTTAGTCCATTAAAGTCTCATTAAATTCAGAAAAATGCCAAGAATACATTAAAAATAGTTTCTTGCTCTGTTTCAGTAGACTTTTGCTTGATTACCTTGGTTGTCGCATAGATTCGGAACGCGCAGAAGCACCCATTTACTTCGAGATCATCGCAGAAGTTCCCCCTAGGTTCGGAACAAGCCAAGTGGCATTCAACCTTGAGCATATTGCTCCTATGATTATAAAATTCTCCTCTTTATTTATTCAAACATGCATGATTTTTAAATGTTTTTTACTTTATTTATTTATCAGGCTTTACATATTATTTAACCGTTGTTTATCCATTTATTATCCATGTTTTACCACGGGTGATTAATTTAGAATTAGGCTTAGGTTATGCATAGCCATACTTAGTTCAAGTAGCACATGGGTTCACAATTAATTAATGATAGACTTTGATAGCAGCTAATTATAATTTAATACCCGGTTAGGGTTGATGCCAACTAAAATATTGCTTAATGGTGGGCTGTGGATGTATGGTTTTGAAAGTCACACCCATGGCAATTATGGACCAATTCGTAGGAAACCCTAGAAATATTTTAGTGCTAACCACAAGCCAGAATGGGCAACGGTGGGATTTATAGTATGGCTTCAAACTTTCGACGTACATAGGCAAGGGTGAGATGATGGAGTATGAATGGACCCCATGACGGTCTATGATGCTACTAGATTCACCTAGGCACAAGAGGGGGATGCCTGACTTGGTTTAAAGGAGAGGGCAAAACCTAAAGTGTGGTGTGATTGAATAGAGAGGGTTATACGATGGGTCCTATCACAGTTACCTTTTTTGGTGTACCGTGGTGGTACGTTGGCGCATGTTAATGTGTAGTGGGGTTGTGTCTTGTGGGTACAGTGACAACTTTACCTACAAGACACAGTCCTACTACACATTAACGCGCCCTGGTGTATCACCGCGATACCACGGAAAGACCCATTGCATAACCCTCCCTATTCAATCAAACCATACTTCAGATTTCGTCCCCTCCTTTACATCAAATGGGGCAACCTTATCTTGTATCTAAGCAAATTCAGAAGCAGCATAGACCGTCACAGGGTTCATCCATACTCCATCACGCTCACAATAGCCTGGGTACATTGAATAGTTCGAGGCTATACTTTGAATCCCACTTGTTGCCCACTCTGGCTTGTGATTAGTACGTGTAAGACTTCCAGGGTTCCTGAAAACCAGTCCTTAATTGCCATGGGCGCGACTCTCGAAACCATGCACCCACAGCCGACCATAAGTAATATTTTAATTATTATTATTAACCCGCATCGGGAAATTCATCATAAACAACTGCTATAAAAGTCTAGCATTAATTAATTAATAACCCGTGAGCTAATTGAACTAAGCATAGCTAAGCATTGCCTAAGCCTATTTCTAGTTAAATTATCCCTAGGATAACGATAATAATCAACAGGAATCAACGGATATATAAAGGTAATTGCCCATTAGGTAAATAAGTAAAGTAAATTACATAAAATAATGCATGTTTGAATTTACAACGGAGAATTTATAATCATGGGATCAACATGTTCAAGGATGGGGTGCCACTTGCCTTGCTCTGACCCATGAGGAACTTCGGCGATGACTTCGGCAAAAACCGGCTCTTCGACAAGCTTAGAACCTATGATAAATAGAGCAAACAAGCAAAAACAAGCTATGAAACTATTTTTAATGGATTCTTGCTATTTTTTGGATTTAATAAAATTTGAATGGACTAAAACGGAGATCGGATGAATTAGATATGAATTTTAGAAGTTTAACTATGTTTTAGACTAAACAGAAAAGTCCTTAATTATTTATTGCGCAATAAGTGGAGGTTGCTGGTGTCAGCATGAGAGGAGAGAGGTTGCTGACACGCTGGGCCCACTGGCCAGTGACTCAAGGGCGATGGTGCACCGTGGAGTAGGTCCACGAGCTGGCTCAAGGGGGAGAGAAGCTGCTAAGTGTCAGTGGCGGAGAGGAGAGGGGGATAGGGGTGACGATGACGGGTGGGGTCATGGGCCCAAAGGGGTGAAGGGCTGGCAGATGGGGCCCACGGATCAGAGGGAGGTGGTGGTCGATGGGTGGGCCCCACCAGCCATAGAGAGGGAATAGAGGAGGGGGGATGGGTGCCGGCTGAGAGGATGGCGGTTGCAGCCGGTGGCGC
Source organism: Oryza brachyantha (assembly GCF_000231095.2). NCBI lineage: Eukaryota > Viridiplantae > Streptophyta > Magnoliopsida > Poales > Poaceae > Oryza > Oryza brachyantha. The sequence continues at coordinate 10,966,489 of NC_023165.2, forward strand.
GGCGCGGCACCGGCGACGACCAAAGGCTGGCGGCGCAAGACGGCGCGCAGCGGCGAGCGGTGCTAGGCGACAGCTGGCGGCACTAGGCCAAAGCGGAGGAGAGAGGGAGCGGCTGAGTGGGCGGCATCAACGGCCGATCGACCGGCGGCGACGAGCGGCGGCAGCGCACATGTGCGTACGGCGGGCGCAACAGCCTCTTGCGATCGGGGCCCGAGGCAGCGGCGGTGACGGCACGGGGGAGGTGGCAACGACGACATCAAGCGGGGCTCGCCCGCGGCGGCAGCGGAGAGGGATGAGGAAGGGGAGGACGCAAGGCTCACCGGTGAGAACGGAGGTGGAGCGGCGGCGAGAGAGCGAGAGAGATGGTGAAGGAGGGGGAGGGCGGCTTACCATCGGACGGCGGCAGTGCAAACGGGCGAAGGGGAAGCGACGGCTCGGAGGGATTTATAGGGATGGGGAGGTGACAGCCGGTGTGGCCGTTGCGGCGTGGGATGCGCGATCACGAAGAACGCGCAGTGGCCGTTGCGGGCGAGAAGCAGGAGCGACGCGACGAACGCGGTGCACGCGCGGCGGCAACACAGAGGATTGCGGTTGCGTGAGGCACGGGCGAGACACGGCGGACGCGTCGGTGACGCGGCGCTAGGTGCATGCGCGGGGCGGACCCGACACGACGGTGACGCGGGCAGGCACAGCGCGAATGTCGGCTGGGAGATGAACCCGATAGGTAGGGCCCACCTGTCAGTGTCCCGGGGGAAGAGGGGGAAACGGACGTCGGCCCAGTGTGGAAGTGAGAGAGAAGGAGCAAAGCGGCGCGAGCTAGCTGGGCCGGGCAGACCCAAGCGGGAGAGAGGAGTAGGAAGGCCGAAGGCGGGAGAGAGGCAGGCCGAGTGGAGGGGAGGGAAAAGGACTGGGCCGGCGGCCTGCTCGGCTGGGAGGGAGAAGAAGGCAAGAGAGGAAGAGAAAAAAGGAGAAAGAAAGAAAGAAGAGAAAAAAGAAAAGGAAAAAAAGAAAAAGGGAGGGAAAAAGGAGAAGGAAGAAAAAGAATTGGCTCAAATATTGCCGATTTTTATTAAATTTATTTAATCAAATTTTATTTATTGAAATTCAAATTGAAATGTTGTTAGTTATTTAAAATGCTTTCGAGGCATTTTAAAATATTCCGAAGCTTCCAATTAATTAATTTAATTTGTAATGGGTTTTCTCCTGAACTTAATTAAACAATTTGTTTTTTGTGTATTATTTAATTAATTTTAGGCTAGGGTAAACTCAGGGTGTGACAGTATAAAGTTTGTATGTATAAATTTATATGTATAAAGATATTTCTATATTAAGTTTATATCTATTTACTTTTTATATATAATATTTATATATATGTAGATTTTTTTATATAGAGTGTTCACATATATAAGTTTGGATGTATAAATTTTATGTCTAAAATTTTACATGTATAAAATTTATATATCTAAAATTTAAATGTATAAGGTTTATATCTTAATCATTATAAAAGTGAATATTGTTTTCGTCGTCTGTCGTGGGCTTGACTGTGCCGTGACCCTCTCTTAGGGGTGTTTAGATGGGGCTAAAGTTTTTTAGCCAATGTCATATAAGATGTTTGGATACTAAATTAAAGTATTAAACATGGACTAATAAAAAATTAATTTTATAAATGAGAGCTAATCCGCGAGACGAATTTTTTAAGCCTAATTAATCCATAATTAGCAAATGTTTACTGTAGCATCACATAGGCTAATCATGGATTAATTAGGCTCATTAAATTCATCTTATGAATTAGTCCAAGATTATAAATAAATTTTATTAATAGTCTATGTTTACTATTTATAATAAACGTCCAAACATACGATATGACTAGAGCTAAACAAACACCGATAAACCGATAAGATCCCGGCATAAGGCTCGCCTCTACAGACGGGAGGTCGAGAATTTGATCCCCGGTGACCGGGGGAGGGGGCGCACCCCCCAGCAATCGGATTCCATACACGTAAATTTTATGCGCGTAAACTTTGATACACATAAATTTTATACACGTAAACTTTATACATACAAACTTTATATATATATATATATATATATATATATATATATAATAACACACATGTATTTATACATTATAAACTTTATACACGTAAACTTTATATACAAACTTGACATGCAAACTTTATATATATACACATATGTACATATAAAAATTACATATACACAAAATATATAAAAAAATAATAGATATAAACTTAATATATAAAAATATTTATACATATAAATTTATACATGTAAACTTTATACACATAAAGTTAAAAAAATACTCTACATATATAAAATTTTAAAAAAACGTTTCATGTAGGGCATTTAGCCCACCGACTTGCTGGGCCTGGAATTGGGCTGTCGTGGACGCTCGCTCTGACTTGCTGGGCCTGCAACGAGGAGAGGAGGAGGAGTGTTCGCGCGAGAGCGCGCGCGAATTAGACTTTTCACCCGGTGACTGCACACTGCCATCTTTTTTTTTTTCTTTTCTTTTGGCTGTTTTAGCTGCAGCTCGACACATCTTATCTCTTTAATTTTTTAAAATTAAATAACTAGAAAAATATTCATGTATTACACCGGGCCAAAATAATTTTAATCTCTACTTAATGGCATTCCCTCTTCTCTCATGAAGCCACATCAGCTCAATTGTCTTTAATCTTAGTATAATATATCAAGGGTGTAAATTAAACCATATTATCTCAATTTTTTTTAGCCTTAGGATGATACATCAAGGGTATAAATTGCATCTCTTCACATCAGCTCAATTGATTTTAGCCTTTGGATGATTCATCATGAGTGTAAATTAAATCTCTTCCCCCAAAAGCCACACCATTCAACCCAACCATTTATAACCTATAAATAATTGATTAAGGCACAAAAATATATAAGCACATGAAAAAATCGTATAGCAGAGAAGAAATTATTAGAATTCATATCTACTATATTATCGTACTGTTCTCTCGTAGCAACGCGCATGATATCCATCTAGCTATATATAAAGCCTTGACACATCGCTTTTCTTTAATTTTTTTAAAAAATAAATAACTAGAAAAATGACCATCCGTTACACCGGGCCAGGTTAATTTTAATTATATAAAACCAAGATGCATAGCATCTATTTAATTAAAATTAAATAGCTAAAAAAATGTCCATGTGTTATACCAGACCAAGTTAATTTTAATTATATAAATTAAAGTAAGTTTTGAAAATAAATTGCATATGATGGTTTGCATGTTTTTTTAAAAAGAAACCAAGCACGTGTTTTGCCTAAATCAGACGTAAAATTAAGGTCCAATTCGGATTTCAATTATATTTTTTGCTTGAATCGGGTGTAAAATTCACGGCCAACTTGGATTTTAGTTCATTGTTTTGGAATTACTTGAGGAGAAAAATAGATTGTACGGGGGACAAAAAGGGAAAAGAAAAGAGTAGAAAGGAAAATGGAAAGAAATAAGAAAATAAGAAGAAATGATAGAAAAGGAAAAAAGAAAAGAGAAAATAAGAAAATCTGTAAAAAAATGAAAATTAAAAGGTTCTCAGTAACCGTCCCCATGCAACGTTTAAAATTAAATATTTGCATTAAATAAAAAAATCAAAGGGTATAGGACTTAGAGAGCTTGGTTGAAAATTTATAATAGGGTTTAGTGCCTCTATCTCCCTTTATAGTCGAAATATCACCTATCTTAATTTGTTTAAGATGTTGAACTCAATTTACAAGCTTCTCGATATAACGTACAGTTTCTAAATCTATTCAATTGTATGATGACATAATTTACTATTTCTGACTCAGCGCGTACTTTATTTTCAAAAATTATTTCAAAATTAATTTAAATTTATATAATTAAAATTAACCTGATCTTGTGTAACACATATATTTTTGCTATCTACTATTATAAAAATTGATTATATTTCTGTTTGCCCGTCCTTCTCCCCCAAATGAACCGGTCAGGTTGCTTCGCTCACTTCGCGTGCACTGTGTGGATCTTTTTTCTGCCTGAGTGGTCTACCATCCAGTTTATCTTTATTAGATTATAAATACAGAATAAGTTTATAAATTATGAACCAATTTCACAGTTACATGTCTATTATTTGACCATGTATATTTGACCATGTATAGTGAAAATATGGAATTATTAATTTATACTCTTTATGGGCTCGATTGTCTGTTAAATTTTGCAAACATGACATATAGTTATTATTTGGTTAACTTATTAACTAATTAATTCTGAGTTTGATATATGTTTTAGTGATGTCTTTTAAAATGTAATGATTCTTTTTACCCGTAGCGAAGAACGGGCATCCTTGCTAGTGTGTGTGTATATATATATAGGGGCGCAACACAGCTTGCCACTGTCACGCCCAGAAATTTACACCAATTTCTGAACAATAGCATGTATTAAATCTCGATCCAGGAATCAGCCCGAGTACACACTATGACAAATTAATACACAGTTTCACGACTTAAAAACAAATAAAAACAATTACCTATCGAAATGCAACGGAAAAGGAAAATAAACTAAACCATCTAATCTTCATGACGGCTCCACACCACAGGCATTCTCGACGGCGGACTGAACCTCACTTCAACCTTGCGGACGACCTTCTGATTGGAACTCTGACACTTGCTCTGGTGGGGGAAAAATTAAGTAAGGCTGAGTACACACCACCGTACTTAACAAGTAACACCCAAGAGAAGAGAATAATGAATGCAATAGGGTATCAAAGATAGGCTAAGTTTAAATTGTACAAAGCTGCAGTATTTTAGCAAAACAGTAAATAAAATAGACTGAATAAAAAGTAAAAGAGTTAAAATAACCATCCACTGTTCAACGTTACACCACGTTGCAACAGGCCCAAACCACTGTCTAGCATTATACCACACTGCAACAGGGTCAACCCTCTGCCCAACGTTAAACCATGTTGCGACAGACCCAAACCACTGTCAATGTTACACCACATTGCGCAGGGTCCAACCAATTCCAAGATTAATCAAATTATTAAAAGGTTCACTAATCCCAGTGAATCTGTCAGTTCGCCCAATAACCGCGGACACGGCTATTCGAATAGTTTTACTCTGCAGAGGTGTACAACTTTACCCACAAGACATGGCTTCCAAGCATGTTACCATGCCCCAACGTATCACCACGATACCTTAGTACGAAAACCATAATAAGACCTTTCACCTAACCCTCCCTAGACAATCGCACCACACTTCAGGCTTCGCCCCCTCCTTTACTCCAAGTCGGGCAGCCCCCTCTTGTGCCTAGGTGAATCCGGAAGCAGCATAGGACCATCGTTACACCACGATTTCCATCCATACTCCATCGCGCCCACCCTTGCCAGGGTACGTCGAATAGGGACAAGCTAGACTATAAGTCTCACCGTTGCTCACTCTGACTTGTGGTTAGTAGGTGTAAGACTTCCAGGGTTTCCTGAGAACCGGTCCTTAATTGTTATGGGCACGACTCTCAAAACCATGCACCCACAGCCCACCATAAGCAATATTTTAGTTATATTATTCTATATTGGGAGATAAATAATGATCATAACCATTAAAGGTCTATCAAAATCTAACAGTTATTTAAATAACAATGGGTAAGCTAGTTGAACTAAGCAAGACTAAGCATCGCCTAATCCTAATTCTAGTCAAATTAACCCTGGGATGATAATAATAATAAGTGGGAAACAATGAAGGTAAATGCCCAGTAGATAATTAAAGTACGTAACTACATTTAAATACAATGCATGTTTGAATGTAAAAGCGGGGGATTTTATAATCATAGGTTCAATATGATCAAAGAAGGGTGCCACTTGCCTTGCTTAGACCCACAAGGAACTTCGGCGATGACTTCGAGAACGAACGGCGCTTCAACAGGGTCAAAACCTACGACAAACAAGGCAAAACAAGCAAAACAGGCTATAAAACTACTGAACATAGAAAGAAACTATTTTTAATGGATTTTTAGCATTTTTCTGGATTTAATGAAACTTGAATGGACCTAAACGGAGACTAGATGAACTAGCTGTGAATTTTAGAAGATTAACTATGTTTTTAAACTAAACAGAAAACCTTAATAAATTATTGCGCAATTAATTGGAGGCGATGATGTCAGCAGGGAGAGAGAGGGTGTGCTGACAGGTGGGACCTACTGGCAATGAGACAAGAGGAGAAGAGGGGCTGACAAGGGGGCCCACGGGGAGAGAGAAAGAGAGAGAGCTGTCTGGCGGGGCCCACGGACCAGTGAGAAAGGGACAGACAGGTGGGGCCCACCGGGCGGTGGCACAAAACAGGGGAGAGGGGAGATCGGCTTGGCCGAGGCAGAAGGAGGAGGCGACCGGACTACAACGGTCGGCGACCAGCGATGGCGGCAAGGTCTGGTGACCAGTGGTGGCGGATGCCCGGCGACGACCGGTGACCGGCGGCGGCGGAGGTGAGCGGAGCGGCCAAGCGGCGGCTATAGAGGAGAGGAGAGGCGGCGGCCTTGACGGCGGCGTGGGCGGAGGGAGAAGCGCGGCGACGAATCGACCGGTGGTGGCGAAGGGGAGCGGCGCACGGCGAAGGCCGGCGGTGGGAACGATGCCCAGGGCGGCGGAGACCGAACGCGGCGCACGGCGGTGATGGCCGGGCGGCGCGTGCATGGAGGAAGAGGAGGGGGAAGCAGCGGGACGGTGGCACGGGAAGGCAAGGGAGCCAAAACAACGGCGTGACGGCGAGGACGTCGAGTGGTGACCTGGCGACGGCGACACGTGGCCCCTGGACCTGCCGACGGCACGGGGAGCCTGGCAGTGGTGGTGAAGAGGAAAGAGAGGGGGATAGGGGAGAGGAGTGCTCACCGGCGGCGGCGAAGGCGGTGGGGCGGATGGTGAGGCGGTGGCAAACGTGGTGACGGCCGGCGGTGAGCGAGAGCGACGGTGGCACGCGAGATCGATCGGCGGCGTCGGAACTTGGGCATGGCGGTGGCGGCACGACAGAGTCGGACTCGGCTGGCACGAGGAGGTGGCGATGCCGGCCGACGGCGGAGGGTGGCGAATGACGGCCGATGATGATGACCGGCGGCGAGGAGGTGAAGTGACGAGGGCGGTGCTTGGCCGCAACAAGCGGTGGAGGAGCTCGGCGGCGGCGCAAGGTGATCACGAGAGAGGAGCGAAGGGGAGTGACGGCGTCGGGTGGAGGGGATTTATGGATAAGGGTGCGACGGTGGCGCCCGAAGGGCGAGGAGTTTGTTGGTGCGGCGCGCGGATTACGGCGGGTGGTTGCGGGCGGTGGTTAGCGGCGGCGCGGCCGGGGTGCGGCATCTCACCGGCGACGACGACGGTGAAGCGGAGGAGTGGCAGCAAAGGCGGCGTTCGGCCACGGCGATCGGCGGCGTGGTCCCGATGGCGGTGAAGCGCGGCGGTGAGAGGCGAGCGCGAGAGGGAGCGAAGGGGGCGGCAGCGCGGCCAGGGGAGGAATTTATAGGGGCGGCCGCCGCATAGGGCGGAGAGGTGGTTGGCGGCAGCACGCGGATGCGGAGGAGGCGGCGCCCGACAATTGCGGCGTGGTGGTTGGCGAGCACGCGGAAAGCGGCGGCGGCGAAGCGGCGCCGGGGAAAGGAGGGAGGGGCGGCGCGAGCACGGCGGGCGGCACGGCCGAGCGCGCGAGGCGACGCGGGCACGAGGGCGCAGCGCGGCTAGCGGCGCGCGACGCGGTGGCGACGGCCACGGCGAGGCGGCACAGCGAGACGGAGGCGGGGAGGATGCGAAGGGCAGCGGCCAAGGTTCACACGGCTATGGCGGTGGCGAGGCCGACGCGCGGCGTGGCTGTCGCGCGCTCGAGCGGGCGGACAGAGGAGGGAGACGCCTCCGATAGGTGGGCCCCACCTATCGGTGGCCAGGAGAGGGGGAGGTGAGCTGGACTTTGGGGCGCTAGTGGCTACGGCCTATGGGCTGGCCCAGCGGGAGGGAAGGGAGGAGAGGAGGAAGAGGAGGCCGAAAGGGAGGAGTGGGCCGGCTGACTGGGCTGGCGGCCTGCTGGCCGGGAGGAGAGGGAAAAGGAGTAGTGCGCTAAGGGAGGCGATGGGGACTTCGAGCGCGGGTTGGGCGCGACCCGGGAAATTGCGAACAGAACGCGCCTTCGCCTGACAGAACCAAAACACGCACGAATCAGAGATTTGTACGACGAATCAGATCCGAAACGCAAAACTGTGAACTGTTAGCGAAACAATGACGGGAATTAAACAACCCGTTAAATCGAGATTTAACGACTCGCTAAACAGGAAACTAAACGACTTTAACGTTAAACCAATCTACGTGTACGAAATTGAACTCCACACTGTAGATCAATCTCACGCTAGCTAATTAGATTAGAAAATCTATGCAGTTAAACAGTAGATCAAAGATAGATTGATTCGCATGAGTAAAACGTATGCGAACCTGAGGTTTGGTGGAGAGATCAGTGACGGATGCGGTTGTTCCTCGCTGTTCGGATAGGAAACCTAAACAATTAAACGGTAGATGAATTTAGATTGTTTCGCAAGAATAAAATATATGCGAACCTGAGATTTGGTGGAGAAAACCGACGAATGACTGCTACGAACAGGTATGCAGTAGGGTTGGTAGCGACTTGCTGTTAGGAGAGGGGCGGTAGGAGGCGACTCAAGGTGCACAGGAGAGGGAGACAGGGAAAAGAGGGAGGCTCTAGGGGGTATTTATAGGGGAGAGCTAGAGATAAATCTTGTTACCCATCTCCTATAAAAATGGAATAGATAAAGTTTCAAATGGATAAAAAATAGAATTCTAATTGATATGAATTAATTTTCTAGGTGGAGATAGAGATGTGGCTGTTTGTTTGACCGTGGGGGAGGGAGTTGGGCTGGCTCACGGCATGCAGGAGGAGAGGAGATCGTACCAGGGGGAGGGAGTAGGAGGTGCGACCAGGGAGGAGGAGTTCGGCCAGGGAGGGAAAAAAAGAAAAGAGAAAAGAAAAGGAAAAAAGGGAGGAAGAAAGGAGGGAAAAAGAAAAGAAAAAGGAAGGAGGAAAAAAAATTGCCTTCAATTTTACCGATTTTTATTAAGTTTATTTGAGCAAATTTTATTGATTCTAATTCAAGTTTAAATCCTATTAATAATTTAAAATGCTTTCGGGATATTTTAGAACATCCGAAAAGCTTCCAATTAAATTAAATTAATTTACATCGGGTTTTTCTCCTGAACTTTAATTAAACAAATTATTTTTAGTGCATTATTTAATTATTTCTTGGCTAGAGTAAAACTCAGGACGTGACAGCCACAGAGACAATGCGCGCTATGAAATAGCGTAGCGCGTCACACAGTGATCAACCAACCAACCTCCACATCAGTCCATCCCCTCCCACCACCACCACCCCCAACAGAGCTAGTGGAGTTAAAAAATAATTGACAAATACGAGTGTTTGAGTTAAAAAATAATTTACATATGTATGAGGGTATTTACTATGATACGTTGTGTATTAAAATTTAACTAATGTCTATATTGTATGAGTGCTTGACGTGGAGTTAATATTTAACTTTTAATTAGGCATCTGATTGTTTCGACAATATGCATGTAGAGTAAACTTTTAACTCTTGTGCTCATTCTATATGAGATGTTGATTTATTGTTTGCCGTTTCATTTAGCGTATAGTTTTTTTTAACTTATTGCCATGTGTAAAAGAGGTAATGAATATCTATGACTGGGATTACGCTCATGCATGCTAACTTACATTTCGACACAAAATCACTATGTTTTCACACCACTAATTTTGGTGAATCAAATCATATTTTTAGTTGCCCTATATAAACTACGTACCTCGCCACCATTAGCCTGCACCCAACTCAACCATAGACAAAAAAAACATCCATCGTGTACCACCGATAAAGCTTCAGCCGAGTGTTCCACACCCACCACAACTACTCATACCACGCTAGATCACAACGACGAAATATGTGTTTCAAACATATGTATCGTAGAACATGTGAGCCTTTTTATGTAATCTTTTTTAAACCAATTTTTTACAGGGGGTTAGCTTGGTGAATGTTTTAAATCATGTTGGGGGTACACGTTGTGTTTATGAACACTTGTATGCTATCGTTGTTTTGGTAAAAAAAATGATATATCGTAAAATGGACGACCTAAAGTACATCAAGATATGTTTTTAGTAAAAAAAATATTCATTATTATTTCTCGTATTATAAATGTAACACCTGTGGTTGCGACAGTGAAATTATCCAATACAGTACAAAACAATAACCATTAAAGCGTTTATAAAAACAGCACCATATACTATTTTGGTGATAGAGTTAAAAAATAACTCACTCAAACAAGCATGTCATATACCCAGTCACGTTGTGCCATATCAATTATGAGTTAAAAAACAATTGGCTTCGCAGGTAGCATAGTGTTGCATCTTGAGTCAAGAATTAACTTAAAAGTGATTGCCCACTTATTGAACAATGTGTTGGTTGTTTAGTTAAAAATTAACTCACGTTTACTAACTTGTATTCGTGCTTCAGTAAATTAAAATTTGACTAAAAAGAGTCAAAACTTAACTCACTTTATTCGGGGCACCCCGCAAGTAATTCAAATAGTTAAAATTTAACTGCATCTTGTATAAGCGGGTGGTGGCTCTATTGGTGAGTGGTGTGGGGTCTGGTTTGGTTTGGTGGGTGTGTCACGTGTTGTGTATTACGTAGCGCTCAAAGCGATGTATAGTTGATATATATATATATATATATATATATATATATAAGTTTCCAAACTATGGTTTTATTTACTTTATAGGTATAAAATTTACACGTATAAATTTATATATATAAAGATTTTTTTTACGTTAAGTTAATATCTGTGTGTGTGTGTATATATATATATATATATATGTGTGTGTGTGTGGCTCTACACAACGCGCCACAGAGAAGATGTGCGCTACAAAACAACGAAGCGCGTCACACAGCGATCAACCAACCACCATCCACGTTAGCCCACCCCTCCCATCACCATCCCTCCAACAAAGCTAGTGGAGTTAAAAAATAACTGACAGATACAAGTGTTTGAGTTAAAAAATAACTTATATATGAGTGAGGATGTTTACTATGATACACCGAGTTAAAATTTAACTGATGACAACGTGAAAGGAACGTATGCGTTTACTGGTTGAGGAGTTAAAAATTAGCTGACGACCCCACAGATTGTAGTCCCCATTAAGGTTTATGGAGTTAAAAATTAACTAATGACAACATGGAAGGAATGTATTCATTTACTGGTTCATTTGTAGTTGTTCGATGTGCAGTTAAATTTTAACTATCATTCAAAATATCCACGTGAGATTGCTACCTGGAAAAATGACCTAGTTATTGCGATGTTGTACTTGTTGAGATAAAAATAACTTGTCGATGGTCATAACAAAAATACTTTCATCCATGCTTAACATATGTTTGGTTAAAAAAATAACTAACACACACGCTCATCGACACACAAACGCATTGTGCGCTATAAAAAAATAACTAACTTGGAATTTAGCATATTGTTGGGTGATTGAGTTAAAAAACAACTCACCCAAACAAGCATATCATATATCCGATCATATTATTGTGCCATATCCAGTATGAGTTAAAAAATAACTAGCTTCGTAGGTAGCATAGTGTTGCGTGTTGAGTCAAGAATTAACTCAAAAGTGATTGGCTTGTGTTTGTGCTTCAGCAAGTTAAAATTTAACTGAAAAGAGTCAGAACTCTCACTTTATTCCGGGCACCCTGCAGGTAATTCAAATAGTTAAAATTTATATTTTGTATGAGCGGGGTGATTGCTCTATTGGTGGGTGGTGTGGGGCCTGGGTTGGTTAGGGTGTGTCATGCGCTGTGTATTACGTAGCGCTCAGAGCGTTATATAGTAGTTTTATATATATCTGAACGTTGTATAGTAGTTCATATTGCGCTCTGAGCGCTACGTAATAAACAACGCGTGATACAATATCAGTATCTCCGACCCCATACATTGTCTATCATTCGTACACCTCCACAGCCTCAGATAAATTTTAACTTTTTGAACAACACACCGCATATATCGATTTAAGTTAAAATTTTACTAAAACACACCAACCATCGAGCACACCAGTAGCCTAAACCAACTTGAGTTAATTTTTAACTTTTTATTTTTCAACGCAGATATTCATATTAAGTGCAGTTAAAAATTTATGAAAGAACACACATACTTACAAGCGCATCTAGCTATAACATATAGTTAAATTTTAATGACACACAAACATCATGTAATATTTTTCGCTTGTGTTCAGTTTATTTTTAACTCAAGCAGAGTATGAGTTAATTTTTAACTCCGTAAACCTTTATGGTGACTAAAAATTGTGGGGATCACCAGTTAATTTTTAACTCCTTAACTAGTAAATGCACACATTCCTTTCATGTTATCATCAGTTAAATTTTAATTCCACAGCGTATCGTAGTAAACACTTCCACATATATAAGTTATTCTTTAACTCCACTTGCTTTATTTGGGGTGGTGGTGGTGGGAGGGGGTGAGATGATGTGAAGGTTGGTTGGTTGATCGTGGTGTGATGCACTAAGTTGCTTCGTAGCGCGCGCAAGATAGCGCCACTGTGTATATATATTTATATTTATGTAGGTTTATAGGCCTAAAATATATGTGTGTGTATATATACGTACCGTATACGTACGTATATGTGGCCGATGGGCGTGTGGCCAGAGCACGCGCGACCGATGGCGGGCGCACGATCAGGTTGGAGTGGGTCTCGCCAGATTTGCCGGGGATTCTCAGCTCTCTCTCTCTCAATCGATCTCGATCTCTCTGTAAGGAATTTGAGTTGTTGATATGTCTCCGGATCTGTTGGGGGGGGGGGGGGGGGGGGGGGGATGGATGGCGAATTTTTTAAATTTTATTTATTAAATAATTTATAAATTTAATTTTGTATTTAAAAAAATCAAAAAACTAGCCTCCTGCCACTCTGTAGGAGGGCGGAAAGATGACGTGGCAAACGGCTGCGAGGAACGATCGACAATGGCGGCACAGTGAAATTTTCATTTAGGTCATTTCCGTCCACAAAGGGCGGCAAGAGGCAAACTGCAAAAATATCACACACGTCCGGGAATTTTTCGAATGAACCGTGGTTTGATTTATATATGTATAACATATGTAATTGATTAATTACACATGCTTCTGTAGCTCAGTGGTCACTGTCCTCCTCTTCTATCTAGGAGACCGGATTGCTAAGATAGTAATGTGATTAAACAAGTACATACATTATACATATATTATCAAACTATGGTTCAATCGAAAAGAAAATTTCCCGGGCACACGTAACATTTTTGCAGTTTGCACCTTGCAGCCCTCTGTAAGGACAGAAATGACCTAAATGAAAAATTTATCGTGCTGCTGTTGTCGGCCGTCCTTCGCGGCTGAGTGGTCGTTTGTCACGTCACCTTTCCGTCCTCCTAGAGGGCGGCAGGAGGTTAGTTTTGTGATTTTTTGAAATACAAAATTAAATTTGTAAATTATTTAATAAATAAAATTCAAAATTCAAAAAAATCGATGGATGGCAACGGAACGAGGAATTGGTTTGGGCCCCCATTCAAAGAGGCCCAGGAGCCTGTCTCCATTGACAAGGTCCAGTAGCCTGCGGTTTAGCCCACCATTCGAAGAAATCATCTCCCTCCTCGGAGCAACGGTTCTCCAAATCTCGGCGGGGCGGGGCCATCCCAAATCTCCGCCCAGCGCGGCCGCCATTTCCCCCATCCGCGGCGCAGGCTCGCTGCTGCCCTAGGAAAGCCACCGCGCGCGCCATATCCTTCCTCCCCAGGTGAGGATTCCTTCTCGTTCCCTAATCGGCTTTGCGATCATGCTCTTCGATCTCGCTGTTTTGCCACGTGCATTCACCTGGTTATCCAGGACGAAATCAGGGTATTGTCGCGGAAATTTGAGACGAGGATTGAGCCTCAGATTCTCTATTTTTGGCTGATATGGAATAGGTAGCAGCGCCGTGCCCTTGTAGGGTCAAGAGGGGGGGGGGGCGCTTGCAGGCGGAAGCGGCACCGTTCGTGGATTTTTCTCGTGTTACTCTTGATGTTTTTTGGGTTCGGTTTGGCTGTTCATCGATATACTTTGTGTTCGATTAGACAACGGAAATGGGAGAATATCGGGGTATTCGTGGGGAATTTGGGTTATAAATTGGCACTTAGGGGTCCGGAATCGTCTTGCTGTTAATCTGTTATGCCTGAGGAGGTGGTAGTGGTAGAGTGGCAATCTCAGCGCAGGGTGGGATCGTTGCCGATCGCGGAGCCGCTAGGTGGTGACGGTGCCATGTCGGTGGTATTCGAGGTTGATCCAGAGTGGTGTCAAACTGACACATTCGTTTGAATCCTACTGGTGACAAGTTGAGAACTGTGAACTGCAAAAGGCTTCAGACTGTTGACTTCAATTCAGTCTAATTCATGCAACTGACCTAAATTGTGAAGTAAGCATAAAGGGAGGAATACTCCCATTGCTTGCCCTAAAATATGGTTGGGAAAATAAACATAGGTACTTATTTAGAAGTCTCACTATGCAGCAGTTTCAAATTAGAATGCTCGTATTGTCTGAATGCTACAGTAAATCGTGCTCGATTTTATGCAGTACTTTTGTGTTTAGAATGATGATCTCTGCTTGCGTTGATTTATGAAAAATAGTGCATGCTATCTGCTACATTAGTAGCAAGCAAAGTCCATTATCTGTAGCATTCACAAAAGTTTGTGTATATTTTTCCTACTGCTCAGCGATCATGTCCTAAGTTGTTTCACAAACCTGTTTGGAAAATCCAGAAAGTAACTAATGATGTCGGAGGACGACAATGATGAGGAGGTGCAGCTTTATCTCATTGCACTTGAGGTTGAAGGGAAACACCCCACAACTGTATTTCGCCTTTCAAATCCCCTGGACCAGCTTACAAGTCAAGATTCAGGCACACTCTACCACTCCTTATTTGAATCAGATCAGGTGCCGATGGGGTCTAGGAAACCACACAATGTGCTGCTCAAGTTCATGAGCAGCAATGATCGCATCGAGTCCGTTGAACTGGAAGTGAATAATGGTGAACATGAAAGAGTATGCAATGTGGAGCTGACAATTCATCCTGCTAATGCAACAGCTATTTTAACCTCCTATGACACACCTGAAGGTACTATTGTTTTCCAGATACACTGTAGTAATCCTTTTATATTGTACCTTCACTTTTTAACAAACTAAATTATTTCATTCTTCTCATTTGTAATTTAGGAATCTCAGTACTCTGGCGATCAACGACTATATTCTCAGTTATTACAATACTTGCCCCTAAGGTCAATTCTGCTACCAACCAAGCTGTGGAACTCTTTTATGACAATATATCTCTTGAGATGGTATGCCTAGCAGCTACTATTCCTTGTTTATGATTTCCCCCTTATCATTTTAATATCCTGTAGACCCACAAATAATTTTCCTTACTAATAGATATTTGGTAGTACTGCGGTCTCCTTCAGAGGAGATATCTCCAAAGCTAGCTTTTATCCCTTGGGCACTGTTCTCAAGAGAGATTTTGTCATTACTGGACTGTTAGGTAAGCTTTTAGACATCGTTCTAATTGAATTTATCAAAAATATTTTTTAGGGGAGTTCTGATGTTTTTTTTGATAAACATGATAGGCAAAGGTGGTTTTGGTTCTGTGTTCAAGTGTTCTCGAGGGAATATGCAGTTGGCAATTAAGATGATTAATAAAGTACCGAAAGGAACTCCATGCTCAGAAGTGGAGGCAATGGTCAAGTTGAGTGGTTTGGATCATGTCGTACAGATGTACTCTGCTTGGTGTGAAAATGTGGTGTCAGGTCAAAGTGATGTATACATTGGAATGGAGTTCTTTGAAAGGTACTTGCCGAAACTCAAATTAACTCACTGCTGGTATCCCGGCAAAAAAAAACGAAAAAAAAACAAAAAAAACTCACTGCTGGAATAAGTCTGAAAAGAATGTCTTTGCCGTTAAGTAATGAAAATTTTGTTTTCTTTTTATTGATGGAATATGCAATTTCCTTTTGTTGGTCAGGAATCTGGAGGAATATCTTACAGCAAGAACTGTAGTAGACCTACAAAAAAGCACACGAATTTTTACTGAAATACTAGCTGGGGTGAATTCGATACATGAAGCAGGAATCATACACAGGGACCTGAAGCCTATGAACATTCTGATTGACAGTAGTGATCACATTTGTGTTACTGACTTTGGCATCGGTAAGCTTCTGTTGGTAGCACGTAAACTATGGTATTGTAAATTCACTGTAGCTAACATTTCAGTTTCCAGCGAAGATAAAGCCATATCCAGCTGCAGAATTGAGTTATCCAGGGTGCTCCAAATACGGAACTCAATTTTACTGCGATCCTATCTTAAACTCCCCCCATCATCAACATGATGAAAAGGTTAGCCTATATTGTTGTTAGTACCTTCATCTAAAGATATTGTTATTAGTACTAGAAACAGTGGGATCATTGAGTTACTAATGCTCTTTGTTTTACATAGGTTGACATTTACAGTTGTGGCATAATCTATTTCGAGATGCATCTGTTAGGGGTAACAAAAAGAAGAAGCTCGGTAAGGAAATTCTGTGATAAATTCTCATACAGCAAGAGAAGTAGAAATAGGTATGATATTTGGAACAGTTCTTTGTGGCAAAACTGGGGAGGAGTCAAAGATATTATGAGAGAGATGGTTGTGAGTTGTCGTGACTTGTTGTACTTCTTGGTAAGAAAGGATCTCCTTTTTTAAAAAAAAAAGATTAATAGAAAACGCAACTTTGTACTACAGCATTTTACAGAAAAAGCACTTTTTTACAGGAGAAACTACAAGTCACTACTGATATCTCAGAAGGTAAGGAGGAATTCGAATGATCTATCTACCCAAGAGGTCTCTCTCTCCCCTCTATGATATCCTAGGACTAGTTATGTTTATTTAATCAATTGATTTGAGTTAAAGTTCATCGTAGTTGATCTGGGCGTTAACAAGGTCAAGCAGTAAGCTGTTGGATTTGCAATAGGAAGTGCAATTAAAAAGTGAAACTTATATGACATTTCTCTAAGCACGAGGTGCTCTTTGTTTTTTTGTCTTTATATTGGATTATGATTTGCATTCTTTTCCCATGTTAGATAATCATCCTAAATGTCTGGTTTACTGTTATAGGCTTGTTTATATGTTTTCAGCAACATTTGTGTTTTGTGTTTGCCATGTCCTGATCCTCCCCTACGGGTGCACAAACTCAGTTATGTCTTGATAGCGTTTGGTTTGCATCATTTTGTTGCTTGCACTCACTTTCTTGGTTAATTTGGTTTAGTAAGGCTCAGTATCATTCATAAAGCATAAATTCATCAGTAATTGTCATTTGTGCTTACAACTTCCTGTCCTTATGCAGGTGAACAAATGTACCAAACAGAAGTTCATCCACTGCAAATTTTATGCTTTGATGAGCGCAGGCTTCATGTAGATATTTTCTGCATTCGTTCCACATTTTTCCCATAATCCTCATGTGGTGCGGTCCAGTGGACAATTGACTGAAGATTAGCAATGATATGTACATACAGGGTAGAGCGGTTATCTGTGATGACTCAATGCTGTAAATATACTGCATTGGCTTTCGATGTCAACACATGTAGAAGATTGGTGATGATGTAAGTACAGAATAGATATACATAGTATGTTTGGGACATGTGATAAGATCATGAGATATACTGAACACTGAATAGAATGGTTCATCATGAGATATACTGGCATACTGCATAGGGTGTTTCATCAAACCAAACACCCAGTATGCTTACTGCTGCTAAGTTAGGCCTTCTTTCTTCCACAGGGAGGCGCGCATGGCGGGTGCCCATTATTTACTCTGTTTGACTGCAAGTATGTAACATTGGTAACCACTTAGCCCAAGCCAAGTAGCCAACCCCTGTTAAGATAATTTATCCTGGATTAACTTTCTCATTGAATAGTTCTGTTACTTCCTTTTTTTTCTTGTTCAAGTCTCCCTAATTTCACAAAAAGAATTATCATCAATATTTTTCTGGCAAAAATAGCTTAATGAAACTAGTTAACAATGATCACTAATTCATCAGTGACATGGTTCTTTTAGAAGAAGCTTCAGTGCCAGTTGTACATGATGTTCCATGAAAGGCGAGCTGAGCTTGGTCTAAGCTTACCCAGAGATGCATGAATCCTTGTCAATTATAGAACAACTGGAGCTCATCTTTATTTTTTCTGATACATAAGGAAGTTGCCGAATGAAGATCACTAAGTACAAATTCTTGTTGTGGGACTGTCTACGTATTAGCCGGCTGAAATTTCCTGTTTTTGCAGCCGAATTTCAAGCTATCCATTTTATATTATAAGACTTTCTGAGTTTGTCTAGATTCATCCATGTATTATGTATATGTTTTTTTTATATATGTTTAGGTTCACTAGCACGCATATATATTTAGTTAATACTATAAAGTATATTGTGAAGCGGAGGGAATACATGTCTAGGTAGTGCCCTTTCCCACACGAGCTTTGCGTACTTACGAGCGCGACTCATGCTTCTCTATATTTTACCGTATCCGAACTGTTTTTTCAGTCCATTTGTTTCTTGGGCTTTGTGTGGAGTGGAGCTAAGCGTGGGAGCGGACGATGAGTTGGTGTGGAAGTTGTCGGCGGATAGAAGGTTCAGTGTAGCGGCGGTGCATGATCTCTCTTCTTCATGGCGAAAACCAGAGCACTTGTGGAAAGCTGATATGGAAGACGAGGTTTCCTACTAAAGTGAAGCTCTTCATGTGGGTAATGGAGAAGGAGCAGCGGACAGCTTATCCAGGAGGGGAGGGGGTGGCCGAACTAGGCATCCTGCTCAACGGAGGGGGATTCATGATGGCTTCTTCATACACTCATACTCCATTCATATCTGGACAGGCATCCAGTTCCAGCTGCCGCAGCAAGCTGATCTCAGCTTGGGGGACTGGTGGACGAAGACGAGGAAGGGTTTTCGGAAATGCTATAGGAGAAAAACTTTGATGCGCTGGTAATTAATGTTGACCTCGTGGTCAATCTGGAAGGAGAGGAACTCCAGAGTCTCCAATATGATAAGCCGATCTACAGGGGACCTGTTCTAGGACATCAAAGAGGAAGTCGAAGTTAGGAAGCGGCAGAGTTCTTCAGGCAAAATAAATCAAGGATGGGTGCAAGAGCCATAACACTTGATTGATTACGTGGAAAACTATGTCGAGGATTGCAACGTCAAGAAGGGTTTTTACTTTAGATAAAACAACACTGTTTGATGACTCCACACCATAGATGTTCAGGTAAAGATAAATCGTGTCATGTTAGTTGCAATGTAGACAGAAAGGTTATTATTATGTAGCAACTCCTGAAAGAAAAACGGGAATAATATTGACGCGGCTCAAATTGGCAAGAACATCATTTTCTCGCTTCAATAACGTCCTTTTCTCACCTCAATTATTTTGTTGTGTAGGTCTTAATAGAGGCATTACAAAACCACCGGTTGTAGCTTAAGCCGCCAGATTGAACCAAGTGGCAACTCGCTTGCTCAAAATAAATTTCACCAAATTGGCATCCACGAAGGCTGCAGCATCGCGAGTTCATGATTGGCGCAATCCCAAGTGTTTTATGTTGGGAAATTCTTATCAGGGAAGTAGCAATGCAATGGTTTACCTGCTCTTACCTTGGAACGAACAGGCCTCCGACTGGACCATTAATTCGTATACGATGACGGTATGTTTCTAGACTTGCCTAGATTCATATAAATGCTAATGGATTCATATAAATACTAATGAATTTAGACATATATATAAATTATATACATTTATCAATTGATTAATTTAGATAAGATTAGAAAGTCTTAGTATATGCAACGGAGGTAGTAGCAACTAACTGGTCATGAAACACTAACACCCGATCTTAAAACACTAACAATAGCGGTGTGGGAGCACTAACACATGTTATGCTTATAAGCCAAAATTTAAATTTTTAACTTTAGATTTAAAGTTGACTTTGAAGTTTTTCCACCATAGTTTATTTTCTAGCCTGACTTATAAATCATTAAGAATACGTATATAAAAGTTTTATGAGATGTACTTCTATGCTTCACAAATAAAAACGAGCACGGAAATTAAAGCGTATCAATGGCTGAGATTAAAAGATAAGCAGTGTTGTAAAACTCATTTCTTAGGGGCAGTTTCGTCCTTGAAAAAACGTCTTCAGCCCAACCCAGCCCAAAACAAAAGAAGGTACACGCCGCTTCCTCCGGCGAGCAGGTCCGCCGGTGTTGTCCCCTTCCTCCGTGCCTGCTCGCCGAAGGAAGGATGGGGCGGCGACGACCGGTGCTGCGTGCGTGCGAGGAGCGTTGGCGCTGCGTACTGAGAACGTGCGTTCTTCTGTTTTTGGGCTGGGTTGGGCTGAAGACGTTTTTTCAGGACGAAACTGTCCCTAACTAATGAGTTTTACGACACTACTTATCTTTTAATCCCAACCATTGTTACACTTTAATTTCCGTGCTCGTTTTTATTCGTGAAGCATAGAAACACATCTTAAGTTGTATTTATAAATTATTTTTTATTTATAAATATCGTACTGTACGAAAAAGCCAAACAATTACACCCCTAAATATATAACATGTCAAATCACCCTCCTCACGTCATTTTCACGATATTTTTAACATAAATCCCCACCATTTCAGCAATACTTTAGATAGATCTATCTATATATTCGAAAGCAACCTGCAGGGCATCGTCGAGTTTAAATTAAAAGAAAAATTCTATCCATATCACAAATTTTTAACTGGTACCAAAAAATACCATAAATTTTTCCACCTTCCTAATAATACTACAAAACAACGAGAGTGGAACGGGACGACATGGGAAATAACGGTGCTAGACATTTTTACCCCTCTCCGAAATCTGGCCGCCGCCCCTCCTCGCCCCGGCGGCCGACTCCCCTCGCCGCCGGCCAACTTCCCGCCGGCAGTTCCCTCCCTGCCGGCGACGCACTTCCCCGCCAACCCGCCCGCGCCCGCTCGGCGAACCAACTCCCCACACCGGAGTCAGATCTAGGCGACGATCTCGGCCGGACGACGCCTCTCCCGCCCCGCCGGCCCACGCCCGCCCGACGGCCGACTCCCCGTGCCGCCGGCCGACGCCCGCCCACCGCCACCGACCAACTGCCCTCCCCGTCGACCGCCACCTCACCTGATGGCCGACGCCCTATCAGCCGCCGGCCACTGCCTCGATGCCCTGACTGCCGACGCCGACGCCCCGCCGGCCGCCGCCCTGCCGACCAAGGCCCTGCCCGCCAGCGACGTCGATGCCCCGCCGTGCGAATCCCCGCCCGCCGACCGAGGCCCTGCCTGCCTGCTGACGCCAACGCCCTGCCAGCCACTGCCCCGTCCGCCGGCCGACGCCCAGGCCGCCCAGCCCATCCTGCTCACCCGCTGGCAACGCCTCGTGTTCATCTTCATCCTCCTACACTCTTCTCTTCTACACAAGGGTATTTTGGTCCTATGAAATGTGAACGTTGCTTCCCGTTCCACTCCCGTTGCATTCAGTTGGAAGGTGAAAAGTTTTATAGTATTTTTTGATACCGCTCAAAAGTTTGTGTTATAGATGGAATTTTCCCTTAACTAAAGCCAAACCTGATTGACTTTAAGATAGCTAGAGCTTTTGAAGAGCTAGCGCTTCTTTCTCCAACTGCGATGGCGATGTGCGTGGCTCGTGCTCGCTGATAACCTGTATACCACATCATTCTTCTTGTTGTTGCTATCGTTTGTTGACAAACTCGCGGCCGGCAAGGTGACAAGCAAGTTAAAGCTGCCTGAAAATGGCCAGGCGATGTCTCGTCACGTCGGACCCCGCGTCGGCGTCGCCACCTCCGGCGGTCGGCGCTGACGACGCGGCTACACAGGCGCCGCAGTCGCGGCTGGACCTGCACCGCGGGCTCGGCATGAAGGTGGCCGTCGCCGGCAACGTCGTGGCGGCGGTGCTCATCTTCGCCGTCATCATCTGGCGGCTCTTCTTCTTTGGGGGAGGGAATGACGGAGGAGGGGGCGCCGCCGCCGCGGGGGCGGCCGACGACGCGGACGGCGCGTCCTCCTCCGGCGAGAGCTCGCCGTGCGCGTCGCCCCAGGCGGGCTGCGGCCTGAGGGAAGAAGACCTCATGGCGCTGCCGGTGTACGTACACGGCGCGTCGGCGGAAGACGGCGCCGGCGCCGCCGCCGCCTGCGCCCGCAAGGCGGCGGAGTGCGCGGTGTGCATAGGCGAGCTCAGGGACGGCGACGCCTGCCGTCTCCTGCCCAGGTGCGGGCACCGCTTCCACGCCGAGTGCGTCGACAGGTGGTTCCGGTCGCACGCCACCTGCCCGCTCTGCCGCGCCGCCGTTGCTGACGGCGACGACTCCGGCGAGGCTGACCCCAAGGTAGTGCTTGACGCGTAGTGGGTGAGATTGTGAGAATGCGAGAGGAACACATGCAGCACAGCCACAGTGTGTTCGAGTACTGCATCCACGTATATACCTTGTTGGATTAATTCGTCTCTTTTCATATCTTGATCATTTGATGTGATGAAAAATCTGTACAATTTGGTTCATTTGGTACTTACTCATATGAGTTTTACGCTCATCCTTTCTTTGGTACCACGATTCTTTAGTATCGCGAAGTACCAATATCTCGAGATACTGATATCTCCACTCGTGCTATACACCCCACGATCAAGATGGTATCTCGAGGTACTATGTAATTGTGACCGTTCAATCTATCATCATCAACAGTTAGGATTTTAGTATCAACTTGATCGTGAGGTGGATAGCACGAGTGATGATTTTAGTACCTCACGGTACAAAAGGAAGAATGAGGGTAAAGCTGTGTTCATGTACCTGAATGAAAAAGGATTTTGTAGTTTGGAGATCCAGTGAAAGTGGTATGCTGGACTAAACTTGAACAATGTAAGTGAAGCAACATGTTTCTGAAACAAATGGAGATTAGTGTTTGCTAAGCACAATCATATTACTAGGAGATTTGCTTCCGTCCAATAAAAAGTATCTTGATGTATCGGTACCTCGAAGTATCAAATCATTTTTCACCATTAGATCTAGCTGAATAGGATATGCACGATCAGAAATAATTTGGACTAAAGCAAATCTTTATTACTAGTGGCAACTCGTTAAACTTTAGTACACGATTACACTTCACTTCATGCATGTTGTATGGAGTCTAGAAAATGTACTCTTCTAAGTTAAAAAAAAAAGATCCTATACAAAAATATACAGCTTAGAACATTGACTATACTGGTCCATGAATCAAATGCACACCAAGCAAAGAAAAACATACTAGGTAGTTTGTAGTTTTGTTAATTGTCAGATCTAGCTCTGCTCTGGTTCTGGCTCTGGCTCCGCATATGACTAAAGAAAATCACTCTGCACACTTCAGTACTCTACATGTATCAGCTTAGAGCCATAAAACAACAATAATTTACATACGTAGCTTGTTTTCTACCGTCGTTCAATGATCCTACCTTCGTTTTATATTATAAATTAATTTAGGTTTATTATAAGTCAATATTTTTAACTTTGATCAAGATTATAGAAAAATATAGCAACATCTAAACCATCATATTAGTTCCATTAAACCCACTATTGAGTATCTTTGGTCAGTTCTACGAATCAACAACATAAAAACTCAGATGCCATAAAAAAGACCTTACATGATTTCCAAAAACTAGTCGGCTTGCACTTAAACACTACTACCTTCGTTTCATAACGTAAAATGTTTAACTTTTTTGATATAACGTTTGACCATTCGTCTTATTTAAAAATTTAGTATAAATATTAAAAATAACAAATCGTGTTTAAAATTCTTTTGATAATAAAGTAAGCCACAAGCAAAACAAATGATATTTCCATAATTTTTTAAATAAGACAAATGATCAAAAATTATCACCAAAAAGTCAAACATCTTATATTATGAAACGAAGGGAGTTCAAAATTATTTGGCAACGTGCGAGCAGCACGAGATTTTTGGCTGTTGGCCTCCAAACACTACAAATTAAATTCATCAACTGGCAGTTTTTCTGAGCATAATAATTGCAAATGTCTCGTTGAACACAGCAAAGTCCACGCTATTGGAAATCATGAGATAATGCAAAAAAAAAATTCAGTTGCTTATGACAAGTGGCATTATGAAATCTAAGATAAGGTTCAGATACAATGCGAAACTGTGGGTTAGCGTGAGTTGATCGGTTCTAAGAGCGTAAACTAATTCAGGAAATGATGGAACAGTCTTTAATTAACAATTTTACTAATTAATGCTACATGCATTTATATGCATATATTTTGGCGTCAACGCTTTTAAAGGAAAGTTTCTTTGCACGAATTAATCAGATTAATTGCATAACTAGCCGATTTGAGTAAGGGACTAGGGGTACTATTTTGCAAGTTTTTTTTGGCAGCCTAGTCAAATATATTAGTACGTAGTGGTTCTTATTCGATGTTCTTCCTTTTAAACAAAACTATTATATTGTCCGTATGTTGCAATAGACTTTTTTTTAAAAAAAAGTTAAATTATCATCAACTTATTTTTCCTATCACAATTTGCCTCTTGTTTTCTAAACTTTGGCCTCATACTCTTCAACTCTTTTTCAGTTTTTTGCTGGCCTTCAAAAAATACCTTAGCTATAATCTTTTTCAGAAAAAGTTTAGTATCTTACAAAATTTTACATTAAAATTTTTGGTATCTTAAATTACTTCTTATGAATGGTAAAAAAAGCTCATTCTTTTTACAGAAAGCATGGAATTGGTGGCAACAATTTTATCAATGACTCCCACCACTTATTTTATTTAAAAGGGTATATTAGAATAACTTACGCTATGCTATAGACAACAAAACTGTGATTTGTCGATGCCATACAGAGTGAAACAACTGACACTTAAGTGCAATCTCTACTCCTAAAAAACTCCCAAGGGCGAGTCGCGTCGCGCCCACGACGCCTTCCTTTTCTTTCCCTCCGACACCGCGTTCTTCATCCCCAGGTGCGCGAATCGGCGGTGGGTGAGAAGAGGAGATATAATATACAAGGAGGTCCTAACGGCTTAGATGAGGTAATATGAACATCACCTGTGAAATATCATGCATCATTTGTTTTGTCCATTGTTACTGCTGCTGCTAATAACAGTTTCTTTTTGTTGTTACATTTAATCAACAGGATTATTGTGCCCGTCATTCTTAGACCACGCAAGCAAGGTATGAACAACGGTTTTCAAGAAATCTTTTAACGAAATTGAGGTCCCTGGATTTAGTGAGGAACGAGCTTCGCAAGGCTGCATTTTAGATAAAAAAAATAATACTTATTGCGGCTATTATTAGTATATTTGAAATAAAGAGTATACGTGATGTACAGACTCACCGCGCAGATCATGTGTAATATTCAGAATACCCACAGAAACGATTTGAAAATTGCAGATAATGTCAATGAGGCTTCAAAAGAACTCCCAGATGCTAATTTGGTAAGACTAAAGCTTCATTCCCTGGTTCATCAGATAATTATATGGTTGCAGTTCTGACAGATATTTCCTTGGTTCAAGAAGATGCTGATGAGATAAAGAGGAAAAGCATGAGTTACACCATATTTTTTGCTGAACCTATGCGAGCATGCAATTCATTTGTTGGCACGGAAGAGTACATTTCCGCCTGTATGTGTTTGGCAAAGTTTTGATTCATTCCCGATACTTTTCTCTTTAGTTTTGAGTTATCGCATCCTTGTCATTTTTCAGGAGATCATTACAGGAGGTGGCTATAATGGTAAAGATATATGGTTAAGACGACATAATGTTTTACAGATGAAGTTATTCAAAATCCAATCTTCTTGAGGCTTTCATTTTCTTTTTTTACGTTGTTCATATTACTCTGTGTTCTGAAGTACTGGATGGCAGAGTGAGTACTTAATTGTAATTGAGATTAGTATTTTTATATCAATCAAATAGAATTTGATCATAATGGTTAATGAGAATATATTAAAACGTCATAATGTTTAACAGATGACGTAAGTCAATTTCTAATCTTCCTAACAATCATTTTATTTTTTTCTTTCTGTTGTTCGTATACTCTGTGTTCTGAACTGGATGGTAGAGCGAGTACTTCATTGTAATTGAGATTAGTTTTTTAATACTAAAAGAAATGTCCGTCCGTTTTACCGGATTAAGTTAATTTTAATTATGTAAAAAAATTATATTACGCATTGAGTCGAGAATATTAATTATGATGAACGTATAATTAATATTCTTAATCGCATCACGGGTCTAAATGTATGATAGACCTGATTGTTTCGTTTTAACATAAATTAACATTAAATTATTGCCTTCTATTAAGTTATACGTTACTCGTTATACGTTATATAATTTTTGCTGTCCGTAGCAAAGCACAGACACGAACCTAGTATAACATATCCCCACAAGAAAAAAAAAGGGTGCAGTATGGCGTGGATCAACAAAGGGACTTATTTTGACGTGAAAACGAAAGGGAAGAGGAGAGGAATTGTACGTGGCATACCAGACTTGAAGGGGTATCTATAGCTTTGGCAGCATCGATCGGCACGACGCAGTTCAATACTCAACCTCAGCGCATGTATTGATAACCAAATGGATCGCCCGGCAATAATTGCACTTAGCAGAAACGCTCAGCCATTGCGTTCTTCAAAGAGTTCATCAAAGTTGGCCCATACCTCACCTCAGTGCAAGTATTGATGACCAAATGGATCGCCTGACAATAATTGCGTTTAGCATAAATGCAGAAGTGAGCACATTCTCAACCCATAACACTAGATGTAGTTTCCATAAACTCCACATCATCAAGAAACTAGTACTAGACACTACTCTTCCAATGCAAATATCACTATTTCATACTTCAATTTAATGCTACTTATCTCACATGATATCTTGAATATTGTGTATAAACCTTATCATATGTAAGATATGATTTCTTTCTCTTTCCTCATTTATTCACTTGCCACATCATCTTTCATCTTAGATGATAATTTATTTAATGTTATGGATATCATCCTAGTCATTAAGTTAGAAATACCCTGAGAGCCATTGCTTTCTTTGAAGAGTTATTCAAAGTCGGCCCACACCTCAGATCGGGGCGCTTGTTGCTAGCATTGGAGTCGGACGGCGCGCCGCTGGCACCGGCACCCGTACCGCTGATTATGTTCTTTTTAAAACATGTCATATCTTAACTAGTAATTTATTATTTTTCTTATAATTTTATATCTTATATTTTTTTTATAATTTTATCTCAATTTATGTTGTCCATGGTTTACACTTAAAACCACGCGGTTTTGACTGACAAAGCCGTGGTAACCGTGGATTTCAAGATATCTCACATGATATCTTGAATATTGTGTATAAACCTTATCATATGTAAGATATGATTTCTTTCTCTTTCCTCATTTATTCACTTGCCACATCATCTTTCATCTTAGATGATAATTTATTTAATGTTATGGATATCATCCTAGTCATTAAGTTAGAAATACCCTGAGAGCCATTGCTTTCTTTGAAGAGTTATTCAAAGTCGGCCCACACCTCAGATCGGGGCGCTTGTTGCTAGCATTAGAGTCGGACGGCGCGCCGCTGGCACCGGCACCCGTACCGCTGATTATGTTCTTTTAAAACATGTCATATCTTAACTAGTAATTTATTATTTTTCTTATAATTTTATATCTTATATTTTTTTTATAATTTTATCTCAATTTATGTTGTCCATGGTTTACACTTGAAACCACGCGGTTTTGACTGACAAAGCCGTGGTAACCGTGGATTTTAAATTCAAAATTTTAAAATTTAAATTTGCGGCGTCATCCGTGGTTAGTAGCCGCGCCTCTGCTGCGTCGCGGTCGGAGCTCCTCCTGTGATTTCAGGAACCCTGACTCTACCCACTTCTAATACCTTTTTAAACCCTGATTCTACCTGCTTCTACAGTTCTACTCATTTACGAAAACTAGAGGACTGTGCGGCGTCAGGAGTTTCAGAAAAATTCCCTCTCCGTGATCTGCACTAAAACCTTCATTAAAAAAAAGAAGAAGATGATTATTTACAGCCGGCGACCAATCAATCCAAAACTTCCATGCCATCCCATCCGCGAGCCTTCTGGCCGCTGCTACGTGTGTACAGTACCCAGCCACTGATGGGCCTACGACCCGGCCCACACGAAGCCCACGACGGCCTGGCAGCTCGCGAATGAAACCCTAGTCCCCTCACAGGATCCACCTATATAAGCGGCGCGCGCCGCCGCTCCCCAACCCTTGCACACTCCACAAAGGTAAGGGAGGAGAGAAAGGGAACCTCGGCGGCGGCGGAGATGGTTTCCCTCAAGCTGCAGAAGCGGCTCTCCGCCAGCGTGCTCAAGTGCGGCAAGGGCAAGGTCTGGCTCGACCCCAATGAGGTCAACGAGATCTCCATGGCCAACTCCCGTGAGAACTCCGCTCCTCGCCCCCTACCCCATAGTTCCTCCCCCTTCCCGTATGATGCTTTGTGCGATTGCTAGTCGTGGCGCGTGATTTTCCTTTTAGATCTGAAGCTGTGGTGCTGATCTGCTCGAAACTTTTGCGTCGGCGCACCCGATGGAAAACTTTTGGTTAGATTTGTGCGACTAGGTTTGATACGGGTAGGTGTTATGATGTTTGATTTAGTTGCGGAGGAAACTGCTTCGTGGGCTTGGAGCCCTTGCGTGTTGTAGTTTTCTAGGGTTGTTAGTTTGTTGTGATGGATGTCCTTTTGAAGGAATGGAAATGGTTAATGCATCGACGTAGTAGGGCTTGCTGCTTAGATGAGGCTGTAATCCGCGGTTTTGTTCGGGGCGATGTGTCTAGTCTCCTCTATTACAAGAGACAGTCATGCCTTGCGCATTATATAGCCCTGTGCATTTTGTGTTTCTGTATAATATTGTCTGAGTTGAACAGTTGGTCACGTATATCAGGTAGGATGCAGGCTGCATGCAATTCACGCCCAAACTATTTACATCAAAGAAGCAGTTTAGCAATTGCATTACTGGCTTCTAAGCTCAGTAATTCCTTTTAATTTTGAATCACCATCTGTAGAAATGTGGGACGTCCTGTTTGAGTGTATGAATTATGGCGTAGTTTACTTGCAAGCTTTGCTATGTTCATTGTAAGATGTACTGTTACCATTTTTTTTCTCATCAAGGATGGGTAACGTTTGGACTTGCACAAACTAATGTCCCTGTTTGGAGCAGGCAACGACTCATTTCCTGCTGGAACCAAGAGATGATCCAATCAGTCTAGTTGCTATTTACCATTCTTTTGAAAAGAAGTATAGACTCAATGCTAAGTTTTGTTTCCTTGCGGTTTATATCTGCTCTGTGCTGGTGTTATACGCTTATTGTTGAGACATGCCTGAATTGCTGGGAAAGCTATCTAATGTGCTCTTGGTTCTTGCAGGTCAGAACATCCGTAAGTTGGTGAAGGATGGCTTCATCATCAAGAAGCCCCAGAAGATTCACTCAAGGTCCCGCGC
This sequence comes from Oryza brachyantha, assembly GCF_000231095.2. Taxonomy (NCBI): domain Eukaryota; kingdom Viridiplantae; phylum Streptophyta; class Magnoliopsida; order Poales; family Poaceae; genus Oryza; species Oryza brachyantha. The sequence goes on from NC_023165.2 coordinate 10,996,098, forward strand.
ACGGAGAGCCCATGAGGCCAAGCAGAAGGGTCGCCACTCTGGTTATGGTGCGTTGTACTCAACTAAGTTATTGGCATTCTAGTGGAATTCTATTGGTCTGCATATTACTGAAACTGCCATGTTTGCAGGTAAGCGCAGGGGTACAAGGGAGGCTAGGCTCCCCACCAAGATCCTGTGGATGAGGAGGATGCGTGTGCTCAGGCGTTTGCTTCGCAAGTACCGTGAGGCGAAGAAGATTGACAAGCACATGTATCATGACATGTACATGAAGGTCAAGGGTAACATGTTCAAGAACAAGCGTGTTCTTATGGAAAGTATCCACAAGTCTAAGGCTGAGAAGGCAAGAGAGAAGACGCTCTCTGACCAGTTTGAGGCTAAGCGTGCCAAGAGCAAGGCGAGCCGTGAGAGGAAGATTGCCAGGAGGGAGGAGAGGTTGGCTCAGGTGAGTTGTTGTCTATGGTTGCATGCTTTTTCCTGGTGGAATGGTTAGTAACTCCACTTAATTACTGAAATGTAGCTTACTAACAAATATATTACTAGTCAAGTAATATTTTGCATATGATATGGGCACATCATTCAGTCTTACATATGTTGTCAAATCATGATTAAAGTTTGAAAAATGTTCATGCTCTTGACTGGTTTGGCTCTCATGTGGAAGTGTTGGGCAAGCTTTAGCGATACAGCGTAACCTGATCGCATAATTTGCTGACCATGTGGTGTATTGTTTGTGTATGCAAACAGGGCCCAAGAGAGCCTGCAGCTCCAGCAGCATCGGCAGCTCCAGCTCAAACTGTGGCGTAAGTTAGATGAAACCTTCCATTTGCTATCATATATGCTTAACTTCAAAAGGTTTTATTGACTAGATGAAACCGTCCATTTGCTATCATATATGCTTAACTTCAAAAAGTTTTATTGACTGCAACTTTCCTAATAATGCAGGGCACCGAAGAAAGCAAAGAAGTGAACATCTGGCGTGACGCGTGCCTTGCTTAGTCATTGAAGGTGCTAGCAGAATTTTGAAATACAAATCGTTTGGCTTAGTATTTAAGTATCTTCCAAGTCCGATACCTTGAACATTATGTTTCGTGTTTCTGGATGTAGTAGATGCTTATGCAAAGATGTTCTTTTAAAAGTTGATGGTGATGTCTTTAACCTTTTAATTTGTTTGCTTCAATTTCTTCGTTCCTGGGATGATAAATTGACACCTTTCCATCCGGTAGTGTGTCGATGCTGAGAGATTGCATAGGTATTAAGGCCGGTTCTTCCCTCCACTTTACTAATGCTTTCTGTAGTGCTAAACGTGTACTTTTTGTAAAATTTTCTATGGAAAAATTGCTTTAAAATCATATTAATTAATTTTATAATTTTTATGACTAATAATTAATTAATGATTTACTTTGTTTTCTGCGGGATAAGTTACGTATGTCAGGACCTAGCTGTGGCCTGGTCCGTTAACCTGATTTTCTTGTTTTCTTTAGAACACGTTATGACGCAGACGTCCAAGTCAAACTCCGTAGTCACCACCACTAAAAGCAGAAGTCGAGTCGAACTCAGAACCTTAGTGATATAGGCTATAATCTCTTTCCCGATTTTCTTGTTTTTTACTTATTGAACTGATATAACGGTGTAATTTTTAAAAAAAAATTAATAGGAAAGTTGTTTTAAAGAGTTATATTAATCTATTTTCTAGTTTTATATAACTAATAATTAATTAATCAGATATTAATATATTACTATAGATTAATCTATTAAGTGAAGGACTGTTTTTTACGAGTACGTTGCTGTAAGAGTATACCTAACAGCTCATCTAAATTATCCATATCTTTATTTGGATTATTATCTAAAACACTTTCATCCTTTATATGTCTTTATACTCTAATAGATCATCTATATATATAGCATCCTATATATCTATTTAGAGGATTGGAGAGAATTGGAGAGAGAACATCTAAACATAGAGTTTCTCTTTTCTAATATGGATAACATCTAAATATAGATAATGATATAGATGTTCTGCTGGAGCTTAATTTTTACTCTTTATTTTCTATTTCTAAGATGTAGGATGAGATGTGAGCTGTTGGGGATGCTCTAATGATCCTTTGCATTTGGAAGAGATTGAGAAGTAAGGAAATTAAGGACGAAATGGAAGTAGAAATCCGGATATAGAAGTTAGAGAAATGGAGTTCAGGGGAGGGCAGTAGAACTGAAAAGAGTGCTATGTTAAAAGACACTACCCTTCCAACTCCGATGACTTCTTTGGTCATTGATATTAATATATTACTATAGATTATTCTTGTTTTGTGCAACTCTAGTCGTTTGGCCTGTTATATGTGTATAACAGGTGGGGTCAGATATTAATTATATAGTATATGACTACGATATGAATTGGTTGGTTATAGACAATTTGTAGCTAAGAGTTGCATGTGATATTGAACTTGCTCTTACGCCATCGGTTGAGTGTCGAGCTTTCATCGTTGCGGGTCATCTTCTCTGGTTTCAAAATGTTTCACCACTTACAAAAATCGTTGCGGGTCATCTTCTCTGGTTTCAAAATGTTTCACCACTTACAAAAGTCACAGTTGAAATATTTCGCTCTCACACAAAAAACATCGAGGTTCAACTGTTAAAGCATCAACGGTCTGGAAAAAAAACAAATACAAAAAATATGAAACACTATCACTATCAGAATATCCAGTGCAATATTTTGCTTCTACGCAAGAAGCATCAAAATACATTTTTTTAAATATCAAAAAATCACAAAAATATACTCCCTCAGTGTAAGACTTTCTAGCTTTGTGTTACCAAATTTAGACATATATAAAAATTATATACATTTATCAATTGATGAATTTAGATAAGGCTAGAATCTTACAATATAAAATGGAGGTAGTGTCAGTCTAGATTGGCTTCCTCCTCTTCGGTGGTCAGATCTGCACTAGAAAGGATATGAAAGAAAGGCTATCGCCCTAAGTGGGTTTCCCCTCTCCTTTACGGGAGTCTATCGCTATCGCCCTATTCTCGAGCTCATCTCCTATCACCCTGCGAAAGCAGAGCGACGCACCAACACAAGAGCTCCAGCGAGTGGCGCCGCATTCTAGAACTCATGCTATTGCCTTAGGGCATACACAATGCAAGTATCTTTATGGAGTGGTTTTAGACAAAAAAAAAAAAAGAGATGAGCACGTAGGATAGAGCCACACACCACACGGTGCACAAATGCCTCATGTGGGTCCCTAAAAAAATTCTCTTTTTTTTCACAGCCCACCACTCCACGTGTCCACCGTCTCTTCTCTCTCCCTTCCTCTCCCCTTCGAGCTCTCTCCTCTCTCTCCCTCACGGCGGATCCGAGCGCCATGCGGAGTTGGCGGCGGTCGTGGCCCACGGTGATGCAGCTCAGCAACGCGTCGACATCAGCGGAGCTCTACGGCGAGTCAGGGACCACGACTCTCGGTGGCCGTCGTGTCCATAGAGCTGATCTGGGAGGCGGTGGTCGCGTCCATGGGGCAGATCTGCAAGGGTGCGGTCTACACCCAGGTGGCATCCATGCTCCAACGTGGTGAGATAGAGCTCCTCGCCATATCGGAGCACCGCGTATGCCCTTGTACAGCTCACTCGTCAGCTACTATAGATGCTTCGGTGAGGTGGGAGAAATTGCAGCATGCCATTTGTAAAGGCAGCGTGCTGGTGCTTATGGCCGTGATGGTAGCCACGACAAGAAGACCATGTGCTCTTCTCAGGGGAGAAGATCAATGTTCTTTCCCATATAAAAGATTTAAACGAAAGATTATCTGATTTTATAGTAGCTATTTAACAGTATAAACGATAAAATTATTTTCATAAAGTTAAAATTTAGAAATATAAAATGATAAATTTTTATATAGAAACTTTGTGTAAAAAATATATTGTTTTATAGTTCGAGACACGCACACACAAACTGAGAAAAAAAATCTAAGAATAATTAGAGAAACATAAAACAGCCACTGCTCCTCGGCATGCATGGTTTGGGAGCAGTGAGGGAGGCTTCCATAGTCATGAGAGGAAACAGTGCAAGAAGCACACGTGCAAAAGCCAAAAAAATGAGAATAATTAGAGAAAAATAACGTGACCATGGTCCTCGGCTTGCACGGTTTGGGAGCAATGAGCGAGGCTTCCATAGTCGTGACAAGAAATACACAGGAAAAGGAAGCAGCAGCACCCGAACACTACCCTGTTTTTTTTTAAAAAAACTTTTGCTCATGTTTGTAAGATAAATTTTATATTTTTACTTTTAAATTTGTAGTTGATTGGGGGATAGAGTGGAATGAGTAGACGAGAAGGATAAGGCAGTGAACCTCGATCTTTGCTAGTCGAGCGTGTGGGAGGATGGAGCGTTCGATCTTTCCTCGCACATCGGGCACATGGGGAAATCATTTTTCCAAACAAAAGTTTAAAAACGAATAGAAGCAAACTTACCAAAATAAAAAAATAGGAGTAAACAAAAGATTGATACTATACTAATTAATCATCAAATCCTTGGTATAACTAAGATAAATAAATATGGAAAAGTACTTTCATCGCTCGGATAGTTCATCTTTTGGCTTTTCCATAAAATGATATATTTGTAAAAAAATAATTTATAAATAAAATTTTTACGACTGAAAAATATACAATGCTAAAAAAACTTCAAATTTTAGATTAAAAATTTAAATTTTGACTTATAAGTATAAATAAAGATAAAAAAGATGAGGTGTTAATATAGATAAGAATGAGCCAAGATTTGTAATCTCTCCTCATCACGAAATTTCTTATTATCTCCGTTTTATAATCAGGGGCGTCCGGGGGCCTGTGTGAGGTGGACGACCGCACAGGTCCCAAAAAATTATGGGCCCCAAGATTTACAAAGTAGACTATATGTAATAGTTTTGGGTTTTTTAATTAGAAATCAGTCTCAATTGTCTTGTATAACAAGTATATATCAACAGTTTAATTCTTCCAGATTTTATTCCACAAAAAAAATAAAGGTCTAGTCTAAATTCTGAATTTCTTGAAGCGATATGAGTGTTTTTCCAATACAACCATTGCATAAGCATCATAATTTTTTGTTTTGACACTTGATATTAGGCGTCTACGTAGTGCTCTGAGCTGAGCCTCATATTTCATGGAACACCGCTCTTTATAATGTAATACTTTCTATCTTGTCTAGATTCATATGAATACTAACGAATCTAGACATATATATGTATATATATATGTGTATATATATATATATATATATATATTATCAATTGATGAATTTAGTCAATACTAAAATGTCTTATAATATAAAATGGAGGTATTACTATTTTACCGAAAAGATTAGGGACATATGCAAGAAGTTGACTCTTTATTAAAAAGGAAGAAGAAGAAGAACTACTCTGTGGCTGATCGGAACGTGGACGGTAATCCATCTTACTACATGCATGATCTAATCTAGACTCGTTTAATTAAGCGAAACAGCTAGAGCTTGTCATGACCTCACACACTTGCGCACATTTTTCCTGTCGTCGCGTGCAGAAGACTCGGAAGAGAAAATTATTATTTTTTTGCTGCCGATCGAATATGTTTGTTGCTATCTTTATTCCAGTCAGTAAATTATGCCACTGCTCAAGATAATATATTTTAAGACAAAATAGTCATGAGAAGCTAGCACATAAGTAGTACTACGTAGTAAATTAACTTAGGACAAAATTAATTGTGATGAGGAGCTAAGCTAGCAGCAAGCACATCTTAAATACAAGTGCCACGTACAGCGAAGCAAGCATCGCCATTGATCTCCACGCATGTTCATGTCGAGCTCGAGCTCGAGCTCCCAAATGGATTCGCCTCAGATGATGTCCCTGGGCGGCGACCTCAAGTTCCGCGCGTACGCGGCGCTCGCGGCGGTCGGCGTCGTGGCCGTGCTCGCCGTCTGCTTCTGGCGCCTCTACAGGCTCACTGTGTCCGCGCGCCCGCAGGACATGTTGCCGTCCGTCGTCTCCGTCGCCGGCTCCTCCTCCCCCGCCGCCGGCAAGGGCGAGGCGGCGCTCAGGCGGTGGGACATCTCGGCGCTGCCGGTGTTCGTCCACGTCGTCGGCGGCGAGGCGGCGGTGGAGTGCGCGGTGTGCCTGGCGGAGGTGAGGGACGGCGAGAGGGGCCGCCTCCTGCCCCGGTGCGGCCACCGGTTCCACGTCGAGTGCATCGACCGGTGGTTCCGGGCGAACTCGACGTGCCCGCTCTGCCGCGTCGCCGCCGTCGGCGACCCGGCCGCCGAGGAGGCGCGCAAGGGCGACGCGGTGGTGGTGGGTGTCCCGGCGATTGTGGTGCAAGGTTGAACACGCCTGATTAATTAGGTCATGCCTTCATGCCATGAGCATCTGCGTATAGACCATGCAAGATCTTCCATTTGTTCGTTGGAAAGTTCATGGCTTCGCAAGTAAAATATAGTACTTAGAACTAAATGAAACATCACTTTTGCTATTAATCAAACGTTTTCTTCTGTCGAACATGCACGTAATGCAGGGGCTTAAAGAGAGGAGGCATGTATGAGATTTTTGACTTGCGTACAGTGCATGTCTTCAGATTATCATTCAACGGCAGCAACCGGATTTGATTGATGGAATTAAAATTTTCAAATGTTTGATCAATAGGCGGACCCATGAAACATTGTTTGACATATCTGCTGGACAGATCACCTATTCACAAGTACTTGACACACCTAGGTGGGAGTACGGATGGCCATATGGCCCGAGGCCCGAGCATGGCCATTTGGCCCGGCCCAGCACAACGGGGATCGGACCCGTGCCGGCCCGCCCAACCGTTTGGCCGTGCCTGGGCCGCTGCCTTGGCACGTGGGCCGGCCCAGCACAGTCCGTAGATGCAAAAGAAAAATTAAAAGACCTAAATAGACTTAATTTAGTTATATAAGGCTTAGCCTAAAATAGGAGGTATGCAAAATAGACTTATTTTAGCTATAAAAGACACAACCTAAAGAAGAGGGAGGAAAAATAGACCTATTCGTGTAGCACAAAGAGGTAAGGGCGGAATTGTAGACTTATTTATGCTTCAGCCCATCGTGCTTACGGGCCAGGCCGACACGGTCCGAGACTTATTGGGTCGTGCCTAGGCGGTCGGTGTAGCCCGTGGGTTGGCATGGCATGCCCTAGTGTGGTTATTGGGCCGTGCCGATCCAACGGGAGTAGGCACGAGCACGAGCGTGCTTGGACCGTGCCGAGCCGGATGGCCACCTATAGGTGGGAGCATCTTACTACATGTTCGGCCTTCTTTTATTTATAGGAATTCTTTGAAGCACATGATTTTGAAAACAAAATAAATAGAGAAAATGCAGGATTTGAGTGTCATATCAACCCAAATTTTATGGATTAGAAAAACACATGAAAATTATAGAAATAGCTGTTTGAATCGAGTATAGAAAAAATACAGGAATTAGAAGAGAAATAAAGACACATATGAATATTTCCTAGAGGTTGGACATCATGTTGAAAATCCTTCAAAATTCATATGTTTTGAGGCATTCGTATGAATTTTAAAGGAGTTTGGAAGAGGCATTTATTTGTTCCAAATGATCATATAACATTTTTTTCATAGGAAACTAATCCTTCAAAATTCCCCTAAAATTCATTTGTTTCAAAAGAGCCCTAAGATTCTTGTTCCTATAGGATTTTACACCGTAAGTTGGAGGAAATTTTCCTCTTGAAATCATCATTTCACACGAGAAACAAACGAAATGAACATCTAAACCCTAGGATATTTCATGATTTACCGTTCTTAGATGTGCTAATTAACCATGTGTCTATGATACGTAGGTATTAGCAGGGGCGGAACCAGGCGTGGGACAGCTTGGGCTCGAGCCCCACACCTGGTTGAAAAAACACATTAGGAAAATACTAAATTTAGTTAAAATTTATCTATATATATAATTGTTAAACCCTAGGCTTAAAAATTTCGTGATTCCGCCACCGGGTATTACTGTAGGCCGTTCTTTTCTATTAGATGTGAATTGGATTGAGACAAATGGCAGATCAATGCATAGTTGTTGTTCTTATGTTTTCAGATCAATGCAACGTATAATCTGATCTCATGGATAAAACATGGCAGGTTTTATAGACTTCTAAGTATTCCTTCTCCTATGAAATTCTTATACCCATTAAACAACTACTTTCACAACTTTCATGTATTTTACAATCCTCAGTTTTGCAGTTGTATTCCTATAGGATTCCTGTTTTTTTTTCTGTTCATATGTTTTATCTATCATGCACTCCTATGTAACACTAAAATTCTAGTCTCATATTGCACGGACGCTGATTTCCCGATATTAAATTCTGGGGAAAATGTACAGATTATTGTTTGCTTCCTTCCCCCGGAGATCCTTACATTCTGAACTCTTGGAACAATCTTCTCACTCTAGAAATCTAGCAAAGCAGGGTAATGGATTAACATTAGAAAGTTTCAATATAGAAGCTGGAACTAGAAAGGGTTAAAAAAGCAATATTTCCAATCAAGAGCCATACTGTTGTATGAGAAAATGGTCTAATTTCGATCATCTAGCATTCACTACTGTATATGGAAGATTTCTAGGCACAGAAATTTTCTGCCATTTTCAAAAGACTAGTTAGTACTTAATAGCTGCATAAATTCGGGAAAAATATCATTCCAAGCACGGCTATATTAGTTTCTATTAAACTCCAAATAATTGCATTTTGCATTTAACCTGATCATTTCCCACATTGTACCGCTAAACCTTCATTTTCAATATCTATCAATTTAATTGCTAGCAATTTCAAGATTGTTTTAGGGTTTCTTTTTCAAATCCTTTTTACAGCTCACTTTTCATGATGCCTGTGAAAACAAGTAAAAACAATACCCAAAAAATCTCCTAAAAATCAAAATTAGTCTCAACTTGCAAACTATGCCAAGCAGTTACTAGTATGTGCGTATTATCTGCCCCATTATTGAAACTTGAAAGCATCTTGGCTTCATTTCGTCTAAAACCTTATATGTATGGTTGACATGACTTGATCAAAAGGGGGAAAATTAACGATTTGCCACTCTTACAAGTGCAATTAATCTCATGTATCTGTGACATAATGTTTCTGCTTCCACCCAACAAAAAGTATGGACACTATTAGTATGTGCATATTATCTGCCCCATTTGAAACTTGAAAGCATCTTGGCTTCATTTCGTCTAAAACCTGATATGTATGGTTGACATGACTTGATCAAAAAGGGGGAAATTAATGATTTGCTACTTTTATAAGTGCAATTAATCTCATGTGTCTGTGACCTGTAAACCCGAATCCATATGTCATAAACACGTGAGAGTGACAAAAAGTTAAGGTCACTCGTAAGAATGGCAAATAGTTATTTTAACGAGAACCGAGGCCTCGTAAAGGTCCTATAATATATCTTCTCATTATCTTGCGATGATCATATGTAGATACTTTGATCCCTTCAACCAAAAGAAAAGGTTCTATATTAGTTTCTTGTTGCTCATAAGTGAAACCCAATTTTGGTTCAAAAAATAAGTGAACCCCGAACCCAGGCAGATGGGGTCCTTTCTTTTTCTTCTGCCAGCACCAAAAACTGTGGGACAGAAATGTTATCTTTCAACTTTTAAATAATAAAAAGAACCAAATCCTTAAGCTGAAATATCAAATAAGGACCTCGCCACTTCTGTTGTCCTGTTCTCAGTCCATGATTCCTAAGAATAAGTTAGGAATCTACCTAAATGTCCTTTAAAATCAAAATTAGCTTCGACTTGGAGGCTATGCCAAAGCAGTTCTCTAAAGAATGTGTTAATTATCTGTAGCGTTATTGAAAGCATCTCTAACCCAATGTTTGATTGTTTGGGTTTTATATGTAAAAAGCCAAACGACATATTTGCAAACGAAAAATAAATTATGAATAAAACTTTTATATACGTAACAGTCTAAAATCCAATTCTGAAAAATAAACTTAGGTGAAAAAACTCAAAATCAACTCTAAATTTAGGCCCTGTTTAGTTCAAAAACATCACATCGAATATTTGGACATCTAAATAAAGCATTAAATATACATGAACATTAAAACTAATTACGCAGTTATGAGAAAAATCGTGAGATGAATATTTTGAGCCTAATTAGTACATGATTAGCCATAAGTGCTACAATAACCAATATATGCTAATGACGGATTAATTAGACTCAAAAGATTGTCTCGCGGTTTCAGGCAGAATCTAAAATTTATTTTGTAATTAGACTATGTTTAATATTTCAAATGTTTAACCGTATGCGTTGATGTGACATATCTCCTAATAAATTTTGCGAACTAAACATAGCCTTAAGGTTGAAAATTTAATTTTTGGTTTATAAGCATATGCATAAGCGAAAGATGGAAATTTTCTAAGAGAACCTAGACCTTTCAAGGGTCCTAATATAACTTCCTTCTCTCTTGCCAGGATTATATGCAGATATTTTAATACCTTCAAGCAAAAATTTACAAGTTTGATATTAATTAGTTTCTTGTCTCTCATCATTATGTGAAGCCTGGACCCACTTGTGATGCAGTCCTTTCTTTTTCTTCTGCCACCACCAAAAACATAGGAACATAAATGTTATCTTTGAACTTTGGAACAATAGAAAGTACCAAATCCTTAAGCTGAAATACCAAATAAGGACTTCACTTCAATCTAAACATATACTACTAAAATATCATATTAGAAGTAAGGACAAATTCTGCAATGCAGCTAGCTGTGTGCTTTGACTTAAGCTCCACAGATAGATCGAATAATACAACTTGAAGCTAGAGAGAGATAAAATTATCAAGAAAGAGAACATGAAAGAAGTCAAAAGAACCATTCCATCGATGGTGCGGCAATTAAGAAGTACAGAGGAAAATCGCCAAGAATGTCGTCACAGCATCTTTTCTTGAGTGCTTTGACTTATGCTCAGTTCCCGTCCTTCGACGCCGAAGCGGACTAGTGCGCCCCCGCCTCCGCCGCCGCTTCCGCTTCCGCTTCCCGTGCCTATCGGATGAGTTGGATCAGTCAGATGGCTGTGTATCGCCCCAAGCGTATTTCGAGATGGACTCTATAAACTAAATTTAAATTTTATTTTATGGTAAAATTTAATTTATTTTATTAAAGCTAATACTTTCTCCGTTTTATAATCTAAGATTTTATAGTTAGATTCATATGGATAGCAATGAATCTAGACATATATATATTTATCCATTAATAAATTTAAATAAGTTTAAAAAGTTTTATAATATAAAACAGAGAAACAAAGTACTAAACTACCTAGACAGTTCGTGGCAGTGGAAATAAATACTAATCGATAATGGTTTTTTTTTGAAAAAAATCCCACAACCGTGAATAGCAATAGAAAATGAGCTCTTTCTGCAAAAGAAAGCATATATATGATTGGAAAATAAGGATGAATGGATGGAAAGCATATATATGATTGGAAAATAAGAATGAATGGATGGCTGACTAGGAATATACTATAATTTAAAGGTATTTTTGGTGGGTGGAAAATTATTTTTTTACCCTGTTAGACAAACATGCCTTGAGGGGTTATTCTGCAAAATTCTAGTAGAACCTTGAATAGTTTTGGCTGCACAGCTTTAGCGGGCTTTTTTTTCGAGCTAGTTTAGCCGGCCATAGTAATTTGGGTTACCATGAATGGCGATTGAAATTGTTCTTTTTCTAGATAAACATACAGCTATTTAATGATATCAATATAAAGGAGGATATTCACTTTGAAGGGCTTTCTAGAAGATGTCGAGCCACTGACAAGGCAACATCCAGGTCCTCGTCTTGTAACTTTTTGCTTAAAAACGTCAAAGGTATATTTATAAAAAAATTATAATATATGTATTTTAAATGATCTAAAAGCAAATGCTGAAAATTAAAATATGATAAGAAAATCTCAAAATCAACATAAAATTTAAGATTAAAAATTTTAAATTTTGGCTTATAATCATAAGCTGAAGCTAGAAGATGGGGCACTAAATTAATACTATGTTTTTTTAAAAAATATAAGACCACTGCTTTTTAAACCGGTTTATAAAAAAAAGACAACTTTACAGTATTTAAGAAGGTATTAGGTGGATCACTTTTTTCTATGTAAATTTTAGTATTTCTTAATACCTTATATCAAATTTTATACTAAAATTTTAATAACTTTTGTTACCTACTCAAAGACCGTAAAATTGCACGCTAAATGAACCACTCACTTGGTCCCACTATGGTAGGCCCGATGGTGCTGAAGGTGGAAGCCAAAGCTCCGATGCAATCGAAGCAGAGGTGTGAGCACTCATGCGTAATCCTAACACTGTTGGAGACACCACCATCTTGGCATGGAAGGCATGAGCAGTCTAAGCTGAGGGTGGAGCTTTAATGAGATGGAAAAGGTAGCGATGACCAAAGTCAAGAAGATGAAGCCCGTCAAGAGTAGTGACAACGGGAAAAGGAGATTAGAGCCTAGGGGAAGAGGAAATAGGTGATGAAACAAGAACAAGCCTAACAAAAATGGGTTCTTTTTAGGCCTTGTTTAGTTTGTAAAAATTTTTTGCAAAAACATCCTATCAAGTTTTTGACACATATTTAAAATATTAAACGTAGTCTAATTGCAAAACAAATTTCAGATTCCGTCTGAAAACCGCGAGACGTATCTTTTGAGTCTAATTAATCCGTCATTAACACATGTTGCGTACTGTAGCACTTAAGGCTAATCATGTCCTAATTAGGCTCAAAAGATTCGTCTCACGATTTGCCCCGTAACTGTGTAATTAGTTTTAATGTTCATGTATATTTAATGTTTCATTTAGATGTCCAAAGATTCGATGTGATGTTTTTTGGAAAAAATTTTGGGAACTAAACATGACCTTATTGTTACTAGCTAAATGTCCGAAGAAATACAAATTATACACATGCCAGTATTAAATGAAGGGTTTTTTATCATTCTTGAGAAGTAACTCAAAGTACGAAAAATTTTAAGGTATTAAACTTTTACAAATAAAAAATATGGTATGTTAAAATACTTTTTCAAAGATGATAAGAAAAGCTCTTAAATGAAAGAGTCATCCACCCACGACTAAGCTGGTAGCTTGAGATACCATGTAATCGTGATCGTTCGATATATCGTTACAAACAGTTAGGATTTTAGTACTAACTTCATCGTAAGGTGGATAGCACAAGTGATGATTTTAGTATCTTATAGTACTAGTACCTCGTAGTACATAAGAAAGAATGAAAGTAGAATTCTAAATAAAAAATAAAACCAATATAGTATTATTTTCAAATAATATAGTTAATGGACGACATATTCACTGCCAATATCATTATTTTATTTTAAAATAGTATAGAAATATTGATATTTATCACAACAACAAAAATCAATCTACATATCAAGGAGGGAAAAAAAAGGCAAATTTACACGTAATAATACCAGTACAGCTCATACGTTGGATTGGTATTTTTATTTCTTGGTGTGGGTTGATTTTGAACGTAAAATTATGCGTAGCGTCACATTTACGTATGAATGATATCAAATTTCAAACAATTAAAATGGTGTTTAAATAAACAAGAGGACATTCCCTAGTAGGGATCAAAGTTTCTCGTCACAGCATCATGTCTTGTGTATTTTTTTTCTATCTACGTGTATTTTCTTTTGAAGATACTTAAGAGTTGCGTCCCCTTATATTTCAGATAGACGTGACATTTATGGCTACTCGCAAGAGTTTGCTGAATCTTTTACGAAGGATGTATCCTTCTTGACTGTTGGAGAATGAAGTGAAATCTCTTCTTTACAATCTGTCATGTTAAATTTGCATTGATTGAAAGAAAAACTTCCCAGCCACAAATTTCACCCAGTAATCACCCAAAAAACGAGCACGTGGCCATGTGGGGTGCACTTCATGCTTCTTCCTGAATACTTGCTATGCAGTGAAGAGGAATCCTAAGCAGGAAATGATAAGACTTTCATGGGCAAAGCTCACACCATCTTAAAAATCAGATTACATATTACACTGAAAAAACAGACTACAGCGAAGTGCTTTGTTACAGAAACAACTTTAAGACAACCAATGCCAACTACTTTAATGTACATATATAAGATGTAACTCACTTGCTGGACACACAAGTACATTCCTTTTTATTAACGGCCAAGCGGCCATCTGCTGCGCCGCCTTATTGCCTATACACTGTAAAAATCTTCCCAGCATGAAGATTTTTCTTACAGGAGTATCACGCACCAGTTTAGCACCCCGAGGACCGCCCGTTTAGTGTGCCTCGTCTACTGCAAGAGGTACAGTCTTAGCCTGCGTGAACGAAAAGGATTAGCCAATCAAAATGCAACGGTTTTACTCGGAGAAAATAATTTCTTTCAGATCAGAGTGCATAGCTCTTTCTGTTCTCTACAGGAAAAGAATATCTTAGTTGGGTTTGCATACTATGTCATTCTAGTCCAGAGCAAATGACATGTATTGGCATAGTTGGTTTTGTAACAACAGTATTTCGGTGTGCTAAGAGGGCTGAATTTTTTTTCATACCAGCTCACGGAACTTCAATATGTAGAACATCTCAAGGTAGCGCCTGGTTTCCCGCCTCTCAAGCTTCGAGGCATACTTCCAGAAGCCATAAACCCCAGCCAATGTCATCAACCTCTCAGAGTATATCTTCCATGTATACCTAATATACATCAAAGATCAGCAATTAGAGATACTACATAAGAGACATGAAAAACACCTGCACTAAAAACAGAATTCTCAGGGTTGGCAGTACTGACTTCTCATATATTCGCTGTAGGCCTCGATTAGAAATTTCATCCCAATGGTTGGGGTCTTGTTTACATTGTTCGAAGAAGTCAGCTATCAGATTTGCAGCTTGATCCGAATGATAAGGATCTATGTGGAACCCTGAAATCCCGTGCTCTATAATCTCTGCAGGTCCACCATGGACTGTTGCAAAAGTAGGGAGTCCACATGTCATGGCCTCCACAACAGTGAGACCGAATGCTTCATAGAAAGCTGGCTGTAATTGATAAGGCAAGTCAATATGTAAGTGACATGGTCTGCCCATGCCCATTCCATACGTCTTCTGATAGAACATGTAGGTTAAACTGACAACCATACCTGCACGAAGGCACCATGAGTATCACCTATGTAGCGGTAGAGCTCGCCATTGCGAGCCCTGTTTGTCTGAGCAGAGATCCAACGAAACTGCCCAAACAAGTTGTAGGTCATAATAAGTTCATGCATCTTCTCAATCTCTGCGATTTCTTCTCTGTCCTTGGATTTCTTGACATCATTATAGCCAGCAACCACAACAAGGTTTACCAGCTCCCTCAGCCTAGCGTTTTTAGCATAAGCTTCAACTAGTCCTGTTATGTTTTTAACTCTGTCAAGTCTTGCCATGGAGAAGAGAATGGGTTTTGATCGATCATCCAGATGTCCACTGCAAAACAAAAATGTTATCATCAGAAAAGAAGCAACCAGAGTCACATCTCACATGCCACCATCTAGTTTTTCATACACCCTATTAGTATCTCAAAATATATATGGATAGTGTGTAAAATATATATAGATAGTGTGTATGTTTCAGTATCTAACATTCATGATAACTTGGTGATTAAAATCTAGAAAAGGCCTGTCATCAGGCGATGAGAAGAGACTATGCCAGAAGAGTAATGCAAACAGCATCCAACTCAACCCTTGACGTTCCAAGAAAAAGAAACAAGAGAATAGAAATTACTCACATGTGTTCATCATTTTGCTCTGGGTCGTAAATCAAGTTCTCAAGTGAACCATGAAGCGAAGTGAGACGCTTGGTCTTTTCAGTGTAAGGAAAATATATAGACATGTCTGCTCCTGGAGAGACTATGTTGAACTTGGGGTCAAAAACATCAATTCCATGGACAATACGGTACAGACCAGGAAGAGTAAACGCGGTATGGCTCTCATACTGTCCAACTGTGTTTTTGCTGAAGAGAAGGACAGATATTATGAATCAGAATCCTCAAATTCTAAGAAATAACCAAGCATAACCAGTAGGTGTGTGGGCCAGATTTATTAATGAAATATACAACAATTTCACGTGCTACTATGTGTGAACAAATCAATTATCCAATAATGAAACCATGCTTGAAAAAATTGAATGGCCAAGAAGGTATAAGAGAATAAACCTGCCAGCAATTTCTTGGTATGTGCTGGTGATTATAAAATCAGCATTGTTCATTGCGATTATATCAGCTGTGAACTGACAGGAGAAATGGTACTTCTCATCATACTTCGTCCAGTATATGTCTGAGTCTGGATATTTAGTCTTCTCCAAAGCATGAGCGATATTGCACTGCAATCAATATACTGGCAACATTAGTAACTGAAAAGGTGGTGGAAACTTTTTAAGAGTATTTAACAAGGAATACCTGGGTAATTCCCATCTTGTAAGATAGCAATGATGCAACAAGATTACCATCACTGTAGTTTCCAATTATGAAATCTGGAGTACCTTGTAGTTCTGCAGCAATCTCACCAGCTGCATCCTGTAAAATAAGAACACACTATTAAATTGCTTGAGTATAGGATTGAAGTTCTAGTTGAGGAGAAGAATATTCCGTCACACTCAAGAGGAAGTTCCATATACAGAATCGGGGTTGCTAACTAGGACAGGTTACCCAAAGCTGGTATAATACAAATCAAATGCAAATGTACACCCATACAAAGTACTCACATACAGAATTGAAGCTTCTAAGATACATATAATTTACCTCTGCAAATTTCTCCAGGTAGGGCCATACATCAAATCTTGATATCCACTTCCTGAGTATCCCATTTTCATTTCTGAAGGGCACTCGTAAAATGTAAGTATGTTGTGTTCCACTTATTCTCTCAAGTCGCTGATTGCACGATGTACCTTTTGCTTCTGGTATCAGTCGAGTAACCTCAATGACATAAGAAGAAAATGGTTAGCTGGTCTCTTTTTCGTAAAAGAATCCCGACGATAACTTGCAGAGTTTACCATGCGCCGCCAGAGCATGTGAAAATAGTAATGTGCAGTAAAACAAGGTAACTGGAGCATGTACTGAACTATTTATTTATGATACTCAGATGAAAAAAATGAGTAAATAAATAGATGTACTTACAATGAGAATTTTAGGGGTGAAATCAAGGCCTTGTTTATTTAACCTAAGAACCATCTCATTCTCCAATGCACGGACTTGGTCCAATATATAGACAATCTGGAAGATGCACATAAAAATACAGCAGCATGATGCTTCAAAAGAGGAAAAAAACAATAAATGGCGATAGGAAAGGAATTTTATAGCCATGGGAAGCAAAAGATCACTGATTGTGCCCGGATAACCATTCAGTGTTTGTCAGTACCTGCCCTCCAGTATCTGGTAAGCCCAACACATTGGCTTGGCCAAAGTATCCATGAGGGGATACTACCACGACATTAAAGATCATGGGAACCCTTCCTAAGAAAGTCTCAAGAGTTGATGGATCAGGCGCTTGGAGCACATCCAGAAGGAGATGTATCATCTCCAAGACATATCCAGCTGTATCGCCCCAACCCTTCTCCAATCCCCATTCTTGAAACCTGAATGTTGCAGGCAAAAAATATACTTATGTTTAAAGGCATTCTTCCACGATCTGGTTTGCACTATAAAAGGCACACTTTATGAAAAATCTGTGAACAATGTGATAAATACAATGTATACCGTGAATCATTTTTCAGTGATGTGAATTCATGTATGCAAGACATGTCAAAGCATGTCTCTCCACATATGACCAACATACAGAGTTCAACCTGAGTTTACCCCTTGCCAATAGCCTTGTTGGCTAAAAAGTCGTTTACCCTTTAGAAAAGCTCAAAGCATATTCTAATTGAAAAAAAAAACATCTGAGTTGCACCCCTCTAGAAATATAGAATTTATGCAGAAACTCAGGCCTTGGTGTGATATGCCTCAAAACTTACTTATATGCAAACTGTGAATATGGTGTGTCAACTGGGAGTTTCGACAAGTGCTCCTCTGCTTTTGTTAGCACAGATTGAAGCCTTCCCAGACTCTGTATCCTATCATTTAGCATCATGACCTATGGAAATACACATAACAGAATTACAAAATTAACACCTAACATAAAATTTGACAAAAAGTTCTGATTGAAATTTCCACAACAGTTGCAAACTCACATGCCCCTTGTGCCGGTGCCCACGAAGGAAATCAAGTAGGGGCTCCAGGCAATCCTTGTTCCGGAACATAATTGAAGACAAGTGCCTGTTGAGAAACTGAACACCATTTCCAATTGAAGATGACCGATTCGGGCGGGGAACTGAGGCATTGAATGGCTCAAAATCAAGCTCCAGTATATATGGATCGTTGTACCTGACGTACTTAATCCAGGTTAAGAGTGGTGAAAAGAAAGTCCAAATAGGACCACGCGCTGAAATAAAATTAAAGAATAAATTTCACAAAACCAAACCAAGTTGCTCAAAAGCACATGTTTTTTGGTACGTGGCATATAACCACAAGTAGTATGGTCATAGAGTTTCAGAAAACTACACTATTAAGCCATTATTATTTGATCCACTATAATTAAGAGTTATGAACTTAGATGTAAAAATTTGTTTGATTTATAAGTTTTCTGATACATCATATACATGTAGCCATTCAAGAGTAAACTTTTTTTTATTTTACTCATAGTACCACGTTAAATTGATTAATGTTGTTGTTTTTTGAAACTTTAATACCATAGTACCTAGGGTTATATGTCACGTGCCAAAATCGACGTGGTTTTGTGTAACTTAGACCATAATACCGTTTTGTGAAACCATTCTGCCTGCACAATCCAGAAGCATGTATACCAAAGTATAGCTCTAAATTTGCGATCAAGTATCTAATAACTTGGACTACCCAATTGCATATATGAACCAAGTAATAGCAGACATGACTCACGAAGGTGAAATTTGAGTATGCCACCTTTCGTCATCAGACTAAACAAACATCTCACACTCAACAGAAATTTAGCGATTCAACTTAAGCCCGTGACAGTTTCACAGTAAGAAGAGATATAAATCAACGGATCGACACCTTTCATCTCTGCCTAATTGGGGCCACAGCCAACCATCCCACTAACGATCAGCTTAACAGGGGGCAATTCAAGCAAACAGTCATGAGAAGCCGAGAACCCAAAACCCGCATGAAACCAACCATAGAAATTCCCACGAGAGCAGAGTGCAGGAGCAGGGGAGGAACACATACTGGCCGTCGACGAGTTCCTCCTTGAAGCGCAGGTACTCCGACACGGTGAACTGCTCGACGCTGAGCTCGTGCACGTTCACGCGGACGTACTCCCACACACCGGGCCGCGGCCGCACCGCGATCGCCACGAACGGCGGCAGCACGATCGCCTCCTGTGAAAAACCACGGGAAACGGAACGATATCACTCAGGATAGTCCCCCAAAAAAACACGCCGCCACGTTGGCGGACGGAGAGTTTGGAGGGCTGGATCTCCCGCGCATGGCGCACCTGGGCGGAGCGGAGGACGTCGAGGAAGGGGCCCTCGACGAGGGCGCGGCCGCCGGAGCCCTGGACCTCATCGAGCGCGTCGAGGATGTGGTGCGGCTGCAGGATTCCCTTCCCCTGGCTCACGTACCTGCCGCCGCACGCACGCACAACCAGAAGACCCCATCAGCGAGCCATTAAATTTTGGGCGCGGCGCCGGCGATCGGTGGAGGCGCTCACTTGGAGAGGAGGGCGACGAGCTCGTTGCGGTGGGCGTGGAGGGTGTCCTCGACGCGGTCGCGGATGCTCGGTGTGCGGTCGAGCTTAGGGCCGGACATGGCGGCTGCTCCGGCGCGCGGAGTGCAGCGGCGGCGGCGGTAGCGGTGGCGGTGTGCGTGACTTCGAGAGACGCGGTGCCCAGCTTTATACACTCAGCCGCGGTGTACCGTCCCGTGGACGCGTACCGCGGGGTGGTTCGCGCCGTACCGCTGATCCGGTGGAGCCCACGTCCTCGCGGGCCCCACTTTTCAGTTGGATAAGGTGCACTGGTGCAGCGCCTGTGCAGCCGCAACGGTTGTGCCGTCCGTAGGGGAGAGAAGCTATCGACGGTTTCCTTGCGTGCCGCCTGGACCGGAGAAGTGGAGAGAACTGGCGAGACGTTGCTCCACCGACGCGTGGGGCCGGCGTCAGACGTGGGCCCACGTGGTGAAGAGACGAATGGCGACCATGCCGGAGGCCTCAACGTGTCCGGCCTGCTGGACCCCGCCCAGAAAAGAAAACCTTCGTGGACGAGGGCGAAAAACCAAAACGTCGAAGCGACGAGATGGTTCTTCTTCGGTTCTAGCGGTGGCATCGTCGTTCTTCTGGCACTGGAAAGTCATCGCGGAAAGCCACTTTGACGAGAACGTGGAGGAGGCGGAGGGGAGAGGGAGACGTTACGTTCGCCGCGTGGCCGGATAATGGTGTCGCGCCGACGCGCCGTGGCCTGATTTTACTCGGACAGTAGTAGTGCACTGCGGCAGGCTACGCACAGAGGAAGGCGACGTGCGTGCTCTATCCGCGCAATACCAACCCAACCTACAAGTGTCGGGGGGGTGGCGTGGCCCTGCCGGCCCGGGCGCCTGCTTGGCCAAACCAGCGCGGCCATATGTCCACACGGTCAAATCCATTACAAGCGCGACGTGCGGACAGCCTCGCTCGCTTCGCTTCGCCGGCCGGGCCGCGCCGCCGTTGCATTCTCACGGAATCGCCGCCGGTTTTTCGGCCGAGCGGAAGATATTTTGCCCCGGCTTTATCCGTGGCGCGAGGCATATATTCCTCGCGTGATCGCTAAGTCTCCGGTTGTACTTGCACGGTTGCAGTGAGGCACATATGGATTTGCAAATCCGTCCTTTTGTTTTAAATTTAAAGTTTACTTTGATGTTTTTATTGTGATTTAATTTTTAACCTTGATTTTTTCACTGCAAACACATATAAAAATTTATTTATAAATTATTTTTTATTTTCAATTTATTTTTTCTTCAAAAACGATAATATAAGGCACTTGGTTGATTCAACTGTACAAATATAATCTGCCAATAGGACGATGGGGGTGAGATCCTCTGAAGAAGAAAATACAGATGTGCTGCAGTATTTAGCATTAGCTTGTCTTTTTAACGTTAGATCTTTAATGGATGGTCAAAAATAAAGGGCTACGGTATATCGCTACAACACCCATGAGACTAAATCGGGCACCTAAACACTGTTGATATACTATTGCTACTGACCCAAGACACTGTGCTAATTCATATCGCTGTAGCACAAGACACAAATACCATTCACGCAGTACTCTCTGAATTTACTGCAGGTCTCTGGTTGGACCAATTTGCTCCTAGCTAGATAGAGTATCATACTACCATATATTATAAACATAAATTATGGGTATAGGAGAGAAGATGAACATGGAGAGGAGGAACGACCTTTACATCAACTTGGAGAGATGAAAGAAACGGACTAATAGATTAAGGACAAATAACTAAGGTAAAATTATTATGGTATATTAAGGTAATTGTTGTATACCTTACCTCCTAATTAATGAGTAGCTTTATTTTCATCAAGAATACTTATAAGCGCTTGATAGGCTGTGTGATTTAGACTTTTATGGGGACCGTTGCCTTATAGATGTATAGGTTTTGTTCCTATGACAAGGATAAAATTAAAGGTGGCTGCTATCTCTTATATAAAATTTGCTCTTATATCATAGGTGACGATATCTATCATTATATCTGCATCATTTATTTATCGATTAAAAGTTACTGCATACGATACATCATATCTAATACGCTGGCGTACTACTGTATTACATGTGTTTTTTCGTCCATTTACAACCAATCCACTAGTCACTTTATTTCTAAATTCTTGGAGTTTCTCCTCGCTAGTTCTCGTTTCTCGTTGCTTTTTATATCCTTGGAGTTTGTATAGAGATCATCCATTACACGAGGGGTGACTCATTCTGTTTCCTTCATCTCATTCCTTCATCTTATATGGCACCTGTTTGAGTTTATGCTTATAGACCAAATGATATATTTATAAATAAAAAGGAAAAAGTACGAATTACCCCCTAAAGTATCGTGGTCGATCGAATTATCCCCTAAACCCGAAAAACAGACATCCTTTACCCTAAACTTTCAACACCGAGCAAATTACCACCCTCAACACAATCCAAAGCGGTTTTGTCCTACGTGGCCTACACGTGGCAATCTAGTCAACATTTTCTTTTTTTTAATGGTGGGGCCCACATGTCATAATCATCCCCCTCCCTCCCCCCCTCTCTCTCCCTCTCCATCTCTCTCGGAGATGGCTCGCGGCGAGGAGGAAGCAGCGGCGCGTGGAGGCGACGACGGCCAGCACCGCGGCGACCACGGGCGCGCGGCGAGGTGGGGCTGATGCGGCTCGCGGCAGCCGCGGGGCATCAGCGGCGAGGTGCGGGCGAGGAGGAGGCAGTGGGAGATTAGGGCGGCAGCGGCGCCGCTGGTGGCCCCTCCTCATCGCGTGTGCCCCCTGCGCGGCGACGGCCGTCCGCACGCCGCGCCCCCACGCGTCGCACTGCACTGCTACAGCACCTCCCACTGCCAGTGCCGCCGCAAGCCACCGCGCGCGTGCTACCTGCCCATGGCCACCGCGCCGTGCGCTGCCCCCGCTGGCTGTTGCCGCGAGCCGCCGTGCGCAGCCCGCGCGCGCTACCCGCGCGTGGCCACTGCGTCGTGCGCCGCCCCCGCCGGCTGTCGCCGCTAATGCCTCGCGGCCGCCGCAGCCCCGCCGCGCCGCGCGCCTGTGGCCACCATGCTATTGGCCGCCACCACTAGCCGCCGTCGCCTCCACGTGCTGCTGCTGCCTCCTCGCCGCGAGCCGTCGCCGCGCCGCAGACGCCCCACGACTACCGCGAGACTCCCCGCGCGCCGGCGCACGCTGCCCGCCCGCACCGGCCGTCGCCGCCTCCACGCACTGTTTCTTGGAGAGAGATGGAGAGGGAGAGAGAATGATGATTAGACATGTGGGCCTCACCATTAAAAAAATATTGACCGGATTGCCACGTCTATATCACGTAACCGCTTTAGATATTGCTGAGGGGTAATTTGTTCGGTGTTTAGGGCAAAGGATGTCTAGTTTTCGGGTTTAGGGGGTAATTCGGTCGACCGCATTATTTTAGGAGGTAATTCGTACTTTTTTTAATAAAAAATAATATATGATAAAACTTTTGTATACGTATTCTTAGCTAAAAACAAATGCTGAAAAATAGACTAGGGTAAAAACACAAAATCAATTCTAAATTTAAGGTTAAAAAATTGTTTTTTATGTTATAGGTATAAACATAATTAAAAAGAAGTGATAATCTCTTCGCTGCATTCGATCTGCAGGCCGATGTAGACATTAGATAGTTTTTTGTTCTCGTTTGACACCTGTCGAGGAGTACCGTGACAATTGATGATACCTCCAGGAGGTTTGGTCTTCGAGGCTCTCATTTTAGCGATTGAAAATGCAGTGTTTGAGTTTTGAGCGACCACGGAGTCTCAACGAACACATCATTTTTTCAACAAAAATGCCCTGATATATCAAACACCGGAATTTAGACCCATTGAAACACATGGTATATATAAAAAATGTAGAAATTGAAATAGCATGTTTTCCTTATCCTACGGGAATTGAAAACACACGCAATGGAAGAGCACACCGTGGAAAAAATTGAAGCAAATGAAAGTTTCCTAATCTCTTGCTTATTTTCTTTATAGAATTGAGCATAGGAATAAAGTCTTATGGAAAATTTCATATTATCTTCCTATGAATCAAAGGACTTATTAGGGGGAATCCTAAAAAGAATGATTAACAACAACTCATTTTACGATCCTCCGATTCAAATAAGCCCCTTACATGGATGTGCCAGATTTCACCAGCGGTAGCGGCCCATTGGGCTACAACGGGCCTCCGTCTATTTCCACGTGCGGTCAATTCAACCTTTTAAATAGGGTTAATTAGGTCGTCCCAAAGTAAGCTTCATGAATATGATTAACTAGAGTAACATGTCATCTAAAAAGTTTGAAACTAGGATAAAACACTCTTCTTTCAATACATTGTTTTATCTATTGTTGTTTTCTAGGTTACATACAAGACACAAGCTCTCTAGGTAACGATGTCGAGAAGGTTTTATCTCCATGAAACTCATGTTATCTCTTTCTTTATTAATACTTTATCACATCATCAAAAATATCTACATGGCACCCTATTTATTGCCTATGAAACTCGCATTGAGATTGACATTAGGCCCCTTTAGATGACAAAAACTTTTTGGGGGAGAAGTGTCACGTCGAATGTTTGACCGGATGCCAGAAGAGGTTTTCGGACACAAATGAAAAAACGAATTTCACGGCTAGCCTAGAAACCGTGAGACGAATCTTTTAAGCCTAATTAATTCGTCATTAGCACATGTAGATTACTGTAGTACTTATGGCTAATCATGGGCTAATTAGGCTCAAAAGTTCGTCTCAAGATTTCTTCTGGAAACTGTGCAATTAGTTTTTTTGTTTTATCTATGTTTCATACTTTATTTAGGTGTCCAAAGATTTAATGCGATGTTTTTAAGAAAACTTTTTGGTAACTAAACAAGGTCTTAGATCATGCTATTATAAAGTTGTCTATTTTAAAAAATATCATTAGTAAGAGTGTTATTACAATTTTAGAATTATTCAAAATATGTCACCGTGTACCCTTTCAATGTACTTTTTAAAATTTTTAGACCATATTACCTCCATACCGTTCACCGCATATTTCGGAACAATGTTGGAAGTGCAAAGCATAATTTAGTCTAAAAAAATTGCTAAATGCACTAAAGAGATACGTAGTGGCATTTTAAATAATTCTAAAATTAGAATGATATGCACAGTAATAACATATTTAAAAAAGACAAAATTACATGATCTAATTAATCATTTTAAATAAGGCCCAACTAGCCCGACACTGTAGACTTCTCGGCACGTAACCAACCAACCTGCCGTAATGGTATTTTCAACCCAATGACTAGAATGATATCTATAGCATTAAATAAGTTAACATATAGGATAAAAAATGATGTGGCAAGTGAATAAATGAGAAAAGAGAATAAAACCATGTCTTAGATGAGATATGGTTTCTACACAATATCCAAGATATCATGTGAGATAAGTAACATTAAATTTAAGTATGGAACAAAGAGTAGTGTTTCTCGATAATAAAAAGTTTATAAAAACCATATCTAATGTTATGGGTTGAGAATGCTCTAGTCGCACCCGCCGCAGGCCCGCAGCTTCCCTTCCTTTCCACCTCAAATCGACGAGGCACCGAAGAAACGAAAATTAAATAAAAAAACACAAATAAAGAAGGGAGAAGCCGACCACCCCCCATCGCTCCCCTTCCTCCTCGCAGATCTCCGACGCCGGCCACCACCATGAACTACTCCGGCGGCGACCGCTCCTCCTCCTCCTCCCGCCCCACCACCACCTCCTTCGACTCCTACAAGTTCGACTTCGGCGGGGTCAACTCGTCCCGCCCCCTCCGCGACCAGAGGCCGGGGGCGACGGCCGCCGCGGGGAACGCCTACGCGAAGCCGGGAGGCGTGGCTTCCGGGAACACGTGGTCGCACCAGCCCGCCAAGACGACGTCGTGGACGCACCAGCCGTCCCCCGCCGCCGCGGCGGCGACCGGATCCGGGCCCACGTCCATGGTCGGCGACATCTTCGGCCGGAGCTGGTCCTCCGCCGCGCCCTCGTCCGGCCTCGGCATCCCGCAGGCGAACAACCCAGGCCTCTTCAGCGACCTCCTTGGCTCCGCGCTCGGGTCGTCCTCCCGCGCCCAGTCGAACGCGCCGCTCAGATCTGCGGCGCCGCAGACCTCCAAGCCGGCCAATCCCAACCCTAGCACCAACAGTTCCCCTTTCTCTATGGGCGGCATGGCGAGCACGCTCCTGAAGACGACCGGGGCGCCCATGGCCTCCGGTGGCGGGTACGGTGTTGGTGGCCGTCCAATGAAGCCGGCAGGCATGGCATCGGCGGCCGCGACGCAGCCTATAGGGCAGAAGAAGGATCCGTTCGGTTCAATAGATCCCTTCGCGGCGAAGCCTGGTTCCATGAATGCTGCGAAGAAGGATAATTCCGTCAAGCCAGATCAAGGTTTTGGGGCGTTCCAGAGCATGAATTCGGGTGGAGATGCAGGATTCAGTGGCTTCCAGAGCGCTGATGCTGGATTTGGTACTTTCCAGAGTTCCGGTGCCACGAAACCTTCCAGCTTTACTCCTCCACCGGCACCGGCTCCAGCGCCTGCCCCTGCAGCTGCTTCAGTGAACTCCGGTGTAGATCACTTGGACTCGCTGTTTGCTTCGTCAACAGCTGCTCCGACTGCAGCGAGTAACGGTGGTGGCGGAGGTGACATGTTTGGTGAGATGGATGGTTGGGTGGATGTGGAGGCAGATTTTGGTACTGGTGACAGCGGTGGCACAACCACAGAGCTCGAGGGGCTCCCACCGCCACCGTCTGGGTTGACAGCATCTGGTGCTAAGGCCAAAGGGATGGATAATTACAAGGGCGGGCAGTATGCTGATGCTATCAAGTGGCTGTCATGGGCTGTTGTACTCATTGAGAAGTCTGGGAAGGATGCTGACATTGTAGAGGTGTTGTCATCACGGGCTTCATCTTACAAGGAGGTTGGCGAGTACAAGAAGGCAATTGCCGACTGTTCAAAGGTATTTGCAATGACTTAGTGTTACCTGTTAACTGGCAATATATTAGGAGGTGTTTCCATGTCTTACCGTGTTTGTTTTATGTTTTCTGTCTTGTGCAGGTACTAGAAAAGGATAAGGAAAATGTCTCCGTTCTTGTGCAGCGTGCTCTCCTATACGAGAGCTCTGAAAAATACAGGCTTGGGGCAGATGACCTGCGTTTGGTTCTGAAAATTGATCCCGGGAATAGGCTTGCCAGGAGTATGATCCATCGTCTGAACAAGATGGCTGACTAGACATGTTTTGCTAGTGCTTTGTGTACAACCACTGTAATCCACCTTGACACGAGATCTGTGAGTTATTTTGAATTGCTTTACTATACTTGTGGTTTTGGGGGAATAATTTGCCAATATGTTGTTATGAACCATGGGATTACATCTTTACATACAGTATATTCTTTCAATTGTATAATCATATATTGTATCAAGCTTGCTTTTAAAAATTACTACTTTATGGCTTGACTGTTCCAACCTTCATCATGGTTGGATGGTAAGCATGTGATGTTATGGTTTCTCACAACATAACAGTAATTGGTATATTGGAACCGGTACAACCTTTAGGTAAACTAGTTCTACAATTTTAGAAACAGTTCTCTTACATAGATGGTGGCATTTCACACCTTGATGAATATTTAAAACTTGTCTTAAAATGCTCATCAGGATTCTTTTGGACTTGGATATCTGAGTGCTAAATTGGAAGTTTGAACGTAGGCATCTAATTCTAAGCAGGACATCTCGTTGAACCTTCACATGCTATTATTATACTTGAGCACATACAAGCTAATGTTGCGCATTTCTAATTCTTCTTGCTAACTGATAGCTATTTCTAGTAATTTTATTTGTGGTTTCATTTAAGCTATAGATAATGAATATATAATATTTGATTTGTTAGAACAAGGAAGCTGTAGCTTCAATGTTTTTAACTATCCTTGATATTTCATAGCGGGCCAATTTCCCACCAGTCACATAAATACTGATTGCAAAAAGGGGAACTGCTGTTTCATAATTAAAAGGTGCTTTCCAAGTACAATGAAAATGTGATCTGCTTTGTCCTTTATCTCATTAATCAGGGCAAATGCTTGCTCTGCTAGATTATGGGCCTGTTTGGGGGTGCTTTTGGCAGCTGCAACTTCTCATAGAATCTCTAGAAGTCAGAAGACAGAAACGCTCTCAACCAGCACTCGGCTTCTGAGAATTTGATGTTGTATAATTTAGAAAATGAACTAGACAGGAACTGGAAAACCTAACATTTTCATATTCTGATTAGCTGGCTTCTCACTAGTTGTTTCTCCAAATCTTAAACTCGCTAAGCTGGCCCTAGGTTAGGTTTCCCACCGTTTGTCTGCAAACGTCTAATTTAATTGCTATGCCTGTATTTGTTTGCTCGGAGAGTTGTCTTGGTAGAGCCCAGCTTTTCTAAAGTTCTAACCAAGCATTTAAAGGTGTGAATTAAATCAGCTACTATGATTGTAGTGTGCGTATGTAATTTGCTTCTGGCTTTCATTGATTGGTATAAGTATGCAATCTATGCATGTTCAACAGAACAAATTCATGGAATACGCTGTGGATATTTGCAGCAGCAGCTTGTCAGACCTTTGTAATTGCAATATTGTAGCCTAATGTTGCTTCCTATTGCATTCTGACATTGTTGAATTAGTTGTTTTTATTTATATTTTAAATTTATTTACCCGGCAGCTGTTGGATGGCACTTCAGATATGCTGTGATGCTTTTCGTCCATAAGAGCAGCCAAGGTGCATAGATAAGAAAAAAATGTATGGGATGGATGCTATACATCGGAGGGAGTGTTAAGCTAAATTTTCTAAGCACTCATTGTTTATTTAGCAACTAGTGCTAAGATTGAAAAAATATTTTAGCTAAATATTTAATGTTGCATGATGGATAAAGGTGAGAAGAATAATATCTTTTTATCTTAGTGGGTCTCACCTTAGTCTAAGCTATATGAGTCTAAACATTATAGTACACTTAACCAAGCTAACACCTCATGACATGTTCATTCTTAACACTTACTAAGAAAATATACACTAAAGATGCCTTACGACCATAAGTCCATAGCACGGTTGAATATGAAGGTTGGAAATTATTGTTATTATTTTAACATTTTTATCTATTAATTTAAAAACACTTTCAACACTTGCTACTCCCACTTGTGTGGCTGTGGACAAAAAAAGGCTTAGATCTAGAAATTAGTTGGTGAAGACTTTAGTTTTAAAATTAAAAAAGGGTCAGATAATTTTTAAAAAAATGAAGGTTGGTTAGCCATCATG
Organism: Oryza brachyantha; assembly: GCF_000231095.2. Taxonomy (NCBI): domain Eukaryota; kingdom Viridiplantae; phylum Streptophyta; class Magnoliopsida; order Poales; family Poaceae; genus Oryza; species Oryza brachyantha. The sequence goes on from NC_023165.2 coordinate 11,025,165, forward strand.
GCTTCTCCACATTCTTTGTTTGTCTGTTTTATTCTCTGGCTGAAGATGATATTTATGCCCTTAACTGTTTCGGTTTGGCATGGAATACTTTTTTTATTCGAGCAACTTTTGATTACGGTTGGTCATTTGTCTTATTCAATATTTTTTATAAATATATATAGAATAATAAATCATGTTTAAAGTATCTTTAATGGTAAAACAAATCATAATAAAATAATTAATAATTATGTAAAATTTTTAAATAAGATAAATTAACGTGAATCCAAAAGGAAAAAATGTACATTTACACCCTTGAACTATTTCATTTAAACTTAACCTCATGAACTTGGCTTGGTTCAGAAAGACGAGGTTTGGGCTCGACCGCTCGGTTCATTTAGCTTTTGGGCCGAACCAAGCCATTTGAGATCGAACTAAGCGCACGAGTCCGAGGTTTTGTCTCACCCCCTAGTTACATGACTAGCATCGTGACAAAACGAGTTCTAACGGGTGATTGTTTGGTTTTTTAATAAAAAATTAAACGGTATATTGTAAAGGAAAATAATTTATGAATAAATTTTTTATGTATTATTATCTAAAAACTAATGTTGAAAAATAAACTTTGGTAAAAAAACCTTAAAATCAATTTTAAATTTAAAGTTAAAAATTTAAATTTTGATTCATACGCATAAGCGAAAAGAAGGGTTGTAAGCTTTTCTCAAACCTGTAAAGATTAATGGCAGTCATATTTTTTCATTTCTGCTTATTCTTATAAGCCAAAAAGTTAAATTTTTAACCTTAAATTTATTAGCCAAAATTTTAAATTTTTAACCTTAAATTTATTATAGATTTTAGAGTTTTTTAATTATAGTTTATTTTTCGGTCTTAGTTTTTAAATCGTCAAGAGCATATATAAATATTTTATTCACAAATTATTTTTATTTGTACATAGTAACAATCAACGTGGATGTCCACCACACCAACTAATGACGAGACAACAACACAGCGTCACGTCTTGACCCGGAGCAGTCTTTAACAAATGACGCATCTGATATTTTGATCTATCATAGACTACGCTAACACACAAAACAAATCACAGGTACGACGATTGATTGCCTCGTGGCACGCTAACAATTGCAGGTCAAAAGTGGCACGTTAGGCTACGTTCATTTCGCAAAAGAAAAAAAACTTAGATAAGGGTCCCATCGACACGAACACGTTTGAAACATGAAACGCAGTCTAATTACAAAACAAATGTCATATTTCGTCTAGAAACCGCGAAACGAATCTTTTGAGTCTAATTAACCCGTCATTAGCATATGTTAGTTAACGTGACACTTATAACTAATCATGTATCAGTACTACTTAGGCTTAAAAAATTCGTCTTACGATTTTCCCTATAATCTTTTGAGTCTAATTAACTCATCATTAGCATATGTTTTATTTAGGTATTCAAAAATTCGATGTGATGTTTTTTGGGAAAATTTTTTGTTAAATAAACAGGGCCTTAATAAGATGATCTCGCCACAAACCGACCACAGGGCTTTGACCTGTGTGGATCGCTAAAGGCTAAGCATCTCGTTGGAAACTTTTGAAAAAGAAAAGGATCTATCGGATTCGAGGTCTTTCCGCCAGATTTTTATACCGAATCCTAGGGCCTTTTTCACTTGCTGCGGACCTTTCGGTGGAGATGGCCAGCAGGATCTTAGGCTGTTTAGTTCCTTAAAACTTTTCCTAAAAACATCATATCGAATCTTTGAACATTTAAATAAAGTATTAAATATACATAGATATTAAAACTAATTGTATAGTTATAGAGGAAATGGTGAGACGGATCTTTTGAGCCTAATTAGGACGTGATTGGACATAAGTGCTATAGTAACCAACATGTGCTAATGACGGATTAATTAGACTCAAAAGATTCGTCTCGTGGTTTTTAGGCGGAATCTAAAATTTATTTTGTAATTAAACTATGTTTAATACTTCAAATATGTGTTTAAAAACTTGATTTGATGTTTTTGAAAAAAATTGCAATCTAAACCAGGCCTTATTGTAAGGTCTGGTTGAGTTCCCAAATTTTTTTTCTAAAAACATCATATTGAATTTTTGGACATCTAAATAAAACATTAAATATAGATGGACCAAAAAACTAATTGCACAGTTATGAAAGAAATCTTGAGACGAATCTTTTGAGCCTAATTAGTATCTGATTAGCCATAAGTGCTACAGTAACCAACATGTGCTAATGACGGATTAATTAGGCTCAAAAGATTCGTATCACGGTTTCGAGACTAGCCGTGAAATTCGTTTTTTCATTCGTGTCCGAAAACTTCTTTCGACATCTGATTAAACATTTAAAATGACATTTCTTCCAAAATTTTTCTCAATCGAAACACCCTAAAGTGTAGCAGTAGCTAGGCTCGCAGTTGCGGCTTCTTTGCAGGTAGCGTTACACTTGCCCCCTGGTGTGCAGATAGCTCAGCAGTGAGGGAAGCATTCTTGTTGGGAGCAACACTTAGCCTGTGCAATAAGCTAGTAGATTCGTGAAAAGACTAATCGGCGAATCTTTCGCACGTCCGTTAACCTGCGCGAATATTTTTTATATATAAACTATATAGATGATATTTTTTAGATAGATAGGTTTTCTACTTGATACTTTATAGGCTATTAATATGTTTCTATGTATAAATTTTCTATTATAAAGATGAAACTCTGTATACATAGTATAAAATATAATAAATATAATATATACATACATACATGTCCACGCAGGTTAACGGATGCGTAACCGTTGATCTGTTAGATCAAGAAAAAGATTAGACAGAATGCTTGCCATTTAGGGGGGACATATTGGTACACGAGGCCAGACATCCTTCTCCCACCAAGTCACAATCGCGAAGGATTTTGATGGTTAATGTTTTCCTTAACAAAATGATCTACTTTCTTTTTTTAAAAAAAAAACTTCTGATGAGCGTTGATATTTGTGCTTAGTTCTCTTTGGTGACACCATGATGGTGGCCTAGAGTTGGAGAGAATGGCATCCACCATTATACATTTGTACTGCGCATGTAAGTAATGCAAATAATGTGCGTTCAGGTTAAAAGCAGAGCGGTGTTATTTGAACGAGGAAATACACGTGGACTACCGTGATGAGATCTTGGATTACGCATGGTTCAAATTTCATCTGAAGTATCACATATTTTCGGTTGAAACACACACCATATCTGACATTTCTTTCATTCTTTTTCGAAGAGCAAAATAACTACATGAATACAGTTGGTAAGAGTTTGGGTTCAGACACCCATTGCCGTTTTTACACGAACACACAATTCATGCCTCTCTCCACAGCCCATCGGTAAGCTAAAAAGGATAACATGACACAAGCATCCATTGATTCTCTGTCCTGCAGTGGCATCAGTATCATTGATGCCTAAAAAACACGGACAGGAAAATTCCAGTGCTTATAAGTCAGGAACAGGGGTACGCAAAACTGTCATAATCATAACGATTATCACACCTAAACCGTCATGGGTTTATTCAAACTTTTGATTCAAATTTAAGTGATTTTTATGTGATAATCGTCGATAATCATATTATCGCTCGGAATGGTTTCGACATAGAAAACGGTTTTGCAAACCCGGTCCAAACACGAAGACGTGTGCCACGAAACTAATTGAATTCACGAGCCGAACGTGTGTGCGCCTCTCACGTCACAAGCTATTATGTGCACACCCGTAGAGGCCAGGAAAAAAAATCCACAAAGAAAGAAAGCCTCGAAAATGCAAAGGAAAAGACTCGGGAGTAAAGGGAGCAGGTTACCCTTACCACGCAAGCCGCTAAAACCATGGTACCGTGCTCCCGTGAATTCCGCATGTTAATCGTAAAAACCGTGATGAATTTGAATCTAAAAAATTACGCGGTAACCGCGGTAACTACTTGCTGAAACAGCACATGAGAACGGTGGTTACCACAGCTTCCTTCTCGGTTTGTGTAGCCGACACCGTGGTTACCGTGAGGAGACCGTGGGTGTGATGTCAAATAAAAAAAACTTAAAAAAATCTAAAAAAATACATAAAAAATAAGAAAATATTTTGTGACTATATTTATAATATAGGAAAATAGGACATGTTATAGGAAAAACGAGAAAAGTTTCACATGCCATTTTCTAAATTCTTGATATTGCAAGATACAAACATACACCGTCATATCAACCTTCACCAAATAATTCACAATTCACAGCAATAACTTTATTTTGATTACTGCGTCACAACTATACCTACTATCCATTATTACGAATAAGGCTTTGTTTCGATCCTTCAAAATAATAAAAATTTTACCATTTTAAAGTACTTTTTGGCAAAATAAATCTAAACCCTAGGGTGGGACAATAATAACTTGACATTTGGCAGTCTGTACTAACAAATTTTGGCCAAAAGTGCAAGGGACGCGCAGTACCCCTCACGGACGCACAATACCCCCGCTCACTCTCTCTCTCTTCCGTCGCACCCTCTCTCTCCCCCAAAAAAATCCCCATCCGCCGGCTCCGCCTTGCTCCGTCTCCTCCGCCGATCTCCGCCGCCTCTTCCTCCCTTGCTCCGCCTCCTCCCCCGCCTTCTCCCCCGCTGCAGGCGCTCACGCCCAATCAGCCTCCGTCGCCGCTCACGCTCGATTTTGGCCGCCGCACCAGGTCACGGCAGCCTCGACGTCCACTGATCTCCCCCGCCGCACCAGTCCGAGGCGGAGATGGACGACGACGGATACGGCACGAGGGACTTCATGTCCCAGTCCGATTCACACGCCTCCCACGACGAGCTCGACCCCTACACCGACTCCCCGTACTACACTGGATCCCGCAGTGGCCGATCCTCCAGGACCAGCAGCATTTGCACTACCCTCACGGCCGCAGCGCGCATCAGCATTACCGGCAGCAACGGCAGGCAGCAGCGGCAGGCACAAGTAGTACAAGCATGAGAAAGAGAGAGCTACGGGGAGAGGAATTAATATGGTCAAATATGTCTTTCCGGAAGAGAAGAATGGCAAAACTTTTACATGTCTCTAAACACCAACCTATAAAAAAAATGTAGTGCCAAAACTTTTGTCACCAAAACTTTTGTCATTTGTCATTTGCTATTTCAAATGCTTCTAAACAGGCCCTAAAACTATTTTGTATACTAAGATGCACGTATAATTTTTCTCTACACATATTTTTCATATATCCATCGTTGTATATTTGTATTTCTAACATTATATATCCTAGTGTCTAGTGTAAATAATAATAACTCAACACAAAATATTCTTGACCATCTTCCTATGAAATATTACTTGCAATAGGCTATTTTTTAATTTTGTTTCCCGAAATACTTGTTTATGATTTTTAATTACGCCGAGAATACATTTTTTTATTATTTTCTTTGATAAAACTACACTATATATCAACATATACGACATATATTTTTTTCATTAAATTTCCTCAAATTTTTTAAATTCTCCTCAAATTTAAACTCGGTTAACGTGACTTATCGAAGCTATGTGGAGGGTGCGGTTACCGCGGAAACGTAAACCCTGAACGGGAGATGATGCTGCAGCATGTGATCTGGTGGTTACAAATATAAGGCGTTTAGTAGCATCTGATGTTCTAGTTTGACTATTTGTTAAAGGATTCGAAAAGCTCCGGAGGTGTTTATAGAAGTAGGCTTGTGAGGGTCTGCTGTACCTTTGTTCTTAAAAAAATAAAAAAAATAGAAGAAGATGAGGAAACCGGCAAAAAGGGAAAAAAAAAAACCGGGATGCCAAGCAAGAGAGAGAGGGAGGTCGAGGCCGTTTGCCACCTATTTCACTTCACCACACGGTCGCGGCGGCGTTTTGTGTGGCCTTCGTCTCGTCGTCTCTCGTGTTATCCCTTCTTCCTCCTCTCCCTCCTCCTCTTCTCCTCCCCCCCTTCGGCCTCCGCCTCGTCCTCGGCAAACCCCTTCTCCTCCGGTGTCTCTCCCCCCGCCCCGCCTCTCCGAATTCGCGGCCGCGGGGGGGAAGGTGAGGGCGGCGACGGCGCGGCCTCCGAGTCGCCGATGAGATTGCGCGCCGACGCGACATGCAACCCCCGCCGGGCGCCGTGTCAGGTGATCCGCCCCCCCCCCCGCCCTTCGTCCTCCTCCCGCTTGCCCTAGGCGATTCGGTTTCCGCGGCTGCTGCTGATGCGTTGCTGGGGAATTAACGGAGCCTGGTGGTTTTTTGTTTTGTTTTGTTTGTGGCGGACCGGGGGGGGGGGGGGGAGGTGCAGGGTCGTCGTCGTCGTCGCTGGAGTGCGTGAGCTCGTGCAGGGCGTCGTGGAAGGGCCGCGGCGGAGGAGGAGGGAGGCCGTACGAATGCAGCGTGCTCTCGTGCGCATGGAACGCGCCGCGCGCGCTCACGGGGGCGCTCGCAAGCACCACCGCGCAGTGCTCCTCCTGCGGCCACGGGGCTGGAGCCGGGTGGAGGCGGCAGGGCCGATCGCGGCGGCGGGGTAACAATAATTCGGTGCGTTCCTGCTACCTGCTGGATTCCGTCATTTTTCCGGTCCTTAATGCTGATTGGAATTCGCCATTTTTCATCACTGAATCCTTAGGGTTAACGACATGAAAAATGGAGGTACTTAATAGTGTTTTCTTCCATTTGGTGGCATTACTGAAACTGCTGGACGCTCTCATGAATTGCTAAACCCATCGTATACGTACTGTAGGTCATACTGAGTTCACTTAGTGAAAAAAAGGAGGTTAACCTCTATCGCATTTCATTTTTTGCATATATGATTGGTTATCATACCCTACCAGTAGCAAGTCCTGTTGATTTTTTTGGCTTGTCTTTAGACATAGGGAATGGTTTTCTGTAGATTTTGTAAGTGTTATTTGATTCCATCAGAATATATTTAGTATTTAGAGTGAAGCTTTGAAGGCATTAATGAATTTGAGTACCTGGACTGTGTTGTTTGAAAACACTAACTTGTTAAATCTTACACAATATAATTTCCTTCTTACTCCCTCCTTTTCTTATTGTAAGACGTTTTGGCTATGCCTAGATTTATCTATTGATCAATGTATATTGTTTGTATATATGTTAGAATCCATATGAATCTAGACAATGCTATAAAGTCTTGCATTGTGAAATGGAGGTAGTAGAAAAGAAACAAATAGTGGTTTCGTACATATATAAGTAAATGCTTACTACTTGGTAAGACCTTTTCTTTAGAAGATAAAGGGAAATCATGATGAAACCTTAACCATTTGAAGCTCAGATCATCATGGTACCTCCACTATTAGTTTAATGCATCCCACAGTAGAGGATTGGCATGATTTGTTGCCTAGCAAACGATAGTCATCTAGTAACTTAGTTTTATCCCTGGTATATTTTACGGCGTCAACAGGTTGCTAGCACATGAAACGAAGAATTCTAGGGCTACACTTCTTCTGTGATAGAGGTTTCAGTGGGAGGTGCGGATTTGGGTAGTCAATCTTCTTTAGGAACTAGGAGTCAAGGATTGGAGCATGGTCAATTTGGTGTTTGGCAAGAAACATTATATCAGTTGAGCCATCAATTTGGAATATTTCTGTTTCTCATAACCTGACAGCTATGGTAATCTTGAGCTAACATGCTGCGAACCTGTAAATTAACTTGATTATGGAATATTTTTATTTTTGCCTCCTTATATGAATTTGACTATAATATATGGTTGTGCTTGGCACTACTTATTCTATAAAAAATCAAAATTTAAAAATGCCAATTTTAGTTAGAATTTTTAGACATCATCTTAGCAATCACGAAAATAGATCTCGGCAATGAGAGGCAAAGAAAAGCCCGTAAAATTAAATTCTAAAATCCAAAACAGGCTGTAGCTTATTTTTTTGAAAAGGTAGTGCCAAGCAATGCCTAATAATTGAAAATATATACATACTTATATGTAACTTGTAGAATTGTGTTTTGCACTGATGTGTGGCTTGGATATGATGGAAATGTGCTGGAAGAGATTATATGAAATCATTAAACACATGCATATTTTTACTGTTGCAATTTAGGTGTGTTTATTTGGTAATCTGGTGTAGCCAGGACTTCGGTAAGGAACATCAGTTTAGCTTTGTATACTGCGTACTTCAATCACATTTGCATAGTGCTTGTTCTAATAGCTTATACAATGTACTGTTGTGCGCCACGTAAAAATGTGGAGTACAAGTATGTGCCACTCACGCCTCATCTCTGATCTGACTTGTAAATGTTCCCTTTAAGAAGCAATAGCACAATGCCATATTTACCATTGTAGCTCCAATTAAGTTTTCAACAGGTTGTCCTGATGTCTTCCCTTCATGCATCTGAATTGCCAACTTTTCTCTGTTCCTTCTCCATTGGTTGCTGTTTCAGCCATGTACTTGTGCTCCACATATATATGTACATGCTGTTTTTATCAAGATTTTGGAGGTGTCTAGTGGAATGATCTCTGCCAGAGTTTCCATGGCTTAGCTTTAGTCTTATGACTATATTCCAAATGCCATATGAAGGATAGTTCCTACAAGCCAATCACCATTCTTCTGTATTTCTTAGCTCTGATTCCTGCTAGTATTGAGTGCCCAGCTGTCATGCACATGAACTATCCTGATGCCAAATAGAATGTCTTTTAAACCATTTAGGTTTTATTTGATTGGGAATTGTAATCTGTACACTAGCTTTATAACGGAAGAATTGCAGTGCAAATGGGCTACATCAGACTCTGTCTTCTCCTGGAATTATTCTGCTGTCCTAGTTGTATTCCTACTGGATGCATTGTGAAAAGTGTGTTTCAACCAAACAACAGGAAACACTTTAATCGTGCACTTAATCATGATCAAGAGGAGAAAACCGAATACCCCAGCTTTAGTGCCAATAAAAACTTCCAATGTTTCAAGTTTAGTTGCTGTCATCAAAATCCAGTTGAAAACTTATCCCCTTTTGGTAACTCTTCTCTACCAAGATCACTTATTGACTACAGAGAAAACATGCTTACCTTTCAAAGACTATTTAATCAGAACCACCCTTTTTTGATCTACATGGGTGAAACTGTTGGGTTGAACTGTGGCAAAGATCTTATAACTAATTACATGACACCAATCATGCTATATTATACCAAACATGGCATCATTAATTCTGAAATTTTTTAATGCCTCATACCATGTTACCTTTACCTTTTTAATGCTTACTATCACATCCATTGCCTACATGTGGAACAATAATTCTTTGCAATGTCTTAATGCGTTGTACATGCGGACTTATTTTTCCAGTTACTACAAATAACATGGGCAGAGGACGTCAATAAACGGAAGTTTGGTTATGGTTCATCGGCCCATTCTTTTCCCATTGGAAATTTTGTCAGATCGCGGTCAACTTCTGTGGACCCAACATGGAGAGCTTTCTGCTATTCGTCATCTGAATCATTCGATCATATTTCTCCAGAAACTTTGTGGGAGGTATGTCACTAAATTGCACAAATCAACCTTTTTTCTTGCTTTTTGGTTCATGACGCAGTTTATTTTTTTTATAGTTGAAGCATTTTTGAAGAATTAAGAGTTAATCATTTGCAAGTTTGACCTGTGAAACTTACATAAATAAGTCAGAAACCATTTTGTGCCTGGTAGTGGTAGTATAGTACTGCCGGTACTTTCTTACTGTCGTAAACAGATTTCATAACAATTACCTCTGCTTCACATTATAAGATATTCTGGTGCTCCCTGGATTCATATGGATACGAATAAATCTGGACATATATAAAACATATACGTTGATCCATGGATGAATCTAGATAGGGCCAAAAATCTTATAATATGAAATTGAGTAGAAACCATCAGTTGTAACCTGATAACATACTGATTGCATTCAGTATGAAATTGTAACTGTACTGTTCAAGTATATCCTCGGGTTCAACTTACCATTCATGTTCATTTGAAGCAAGAGCCAGTTTTGTTTGTAGCGAATTGTAGATTTATGCAATTGCGTGACAGGATCTCAAACCAGCTATCTCATACCTTCAACCTGAAGAGTTGGACTTTGTAAATGATGCTCTAAAGGTAATTGAATTGCAATATCATTCTTCCATATGTCTTGCAGACAACACCCTGTACTTCTATTATTCCTGGGCAGCTCATGAACCAGAGGTTGCATCATGTAACTGATTGTCTTGCAGTTGGCATATGAGGCTCATAATGGACAGAAACGCCGAAGTGGGGAACCTTTCATTATTCATCCTGTTGAAGTTGCCCGTATCCTTGGGGAGCATGTGAGTTATTTACCATTGGCAGTACTATGATGACTTTCTTGCCATATGAAGTTAAACTTTGTGCTATTCTTCTATGGACATAATTAGGAACTTGACTGGGAATCAATTGCTGCTGGTTTATTGCATGACACTGTTGAAGATACAGATATGGTTACATTTGAAAGAATAGAAAATGAGTTTGGGGTAACTGTACGCCGTATTGTTGAAGGGGAGACAAAGGTACATTATCTAACATTTCACATGTTCATGTTTTGTATATGGCTGCAAATTGTATATGCATGTTTATATTTTGTATTGCTACAAAATGTTTGTGATATAGGTAGAGAGATCTTAATGCTATAACAGACCTATTTCATTTAAAATGCAGGTATCTAAGCTAGGGAAACTTCAGTGCAAATCTGAGGATAATTCAAAACAGGATGTCAAGGCTGAAGATTTAAGACAGATGTTTCTTGCCATGACAGAAGAGGTTTTTTTTTTTTTGTTTCATCACATGAATATTATTTATTGATGCCTTTTTGAACAATCTATTAGGTGCCATAAAAACTGAAAAAAATGTAGGTTCGTGTAATCATTGTGAAACTGGCAGACAGGCTGCATAATATGCGTACACTCACACATATGCCTCAACACAAGCAGGTAAACTCTTGTTCCACTGAAAATAATATCTGTCTGTAACTTTGTTCTATGTTTATTGTAAGCACTCCCTTTGCAGTATGCCATCTCCATGGAGACACTGCAGGTCTTCGCACCCCTAGCTAAACTTCTTGGGATGTACCGAATAAAGGTATCTAATGAGAAATAATCTTGAAAGATAACTGTTATTTCTGCTTATTGAATAGGCTAACTTAACTACTGCAGTGCTTCTTTTGTGTTATTGCTGTGTTCCTTACAAACATTTCTACTAATTTGCACTCTGGCCATGTTTCTTCCAATGAAATTTGTGGCTGTTATTTTAATGATAATTGTTTTCGTTTTTGCTTGTGATTGTAAAATCTGTATTTCTGGTATAATTTGATATATACCTTACACTTGTTTAGGTAGCTATGAGATTGTCGCCTAGATCTATGATTTGTCCTATCGTTGATCAGTATACTTGTTCTCTTTAACTTACTAGTTATATTAAGAAATAAATCCATTTTACACTTGAATATTGCTCTAGTCCAGCAATCAATGCTAAAAATTGCTATATCACAAGCGCGCAAATATAACCTTTCTTGCCCAATTCACCAGTTTTTGGCTGGCTTTGTATTCCGGTTGCCAACTCGATGTTAATGTGGCATATGAATCAGCAATAGCAAATCTGGCGATTCCAAACTGGATAATTGTACTGTAGCCTTGTGGGTGAAAAGATGGTAGGATGGGAGATGAAATGGGATATTGGTCTTTCATAAGTGATCCAGTGGCACAGATTGAAAGAGTGTTAAAAGAACCTACCCTGAAAACTCAGGGGCCAATGGAAATATTTTTCCTTTACCTTATGTGTTATGGCTAGAAGAGGTGTTTGTTTTTGTTGTTCCTACCTTATGTGTTATGGCTAGAAGAGGTGTTTGTTTTTGTTGTTCAAGGACCAAAGACAAAAATCACTTTTATCTTATGGCTAGAAGAGGATAGTTTCATACTGGTATTTTTGTCAGTCCTAGAAAGTTCTCTGTAGTTCCTTGCATTGTGAGAATGCCAATATGTTTCTTATGAAGCTTATGGTAACTGTTGGTACTTTTCCTGTGTCCGTTTCACCGGCTGCTCATATTTTGTAGTCCGAGCTGGAGTACCTGTCCTTCATGTACATGAATCCTGGTGATTTTGGTGAACTGAAGAAAAGAGTTGAGGACCTCTACAAGGCCCATGAACAAGAATTGGAAGAGGTACTTTGTTTTTGCTATTGCACTTTGTTCATCAACATGTTTTTGGCATTCTACTATGGATGACATTCTTTCTAATTTTCAAATTCCAGGCAAATCAAATCTTAGGGCAAAAAATTGCTGAGGATCAATTTCTTGATCTTGTTAGCGTTGAAACACAAGTGCGTTCGGTCTGCAAAGAACTTTACAGGTAGACCAGACATTCCGTCTCATTAACTAAAAATAAGTAGTGTCTTGAACTGTCACCAGTTCACCTACACTTTACTACCGCTGCTTCTTGATGTACTGTTGGTATAAATTTGGTAGCCTATTTGTTTACACTGCTTACCAATCCAAACCATAGTAGAGCACAACGAATTTCCACACAAATTTCTTTAGTTAGATCTTTGTTAAAAAAAAAAGAAAAAGTGGACATTTGTTTTCACTATTTCATCAAATTGTTTACAGGTCAGTAAATAGTGTGGTACTGTTACAAAATTGTTGTTTGCTGCATCCTAATACGTTTTTCTTCTCATTTGTATTTTGCACCTAAAAGGTGATCAATAATTGTTTTTGCACTATTCATCTGCAAGTTTGAAATAAGTAGTAAAAGTGTTCCCTTAGGTGGATTATTTATTATTTGCAGCATTTATAAAACTGCGCTCAAGTCCAACAGTTCAATAAATGAGGTAAATCAGGTTGCACAGGTATGATTTTCCTATATAAGATAGTTATTTATGCCTAGCTTTACCATTGTAATGAGTAACTTATTTTCTGAAAATATCATGTCTGTTATTTGTTCAGCTGCGGATCATCATAAAACCAAAAGCCTGCAATGGTGTTGGGCCATTGTGCACCGCACAACAGGTATAACATTACATATGAAGTACAGTATATCATCTCTTTTATGTGAAATTAAATTCACTGATGCGCAAGTATTCTTAATTCAATTCAGATATGCTACCATGTCCTTGGTCTTGTTCATGGTATCTGGACACCTATACCTCAAGCTGTGAGTTATCTGTTTCCCTTTATTCAATATATCTTTTTACTTTGTTTGATTTTGCCATTTCTAAAAGCCAGTCATATAGGTGAAAGATTACATTGCAACCCCAAAGCCTAATGGCTATCAAAGTCTACACACGACAGTGATACCATTTCTAAATGAGAGCATGTTCCATTTGGAAGTCCAGGTAATGTTGGCTTGGCTGCTTACATTTAGCTAAATTCATACTACAAACTCTCAAGCATGTGCTCATTCTAATGCAAGTTTCAATTTTGTTTCTGCTGTATTGCAGATAAGAACAGAAGATATGGATCTCATAGCAGAAAGAGGCATTGCTGCGCACTACAGTGGAAGAGGAGTCGTTTCAGGGCCTGTTCGTCCTGGAATATCAAGCGGAAGAAATTCAAATGGGAAAGTGATATGTCTGAACAATACAGGCTTTGCTTTGAGGGTATGTAATGATTTCAAAGCTTTTTGCACTTCATATTAAGTATAATTATCTCTTTTTTCTTAAGAGAGTCCTCCAACAACTTCTCCTTTTTCATAGATCGGTTGGCTCAATGCAATCCGTGAATGGCAAGAAGAATTTGTTGGTAACATGAGTTCTAGGGAATTTGTTGATACTATCACCCGAGATCTTCTGGGAAGCCGTGTCTTTGTGTTTACACCAAAAGGCGAGGTGAGGCGCTGACTTGGATCATATTTCTTCCATTTGGGTTATCGTTTGATCTAAATATATTTTTCATTACCAGATTAAAAACTTGCCTAAGGGGGCCACTGTGATTGATTATGCTTACCTGATTCATACGGAAATTGGAAACAAAATGGTAGCTGCAAAGGTTAGTTACGGATGATAGCATTATTATTTGACAATCATTATATTTGAGTGCTCATGGTCTTCCTTTCAGGTGAATGGCAATCTAGTTTCACCAATCCATGTACTTGCAAACGCAGAAGTAGTGGAGATTATAACTTATGATGTCAGTACTCCTCTCATATCTGGCATGATTTATTTCTATCTTTGTGAAAAATTTTGTAATCTAAATATATGTTTATTGATTGAGTGATGTCTCTACATTGATGCATATGCACACAACATGCAAGGTGCAACTTTTATTATCTTTTTTTTTGTATATATGAGTGATTGGGGCTGACTGAAAGGAAAGCTATCTTTAATCTTGTTATTCAAATGCATGATTTGCATGCTAATAGTTCAGAAACTTCATTCCAGAATATATCCATCCGATCATATGATCTGTAGCATCATATTCCTATTTCAGTTGTACTGTACTATTCAACTTGCTACAGACAAATCAGTATGACAATCCCCTTAGGGGCCAGGATCCTGGCCCGTCCAAATTAGCCCTAAAAGGGATAGAAGCATGACAGCTCCCATTGTACCCTATTCGTTGAAAGGCTAAGGTTCGTTTCCAATTTGTGAGGCAGCCATTCATAGCTTGTAATTTGTTTGTGAAAGTCAAAAGATAAAATACTGAAATAAACAGATGGAAGTAGATGTGATGTCTCATAATGCCATTAGCAAGGTCTGTGGTTTTTTTTCTCACTTTAATGCGGTCTGCTACTCTTTGCTACTGCCTTTTGTCCATCAAGAGATTCCTACGAAGCCATTGGCATGCCTGTATTATATTGTGACATCAGATAAACTCATCCATTTTTTTTCTCTTGTTGCAGAAATTATCCAGTAAATATGCATTCGAGCGACACCAGCAGTGGCTGCAACATGCAAAAACTCGCAGTGCAAGACACAAAATTATGAAAGTAAGTCTGATCGTTAAAATGATTCATTCAATTGTTAGATGGATCCAACAACTAACCATATTCCTTTTTCAGTTCTTGAGGGAGCAAGCTGCTCTTTCTGCTGCTGAAATAACTGCTGATGCAGTTAATAACTTTGTCGCTGATCTTGAAGATGAAAGTGACAGTGAGCAGTCAATTCCAAGCTCTGAAAATAAGGACTATGCATTCAACTGGCAGAAGATATTGAATTCTGAAAAACTATCTTTTGGAAACAAGAAGAGCGATTGCTTTTTACCTGTTAAAAATGTCTATGTGCCAAAAGTTAATGGGAAGCACAACAAAACTGTCCAGGAACTGGGCATCAAGATTAATGGTTCGACATTTCGTGGTGATAGCTTCACTGATTTTATTCACCCTGGTGTTTCTACCAGTAAGGAAGTTCTCCCTAGTGTGGATAACTGGAAAGCTGGTAAAATTTGTGCGTGGCACAATACAGAAGGCAGCTCTATCCAATGGCTCTGCATAGTGTGTGTTGATCGAAAAGGTTTTCACTCCTTCCATCTAACTGTTGCACAAAACTGATACTAATATTTTGTTAGTTTCTCTCCTCTTTACTCCTTAAGCAATAAGAAGCTTCACTGCAAACATGTCCATGTCTTGTTCCTTTCTGCACAACTATTTACATCTGATTTGGTTTTGGATTATGTTGTTTTGACCTTTCCTTTCAAATTTTATATTATCACTTCTAGTGACTTTTGACATTCATTGTAGGTATGGTTGCGGAAGTTACATCGGCTCTAACAGCTTGTGGAATTACCATATGTTCTTGTTTGGTAAATGAATCAGCCCTCTATAATTTAAAATCATCCTTTTTTATTTGATAATCAATGTGACACTGCATTATTTTACCCTTTTTAGTTCTGATCTCCATTTTGCCAGCGTCCTCTTTGTATCTTTTGTGTTTGATATTCTGTGCTTTACTTAGGCCGAACGAGATAAAAGAAGGGGAGTAGGTGTGATGTTGTTCCACTTTGAAGGCACATATGAGAATGTGGTATGCTTCCTTAACTGGGCTGTGTTCCTTTTGTTTTTATACACTAGTACTACAGCTAAATAAAAAAAAAATGCAATTGCAGGTCAGCTCATGCTCCAGTGTTGAGATGATTCTTGGTGTTCTTGGTTGGTCTGTTGGATGCAGTTGCAATCCTTTGGGCGTTCTCGAGTGCTAGCGGACGACAGGAATCATGCTGCATCAGTTCATCATCTCCAGCTAAAAGGAGAGTTTTTGACGCACCAAGAAATCGGTCCGCTCAATGTTTCAGTGAGATCTTGGTTGATGAGGCTGTACAACCCTTAACTTGTTTGTCAAAGAAGGCAGAGCTAGGGTAGAGCAAGCCAGAACCAGATATTCTGGTTCATTTGGAAGCGAGAGTACTGTACATAGCTGAGCTAGTAGTGTACTGTTAGTTCAGGGGTTGGTTGGATTATTATAGTATTATACAGAGAGCATCCGTTAATGACCAACAAAGGCTGCTTCTCTCTTTTTTTTTGTTTACCATTCACACACTAGTTATGTATTTACATGTGCAGCTAGAATTTTGATCTGGGATACCAATGCCCCAAAATTTTGCCGCTATTCGTTAATTTTTCTAGGACTCTTGGTCATGGCTATGAGTATGCTATAGCTTCGGTTTGCGATGGCATTTTTTTTCTTTTAATCTGGAGAAGGGCGATTGTAATGCATTGAGTTGGGAACATCTACATAGTAATTAGCAGGTGAATAATTCAGAGGCGGTCCATACTGTACTGCTGAAACAAGAGAATGGCTCGCTTGCTACAGTGGAATTGTAAGCACCTGGATTACGACTGATTTACTGTGCAATGTGGACCAAGCATAGCCATTTTTCCATGTCTTACCGATAGGAATGGCTCGTGCCAAGGACTCATTGACCCTTGATTCCGTTGAGAAATGGGAGATATTTTTCTGTTTGACATGAGATAAAATAATCTGTGAATCGACACAGTGAGAACATTGGTGTGTTTATTCAACCACACGGACTCTAATAACCAAAAACCACGTGTTTGATCTTGTTTCATAGGATAGCGTATGTAAGCAACTCTTCAGCTTCGGTGGCGTTGCGACAGCAAGTAATTGAGGTCCTTGTCAGATAGAGTCTGGCAGATAATATATAGATGTTTCGCATCTAGATGTTCTCTTTTCACTATATATTTTGACAACCAATCTCACTAGAAGAGAGCAATATCAATATAAAAAAATGATTACAAAATATTAATAAAATATATTAGAGAGGATGTATTATGAATATTTTGTTGTAATAATAACTAATATAAAGAGAATCTATTTAAATGATAATCCAGATGAATGATCAAATTTAGATTAGTTATCAAAATGCTCTGATTCAACCGCAAGGTCAGTACTTTGGTTAACTTTGAGGTTTGGGTCCCTTGATTCCTCATGTGGTCAATCTGTAAATAGGTGCACCTAACCACGTCGACTACGAATGTTGTTTGATATTGTCTTGTCTTATTGCCTTACATGTCACTGATGAGAATTGAGATGACGTAAAGAGTACAAAAGCAACGATACCTTTAATTAGATACGGAGTATGCACAGTGTCGTAAGTGTGTTAACACTAATATAATTTATATTTTGAATTACATGGAAAAGAAAGATTATCTGATTTTTAAGTTACTTAATAGTATAAATTATGAAATAACTGCTACAAAGTTTAAAAATCTACTCTATAAAAATGAGACGATAAACTTCTATATAATTTTTTTAAAAGATATACTGTTTAGTAATTATGAAAGCATGCACGTAAAAACCAAAAAAAATAAGGGTGGAAAAAGTCGAACGGCATATCTGCAAATGAAAATAATTTATGAATAAAAAATTATATCTGTATTCCTAGCGATCTAAAAGTGAACGCTGGAAAATAAATTTTGGTGAAAAAAACACAAAATCAACCCTAGATTTAAGCTTGAAAATTTAAAATTTAGCTTATAAGCATAAACATAAGCCAGAGATGAGGGTAATATGAGAATACTTTGTGTAAAAGACACAACCATAATCATACATCATTGTACATACACAATATACACAACCATTAGTGCACCATCCAATATACTTCCTTGACATCTTTGACTCGTCGCACGCTTTACCATTGTCTTATTTTAAAATTATGTAATATGTAAAAATTTAAAATTAATTTGGTAATAAAATTTAATGATAACAAAATAAATAATAATTACACAAGTTTTTTAATATGACAAATGGTTGACGTGTGTATAAAAAAATAATGATGTTATCTGTTAAAATAAGAAGAGATGGAAACTATTAACAAATTCTTAACTTAACTAATCTTTTTTGAAAGTACAGATACGTGTACATAACATTTATAAGCTTTAGGATTAGAATCATGTTGTGGTGTAATCACGCACTTATGAGTTATGTCTTTTATCACCATGTTTTCCCTTTGGTATGAATATTGTTGCCGTAGTGCTGTCATTCTAGTGGTCTAGTTGCAAGAGTGATGGCAAATTTTGTGTTGTCCTCTTGTTTCATGTTCTTGATCAACATCTGATAGGCGACCGAAGAATTGTAGACAGGAAAGAGACTGTGAGAGATGCTAAAAGTTGCTAACAAGGAAGAGATCACACTTCGAGAAATGGGGAATGAATCCAAGTCTCTGTCGCCTCTCAAATTGTGTAATACTCTACATCATAGGTTGGCGCAGCAAAAAAGGAATGCATAGCATAATTTAATCTTTTTTTAGTACATTAGACATATATTCTCCATGTTCATGGATTTATGACATTTTGGACGTGCTAATAAAACCAAAGGGAATAAATTTCAAATACAAAAGTTTGGCTACAAATTCACTAATCAAAGCTTGCTTTTTTTTTTTCTAAATAGACTGTACATGGTGCTTCTAATTCTAGACCATCACCAGTGTATCTGTGTATGTAAGGTTTAGCAAAACCACCTAGCGATCAACAATTCAACCATTTCTGTTTAAGCTGAAAATAAGCACGCTTCTGTTCTTTATGTTCTTTCGTTTGCTCTACTAGATCAATCAAGACTATCTATACTCTTTTAAAAAGAAAACAGCGGTGATGACGGTCATTTTATCATTTCACGTCCCATCTACAATTATAAATTTTACAAATTACTCATTGATCTTCTTATATATTTTATAAAAAATAATAAAATTAAATCTAAATGAATTTGCATATAAAATAAAATTAAGATAAATATTTCCTATAGAAAATACTACCTTTGTTTTTAAAATATAAGCATTTCTAAGTTGTTTAACAACTATTAGGGTTAATAAAAAGACTATGATACCTCTTAATAAATGAGAAATAGATATGGGTGGAAGGATAAGGGGAATAAAATAAAAATAATTTTAAAAAAGAAATGATTGATAAAACATGTAGTACTATAAAGAGTGCTAGAAATGATTTTATTTTTTGTACAAGATTCAAATTTTAGAAATACCTAAATTTTCGAATATATATTAAATATAATATTATAATATTTGACAAAAGAAATTTATGTAAGGTTTAGGGATTAATGTTCTTCTATCTAATGTTGCCCCCTTTTTTTTACTACATCGTCCCTTTAAATTCCAAAAACAGGTAAACAGTAGAATCTCAGTAATTCCTTTTGGCTGCATGTCTCCATCTGTCCATCAAATGACTAGCAACTACTCGTCACACACTTGCATATGCATAAACAACGGCAACGTATCAAACCGTGGGCTTCTGGATTGAGTGTTTTGGGCGTATTAATTACTTGAGTGAATTGACAAGTACTGTCTCGTTAGCTGATCGATGATGACCACTCTGTGTTTATCAACATCATCTTCCAATTGGATCGTTTACTTTCTCCCATGTGTCCATTCTTTTTAATCTTTACCAACTTTTGCCCTAAAATATCATCAACGTGCATGCACATGACTATAGTATGTTTTACTCTGACTCTGGTCTTGGGTCTTTACTTCTCCCTTGCGTTTGGCCTTTTTGGCACCACATGCATATATATCATTTCGTCAAGTTCCACAGAAGAAAAAAGAAATTAAAGTCTGTTGCAAGCGTACATTTGGTCCAGTTGTCATTAGAATTTATCTCCGTCCCATAATAACTTTATTTTTTGTTTCTCCGTGTCCAACATTTGATCATTCGTCTTATTTAAAAAATTTGTAAAAAACTAAAAAAATTAGTCCCATATAAAGTACTATTCATATTTTATTATCCAGTAACAATAAAAATATTAATCGTAAAAAAATTTCAAATAACACGAAGAGTCAAAATATTATATTAAAAAACTGAAAAATGAAGTTATTATGGGAGGGAGGTGGATGTAGTAATATGTAATGAGTACTACCTTCGTCCCATAATAACTTTATTTTTTGTTTTTTCGTGTCCAACGTTTGACCATTCATCTTATTTGAAAAATTTATAAAAAACTTAAAAAATTAGTCACGCATAAAGTATTATTCATGTTTTATAAAAATCTTAATCGTAAAAAAATTTCAAATAAGATAAAGAGTCAAAATATTGTATCAAAAAACTAAAAAATGATCTTATTTTAAGTCGAACACGATATATATTTATATAGTCGCTTGACGTGAATCTTGATTTGATGGGGGAATAATCAGTGGGCATTTTCTGGTGCATTGACTAGTTGTTCTCAAAAAAAGTGCTCTAACTAGTAGTTTAATCATTTGACGCCATAGTCGTTCACGTGTAGATTAACTCGGTAATTGCATTGTTCACACGGGATTAATTAATTAAGGGCGTGGAGTAGCCTAGGTGTACGTCTCTACAGGGGTACGTATAAAATCATATGTATCTATCGCGGAGCGAGCTTGATAAAGCAACCACGCGACTGTAAAACCGTGGTATCGACACTATGCGTGAGCATTTCACAGCCATATATAGCCAAGTAGGAATTATAGTTACATGCTAGTCACTGTCGCTATAAAAGAAGAAGAAAAAAAATTAAGAAAAGTACGTGCCTGACACGCTTCGAATGTACCCATGTACCCTAGTACGTACGTAGAAGGTAATGTTTCAAGGAGGTGAGCACAAGAAATTATGGTGTCACTTAGGTCTTGTTTAG
This sequence comes from Oryza brachyantha, assembly GCF_000231095.2. NCBI lineage: Eukaryota > Viridiplantae > Streptophyta > Magnoliopsida > Poales > Poaceae > Oryza > Oryza brachyantha. The sequence continues at coordinate 11,046,164 of NC_023165.2, forward strand.
TTTCCAAATTTTTTTTAAAAAAAACATCGCATCGAATATTTGGACATCTAAATGAAGTATTAAACATAGATGAATCAAAAAACTAATTGCATAGTTATGTGAAAAATCGTGAGAATAATGTTTTGAGACTAATTAGTCCATGATTAGCCATAAGTGTTACAGTAACCAATATGTGCTAATGACGGTATAATTAGGCTCAAAAGATTCGTCTCGCGGTTTCCAGCCGAGCTGTGAAATTCGTTTTTTCATTCGTGTCCAAAAACCCCTTTCGATATTCGGTCAAACGTTTGACGTGACATTCCTAAAAAAATTTGCCATCTAAACACCCCCTTAGCTCGGTACCTAATTAAATGCAGTGATACTCCCTCCATATTATTTTAAATGATGTCGTTGACTTTTAGGTTCACGTTTGAGATTTCGTCTTATTCAAATATATATATATATATAATTATTAATTATTTTGTTATAATATGATTTATTATTATACGAACTTTAAGTATGCTTTATAATTTTACATATTTAGATATAAATTTTAAATAAGACGAACGATCAAACGTAGATTTAAAAGTCAACGGTGTCATATAAAAAATATAGAGGGAGTACAACTTAAGTGAATGCATGCACGGTGCATCCATAGTAGCACGCGTTTTTTGACGGTCTATAGCATATGTCACGTAAAAATCTCCATTTCAAACATGGCAAATTTTAGACCTTTGGATCAAGATCCAATACACCACGAGATGCCTCTGCCCTATCTTCTCTACCTCCTCTCACAATTTCGTTCAAACACTTATGAGTTGAGTATTTGAGTGTAACTGACGCTATCCTCCACCACGAGATGCCCTCATCATAAACTCCTTTGTCTCTCGAGACGGTTTCACTTGGTCATCTTCTCAAGTAAAACCGTCTCTGATGTTAGCCCACCCTTGGTTCCTGCATCCCCGCATGCAGCTCGTGTGGTACCGTGCACCATCCATGGCTATTCTTATAAACTTGGAGAAGCCTCTTCTTCCTTCCTCCCCTGAGTCCCCATCCTACCCTAACACCAAACCCAAACCCTGATCCATAGATCCTCTGTCAAAGTTGGGGCATCGATCGTTAGTGCCCAATATGAGGAAGAGTTCGTTGAACCGGAAATCTAAAAGATAAGATGTAATGTCACAAATCTTGGACTAGATCGAAGAGTCTAAAATCCGCAAGACATGGGGTGGTTTTGTGGGAAACTCTTCTAAACTCTTAAGAGAACATCTACTTAACTATTGCATATCATGAATATGTGAGGCATATGTATCGTGCAAACTTATTGTAATTGGTAAAAAAAAAATACTCATTCTGCTCTAGAATACTGGTTATTGTTCCTTGGCACCTTTTCAACTTCAAAAGATATAATACACTAAGTATGTAAAGAAATGTCCAGAGAGAAGACAATCTGTTCAAGTAAATTTAAATATGAATGAAGTGTCCAGCGACAGGCCGGTATTGGTGGCAACGAAGGAGTACAAGGATATATGTTTCCTTAAAAAAACACACGCATCATCGGTTTAATATTCGCTCCAATCAGGAGTCGAACCCAGGACCTTAGGTGGTAAGGAGGCTCTTGTAACCACTGGGCTACAGGCCCTTTCGCACGTATGCGCATGTACTTTGTTCAAGTTAATCACTAACCAAACCGTATCTCCCATGCGTGAGACGACGGGACGATCGACCAAACTACCAATTATATAACCTGAACGAAGCTAGAAAATTAGTTTATTAGGGTCAACTGTGTCAGAATACACTAATCTTATTTATTTTGTAAGTACCATCTTAGCTGCCTAAACAATTTAACAATGTATTTCGTCGGAGATTATCGAGGTCGGCTGTCTCCAACCAATGTACTGTAGCTCCGCCTCTTAACATATCCCTACATCGTAAAGACTCATACAATTTATAACTAACTGCAGAGATACAAGAGGAAAAAAAAGATTCTTTTAACACTTTTATTATTGATCAAACATTTGATTTTTTATTCTTTTGTCAAACACACACGTAATGTATGGGTGGCTTGGAGGGATATGGCGTGTATGAGATTTTTGATTTACAGCATGCCTTCAGATCATCATCTGACGAGCGATCAGATTTGCTTCAGATCATCATCTGACGAGCGATCAGATTTGATTGATAAAATTAAAATTTTCAAACGTTTGATCATACCCTTCTTTTTAACAACTCAGATGATTTTCTTGTTTCTATGCATAAGTTGAATTTTACGCAGCAGAAATATTTACAAACAAAAATTAACCGATCGATAAATACCGCGCGCGCGAGAATGCACATGCAGCGGGTCTCCGTCCGTCGTCGCGACTCGCGCCGAAGGATGAAGTCGTCCGTCCGGCGCCGGCCAGTCGCGACGAGGAGCAGGAGGAAGCCACCCGTCGCCTTCCGACCTCCGGACAGTACCGTCCACCACCCTACGCTACGCACGCAAGCGGATCGGCACGCGCGCGCGCGCTACCTCCTCCTCTCGCGACCTGTCCTTTTCGCCGGCCACGCGCCCCCCGCCTCTCGGTCGCCATCGCCGTCGCCTCGGTCCCTCTATATAAAGGCTCCTCCCTCACCGCCGGTTTAGATTCCTACACCGCCTCACCCCACCTATCGCATATACTACCTTGCTTTCTTGCTCGGTCGATCGGCAGCGTGCGTGCGTGCGTGCGTGTCGGATCGATCGGATCACTGACGAGATATGTGCGGCGGCGCCATCCCCGGCGGCAAGAGGAGCGTCTCCACCGCCGACGACCTCTGGCCCAGTGACGAGGACAACTTCACCACGGCGGCGGCGGCTGCGGCGGCGGCCGTATCACCGGATCAGCAAGGTGAGATAATCGAGCTAGCTAATTAAGCTTGACGTTACTTTGCATGTGCTGATTTCTATGTATATGTGTGTGCGCAGCGGCGGATGAGGAGCAGCCGCCGGCGAGGAGGCAGCGGCGCGGGGAGCGGAGGACGCTGTACCGGGGCATCCGGCGCAGGCCGTGGGGGAAGTGGGCGGCCGAGATCCGCGACCCGGCCAAGGGCGCCCGCGTCTGGCTCGGCACCTTCGCCACCGCCGAGGCCGCCGCGCGGGCCTACGACCGCGCCGCCCGCCGCATCCGGGGCACCAAGGCCAAGGTCAACTTCCCCAACGAGGACAACGCCTACGCGCTGCTGCCGCCGCCGCACCACCTCGCCTACTACAGCGACGCCTCCTCCTCCACCACCACCTCCTACCTGTACCCGACGATGACCGTCCCGCTCGCCGCCGCCGCGCCGCAGCAGCAGCAGCAGCTGGTGACGATGGTGGAGTACGGCGGCGACTCCGTGGACGTGGCTAGCGTCGGGATGGGATACTTCCAGCCGCCGCCTTATGAATTCTCCGCCGGTGGCGCCGTCGTCGTGCCGGTCTCGGCAGCGGCGCCGGCGCCGATGGCGTACGGGCAGAGCCCAGAGGTGGCAGCTCCGCTCATGTGGAACTTCGACGACATCACGGCCATGCCAATGTGATAGTATTACGCTGGAGATTAAGCTAGGCTTAATTATAGATTACATAAATCCGCCATGCCATTGCTCCTCCTAATCTCCTATTGCTCAAGGGCTTAATTAAGTGTATCTGGCATGGCTGGCTTAGCTTACAATTTATTTCCTTTTCATTTCTTCTCTTGCATTTCTCTCACATTTTGAGATGAGCTAGTGTCTGGTCATACGACTATTTGTTCATCTTTTCTTGTAGTGGTGGACATATATTTTCACCGGTTAGGCTTGGAATTTGTAAACAGAACAATTATCAAGAATAAGAATGCTTCTGGTTATTACTTTATACTCTTTTTTGTGCTTTCTTACTCTAAATTACCAAATTAGCATTCCAAGTAGTTGTTTTCAACTCATTTGCGTCCGTATATCATGTTGACTTTCAGTGGTCGATGGTGAATATACTCTGAAGACTGATAAGAAAATGAAAGGTGTGATCGTTTGTCTTTTTCATGAAACAAAAATCAAACAACATGTTTACAAACAAAAAGAAATTTATAGTAAAACTTTTATACACGTATTATTAGTGATCCAAAAGTCAAGACTAGAAAATAAACTTTGATAAAAAATTATACAAAATTAACTCTAAATTTAAGGTTAAAAATTCAAATTTTAGTTTATAAGCTTAAGCAGAAGAGGGAAGATAGGGCGAAAAATCCCAAATTTTGTGTTGGTTCTATCAGAGGGAACACAATTACAAGAGAAAGAAGCTTAATAACCAAATCTCAAATAGGAAAAAAGAAATTGTGATGATCGGTACTCCCTCCATTTCATAATATAAGATATTTGATTTTTCTATTTTCATTGTTTGACTATTTGTCTTATTCAAAAAATTATGAAAATATTATTTATTTTGTTGGTAACTTACTTTACTTTGTTATCAAAAGAACTATCAACACGACTTGTCATTTTTATATTTATACTAAATTTTTAAATAAAATGAATGATCAAATGTTAAAAAAATATTTTACTTTATAAAACAGAGGTTACATTATGAAACGTGAAACGGAGATACTACCGTTTTTCCAATGGGGGAGAGCAGGCGTTTGCGCGGCGGAGAGGTGGGGGCTGGAGTTTTCTTCTCCGACCCTCTCACGAGCCGTTGGATTGAAAACATGTGGATAGGATCTGATATTTCGGTGGCTACGGCTTTTATAGGCCAATAAAGCGGCCCAACTAGCTGAGACCAGGAATGATTTGCCGGCCTGCTAAGCGTGCGTTGCCGGCGGGGGATGGCGACCTCTAGGATGGAGGCATCTGATGACTACCGTTTCCATTTTTAGCCATTTTAGTTTGATACAAAATAAATTTATTTTTAAGTAAACATTGCATTAGAGTTTATAAAATTATAGTATAAATATATTAGAAATAGATAAAATAGAGGATATTGTATTAGGATTTGATAAAGCATAAGGTATTCAGTCTTCAAGACCTTGTATTGATAAAATGTGTGAAGTGAAAAAATAAAGCTAATTTTAGAATAGAATGAATACCAGTCTTCTTCTGGTGAAGACATACCATAAGATCTTATTAGTAGACTCTTCAAACCGATTCTTAGGATTAGTAGACTCTTCAAACCGATTCAAAAGTCTAGTACTCCCTAAGACTTTCTAATATTGACTCACTTTATGTTACAGGATTTTCTAATATTGAAAAGACTGACCATGGCTCAATGTAGATGTTTCAATGTAGATGTTTTGTACAGGTGTTTAAATTAATTAGCATCCATACGAGGAAGGGCAAAGCCAAGAAAATTTTAAAGGGTTAAGACGGCGGAAAACGGTGTACATGCTAAAAATACCCGTAATCTGAGTCTGTTCATGTCAAACAAAAACTCTGGCAGAAGCAGGGATACAAGATACGAGAGTCTAACGTGCTGACAACATCTGCAATTTTCTGATTCGAAGTGCATAACATTCGAGCAAAATTTAGTTGATCCTGGCACTTGAGCAACAACACAAGAAATTCGGAAACTCAAACAAGAGATATGTAGCCCATTTGGTGCAAGCACATGAATAACAGGCAATAACTTAGACCTTGAAGCCTTTGCTGTTCCTCCTTCCTCTTGCCTTCTCAAACTTCCTTCCCTTCGACCGCACATAAGGCTTGGTGTTGCTGTGTGGCACTCCAGGTGCAGGACCAAAGTGCTTCACTGCTTCCCTAGCATTCTTAGGACCCCTCAGGAGAACCTACCATAATGCAAAATTGTCAATTGCGAGAGGACATTGCAATGTACCACAAAGGATAAGTAGATCACAAAGTGATATCACCGTTGAAATTGACAAGGGCACACGAAAAATAAGCAGAAGAAATTCAGAGCAGACATAAGGTTTGTGTAGTAACTAGTAAGCTAATTAGCTCTCATTTACCATCCAATTCCAGACATTCCTTTCACACATAAAACAAGCGCGGCACCAACAAGATTACTGGGAATATACAACAATCGCTGCAGCCCTTACAAGTACAATAATTTCAACAGTATATCCATTGTAGAAAGTTATAGCATGTAACTAGAACCGCAGTTCATACAAAAAAACTACCCACAATAAGGAGCAAAACACCAAAGGAGCTTTAACACGCCTTGTTATCACAGTAAGATAGGAAACCAGCAATGGCTATTTTCCTTTTGAACATACTTTGGTTTGTTATTTTGTTAAAAGAGCACCAGCACCAAATGTCACACAAAAGGATTAGCTAATCAGCTAGTGGCATCAGATAATAAGCGGAGTATTGGTCCACACATTGCATTCAGTGTGTAGGATAAGAATGTCCATCATATGCCATTATTCCATCAATAACTTCAAAATTAAAAGCAAAAACCAATTGAGGAAATGAGTAGGTAAAAGACCAGCAGCTGATCCAAGTAAAATTTATGGCTCCACAAAATCAGCAAAAAGAAACTACCTCAAAGAACCGCAAGATAAAATTAAGAGTAAATTTTGGTTAGAGCATTTGGCACCAAAGCAACCATGTTGTCACAATGGGCTGGTAAGACCACCATTTAGATCTATGCACATGCTATACCTCCTTGGCATTCATTAGGTTCTCCAAGAAGAAATTAACTGGTGCAGGTATTATGCTCAAAATTATGACCCTATGCTTCTTCTCATATCAGTACTCATCGATATCAACACCACAATTAACACCTATTTGATTCAGGCAAACTAACTTGTACAAGGTGCTACAACATAAGCCAGCATAAGCCAGTTAATTTTAAGAAGCTAGGAAAGGAAAGCGAAGTTAATTGTTCCCACTCTCAGATGCGCTCCAGTAAAGGAGTGCACAAACATGCAGACACTCAACACAGCATCAGGTTCTGACCGCCCGTCTGCTTTGTTCTCATCATTGAGAGATAACAAGAATAATAGCACAGCTAGATTCAACTAAAGAAACTCAATTTCACAAGTAGATTTAACTTCTTTCTAGGCATACAACGTTTCTTCACGGGCTGATCACAAGCAGACAATGTAGGCGTCATCATCACTCAGTTAAAATGCTTGCAGAAACATCAATCAGGCAACATAGATCAGAATCGAGCAGCAGAAATTACCGTGTTCTGGCCCAGAGGAGCACGGAGCGCCAGCTGGTCGAATGTAAGGCACTCGCCGCCAGCATTCACGATGCGGGCCCTCACGGTCTCCGTGAACCTGAGCGCGGCCACCTTCATCGCCGGCACCTCGTAGACCCTCTTGTCGTCCGTAACGGTGCCAACTATCACGGCGATCTGGTTCTCCTGCAGCGCGCGCAACAACCAACCACGAAACCGAGATGAGATCCATCACGAAATTCGCCGAGGCATATGCTCGCTCCTGATAGACGCAAACGAATCAAATGGAGAATGCACGGACCTTGCCCTCCATGAACCTGACGAGACGGCGGAGCGAGAGCGGTGGGCGGTTGGTCTTGCTCATGAAGAGCCGCCTCAGGATCACGGCGTTGAACGGGCTCTTGGTCCTCCGCACCAGGAAGCGGTAAAGCTGGGCACAGATCGGGGGGGAAGCAACGAAACTCAAAATCCAGAGACCAGAGAGCACTACTAGATGATGACGAAGACGACGGGCACCGGATCGGGGGAGGACGGGGGCGAGAGGGAACTGACCTTGACGATGAGCTTGAGGTAGACATCCTCGGATCTGGGCGCCGTGCGCTTGGTCTTCTTGTTCCGGCCGCCGGCGACGAGGTCGATACCCTGCGAGCGGAGGAGAGATAGAGAGAGAACGGGGCGTCAGTTATTGCTCGAGGCTATGGAGATGACGCGGGAGCCGAAGGAAGGGAGGTCACCATGGCGAGCGGCGGTGCTGCGGCGGCGGCGGCGGCGGAGGGGGGTGAGTTCTAGGGTTTTGGGAGCGAGATGAGAATGAGGCTTATATAGGTGTGCGAGTGGTGCTGTCGACTCGACCGGAATGGGTTTGATTGAACCAAGTTCAAACTCTCTCGTTGGGTTGGGCCAGCGGCCCAGGATCAGACGCTACCATCTTTTTTTTTTTTTTGAAAGACCCTGTACCACCTAGTGTATAAGAGCATCCCTAACCGCTTATCTATCCCAAAATAAAGGATGAAGACTATAAATTGAGCTCTAACAGAATGACTATCCTATCATCTATTTTTAGAGGTCATCCATATTAGGAGAGAGAACATATATATTTAGATGATTTCTCTCTATCCTTCAAAGAAATATAGAGTATGTCATATATGAATGATCTAGTGGAGTACAAAGAGATATGAATGATAAAACTAGTTTAGACGATCATCCAAATGAAGATATGGATGACCAAATTTAGATGAGCGGTTAGGGATGCTCTAAGGGCATATACCATGATAATTACTAGCTGACTCTCTGTTGTTACATGAGCAAATAAGATAACGTGGATAAAAAATGGTTATTATGCATGTCAACAGGTAGAGTCAACTCTTCGCATTTATTTAAGAAAATTTTGTTGCATGGGGTAGATTAAAAGAAAAAAGAATAATAAAATATATTTTGTATTATTAATGATGAAATCATATCTAACCCTACCTTTATACATATGCTTATAAAATAAGTTAGTATTGCTAATATGAATAAGGAATGAGTCAACACTAATCTCTACCTTTCAACATGCTCTAAGTGAGCCGAGAGGTAAGTGATTATCCACGCCACCAGAAGTAGACTATACCGTGGATTATTTGCTTTACACTTCCGAAAGTATGTTTTCTTAAAATACTGCATCTACAATATTACATGGATCACTTATTCTGAGCTATTTGCTAAGTTTATTTTTTATAAGTTTTTATTGTCGAAGACGATAATCCAGGGCAATAATATGGTGAGTAAATTTGTTTCAAAGTTCAAACGGTAGGAAGCAAATAAACAGTGAGAGGTAGGTTGTTTCGTCTCAAAAAGAAGATGAGAAGAAAATGAAATTTATGACTATGTTATCTCTAAAGCTAATAGCTAATGAATCGTATGGTGTAAACCCTACACGCTGAAATTTAACTCGGGCAAAAGCATACAAGCAGAAATTTAACAAGGGCAACAGCGTACACGCAGAAATTTAACAAGGGCAACAGCGTACACGTGGAAATGTAACAAGGGCAACAGAGTATGGTTGCTTCTACATTGTATATCTACTGCTGTGGTCAACATGAGAACAAACAAAAATTGGTCAGAACTCAGAATTGCCTATTATATTTAGTATTTACTTCTATTCTAATCTATCTTCCCTGTCCTGGCCAAAGCTATAAATTATGTTTCAATTTGTGTACACCCTAAACATAATCTATTCGCTTCTTGCTTCTTCATCAGAATCCTCAACAACGGTGTTTATCTTAGCCCTCTTCCTTCGTGCTAAGACTCTTTCCTCCTCTTCATCAGACTCAGAATCTTCAACTGTCTTATCACTGCGTGCACTGGCCTGTGGGTCTTCATCGGCATTTGTTTCAAGAGGAGCATCTGCACCTTCCGCGTCCTCTTCAGGCCTGTCTTCAGATGACGCAGCTCCGGCTGGACTGGAATCCATTTCTTGTTCGTCCTTTGCCTTTATCTGAAAATCCCTTGCCACGCTACGCTTGGCATGCCTCAGAAGGTTCATATGTGTAAGCTTGCTCAGCTGGATTAGATACTTCTCATAGTCTTCGATCTGGAAAATAAGATCAGGAATGCATCTGCTCTCTCTTTTGATCCTAGCGAGGATTCCTCTTTTTGATGTTTGTTGATTCTGCAACCGAAAAGGAGGCAGGAGAGAAGTAAAACAAGCTGCAGTTACTCAGGCCTTGAAAAGAATACAAGCATCAAAGGAATATTTAATTGTGCATGCGAGAATGCAGACCTCTTGAACAATTGCGACGAAGACGTATAGTGGAGCCGTCAGCATCCTGCAAGTTACTTCTGCAAGCTTCTGAAACTTTAGACTCGGTATGGTTTGTTTGTATCCCTTGGGTGCAATCTGAGACTTGGCCATGCGAGCCAATAGCTTGTAGAACTTAGCAGTCAATCTCAGAAACTGTTCAGCCTGAGAATCTGAAAATGAAACAATAAAATCAGGCTACATATAAGATTTGAATAGATTGCTGTTTTCTGGTACCTTATAACCTACCCTTAAGGCTCATATCTGCAAAAGACGAGAGGACGTGAACTACAGTTGTTGATCTTGAGTAGAGTGCTTCCTCTAAATATAGCCTTTGTGTACTTTCATCAGCTGGCTGATCCTCATCAATATTAGCAGAATCATAAGCTAATGCAAGCATTAGCTTAAGCTTACCAGTAACCCAATCCAATTCAGTAAGAGATGATTCAACCATTTGAAGAAAGACAGCAGTAAGTGAATTCTTTGTTTTACAATTTATAACAGGAAATGCCTCTGACGAATCTATCGAGTCCTCATTTCCAGAAGCTAGTAATTTCAACTCTGCTGTCATGTTATGCACAAGAACCAGATCATCTGGAGCTGCCATAAGATGGACAGCAAGTTTTACCATCTCCTGCGCAATGCTTGGATTCTGAACGATATTTTTTTGACACAAGCTTGCTGCCCAATGCCCAACAAGGTGACTTTGTTCATGATGTAGCTTTCTTGATATGCCGAAAATCAGTTCAGTCACAGCCTACAGAAATAAACAATAATTTCAGTCTACCACCAAAGCAAAATAGTAAACTATTTTAATTCTAGCTATTCTCATGTCTCTTTCACAAAAACTGTTCTAAAACAGCTATTTCTAAACCATAAAATATTATACTCCCTCCAGTCAAAAATATTTGTCATTTAGAACAAGATTTTGTCAAACTTCTAAAATTCTGACAAACAATTTTGCGTTACAATAAATTTATAAAAACTAATAAGTTTATGATATTATGATAGTACCTTCCGAGAATAATCTATATGTATCATTTGTCTTGTATTTAAACTAAGCATTTAAGAAATTATCGATGGTTGAAATTTTATAAGTTTGACTAAATCTTATTCTAAACAACAAATATTTTTGACCGGAGGGAGTATATGCTCCAGATCCATATTTGAAAAGGGAAACAGGAAGTCAATTGTGAGAAACTGCTTCACATAAAGATAAGTGGAATCTTGTTCTAAACAACAAATATTATTGACCGGAGGGAGTATTTGGCATGCTCCAAATCCATATTTGAAAAGGAAAACAGGAAGTCAATTGTAAGAAACTGCTACACATAAAGATAAGTGGTAAACATGGACGGCGAACTAATACATCTGTGAATTTTCTTTTTCTCAATGAAATGGATAGTGCAGAAGCATCTAGTGTGCTGTTTGCATTATATTCATTTATTATGCTGGCTAAGTTTTATTGTAAATCCTATTTCAACTAATTTAATTAATTCTGTAAAAAATTAAGCCATCATACGTTCCTTTACCATCCAGAGCACACATAGATTTACCTCAGATTCACGTGGTAGTGACTGGGAAAGAACTCGAACATATAACATTTTCAATATATTCAGAAAAACATGGGGACTTCTTGTATTTGGACCAGTATGATTCCTATCAAGAAGCTGGCTGCAATGCACCATATCTTCTATATTTGGTGGAGCTGAAGATACAAGGACATCAAAAATATCACCAGGACGATCTTCTGGAACACTTAGCTTAGACATTTCTTTTAGGCATGTCAATGCCAAATATAGTTGGTCCTTTTTGCTATCCATGTTTTTCTTCCCTTGGGTCAGGTTCCTCTTCGTTCCACCATTTTCTTGCTTTGAACCTAGCATAAGCCACCATATAAGCTGCATCATTGGCCCCATCAATCTTTTTACATCTTCATACAGCACAGTACTTAAATTTCCAATAGTCACTCTGCTTCCCTTGGCTGCAAGCGATTTGAACATTCCAAGACAAGCTTTGAGAACAAAAGATAATAGACTGGAGCACTGGTTCAGTTTAGATTGGCTAGGACGTTGACTACATTTTACAAGATTATCAGCATCACACTGCTTGATACACATCGTTACAAGTTCATACAAGCTTGTATCCATAAATTTGCCCCTCCTTTCATTTAATTTCTGCAATGTTGCACTGTAATACTCCTTGGGTCCATTCGTCTGCTTTGCAGTAGAATCACTTGAATTCCCTGCTCTTTGTGCAATCTTCTCCTTATTCTTGCTTGTTTTTCTCTCAAAGCTGCTATGTGCATCAATAAGGTCTAGTATTTCTTTTTCTAACATTTCCTTCTGTTCATCAGCTACTTTCACTAGTTTTGAAGCAGCAAAATCGACAAAAACCTCAATGATTCCAAGCATAGCAAAGTTATGGCAATGAGCTGTGTCCAAATGCGAAGAAAGATAACCATTTTCTTGGGTCTGCCCTCGTTGATCTGGAAGATATAAAAATTGTAGCACAAAGGTGTATTGAATAATATTTCTAAATGGGTTGCATTTATATTTAGTTATCACAAACCTTCTGCAAGACATTTTTTCAAGTACTTTTGGATATTTGACAAAGCTTCCATGAATAAGTCACTTGATGATAATCTTCCAACCTGGCAATAGCTTGGGTCAAAAAACAGAAAGAAAATGATATAACCAAAGACTCTCGTATGGCTATAAAGTTATTAAAGAGCAAACCTCATTATCCTGCGAAGGAGCAAACCCGAAGCACTTCCAGTATGCATCTCGTGTTCGTTCACATTTACTATTGTGCTGAACTTGAAGAACACATGAGATACATGACAGGAGGCAATCTATTGGTTCCACAATGCACATTTTAGCACTCTCACTTTTAAAGCACAAGTCAGTTTTAAGGGGACATTCTGCATGCTAATGAAAGTCAGGCAACAACTCATTAGAACAACTTCATCTGGCTTGCTAAGAGTATGTACGGAAGACAATCTGCAATGTCAAGAAAACAGAGATGAACACAAGAAACCATCAGGGAGTCTTACCTCTGTGTAATAGTTTAGGAAGTGGGGCCAAAGGAAATCAAGGACATTCTCTGCAATAATCGGATCTGAGGTAACAATTTGTATGAGTCCGCTGTATAAGGCCTCTTTGACTCTAGCCTGTAACAGAAAAATAACAATTTCGGGACTTTGGAGCAGTACATGTCTTGCTAGACATGAAGATAAACAAATGAGTGTTACGATATTTTCCTAAAGAAGTTAAACCTGCTGCGAGAAACATCTGCGAAGTAATCCACTCAGTTCTTGAAAGAGACCTCCACCAATCTCTAAATGTGCCTCAGGTTGCTGGCTAGAGCTTGGTTGACTTGATGAGTCTTGAAAAGGATTTGCTTCGTTTTTCCTATACTTGTTCTCCATAATAATTAACTGGACAATAGCATTTGTGGCAGCAATGCGCACATCATCCTCCCGCTTGAACATGGCCTTCCTTACAACTAATATTATGTAATCCTGTAAATTGAACTCTATAACAATCATCATACTGCCGTTTACAACATCATAGGTAAGATTTACTATAAGTTCAGACCTTTAGATCACGGCTGAACTTTGTGAGTGGCAAGATGCAGTTGATCAGACCAGTTGATATCTTGTCATTCAAGAATGAAAAGTAATCCAGCAACTCTTTAAGGTGCGCAATGTATTCGAGCATTTGAAGTGGATGAGTACGAACTAAATCTCCAAGAAGTCTGTAGGGGCAGATAATTTTTTTAAGTCTATATTGAAGGAGTAATTGAATTGAAGGCTAAAAGTTGCAATTAGGATTCCAAGCCTTTATTACCTAATGACTGGTACAGTTTGAGAAGGCTTTGCTGAGAGAATCCGGAACTTGCATTGCTCGATTATCTGAACTCAAGTTGAAAAATTAGAAACACGCTATTACATGATGTTAAACAAACGCAGAGATAACAATGACTTTATGCATACCTCAGTTCGTGCCATTCCATGGATCTCAAACAGTGACTTCACCATATTAACACCTACTTCTTCAGTGCTCATAACCCTTTCATCCGAGTCACCTTCCTCCCTTCGGTCGCTATCTGAGGCCTCCAATAGGAGAAAACCCACCTGAACAATGCTTGGCACGACATGCTCCCTCCCGCCAATGCTCTCCCCAACCTACATATATGAACCACCAATATTACTCCGAGATTACTAAGAATCACAAACTCCAATGCTTTCGCGATCCACATCGAAGCTTCGAAATAAGAATCCCTAACAGCTTTCAGCAGCGCCTTCTCGACGCAGTGAGCAGCCCGACCGCATTCCTCTTTCAGGCAATCCGGCAACCACTTGCAGCGCCTAAAAAATGGCAGTCGCCCAATCAGAACAATTTTATGCTTCACAAAAGCTAAACATCTCAAATAGCTTCGGCCATTCCCTCACCGCGATATCCAATAATCCCGGCGAGACGTGGTGACAGCGTCTCGAAGCACGCCCACCGCGGCCTCGTTGAACCTCCGCACGCGCGCCACGGAGAGCAGCACCGACACCGCGAACCCGCTGAGGGTCCCCGCCGCGTCGGCCTTGACGGCGGCCACAACCTCCCTTGCCAGCGCAGGATCCTGCTTGACCGCGAAGGAGACGTGCATCAGCACGGTACCCTCCACCTGCCGCGCGATGGACGGCGGCGCACGCAGGCGGGCGCCCCTGTGGCCGCCGAAGAAGCGGAGGAGGCCCGAGAGGACGGCACGCGGGTGGAGCGGCTTGGAGGCGAGGAGGAGGAGCTGGTACGCGAGCGCGGGGAGGTCCTGGACGTCGGCGCCGGGGAGGAGGGAGAGGACCTTCCCGACGAAGGACGGTACGCGGGAGCGGTAGGCCGCGGGGAGGTCGCGGAGGAGGGAGGCGACGGCGAGCAGGGTCGGGGACGGCCAGCTGGGCGCGGAGAGGAGGGCGGAGAAGGCGGCAGCCGTGGCGGTGGGGGAGGGCGAGAGCGCGAGCACCGCGGGGAGGAGGGCGAGGTGGTTCGGGGGCGATGCGGGGGAGAGCGAGGAGAGGAGGTCATTGAGGCCGTCGGGCGGGAGCGCCGGGAGGAAGGGCACCGCCGAGGACGGGTCGCGGGAGGCGAGGGCGAGGATGGATTCCGCGGTGGGGGGAGGGGCTTGCTGCGAGGAGGGCGCGCCGTCGGACGCCGACATCGCCGGAGGAGCGGCGGTGGCCGGCGGGGAGTTTGGGGGATCGGGCGGGAAGGGGGTTGGGGGTTTTCCCTCCAGGCTTCCGTAGATTTTCCAAGGAGAGAGTGGAGGTTGTGCGGTGGCCGTTCGTTAGCCCACATGATGGCCCGGCCCATCTATCTAGGCCTCGCCTGGATTACAGATTATATGGGCCGATCAGGTGGAAATGGGCCCATCAACACTAGGAATAAGTCCACTTGAGATTCCTCAACTTATCGTCCAGTCTGTTTTTCATCCTTTGACCGCAGAACCGGATACAACTGGTCCCTGAACTATCAAAATCGGTGCAAAAGAGGTCCCTAAACGGTTTTGAAGGCGGTTTTGGCTGACTAGACGCCTACATGGCTAGTTTGACTAGGCCTCCGTCCCACGTAGCATTGGTATGGTGCTTACGTGGCCATTATATATCAGAAAAACAGTGGGCCCGCCTGTCAGCTGCACACAAAATGATTTAAAAATGACAAGTCCACGTGGGTAGTTGACAATGGGCCCACCCGTCAGCTACACACAAGAATGATTTATTTCTTTTGGGTAGTTGACTGTGGGCTTGCCATTTTTAAATTATTTTTTGTGTGCAGTTGATAGATGGGCTCATTGTTTTTCTGATATATATTTGCCACGTAAGCGCTATGTCAATGCCACGCGGGACGGAGACCAAGTCAAACGAGCCATGTAAGCGCCAAGTCAGCCAAAATCGCCTTCAAAACCGTCAAGAGACCCCTTTTACGCCGGTTTTGATAGTTCAAGGACTGGTTATATCCGGTTCTACAGTCTAAGGACAAAAAACAGATTGGACGATAAGTCGAGGGACCACAAGTAAACTTATTCCTCAACACCATGGCTTTTCTCTTGCACATTTTAATACTACCTCCGTCTCTAAATGTTTGACGTTGTTGACTTTTTTGTACGCGTTTGACTATTCATTTTATTTAAAAAAACTGTCAAATATGTAAAGCTATATATATGCATAAAAATATATTTAACAATACACGAAATTATATAAAAATAATTAATAATTAAGTAAATTTTTTAAATAAAACGAACGGTCAAATATGTATAAAAAATCAATAGCGTGAAACATTTAGGGACGGAGGGATGCATTTGCGTTGCTACAGGATTGGATTGGATTCGACAACGTTCTTTTGGCAATGAAAAAGAAAAAATGAAAAAACATATGATTTTTAATATCTAGTATAAACAATAAAATTAGTTACTTAAAAATCAAAATCTACTTTAGAAAGATGTGAATATGAATGTCTTTATATAAATTTTTCATTAAAAAAGACTGTCTTATAATTCAGGAAAAGCGCCCACAAAAAACAATGAATAATCTAAGGATAATTCTGTTAAAAGAACACAGCATATAGATAGTTAAATGGGGCGCCGCTCAACATAGCCCGGCCTTAAGACACGGGATCGGCACGACCCGATTGGCACTTCGTGTCGTGCTGTGCCTACCCACGGGCTGCACGCCAAGCCCAGGCACCACCACAACCATTTGCGGCGGACGGCGGCTGTGGCGGCGGATGTGGTGGACAACGAGTTGATGACCTCTCTGTCGTGTGGCGCCTCCATGCTGCTCCCCAACAGCATCGACCGGTCCGTGCTCCCCGACACCCGCAACGCCGTCGTTGTCTGACAGGTATCCATTTATGCTTATTATATGGCCGAACATTTGTGTAGTATCCATTTTATGCTATATCCAAGATATCTATGAAATTCTATTATCTGATATTTTATGATATCTAGGAAATTAAAGTCCCTATTATTCTTGTAGGTTTATGATCTTCAAATGATATCTTCTAAATTAGTTATCAGTTCTGACATATTAGCTATTGATTTCATTCTGCTGATAAACATTTTGTATTGTTCAATGTTTGTTAGGCTGTGACTGCATGCTAGGGATATGCCATTTGTAATTAGATATATCTTTACTACTAATATGAAAGCCTAAATCAATCAAATCTAAATGGATATCCATATAAAATCAAATTGATATGGATTTTTTCTATTTATTATAGTAATAACATAATATGTTTTTATTCTTTGCAAAGCACAAACATTCAGCTATAACACTATAGGCCGCGTTCGGTATTGGAGGGAGGATAATGTAACTTATTCCCGGCACGAAAAACGTATTAATAGATTAGTACATGATTAATTAATTATTAATTATTAAAAAATATAAAATGGATTAATATGATTTTTTAAAACAACTTTTCTATAAAAATTTTTTATAAAAAATACACCGTTTAGCAGTTCGGAAAGCGTGCGTTAAAAAAACGAGAGGTAAGATAACTAAAGGAGCTGTCGAACGCAACCATAGTTGCATACCTCGTCCATTCAAACTACAATTACTGTGATTTTAAAAATATTGCTTCAAAACAGTTATGTGTATCATATAGGTTTATTGATATTTACTATTTTTTTTACTCTTTGCTGCCTCCATCATTCGCCGTGAACCCTCTGGGTTCGGGTTAAAAACACCCGTATGGGCTTGAACGAGAACAGTCTCGCTAGCGAACCCGTCGCGCGGCGGTCACACGTATACGAACGTACCCCTTTTCACTTAAGGCCTTGTTTGGCTCTTGTGTATAATTTTTCCGAGGAAAAACACCAACAGAGAGGGATGGGGTGGATCCCCTCCCACCACCCAATCCCCTCCATCATTCCCCTTTCACGGACGGACAAAATGCATGGACCAGCAGCATTACACATGTGTTCTCTTAGATGACCACGGACGGATATAATGCTTGTGGTCTTCTGAATACCACTTGGAAAATTTTGAATACAACATCAATATATCTAAATTAATTAATTATAAAATTCATAAATACTAAAACAACGGTATTAAATAGCATGGAAATCAGATGAATAATTACAATCCCAGAATGAATATTGTAGTACTAAACAAAGTACATGCTAATAGAGACCAAGATTGGTGCAATTCCTGAATCCACAAGTAGTGAATTCTACATTACCAGAATCCACAACACGCGAATCAATACCCAATACATTTAGGAACCAAAAACTAAAAGTGTCAACTTCCAAAATCTAATTTTATCCATAATATTAAGAATTGAAGAAGATTTTGCTGCAAGAGTTGCTCAAAGCTTCCTATTTTTTGAGCAAAAGTAAGTTCAGTACAATATAGGGACATAATATTGAAGCTAAACTAAACTCAATAAATTTCAGCAAAAGAAAGTTCAATACAATGTAGGACATAATACTGCATGTATGGTTAGATTCACTGCACCAAAAAACAGATCGATTGCAACTAGCAACGAGAGACAAATCTTAGGTGACTGTCACGCCCAGAAATTTCTCACACGAATTTCTGAACTTAATTGTATATTAAAATCCTTGTCCAGGACCAGCCAGGGTATAAGAAAGACAATGTTGACTACATAACCATCATTCTTAGAAACAACTGAAAATAACACTTATTCTAACGAAAATGCAGCGGAAAGAAAGGTAGACTAGCTTCCGCAGGTACGGCTCCAGTCCACATGCAAAGCTTCGACGGCAGACCAGCTCACTCCTGAGAGTCACCTCCATCGAATTCCACTTCTAACTCTAGAGGGGGAAATTGGGCAAGGCTGAGTACAAACCACCGTACTCAACAAGTAGCACGAAAAAGAGGGTAATAAGTGATGCATAAGGATCATCAAGGACAGGCTAGGGTTAGTTGCAATAAAACAGCTTTAAAATAAAAAACAGAGATTAAACTGAATAAAGGTAATTAAATACATTAAAGGGTAAGTAAATAACAGTTGCAAAATACCACAACACTGTCCAACGTTACACCATGTTGCAACAGGCCCAACCACTACTCAACGTTACACCACGTTGTAGTAGTCTCAAGTGAAAACCAGTTTACCCAGGTCATTAAAGGTTCACTAATCACAGTGAAGCTGGGAGTCTGCCCGTAACCGTGGGCACGGCTATTCGAATAGATTATACTCTGATCAGAGGTATACTACAGTACCCATAAGACACGACTCCACTACACTTGAACGTGCGCCGACATACCACCATGGCATACCGGAAAGAAGACCGTGATAGGACCCGTCACATAACCCTCCCTATTTAATCGCACTACACTTCAGGTTTCACCCCCTCCTTTACACCAAGTCGGGCAGTCCCCTCTTGTGCCTTGGTAGATCCAGAAGCAGCAGAGGCTTTCGTTACACCACGATTGCCCGTCCATACTCCATCCGCCTATCCTTGTCTTGGTACGTCAAATAGTTCGAAGCCATGCTCCAGATCTCACCTTACCCATTCGACCGTGAACCGTGCACCCACAGCCCATCATTAGCCATATTTTAGTTGCCACTTACCCGAACCGGGTAATGAATTATTATTACAGCTATTCAGAGCTAATCATGATTATTAAATGATCCCATGAGTTACTTGATCTAAGCACGGCTAAGCATTAAACTAGGCCTAACTCTAGTCAAGTTACCCCTGGTCTAGCATGAATAAAGCTGGATAATCAACGGCATAATAATAAGGATTACCCGAGAAATAAATACAGTAAATATTTTAATTAAAACAATGCATATTTGAAGAAATAAAGCGGGGAATTTGCAATAATAGGTTCAATATGATAAAAAATGAGTGCCACTTGTCTTGCTCTGGCCCCTGGGGTACTTCGGCGACGATCTCAAAATAAACCGGCTCTTCGGTGGGGTCTGAATCTAAGCAACAAAGCACAAAAATAAATAAAACAGCCACAAACTCTACTAAAATAGTAAAAGAATGTTTTTTTAATGGATTCTTGACAATTTTATGAATTTAATGAAAGTTGAATGGGCCTAAACAGAGACTAGATGAATTACTTATGAATTTTACAAGTTTTCTGGGTTTTTTTAACTAAACATAAAAGTCCTAAATCAATTATTGCACAATTAATAGGCTGCTGACATCAGCGAGGAGAGAGGAGGCACGCCGACAGGTGGGATCCACCTGTCGATGAGGGAGAGAGGGGAGGAGAGGCTGACGGGTGGGCCCGAGGCAAGAGAGAGGGAGATAGCGGTGGGTTGGCCGACCAGTGGGCCCGGCCGAAAGGGAGAGAGGGAGGGGCTGGCGAGTGGGACCCGCCGGCCGGTGAGAGGGAAACAGAGAGGGGGAGGAGAGCGTGGCCGGCGATGAGCGACTCGAGCGGCGTGGAGGTGGCAGCGACAGTGCGATTCGGCGGCGACCGGCGACGCGAGGGCGAGAATGGCGACGGTCGGTGGCGGGAGGGCGACGACAACGACGGCGACGGCCGGCGCAAGGCGACGGGCGACGGCGCATGGTGCCGAGGGCGACAGCGACAGCGCGCGGGAGGGAGAGACAACGGCGGCGACGGCAGCGGCGGCTTGGCGACCGTGCGGCGACGGCGACATCGGGCGGAGATGCGGCGGCGAGCGCCGACAGCGCACGGCACCCGGCGACGGCGCGGGTGCGAGGGGACCCGGCGGCGACGGAAAAGGAGAGGGAGAGAGGAGGGGAGGGCTCACCGGTGGCGACGGACGGTGGCAGAAAATCGGCGAGGAGGAGGGACGGGTGATGGCGAATGGAGCGGAGGCAGCAACGACCGAGGCGCGGACGACGGTGTGTTGGCGACAACGTCAAGCGCGGCGGCGAAGAGGGCGAGGAGGTGACGAGGGCGCTCGGGTGTCCTCCGGTGGCGACGGGGGCAGCGTCGGCAAGACGGCGGGACACGGGGTGACGGCCGGCGGCGAGGGTGGCAAGGCGCAAGTGGCGAGATCGACTGCGGCGGCGGAGGAGGACAGCGTGGCGGCGGTTCGGGCGAACGGGAAAAGGGTGGTGGCGGCGCTCGTGCAAGGGGGTTTTAAAGGGGAAGAGACGCCGGCTAGGGCGGGACGGCCGTTGGGGAGGAGACCGAGTCGGCGTCGGGCGGATTCGTCTGCAGCCGGAGTCCGGCTCGGTGGCGAGGAGGACTCGGCGCGGCCAGTGCGGGGAGGCGCGGCGGACTTCGGCGGCGCGAGCGAGCGGGCGCGGAGGCTGGGCCGAGGCGGCCCGGCCGGGAGGAGGGGAGGGCGCGCGGGAGAGGGGCGGCCGGGAGGGAGGTGGGCCGGCTCGGATGGGCCGGCCTGGGAAGAATGAGAGGAAAAAGAAAAAGGAAAAAGAAAAGGAAGGGGAGGCAAATTGGACTCCGGCCCAATTTGGGAAGGAAGGGAAAAAGAAAGAAAATAGGAGAGAAAAAGAAAGCCCCACTTTTGCCGAGTTTTAAATTAATTTGTTTGGCCAAATTTTATACTTGTTCAATTTGAGTTTAAATCCAGTTAATCGATTTGCGAATCTCGATTTAATTAAATTAATTTCTTTTCGGGGGATTTTTCCTGAGTTGATTAAGCCAATTATTATTTACGAATTTCTTTTACGAATTTAGGCTTGGGATAAACTCCGGGTGTGACAGTGACCGTTAACAATCTTCAGTTTAATTAATTTGTGACCGCACTAATCCAAGAAACAACATGGAGGATCAGATCGGCTACACATGATGTACCTGCTGATGGTATTGTCGACAGAGTTGGAGCGTGAGCACGAAACCGGCAGATGTGGAGGGACTGGAGGAAGACGGCGGCGGAGGTGGAGCTAGAGGGAGGATGCGGTGCTGGTTGCTATGGAGGGAGAGGCCGCAGCGACGGACGTGGAAGGGGGTGCCGGCCTCGACGAACGACGAGGAGGTGGCGCAGATGGCTGTGGAGGGAGAGGAGGTGGTGCCGGAGGACGTGGAAGGGGCGGCAGCGTTGGCGCCGGCGGACGACGAGCGAGGTAGCGACGCCTGCCGATGTCTTTGTTTTTTCTGGCAGCGTCGGTGGCAGAGTTCCACCGGATGAGTAGTGGTGTGATTTCTCTAGGGTTTGAAATGGATTGGGCCGGAAATCCTACCTTACCGGGCCTTGTCAAATGGATTTTTTTGTGTCCAGGGATTTGTCCCCCCTCGTGGTGGGCTTCCCCTTTGAGGCCGGGAAATAGGCCAGGATCCCGGCCTTTTACCCACCAGCCAAACGAGGCCTGAAGGATTAAGATCTGGAGCGCATGTATCCAAATGTCTCTCTCTACTATTTACGTTATAATAGCAAAAGTTTTCATATACGGCCAACCCGCGAGGGACTTTGCTCGGCTCAGGTTCTCCGCTATCATACCCACTCCATGGCCACGTACGCCATCTCTCTCGGAGCTTGTCACTGCCACGTCCTTCGAAACTACGATTCATCTATGCGTCAAAATTGGTTCCTAGTGTCGACTGTCACATCTCCGATCGAGTCTACAAAATCCGTCCTGCCTAACAAACGACGTATGAAAATGGTAAATATGCGCACGCCCGAGGACGTGGCACGGGCTCCCGCCCGCAACGCCTGACACCGCGTGGTCGCTATCGCTCTCATCCCGTTGCCACCGATCCAGCCAGTCGTATTCGCACAAGGCGAAAGCAAAAGAACCTACTGCGCCAACATTTGCTGTGTTCGCTCCGGCGGTCCGGCCCATGACGGGCCTGTTTGGTTACCGCGAATTTTTTTCAGGTCTACGTCATATCGAATGTTAGACATTAATTAGAAGTATTAAATATAGACTATTAATAAAACTTATATCATACTCTGGACTATTTCACGAGACGAATTAGGCCTAATTATCATGATTAGCGAATGTGGTGCTACAGTAAATATTTGTTAATCGTGGTTTAATTAGACTTAAAACATTTGTCTCATGAAATAACTTTTATTTATACAATTAACTTGTTATCGGTTTATATTTTACACTTTCAATTAACGTCCAGATATCCGACGTCACAAATGACAAAAAAAAAAGTCATGATCCAACCAGCCCAGGCAAGCTAGCTAGCTACCAACTCCTATAAGTAAAATGGATGGCAGCAGTCGCAACGTGATGATACTGCGCTACGCCACACACGCTAAGGTGATGTTTAGATTAAAAAAATTTTGAGAGAAATATCATGTCTAATGTTTGACCGAATATCGGAATAGGTTTTTGGACATGAATGAAAAAACAAATTTTACGACTAGCCTGAAAACCGCGAGACGAATCTTTTGAGCTTAATTAATTCGTCATTAGCACATGTTGGTTACTGTATCACGTATGGCTAATCATGGACTAATTAGGCCCAAAAGATTCGTCTCAACATTTCTTCCGTAACTATGCAATTAGTTTTTTGTTTTATCTCTGTTTAATGCTTTATTTAGGTGTCCAAAAATTTGATTTGATGTTTTTGGAAAAAAATTTAGGAACTAAACAAGGCCTTAGACCTATTTCAGTTTGCAAAAATATTAGGCAAAAACATCACATCAGATATATGAACAATTACAGATTCTGCTAAGAAACTGCGAGACGAATCTTTTGAGACTAATTAATCCATCATTAGCACATGTGGGTTAATGTAGCACTTATGGCTAATCATGTAATAATTATGCTCAAAAGATTCGTCTCACGATTTCCCTCGTAACTGTGCAATTAGTTTTTATTTTTATCAATGTTTAATGCTTTATTTTAGGTGTCCAAAAATTCAATGTGATATTTTTAGAAAAAACTTTTTGGCAACTGAACTGGGCCTAACCGACGATGACAATGCACCGCGTCCGCATCGATGTTACTCAGGCCTTGTTTATTAGTTGCCAAAAATTTTCCAACCAAAACATTGTATCGAATCTTTAGACACCTAAATAGAGCATTAAATATAGATAAAACGAAAAACTAATTGTACAGTTATGTGAGAAATCACGAGACGAATCTTTTGAGCATAATTAGGTCATGATTAACCATAAGTGCTACAGTAACCCACACGTGCTAAATAACGGACTAATTAGGCTAAAAAAGTCAAAAGATTCATCACGCGGTTTCCAGACGAGCCGTAAAATTCGCTTTTTCATTTATATCCAACACCCCTTCCAACATTCAATTAAACATCTAACATAACACCTAAAAATTTTTTATTTCTCCTGACTAACACCCCCTCGCTCCCTCGCGGACTCGAGTTTCTCTGACGTCCATGGAGATGTAGCACACTAGCACTGCCACATCTACCGGACTTTGCGTCACACAGTCAGCACCGGAATTTCTCCCATTCTTTTTTGTAGCCAGCGCACGCGAGACTTGCTTCCACCTCGGCGCGACGTGTTGCCCCTCCACTCGTCCAGAACTCCAGAGTCCAGAATCGAATTTTTTTTTTCTTCCTGTCTGCCTCTTCTCCAATTTTCCTCCCCCAGTGAGACCGATGATATTCCAATCGATTTTCTTTTGCTCATATTTATAAAATAATATTTAAAAATTTAGCCCTAAATTTAAAGTTAATATTAAAAATATTTTTATCATAGTTTATTTTTTAGCTTTATCTTTTAAATCATTAAAATATATATTAAAATTTTTTATTAAAAATATCTTTTATTTATAAATATGCCCTGTTCCTCTGCTATTCTGCCCCCCTAACCCCGAATCCCCGAATCGGTCTCTTTTTTTAAAAAAAAATTTGCTTCAGTTGAATAAAAAATAATAAAAAATATCATAATATATTTTTTTTTTGAGTGGAGCAAATATCATGTTTCTCCCTTCTGTTGCCTGGGAGTAGTAGTGAGCTGTGAGCCTGTGCGGACCGTCCGGTCGTGTCTGAACGCCACTGGAGCAAGCAGGGAAGGTGCCTAACGAACCCAAGAAAGTAGCATTAGCTGAATTACCGTCGATCGATCTGCCTAAGCTTTAGGTCCGGTTAAGTTCTCAAAAAGTTTTTCAAAAATATCGCATTAAATTTTTGAACATCTAAATGAAATATTAAATATATATAAATATTAAAACTAATTACATGATTATGGAGGAAATCGTGAATCTTTTGAGCCTAATTAGTATGTGATTAGTCATAAGTGCTAAGTAACATGTATGTGCTAATGACGAATTAATTAGGCTTAAAAGATTCGTCTCACGGTTTTTTAACGGAATCTATAGTTTATTTTATAATTAGACTACGTTTAATAATTTAAATGTGTGTCCGTATATCAATATGATTTTAATTTCCAAACTGAACAACTGAACGAGGCCTCAGTGCTTTACCGGTTGTTTACCCTACCCACAAAAAGGCAAAACCAATTCTCCTCTGAATCTCTGCAAGATAAAGGAAAACGTGGAATAGTTCCCTCACGTTGGTTCGATTCGATCCAGCAAGTGTTCGTGATGGATTTCGCCGCTCTGTTACGCGCGTAACAGGCCGGTGTGTGGTGCGGGTCCCATCATATATCTCCAGAACCCGTGGCTAGTATTTTGTCCGAAAAGGTCCCAGCCAAACACCCTCCTAGTGTCACCGGCTACTCCCAACTTGCGCTATAGATTCGTCTTCTGAGAGATGTACTGACTACTACTCGATCCATTTCTTGGCATCAAGGAAGCTCCCAGCAATGGCGGATCCAAGCTTCTTCGTCGGAATCGTAGGTCAGTAGCGCCATATTTGTAGCTGAATCTTGTCAGTTCCTTGCCCCCCTTTTGTTTCCCTGAACCCCGTGCTAATGATAGTCTCGCTGTGTTGAATCAATCACGTGAGGCAGGGAACGTAATCTCCATACTGGTGTTCGCGTCTCCAATGTGAGTAAATTTGCAGCCATCGATCTCGCCCATGAATTCGATCGCGTGTTGGTACCAAGAGATGATGGCCATGGCGTCCATAGTTTGTGTGCTGATTGATTTGGTGTTGGTTAAACTAGTGGGACTTTCCGGAGGATCGTGAGGAGCAAGAGCACGGAGGAGTTCAGGTGGCTGCCGTACGTGACCACCCTGCTGTGCACATCCCTCTGGACGTTCTACGGCCTCCTCAAGCCCGGCGGCCTCCTCATCGTCACCGTCAACGGCGCCGGCGCCGCCCTCGAGGCCGTCTACGTCGCGCTCTACCTCGCCTACGCCCCCAGGGAGACCAAGGCACGTACGCTAGCTGCTGCCGCGGCATCCATATCTCTCCAATCCATGGCTTGCTTGCGCGATCGATCGAGTTATTGGCGTCCGGGAGAGAGGGGATTAATTGCCTGATGGTTAACGATCTTTTTTTTTTCAGGCGAAGATGGGGAAGGTGGTGCTGGCCGTGAACGTGGGCGCGCTCGCGGCGGTCGTGGCGGTGGCGCTGACGGCGCTGCACGGCGGCGTCCGGCTGTTCGTGGTCGGGGTGCTGTGCGCCGCGCTCACCATCGGCATGTACGCCGCGCCGATGGCTGCCATGGTCAGTAAACTCTGGCTGCTTGATGATTGATCGTTCGATCTTTTCGCTTATAATTATAGATCAAAATTTAAATTTTTTAACCTTAAACCCAAAGTTAATTATATGAATTTTACTGAAATTTATATTTTTAATATTTTTAGATCGCTATATATATTTATATATATAATTTATAAATTATTTTCCGTTTATAAATAGATAATTTGTTTTTTTTCATTCATCCCAGATCACCAATATATCTGGTCAGGAAAAGCTGTGGCAGAGAATGCCCAGCTCAGTGTGGATCGATCGAAACACTTTATTACTACTCCAATGTCATTACCGATCTGTCATTCTATCATTCTCTCATCAAAGGTGTGTTTTGGCCGGTCAGATGTCGTTTTCTCCGATTTATAGCAGCAGAAAGGAGAAAAAAAGCACTAACGTCTCTGAATCTGAAGCTCGCATGACATCGTCCTAAAACTAGACATCTCACCTAAATCCACGTAGCTGCTGTCCCATATGGCATTGAGGCATAATATCCAGCTAGTGTGGCGCCCATTGTGCATTCATCTGTTCTGGTTTTAGGACAAGCAGCTGAACGTGACTGTTTCGTTTTTTTTTTTCATAGTGTCATTAATTTTGCACCGAACAGGAGCTTTGCTGGCCGGCCTTTTTGTCTCCTTCAGGTTGCTTTGAAATTAAGATGCTATAGCAGTATGAAGTGTACATATGTATTTACTTTCATCATATAATTGCTGTATTCATTTTTCATTATGTTCAAAAAATGTTAAGCTGTGCTTAATTAATTTCGAGCTGACGGTGTGAATGATTGATGAATGCAGAGGACAGTGGTGAAGACGAGGAGCGTGGAGTACATGCCCTTCTCCCTGTCCTTCTTCCTCTTCCTCAACGGCGGCGTCTGGAGCGTCTACTCCTTGCTCGTCAAGGACTTCTTCATCGGAGTACGTCTCGTGCATTAAAATGATTATTTCTCAACTTTTATATGCACATTTTTTAATACTACTAAACAATATATTTTTTGATAGAAGTTTCGATATATTATTTTTAATCCTGTAATAGTTGATTTTATGATATATATATATATATCATATAATAGTTATAAAAAATCAGATAATATTTCGTCGTAGATCTTCGTTTTAACGAAAGAACACAACCCTAGGTTCCGAACGCCATTGGGTTCGCGCTGGGCACGGCGCAGCTGGCGCTGTACATGGCGTACCGGAGGAAGAAGCCGGCGGCGGCGAGGAAAGGGGAGGAGGACGAGGAGGAGGCGCAGGGGGTGGCGCGGCTGATCGGGCAGGTGGAGATGGCGCAGCGGAGGGTGCAGCTGCACAAGGGGCTGAGCCTGCCCAAGCCGGCGGCGCCGCGCCACGGCGGCCTCGACCACATTATGAAGTCCTTCTCCACCACCCCCGTCGAGCTCCACTCCATCCTGCACCAGCACCACGGCGGCGCCGGCGCCCACCACCACCACCGCCGCTTCGACAGCGTCCCCGACGACGAGGAGGAGGCCGCCGGGCACGACGTCGCCGGCTACGACAGCCGATCCAAGAGATAAAGATGTAGCGCTCACGGTATAGCACGCAACGCGTTTATGCATTCGTGTGTTTGGGAGAAAGAAAAAAAAAAGAAAAGGTTTCCTCTGCTGTGCTTACGTGATTTTGGGCCGCAAATTACGGTCCATGGCCAATGCAACGTATGTGATAGCGACATTACGGCCCACGCCCACCCAGCACGTGATGGCCCATATGCATTTGGACCGGCAGTAGCAAGCCCAAGGCTGGAGCACAAGCGCATCCAGCCATTGCAGTATGGGGAAACTCCACCTCAATTTCCTCGGCTATGGGTCAAGTTATATTTTCGTCCCTTAACTACGAAACCGGGTATAGTGAGTATTTGGAGTTGGAGATTTTGATGATGATTTTACTCTAAATGAAATCCATGTGACAGTGTTGACTTAATTTTCATCACACGTGAAATTTGCATGACGATTATATACTGCGTGACGATTATACAACACTACATTGTACCATCATAAAAAAAAGAGAAATAAATACAAGTGTCAAGCTTGAGCTCATCACTCGCGCGCGTGTACTGAAGAGAGCTCGCCGCTAGCGAAGGTGGAAGAGGGGTGACGACTAGTGATCGTTATACAAGCTCAAGCTCCACTTGCACTTTCGTCCTCGTCTCATGTAAAATGACCAACCCAAAAGTGAAATGGTTTGAGAGGTCTTATGTCGGAGCTCGCCTTTCCCTATGCTCTCGGCTCTCCCCCTTCACCTCACTCGTGACCTTCTCCTGAACTCCGACATCATCGGTGCTAGCCAGTCGACTTGTCGTCTTCTCATTGTACAAAATGATAGAGCCAACAAAATGGGCACAACATGGCTGTCCTCCAGCACTGTCATTGCCTTCGCTAGGGAACTAGCATTCGCGCGAAGCTGGTATGCCCCACATTGCCCGGATCAAGGCATTCGATGCCCAAACATGTCTGAGACTTCCTCCTCCATCACACGAGCACGTGGCGAGGCAACTGAGCTGTCGCTGGCGATGGAGTCACCTCCCATACCTCCTCCTCTGGCGTGCAGACATCGCTACCCAAGATCCCTCATTGTAGTGTCATTTGGGGTAGAGAAAGTGAGGGGGAAGATAGAAGTAGGGTCTTTGACAGTGGATCCACATTATTTTCTATTGCTGACATGTAAATGTAAGGCATAATATTTGTTACTTTTGCATGTAATACCACTAAAGCGTCACATCAACGCACAAGGGACAAAGACCAAGTTCAACTAGCAACACAAACGTCACATCCAAAGCCACCATCACTTTTGCTGAGAGATTTGATATACGCGGATTTTAGAAGTCAGAGGACACTAAAACCATCAATAGCTGGTTTTGCGACTAGAGAAACACTATGGTGAGTAGTATTATACTATCAGTATAATCGATTCAGACTATTGGTTTATATGGGTATATTAGTATTTTACTAACTCAATGATTATGGGAAATATTGGTACGCTTTTATCAATTCTTCGTTTGAGGGTTTTATTTATCATTTATCAATTCTTCGTTTGAGGTTTTATCTATTTATCATATCGTATCGATACATAGCACGTACTCAATAGCACATTTTTTCCACATGCACACAAATATACAATTTTACCCCTATAAGCCTATGTTTTTTTGACAATTATGACTCTCCATGTTTCTACTATCATCAAGTGAGATAGTAGTAGAAATAAATCTAAACCGTTCGTTAAAAGTAGATCAATGGTTTAGATTTATTTTTGATTGCCAATAGCTAGAGAGTACCGTAGTTGGGCTCTTGTGATTAAGGAACAGAGATAAAACTATATTAATTAAGGGACGTAAAGTGGGCATTTTTTCCTTGCAGTATCTCCCATTCAAAGTTGCACTTAGTACACATGCCGAATTGCCGACCTCGATCGCTTTCGTTTCTCTGTCTAAATCTGCTGAGTTAATAATACGTCGCCTGCACACACCGCATGCTGCCCGGATGTATGGTCCACAGTCCACACACACACGTACATGATTCCATACAGAATCTTTGCAAATTGCAAGTGCACAAAATGCACATATATATGTATCCGGCCAATTAAGTTTGCAACGCGGAAGTGAATTGATCAAACAAAGCGATCGATCGTGTTCTATCGCTCCGGCCGCACGAGACAGACAGAAAGGCATGCGTAAAGCAGAGACCAGGAAACGTGCAGGCAGCGCCGTACGTAGCTTTCGTAGCTAGCAGCTCCAGTACTACTCCATCCATGCGAGAGAGCTGCGCTGCACGCACGCTGCTATACGTGCCAACAGCTAATTAAGCGTTCAGAATTCACTGGCTAGCTCTCTCCAATACTCACTCATGTAGGTCTTTGTCAAGTGCTCCCTCCATATTTTTTTATATGACGTTGTTGACTTTTAGGTTCATGTTTGACAATTCGTCTTATTTAAAAAGTTATATAATTATTAATTATTTTGTTATAATATGATTTATTATTATAGAAACTTTAATTATGCATTATAATTTTGTATATTTGGATATAAATTTTGAATAAGAAGAATGGTCAAACGTAATTCTAAAAGTCAACGGTGTCACGAAAAGAGTATGCGTGAGCAGTATATTCTTATATATCTTCGGTGCTGAAAATAGCAAACGATAGAAGATAGTAGAGGGGTTTGAACAAAATAGCTTTGGCATCTTTTTATTGACCTTTGGCATAACATTTTAGATTAGATTTAGTGGGCGCTCTTATAGAGCTACCTGGGGTATTAGAGGTTTGGAGCCCTCACCGCTCCTATCTTAAGATCCGTCGCTGCATTCATTAGCATATGTACATATCATTTCAGTTTAGAAATATATATATATATATAGAGCTTGATTTTGCTAAATATATTTTTTTGAGACACTTTCACTGAAAGCACAAGACTGTTAGAAAATCCTGAAAAATTCGCTCCAACGAGTAGTCGAACCGTCGAACCTAGGACCGCAGGTGCTACTGAGGCCTTTGTAACCACTGGACTACAGGCCCTTTCACAATTAAATTGGTAAATATGATTGATTACCGAGCATCGTTTTGATCCATTGATACGCTAACGGTGGATTCTTGACGACTCAATTTTTTTCGCCCCGAGCATTTGTGCAATGAGCAATTTTACCATATTTGAGAAAATGCCAGAAGAATGTATTATGTTTTCTAGCGTAACGTTTGGTGCCTCAAGATACGAGATTTTAAATATAAATTCTAGTTTTTATAGATGATTTTTTAAAGAATGATAAAATTATTCTTCTACAAAGTACTTCTATAAAATTTTTTTCAGAACATAGTACAACGCAGACGTCTCTTGACGCCTTCTTGACTAACTACCTTCGTGCGCGTGCTTCAAACTTGCATGGCAGCTTTCTGGATGACGACGTCCATCGACAGTCGGCGATGGTATGTACGTACAACTCTCCAATCTTATGGGAGATCGAGATTGATCGATCGACGTCTTCAACTTTTACAAAATGACGCGAGATCGACATGATATAGATGCATGTACATATGCATCACTAGAACATGAATCGTACAATAATAAGGGCATGTCGGATGTATTTATTAGTTAACTCTCTTAATCGCTATGTAAGTAAATTTGGTGACGTGGAGGAAAGAGAAGGAACGCGAGAGAAAAGTTGTCTTAGCATTTATTAAAATAAACTTTCTTTAATGAAGGTGTATAAAAAGGAAACTAGCGTAATAAATAATATTTTATTACATTAATGAAGAAACCTTACCAGACTTTATCTTTATTACGTATCGTTATAAAATAGACTTTTGTTACTGACATGGATCAGATAAGAGTCGATAATAGACTTTGCTTTTGAACATGTCCCTAATGTGACTTTTGACCGACAGGACAGCCCATGCACACATACGTACCAGCATACGTGTGTATATACGTACATACGATATAATTTCATTGACCGCCACTCGATCGGCCGATCCGATCGATGCTGCTGCGTATAACAGCCAAAACCGTTTGACCAAGAGATCGATACGATGCATGCAGCATGACAGCATGAGGAGGCCGGCCGGCCTTCCGGATCTTGATATTATAATATATTCTTGGAGACGTATATTGTTTTGATTTGGACAAATGTAATCAGACGCACTCCACACACACTCACAGTAGTGTGCACAGCCATTAATCGCAATGCCACCGTGGCCTAAAACTTGCTGAAAACTTCCATGTGAAAACTCATATCGACAACGTACGTATCCATCGTCTCGCTGGCACAAAGCTAGCTAGCTCCAATTTTAGGATTAACCCCATTGTTTATTCTGGTAGATAAAATTACACCTGTAATATTTTGGTGGTGCTGTAAATTTTTTATATACATGATAGACGCGCACACGCGCACACACAACACTGTACACGTAATCACATACCCTCTAATACATGCTAAAAAGGATATAAATTAATCACTTGCCTATGCGTAATATTCATGGACAATATTATTTGAATCCAGGTGAATGGAGTCATGCACCCACGACTCCACCAGCACAGCACATGAGCTTCCCCGTGGTGGTTGTTATTAGCTATATTAGCCCCAATTAGTAGTATGTGGGATGTGGCACGAGACATTTACGTTATTGGTATTTTAGTTGCAGTATTAAAATCTAAACTACAGATTGAATATAGTGGTCATTTTTCTTAATCATATTCAGGATTATATATTCTCAGAGGGTAAACTTCTCGAGATGAAAGTCATGGGGGCCCCTTTGGGTTCTGACGGGGGTGCGGGTGAGAACTTGAGAATTGAAAGAGAGAGGGGGGAGAGACGGTTGGGTCTCCCTCAGGAACAACACGTACACAGTGATCGAATTATACAGGTTCGGGCTACTGAGCAGCATAATGCCCTACTCTTATGTGTGGTTGCTAGGAGCGGGAGAAATTACATGTTGCTTGGCTAGCAGCAATTCTTACTGAGAGCATATCGGCTATCTTCGAAGGGCCTCCCCCTTGCCCTAGGCAACGGTCTCCTTTTATACTTCAAGGGGTTATCATAGGTGTCGGGGCCCGTCTTGTAAGGAAAGGAACACATTCTTTTAGGGTAATTAATGCCCATCAAGTCTACCGATGTGCGGCCCAAGCCTCTGACGATGGGCCTCGTCTTCGCTCTGACGAAGTAGCCTTTATAAATTTGGATCACAATTCAACATATGTCTCACGTCTAGCGTGGTTTCAGACGATTATCACAACGATATGACAAGCGCGATTTCAAGCAATAATCAAGTGGTGTCAGCTAAAAACCTTGATGATATAAGCGATAACTGTGCGGTTTTAGCTAAAATATATAGATGTTGTTAGGCATCGAAATTAAAGGGGAAAATCAGGAAAAAAATGGTGAGGCTTACGGTAAAAAAGAAAGTATACCTGAACAGTCGTAGAGTAAAAGTAAAAAAATTTAGCATGGCATTTGCTAATAGTTAAAGAATTTAGCAATTAAGAACACAAATAACAATCATAAATTCACAATTTATGATATGAAATGAGCATGCATATTATAAGGAAGTCGACAACCACAATATATTAATGTTCACAACAATAATCTAGTAAAGTTCACAATGACCAGAGGCTCAAGTTCACAACCATAACATAAAGTCCGTCGTACAAACATAGTCAAGTACACTGGCCATACAAACAAATTGGGAAAGAGAGAGATTTTGGACCATTTCACCAGCCGTGCGTATAGGGAGGGTGTTATTCTCTCTAGTGGGCCAAGTTAAACCGGATGCGCTGTGAAAAAAAACATATGTTTTTCCAATTAACTCAAGTTAAATCGTCTTTTCTCAAAGTTATGAATGATACACTAAGATTTTTGAAAATTTTCTTCACATCTATGCTCAATAAATACATATCTACCACCTTGTTTTTTTCTTAATTTTCCATCAAATCTTTTAATATTTTTTGAATTTGTGCGGTTTTTCCCAAAGAAACCGTCCAAACCACTATCATTTCTCGGCGATATGCTCGATTATTATGAAAATCGTGACGATTATCGTGATAAGAGAAATCATGTGTGTGACTAACGTGAATCAGGAACACTCTAGGTGCAGTGCTAATTGCGGTACCCGCATCTCCCCCCTCCCTCGTGTTGCAGCGGGGAACTTCGTGAGGGAAGGCACGACGTTACAGGGATCGCCAAGCAACAAACGGCCGTATTGTGCAATACGATTCTGACATAAAAAATTCCTAAGTAGAAAAATGATATGAATGATCACTGCTGTAGTCTGTAGAAGAACAAAGCAAATTTGAAGCTAAGGACATAGAAGAAGATTAAAGCTGCGTCTTCTAGCTTTCTTTCTTACTATTCTTTTAGTTATCTTTCTTTCGTTTCCTCAGTTTTGATGCTGGGAGTCTTAAGAACTCTTGTAATCTTTGATATAGATATCGGATTTGTATCCAATATGCCCACAACAACAAAAATGTAATGGGTAATAGTATACGTAGCTTCATTAACACACAATGGAAACAAGACTTACAACAATACATCACATACATATATGCATCTTAGAAGCACGTACGTACAGTACACACTCATGCATGTGTACCGAAATATTAGCAACAGAAAACGTGACGAGATACAAACTGAAAGCAGCAGAGTAACACTAGACCATTAGGCCCATCAATTATGCTTAATTCGATCATATATATATAATCCTTTGGTAATTAAGCTGCCACAGAACGGAGTTGATCGATCTAGACGACGGAGAAGGCCGAGGGCACAATACTAATAATGTTGCCGAGGACGCCACTGAGAATCTGGCCGACGACGCCGACGATGCCGCCGATGAGGCCGCCCAGGCCGCCGCCGGTGTCGCCGAGGAGCTGCACGGGCGCCATCAGCGTCCCGGCGACGCCGGCCAGGGAGGCGTCGCACGCGGCCAGCGGCGTGGTGACGACCACGCTGCACTTGTTGTTGAGCAGGGGCATGAGCGTCGCCGGGGTGAGCGCGCCCAGGTTCATGGCGAACGCCCCGCTGCTGTCCGCCGTCGCGCCGGCCACCGCCCTGCCCCCGCACTGCAGCTGCACGGTGGCGTCTGGCCGGAACCACAAAGGCAATAGAACCAAATTGATCGATCAGTTTGTGCGTATTAAGGAAAAAGAGTTTCTTACCGATGATCTCTACGAATAGTTTTATATTACCCGTAGAATTAATCTGAGGCGTTGATTCAAAACGGTATTTTGGTACTTTGTTAATTAATTAGTTAGGAGTATTTTGTAAGTTAATTTTGTAGCAAGCAAAAAGAAATGAGTACGTATGCCTCAGCGGCAGTCAGTCACTCAGATGCGAGCACCGGAAAGGGAGTGCTGAGCCGGTGATCCGCGGCCTTGAGGGTTAACTACTCATAAATTTGATAGATGATAATCCATCTCCATGTTTTAATCATAATTTAATCATATTTATTCGATAAAAATAAATTAATAATATAAATTAAATTCTACTGTCACTGCTGGTAAAGAGCACCGAAAATGAACCGACGAAAAACAAGCAAGAAATCGTTTTGGAGATGCACGGTGGCTGCTCTTACTGGGGAACGCCGGGACAGACGCCACGTTGATGGAGCTCCCGGCGCTGCACGGCACGACGCCGGTGACGAGGCCCACGACGGCGCTGCTCGCGCCTCCCTCAGCGCCGTGCGGCGCGATGCCGACGGCGGCGACGAGGAAGGCCGCGAGGAGAAGGCTCGTGATCGACGACGACGACGGCGTTGCCATCGCGCGCTACCACCACTTACCGCTACGAGCTACCAGTGAGGCTGTGTTATTCTGCCGGTAGCGAGCTAGCTAGCTTGCTGCTCTGCTCGATCAAGTGCTCACTAGCTGCTCAGTGTGTTGTGCTGCCTCATCGATGGCTCTATTTATAGGCGTGCAATGGCCGGGCGAGCGAGTTGCTGAGGTTAATCAGAGGGTGCTTGCTTCCACGTAACTTTTTTAAGTCTCTGTCACATCGAATGTTTGGAACTAATTAGAAGTATTAAATATAGACTAATAATAAAACATATCTCATACTCTGTACTATTTCGCGAGACGAATCTATTGAGCCTAATTAGTCCATGATTAGCGAATGTGATGCTACCGTAAATATTTGCTAATCATGGCTTAATTAGGCTTAAAAAATTTGTCTAATGAAATAGCCTTAATTTATATAATTAGTTTTGTTATCAGTCTATATTTAATACTCCTAATTAATGTCCAAACATTCAATATGACAAGGGACAAAAAAAAGTCAATGGATCCAAACACCATCTTAGAATGACAGTTTTACCTTTGCTAGGAAAATACTTTTTTGTTATTAAAATTTACATCGCCTTGAGATATATCATTATTAAGAAAGTACTATGAGATATCATATATTCCTAGTATAAAACCTACTACATCACCTTGAGGTGGTAAAAGTTCTTTAAACTTTGGTAACTGGAGATAATTTTCCAAGAGTAGTAAAATTGTCCTTATCTTTTTTGAGAAAGCGACTATAGGTACTAAAATTTACACTTAAAATTCTGATACCTTGAATTACAAACTAATTAAATGGAGATACTAGATTTTTACAACTTTATAAAGAACATTAAATTATTCATTAAATTTTACGCCGTAAAATATAATACATTCCTATGGTTAATTGCTCTGATTGCAAATCTTGGCTGGGATTAATTTCAAACGATAGGCTAGCTGCAGCTTCACCGTGGGGCGCGCGTGCTCGAGGGTGTTGTAGCGGCACACGCTGCTGTCCGCGTCGGACGTGTGCGTGCGGACAATTCGGCCCATGCATCCCGGTAGAGTCGACGGGCCGCGCACCGGCGTGACGGGTGCCGGTAGGTAGATGCCAAGCTAGAGATTTTCGTTCCAGTGCTTATCATTGCATTTGCGAGACGATGACGAATCGATGCCGTTTGATTAGTTTGATTATCAGATCATTGTTTGGCTCTTCCCACATATTTATGAAATAAAATGTTTATATACGTGTGGTTAGTAATCTAAGTGATAAAACTGGATAATAAACTACGATAGAAAAAATTCTAAACTCAACCGTAAATTTAAGATTAAAATTTTAAATTTTAAATTATAGAAGAAAAAAAACGAGCCTCGATTCGTCTCTGGAGTTTAAGAGCAATCGACTATATGAAAGCCATGATCAATCGGAGCTGCGATAGCTAAGCTTAGTTAGCTAGGGCACGCGTGCGTTCATGGTGATGGCAACCTCTTCGCGGCATTTCTCTCGGCGGATGGATCATACCGAGGCCGTTATCTCGGGTAATGTGCACGCCTAGCAGCGCCAAAGAGATGGGCGAAGCCTGTCTTTGTCTGGTTTGTACCTTTTCATTTCCCGTGAGCAGTGTGACCACACCTCACAATTCTCCATGAGACAATATTCTCTGTTTTTATATGTACAATAAAAAATTATAAGAAGTATTTAAAAGAAAATAATATAAATATTTGGTGTGAAATATGTTCATGGCTCATGCGAAATGAAAGAGTCAATTATGTGCCCTTGAAATTTCACACAATCGATACTACGCCCTTAATATTTATCTGATCAATCCTACTCCCTCCAATATTTTTATTATATGTCATTTAGTTTTGGATTATATTTAAGTTTGACTGTTCGTTTTATTCAATATTTTTATCCAAATATGCAAAATTATAAGTCATATTTATAGTTGCTATAGTAATAAATCAAATCACAGTAAAATAATTAGTGATTATATAATTTCTTTGAATAAGATGAACGATGAAATGTGTAACTAAAAGTCAACAGTGAAAAATTAAAGAAACAGAGAGAGTATATCGTTGAGTTTTTATTTAGATGTCTTAACTTGGTTTAACACTCGTTCTCGTGCATTTTGTTTAAGAAAAGTAGGTTTATCTAGAGGATCTTAGACCACATTCAAATGATAATCCCAATATGTTTCAACCTTAGTTTGGAAAACCAACATAGATCCCTGCATAGAGTCAAAACAAGAAGACTTAAATTTTAGAATTCCTAGCTCAACCACTGAACCCAAGCACTCACCCAACTTGTTTTTATCTCGAATTGAGGCAAGTGCAATCATAATACCTTAGATATGAAAAAATGAAAAACTGAGTTATGCAAGAGTGCCTTACTTTGGAAAGCTGACATGGCCGCGTTAGTTCAGTTGTTAGTTATCCGATGCGGAAAACATATTAATAGATTGGTATATGATTTTAATTATTAATTATAAAAAATTAAAATAGATTAATATGATTTTTTGTAAAACAACTTTCCTATATAAAATTTTAGCAAAAAAACACACCGTTTATGGGTTAGAGAAATGTACGCGCGAAAAACGAGAAAATTTGGACAAATATGAGGAAGTGCCAAAGGCTGCCATAAACACCTCTAGAGAACTAGAACAAGTAGAAATTTAAAATTTTGGAATTCCTAGCTCAACCACTGAACACAAGCACTCACCCAACTTATTTTGATCTCAAATTGAAGCATACCTTAGGTGTGAAAAATTGTGTAATGCAAGAGTGCCTTACTTTGGAAAATCGACATAGACACCTCTAGAGAACTAGAACAAGTACTCCCTCCGTTTTATATTATAAGACTTTCTGGGTTTGCTTAGATTCATCATGTATAGATTCATTAGCATACGTATATAAATATAGTACGACCAGAAAGTCTTATAGCGTGGAACGGAGGTAATAGAAATTTAAAATTTTATATTCCTAGCTTATCCACTGAACACAGGCGCTAACCCAACTTCTTTTGATCTCGAATTGAAGCGAGCACAATCATTAAGCTTTGATTTGTTATTTACTTTCAACCTCATCATTTCGCTTATAATAAATATAAGCGAAACATAATATTAGCAATTAAAAACTAATTTATGGATTAAAACTGTTGCTACACATTTTTGTCATTTTAGAACCGAATACTCTAAAATAAACTATGAGGGAAACCCCCGAATATCAACTCTCAAATAAATTCTGAAATTCAATTTTTTTTTCTTGTGGTTGTAAGTTGTTTGCCAAAATGATGAGACCCTTTATATATGACTTCATATATCTCGTTGTGTCACATTGATATTGTCGTAGGGTTTGCAATCTTGTTTTGCACATTTCTAATAGGAGATTGAAATGTCAGAAAATCCGGGTGTTAAAAAGTTCAAATCTTTTTTAAAAAATAAATATTTTTTACCAAATTCACACATTTTTTAGGTTTTGGGGTGAAATAACTGCGTGCCCCGGTGTGGGTGTGGGCGGGGAGGGGTGTTCCCAAATATCAAAGCCGTGTATAGCCTTAGTTTCTCTCTTAACCATCATTCAAAACTAACTCAGGCAATGAGACAAACAGGACAAATCATGAACACAACTTAGTTTTGACAAACAAACAACTTTAGCATCACAACAATACATATATCATTTGTGTGCTTCTTAGAAGCAGCCATGAGATGTGTATACATAGTAGTAGCAGATAGATGCATGATGCATGGCACGATACAAACTAATTAAAATTAGCATCATGCATGGTAATGGGCCCATTAGGCCCATCGCTATACGTATTGATTATGCTTAACAATAGTTTATGTATTGATCATCACAATCATGTGATATAATCGTACGTCTAATGGCACACGCGCGCCGCCAGGTCTAGACGAGCGAGAACGGCAGGGGGACGATGTTGAGGATCTCGCCGAGGAGGCCGCTGAGGATCTGGGCGACGAGGGCGATGATGCTGCCGAGGCCTCCGAGCCCGCCGGCGCCACTGCTGCCACCGAGGAGCTGCACCGGCGCCGTCAGCGTCCCGGCGACGCCGGCCAGGGACGCGTCGCACGCGGCCAGCGGGGTGGTCACCACCACCTTGCACTGGTTCCCGGCCATGGCCATGAGCATCGTCGTGTTGAGCGTGCCCATGTTGATGGTGAACGCCCCGGTGCCGTCCGCCGTCGCGCCGCCCACCACCCTGCTCCCGCACATCATCTGCACGCCGGCGTCTGGCCGGAGAACGTACGATATATCGGGTCAGCCGGATCACAGTTCAACATATATAGCAATTCATAGTCTACTCGATCGTCGTCCTTACTGGGGAACGCCGGGACCGACGCGACGTTGATGGAGCTCCCGGCGCTGCACGGCACTACGCCGGTGACGAGGCCCGTCACAGCAGGCCTGCCCGCTGCCGCCTCCGCGCCGTGCGGCGCGATGCCGACGGCGGCGGCAGTGGCCGCCACGGCGAGGACGAGGAGAAGGCTCTTGGCCGCCGCCGCCGCTTCTGCCATTGCTAGCTAGCTGATCACAAGATCGACCGTCCTCTCCTCTCCTCTCTTACTCCGTCGATCTCACTCTGACTCGTCGTACTTACTCTGAGCTTAGTGAGGCCGTGCGTGTGTGGTCGTGCTGCTGCATGAGACCGCCCTATTTATAGCCGCGCGCGTGCAAGCAAGCACAACGACGGTGGCGATCGAGGCAAGCTGCACGCCGCGCGCGCAGCTAGGCTTCGCGCGTGCTCGGCGGTGATCGAGCGGGACACGCCGCCGTCCGCGTCGGACAATCTGGCCGTGGCCGGCTGGCTCGCGGAGCCGGAGAACGAATGGTCCCCCCGTGCATGAGGCACGCAGCTAGCAAGAATCGCCATCCTATCCTGCTGGTGGCGGTAGCTATCCGCCTGTCCTGCATTAGAGTACAATAGCAGGCTACAAGCCAGCTAAATATCGATGTGGAAGTGAGAAGGAAAGAGAGGGGAGAAGCTGGCTATAAGCTTATAGCCAGCTTAGGTATAAGAACCAAGACAGCACGTGAGACAGATATATGAATCCTACATTAAAGACAAAAAACTAACCATTATATGAGTAGGCTATAAAAAACTAAAAAAATCTTATAGCCAGTTTATTGGCTATATTATTAGTCTCGCTATTATCATGCAGTAGATGCCAAAGATGAGTTTTTTTCTTCGATCTAGCGACTAGCGATGAGCAAGAAGAGCCGAGAGATTATGGTATGGTATCATCATTGCTAAATGATGATGAATAGAAGGTCGGTTATGGAGACCAAGTGTGTTTGGGCCGGTGTTTATTAGTAATACACAGCATGCAGTTCCATTCTTAATGATGAAAAGGCCATAACCATTTTAGTTGTGTAGTTAGGGGGACCGAAATCGATCCTTGCCATTATCAATGACTATCACATTTAGCAATGACTATAATTAACCATTTTAATTTCTACCAGAGTACGGGCTCATCTTATCACGTTTATCTTTTCTCACGTTCTGATGTTTATAAACTAAAATTTAAATTTTCAACTTTAAATCTAGAATTAATTTTAGTTTT
Source organism: Oryza brachyantha (assembly GCF_000231095.2). Lineage (NCBI taxonomy): Eukaryota > Viridiplantae > Streptophyta > Magnoliopsida > Poales > Poaceae > Oryza > Oryza brachyantha. The sequence continues at coordinate 11,087,353 of NC_023165.2, forward strand.
TTTACCTTAGTTTATTTTTTAACATTGACTTTTACATCACTAAGAATACACATATAAAATTTTTATTTATAATTATTTTTCATTTACCAATATGATGTAAACGTCTGCCTCTATAATATTACTGTTAGAGAACGCGGATCCGTAGCTAGGGTGGTGTAGAGAAGCTAGCTACTTGGCTGGGTAGCTACAGCTACTGTAGTGTGGAAACTTGCGCGCGCGCATGCTGATCGATGAGGCGCTGGCAACTCGCGGCCGGCGTGCTCTCCGCTCGAGCGATCGTCGACTCCGACGCCCAGCGCGGGTAGCGGCCAGCGAAATGCAAGAGGATGGGAATGGAAGAATGGGAGAAAGCTACAGAGACGTGCGTCCTTGTCGGCTCATTTGTTCTTTACTTCACCAACGCCGTGCTCATCGGCGCCTTCTCGCTCTGCATATGCTGCTGAAAGGGGACCGGTCGAACTCTCTCCAAAAGCTTTGATTAACAATAGCTACCTAAATATATACCCATGCTTTATTTACTACCAGTTACAAAATATTATGGAATTAAGCAAGTAAAGATATATTTTGTATGAGATGGGTTACCCCATCTTAATTCTATGGAAAGTATTAGTATCAATTTGATTTTGTACATGGCTATCCGTTTAGGTTTATTCATTTCTTAATATTAAAAGATTATAGAAGTAATTTAAAATCTTTACTAATATGAGTAGTACTGTAGGGACATGGGTGGTAGATTTATTGTCACCGCTAATATTTTATTTTAAAAAAGTACAGATGAGATGTGCTAACTTGAGGGGGTGTTTGTTTCTAGGGATTAAACTTTAGCCCCTAGTCACATCGAATGTTTGGACGCTTATTATAAATAGTAAACGTGATATATTAATAAAACACATCTATAGTCTTGGACTAATTTACGAGACGAATCTAATGAGCCTAATTAATCGATGATTAGCCTATGTGATGCTACAGTAAATATTTGCTAATTATAGATTAATTAGGCTTAAAAAATTTGTCTCGCGGATTAGCTCTTATTTATGAAATTAATTTTTTTATTAGTCCATGTTTAATACTTCAAATTAGTGTCCAAACCTCCGATGTGACATAGGGCTAAAAAGTTTAGCCCTATCTAAACAAACCCCTAAAAAGTCAGTGATATACGCATGGTCCGTTGATCTTGCTCAGTGCTCCTTGTTGCTCGTGCTACTGACAATGCCTTTGAAAAACCGGTTCCACATACAAGTGACGCAACTGTACCAGAGGATCCGGTTCAAGCCGCTCTCAATATTTCACTTCTACTTATGTTTATATAAGTTAAAATTTAAACTTTTAATCTTAAATTTAAAGTTGATTTTAGGGTTTTATCATATTTTATTTTTCAGTCTTGTCTTTTATATAGCTAAGAGCATTTATATGAAATTTTTATTTATAAATTATTTTTTATCTGTAAATATGCCGTTTGATTTTTTTGAAAAAACCAAACAATCACGCTCAAGGTGCCACTGAGGCCATCTTGGTCAAGAATTTATCAGAAAATATTTTATATACGCATGCATCCATGGTAATTTAAACACAAATGTAAAAATAAATTACAATAAAAAAAACCCACCCACCTAGAATCCCGCATGTCAAGTAACTAACAGCGAATGCTAAAACCCATAGTTCAGTGATAATAGATGCGCTAAATTTGTCGTTTTATCATAGTAAATTTACTAAATTTATAGATTTGTAAGACAAGACCTTAAATATGTTGTTTTGGGATAGAATAAATAGGATACCTGTATTTTTATGATAAAAGATGCACTAAATATGTAGTGTTGTGATATAAGTTCTTATATTAGTTTTGTGATAAATGAGAAAAAAATGCTTGTGAAATTTGATAAAATTTTATGTATGACTTTTCATGTATAAAAAAATTGTGTATATTTTTTCTAGGCCAAGGAGAATTTTCGTGTGTTTCCTATGTATGGGCAAAAAACAAGTGGGCTGTGTGTCTAAAAGTAATACGGATAAGTACATCAGTGGTCTCTAAACTTAAAGACGAGTTTATTTTTCATCCCTTAACCGTAATATAAAAATATGTACCCCTAAACTTACATAATCCGTTAAAAAAAATCCTTTTATAGTATTGAACTTTTTTTTTTACCAATTTAGCTATCATGGTGACCGGTGGGTCCCACGCATCAGATTTTTTAATCTTTACTCTCCCTCTCCTTCTCTCTTCCTCTCCTCTCTTCTCTTCTTCCTAACTTCCTACTCAAGAGCGCATCAGCGGAGGTGGGAGCGGCCAGGCTAGGCCGACGCGGGAGGACGGGGGTGGTGGCGGCCGGGCTGGCGGCGCGGGAAGGCGGCAGCCGACACGCGCGTCGGCCGCGTGGCGATGGCGAGCGTCGGACGAGAGGCGGTGGCGGGCGACGGCCGGCGCGAGAGGGCGGGGGCGTTGGCTGCGGCCGAGGCCGAGTCCGCGGAGCCACCGCCAGCGAACGTCCGGGGCGTGCTCCAGTGGATGTGCGGCCACATGGACGTTGCCGCGCTCTGGCGCTTCATGGCGGCGCGCAGGCGGGAGCTCGCCACCGTCCGGAAGGAGGTCGGCCCAGTCGTCACCGCGTCGGTCAACCCGCCCCGCCTCGTGCTTGACGTCCTCGGCGACTTTTTGGGCGTGAAAGAAGTGCTGGGTGCTCGGCATACTGCTTCGCTCGTTGTTCGAACCTGCGCTCGTCCCGTGCCCGAGCCGCCCACGCCCGCCCTTGCCGTCGCCGCCCGCGCCCTCGCGTGCTGTCGCCACCTGCTCTCCAGCTACCGGCCTCGATGGGGAGGGAAGAGAGGGAAATTTTTTTTATTTTCTTATTGGGTTGACAGGTGGGCCCATATTTTATTGAAGACTTTTTTTTGACTTGGCAACTAATAGGTATGTTCCGAATTTTTTTTAATATTTTTTTTTGATTGGGATGTCACATTAGAAAAACCACCCTTCAATACTGTCAAGTGACTGTTTTCGTAACTTTGAGTGCCAACATTTCTATTATCGTCCCGATCAAAGACGATTTTGATACTTCGTGACAACTTGAGTGATCCAAAATAAACTTATTATTCTAAAGGAATAAGCCTGATTAGACTTCCTCAAATACATGCGGCCCGGAACGGGACTCCCGCGAACGAGCGGCCTGTTGGCATGATTTCGTCGAACGTCCGGCCTGTTCATTATGAAGCTGCAGGGCTCTACCACAGTTGGATTGGATCTTGTGAATCAACGGCAAAGATCTCTTCCAAAATGGCTTCAATTCGTATGGGCGCGGGGCAAGAAACGTGGTAAAAAGTGAAAAACCAAGCGACGATACAACTCTAAAACTTCCTCTCCCATCTTATCTTCTCACCGATGCTTATATTATAAGTTGATTTTAAAATTTTTCTGATCCTTATTTTTAAATCGTAGAAATATATATATATATATATAGCTTTATTTATAAATTATATTTTAATCGTCAGTAAGTCGATTAATTCAAGCAAAACAACGAGCCTCGTTTGGTTCAAAGTTACTATATTAAACATGTACACCCCTATATTTCAACTTTTAATTATACTTATAAGCCAGAATTTAAAGATTATGAGTTTTTCTATGTTAGTTTATTTTTAGCCTTATTTTATATCGTTACAACACTATATAAAATTTTTATTCATAAATTATTTTCTATTTACAAATATATCGTTTGGTTTTTTCCCTTTAAAATACCAAAAAGATGACCCAAGCTCGATGGATTCGGGATCTTATTACTTGTGGGCAAGTTCTAAGTATGCAATTTCTTGTCACTACGACACTATATAAAAAATTTATTCATAAATTATTTTCTATTTATAAATACGCCATTTGGTTTTTTTCAATAAAATGCCAAAAAGATGATCCAAGCTCGATTGATTCGGAATCTTATTACTTGTGGGCAAGTTCTAAGTGTTAGGAAAATTGGCCAGATAACCGAGAAAACAGATTTAATGTGAAAACCCTTACGGAAAAAAAACCACGGGCGCCAACTGACAATAACCACTATGAGATGATGATTACAATAGCAGGGGAATACACCAGGCCATCACACGCTTTCCGTGCAGCTTACAAGGGATATATATAAGGGGAAATCAAACAGTCCTAATAGGAAAATGATTGCTCAATCCTATTAGAAAACTAATCCTACTCCTACTCCTAGTAAGAAAGGGCTAGAAAAAACCCAGTAGAAAAGTAGTAATATAATCCAAATACATTATAGATAATAATTCGGATCATATCTCTAACACTAAGCGTGTAATTTCTTGCACACGCGCGTATGCTTGTGGGCGTAATAATCCGATCGATCGGATCAGGCCATGTGGAAGGAGAAGCCGGCGGGCGCGAGGCGGAGGATGCCGTCGAGCAGCAGCAGCCGGGCGTCGGGCGAGCGGACCCTGCTGCACGTAGGACACCAGCTTCCCCGCCGACGGCAGCCTCGCGTACGTCGCACTTGGCCAGCGGCGTCTCCATCACCAGCTCGCACGCGCCCACCAGCGCCGCCGCCGACGTCATGTCCCCCTCCATCGCGAACGACCCGTTCTGGCTCGTCGTCGCTCCGGCCACCGCGCTGCCTCCGCACCGCAGCTCCACCTTCGCGTCTGGGCCGGCCCGCAGCAGTACAGCGACAGTGAATACAGAGACAACAGATCAGCGCGCCAAGATTGCAGGGGTGATCAAGGTCGGATGCCATGCCGATTTACTACTACTGTCTGTACCTGGGAGCGCCGGCGAGGTGGCGACGTCGATCAGGGTGCCGGTGTTGCACGGCACGACGGCCGGTGACGACGAGCCTCCCCTGCGCCGAAGCCACGGTGCACGCCGCGGAGAGAACGGCGGCGGCCTTGAACGCCATCGATCGTGGTGTGGTGGTAATATTCTGAGACGGAAACGCGCCATGGCTGGCCATTTTATACAAGCTCGGTGGCAAGGTTCCACCGGCGAATGGCGATGTGTGCTGCTGATTTTGGCAGATGAATTGCCAGGTGTGACTCTGTTGTGAGTTTCGCGTGCCTTTCGGAACGGGTCAAGCTAGCTCTGCGCCACACAGGAGCACCAACCAAGGGAGGTGCTGCTTTTTTGTTCGGTGAAATCGCGAGGATGGAATTGATGTCGGCAGGTGCACGTTCCATCGCCACTGTGCTGGCTGCACTAGAACGGTAGTGCTTCAGCGACAACGATTGGTGATTGCATTCGCCGGCCTGGCCTTTGTAACTCACACCTACTGCTACCATCCTACTCAACTGGAGCAACCGAGCAGATCAGGGAGGGCCAGGTCATGTACATCAGCTTATTTCCTCCTTTTCATGCATAACATGAGACTTCAAGTATTGTCTAGATTTAGAAGAATGCTAATGAACTTAGGCACATACAAATAATATAAATTGATCAATAAATAAATCTGGTGACAATCTAAGTATAACCATAAGTATAACCAAAATATCTTAGGATATGAAACAGAGGGATACTTTATTTTGAAGATTATGGATAGTCCGGCATGTGCTTCTAAAGCTATAACCACTTATTCAGTAGCCAATCCCATTGCTAAATCTCCGATCGAATTTTGATGAAATTTTGCATAACTGTTGACTTCAAATTGAAGCTCCATTGAGCTAATGAAAGCCTCAAGGGTGGTTTGCTCTGTTTTGAAGAAAATTTTGCACGTCGAATGATCATGCAACACAGTTATATACGCTATGGCGACTTGGTTAGTAACATGATCTGGTGTTGTGGAACACTTTCCGGACTCCTTACGAATCCAATTATCAAGGCATCCAGACCAGAGAGCGAACTTGCACAACAGCACAATAGGCATAGGCCCAAGTAGCTTAGACAATTCCAAATATACAGGGCTCAAGCAAAACATCATCTACTACTTGAGAGTTGAGCTAATAATACATCAAGCAAAATCACACACCACCCATCAGTGCTCCCATCTTAGCATTACAGCCTGCAAGCTCATTCCACCAATCCTCCACATACCATCCATTTGACATAGTTGCAGAGGACCTAAAGGGCGAGCAAACACGACAAAGCGATGAACCGCGGTGCTGGCTGCAGACTGCAGCAAGCTTCCATCGCGGCCCGGAGCAAACATATGTACACATATGACAAAGCAGACAACACCTTCTACACAAAACCATACATGACTCCACATAGTATATAGTAGACAGCGAGCAGCAGTACACGTACTCACTAGCATCTACATTATATCACAGTAGAGGTAAGATAGGTAGACAGCCCTCGACTTCCACCCGTTTCGCTCTAGATATGTCTCTCCTCCTCCTCTGCCTTATGTTCAGTAGACGCTGGCCTAGGAGCAAACACGAGCGTGAGCACTCTGGGGGCTCACACTTCAAAGGGAGGTGGGTGACTGGTTGTCCCAGCTGTTGCCCTCTCATATGCATCTGAAGATGATTTCCTTCTGAAGCGACCACCTGGAGAATTCAGTTTCTCAAGATTAGGAAAGGTGCAAGTAATATTCCACAAAAAGTAAGATACAACACTTGGAACTAATGAACGTTGTTTGCTGCATGCACTTAGGGAATTCAAAAATATATTGCCAATGCTCCCCCTTTGTTATCTAATAGCAAGTGAGACACATGATGTCATCACTCTCCCTGGTCGCACAGAGTGGATGAAAATTCATCATGTTGAAAACTTTGAATTTCGAAACAAGAAAGTACTGAATCACAGTGCAGTTATAGACTTGAAAACTGAAACATTTATACATTTGGATTTAGAAGCAGTTTTGTTCCTGGAATAATCACTGCCAACCATGGTCTCAGCCCCTGCCTTTAACTTTTAAAAATACATCTTTAAATTATGCTGCAAGTATAATAATCTACAGAAGATGACCCTAGATTCTAAATCCATACAATTAACCCTACCTGTTTGGACACACATACGATAAAGCACACTTGCAAGTCAGCATGCAAAGGATTCATTTTTTGCCGGAATGCAAAGGATTCATTTGGCTATCAGAGTTGTAGCTATAGTACCTTTCTTTTTAAGTACAAACTCTTATGTGTAATTGGGTGGTCTGGTGGACAATTTGGTTGGCCAATGGGTATCAAGTCTTGACTTGTTAAGCATCCCCATCCAGATTATCTACCAATAGGATAAAATTAGGCCAAGTGGCCAAGAACCCAGAGACTTGTTCTCAGACATACAACGAATTAACAACCCTGCACTGCATATATAATACCAGATACTAGAAAAGGCAGGTCAATACATAATACAGGTCCCAACTTATCTTCCACTCTAATTCTTAAAATAAGAAAAATAGAGGCGTCATCATCTTCCACTTGAAGGCTACCGCTTACCGCAGAGCCACATCTAGAGGTGAAGCATGATAGTTACGTTTATCTAATTGTTGCTGCATTTCAAGTCTCGTATGATAACTTATCTAAATAATCAATAAGGCAACATCCAGCCATGAATCCATGATAGAGACCAGAGAGCTAGAGCGCCCCACTCACTGAGGCGGAATTGTCCAAAATGCCCATGAGCTCATCTAGACGCTTCCTAACTCCCTGACAAAAAACCCGCGTACGTGACAGCTGCCTACCCATCACGGCGTACCCCGTCACTCACGCGGAGTAAATTACCGAATTACCCCTCTGTGTCGACCGTACCGAAAAGTTGGGAGGAGGGAGGGAGGGTGGTGGAATCCCGGGGGCAACTCACCGGCGCCGGCGAACGGCGAGATGGGTGGCGTGGATCCGGCCGGGGAGGCCGGCGGCGTGCTGGCGGCGCTCCTCGGCGACGAGGGGTACCCGGCCGGGCGCTTGATCATGATGCTGCGGGTCACCTTCACCGGCGCCTCGTCGGCTACGCCCGGCGGCGTCGGCGGGGCGGCCGTCATCGTCGCGTCCCCAGCCGGATCTGCACCAAAAAAAAAAAAACCAACGAAGTCAGATCGAAGGTCACAGATTACGGATGCAGCCATGCAGGCGGGTAAAACCCTATGGATCCGTGCGTCGGTGCGGGGATTCACCGTTGATCTTAACGGCGGCGGGGCGGGCGGCGTGCTTGCGGAGGCGGCCGAGGCCGGTGTCGGGGCGGGGGCCCGCGACGGTGTCGTCCCACAGCTTGTCGAGGAGGCCCATTCCCTCGTCGTCGTACCCTCCACCAAAAGAAAAATTACCAAACCGCCACTGACGCTGCGATGACAAGATCCAAAAGAGCCTTCTCGCTTCGGATCCGTAGAGGGAAGAAGAAGAGGGCGCAGTGAAGCGCCGCGGGAGCCTATTTATAGAGCAGGGGGGTCAGGCCAGGCCACCCACAGGCGACCGAGTCCACGTGCACCCGGTCCATGGACCGCCGTGCCGATGCGGGCGGGGCCCACCGGATGGGAAGGAGGAAGGCTCACCATCGCGGTGTCGTGTTGCTTGTGGGGCGGAAGGGAAGGAAGGAAGCGGGGAGGTGGGCCCGGGCGCGGATAAGATCGAGGGAGGCTGGGCTGGCTGCGCACGTGGGGTGGCCCACACCGGCGCGCCAGCTGGCCCGAGGGGGTGTGCCGGACTTTCACGTGACACGGCCGGGGAAACCAATCGCATCGCATCGATGGGCGCGGGGGTTTGGGTTGGGTCGCGAAGACTCGAGGAGTTTTCTTTTTTCTTTTTCCGTAGCGTACTACGCGAGCGGCAACGACGGCGCGAGGCTGCCGTGTGGGCTCTCTGAGATTATGGGGCCCTGGAGGAGGCGTGAGGGTGGGTTTTTTTTGGCTGCTTCGTTGCGGATGGCGACGACGACGTGGAGGGTTGAAACGAGTAATGACAAATGACCGGTCATTGAAAATCTTGATGAATTTATGGCCGCAGTGGGTCATCGTACGACGACGATGATTGTTTTTATATAATTAAATAAGTTCATTTTCATATAATTAAATAAGTTGTCGCATAAAAAAATTTGATGTGATGAATGAGTAAATGAAACAAATAGAGAAAAATATATATCTAGTATGAGACATGGTTTGTATCATGCACACAAGATAATAACATTATATTCAACATGGATTATTAGTGTTGGCAAGAAACTAGTATTCCATCGTTTCATATTATAAGACTTTCTGATTCTATATTTATATGTGTGCTAATAAATAAATATAAATAATATATACATTGATACATGAATGAATATAAACAAACCCGGAAAGTCTTAAAGTATAGAATGGGAGAATACTAGATGATACTTGTACAATACAAACACTACTAGTTCACGTATAATTTAATGCTACTTTACTCTTATTATGTCTTAAGTGTTGTTAAAAAATAATCCTTATGTAAGACATGTTTTTGTTAAATTTCTTCATTTAGTGCATTTCATAGTGTAACAACAAGGATGGTGTACACAGAACTAATTGATTTGATTACATGAAGAAAGAGAAGAAAACTACATTTTACGTGTGACATGATTCTACACAACACTCAATACATTATGATAGATGAGTAACATTAAATCTATAAATAAATTAATAATTCTACACAACAACCAATACATTATGATAGATGAGTAACATTAAATCTATAAATAAATTAGTAGTGTTTGTATCATAGTAGTGATGTCTAGTACTATTTTCTTTATGACGTGGAGGGTATAGAAATCATGATTAGTGTCTAGCATTATGTTTGTTCTTACTCACTTGCCACATCATCTTCTATTATATATAAAAACTTATTTAATTCTATTGATATTATTCTAGTCATTGCACTGTGGACGCACTTAAACAATCTTATATATTTACCTAGAATTAACTATAAATCGTATTATTGAGTATTGACTGGTCTCACCCGTGCTTTTGCTTATGCTATACTTATAAGCCAAATTTAAAATTCGAATCTTAAATTTAAAGTTGAATTTAGTTTTTTCATTATATTTTATTTTTTTGAGTAGTGTTTTTAACTTGCTAAAAACATGTATATAAAATTTTAATTATAAATTATTTTTGTTTGCAAATATACAATTTGGTTTTTCATTGAAAAAGTCAAATAATCACCCTTAGTTTCTAGACATGGCCAAACAGATCAGCCCTAGCGTGTCAGGCTTCACAATGGTTTCAGATCACCTACCATGGTTAAGCAATGGTAGACTAGCATAGCAAAAAGCTGAGAGAAAATGGCAGAACACTACAACAGATGTAAACACTATAGCCAAAAACAATTATATATGTAATGTTTTGTATTGTAGCATGGTATTATAGTAGATAAACTCATAGCCGTCCATCTCAAAACAGACAGTTAACATTCATCCAATGTCACCACACTGTTCCCCTTCTGCCATTAGTATGGAAAGGCAGCGGATCCGATTCTGCCTCCCAATTTAGCACAATCCATTTTCTTGGACTGGTACCATAATTGATGTAGTCATGTGTCGACACAGATACAAGCACACGCCGGCCAGTCCACTTGTATTTCTCTTTCCCCCCCTATTTTCCCAAAACTTTTCGTATGCTTTTATATGTTCCTTTCTTTATTTTTATTTCCATATTTCCCATCCAAAATTTCATTGTTTTTCTACCTTAGTTCTCAAAATTTATGGACCAAACATGTTAATGTGCATACCGCATACACCGACTCACATGCTATATTTGAGCCCATGCTGGCACAAATGCACAACCCATGGCCTTATTGGGCTGTGGGCTGGCACGGCTTGACCCACTACAATTTTCGTGCCTAGCAGATAGTGCCTAACTGTGTCGTGGGCCGTGCAATCTCTATTTTTCCCCAGCCTATAGATGAACGAGGAATGGCAAGCTAAAAAGAAAACTCAAATGATTGGTGCAGCTACTCTTTCTGCTCCAATAAAAACTTCACTTTTAGCATACTTCATACATGTTGACACAAAACAAAAAAAAAATACCCTTCTGATTTTTAAACCTCAATGTCATTGTTTCCTACCTTTTCAAATTCTGATATATGTGTCATCGATTTTATTAAACTTTAACATAATAATTGTTCAGTAAATAAAGTTTTTTCTAAGATGAAGCTACGAATGAAGTCGTGGGATGGAGGTAGTAGCTAATAAGGACCTAACGATCATATCTTTCGCTTATAATTGTGCTTATAAGCTAAAATTTAAAATTTTAACCTAACTTAAAGTTAGAGTTAATTTTAGAGTTTTATCATGGTAGTTTATTTTCCGGACTTTGCATTAAGGTCGCTAAAATTTTTTTAAAAACTTTATCCACAAATTATTCTTTGTTTGCAAATATTATATTTTATTTTCCTTAAAAAACCAAACGATCACGTGGCTGGCTGTGTTCCATTTTTGTGCCTTTGAGACAAAACTAACCTCCAGAATTTCCTTTCATGAAAACATGCGTGGGACTTCCGAATTTCACAAGCATCTCTGTGTTACTTGTCGTGCTACTAGTAGCACGGCAGTGTATGCAAGATAAAACGATTTCTTATTAAGCCATAACCGGAGAAATATCCCCCCTTTTGATGAGTTTGTAGTTTGATGTCTCTTTCGGCTATTAGTACCTGTAAACTGGAGGAATTTTTTGAATTTTGAATTTTATTTATTAAATAGTTTACAAATTTAATTCTGTATTTCAAAAAATCACAAAACTAACCTCATGCCGTCCTCTAGGAGATGGAAAGGTGACATGGCAAACAGCCACTCGGACGCGAGGGATGGCAGAAAACGACGACACGACGAATTTTATATTTAGCCCTTGGACTAAATGTAAAATTTGCTATGCCGCCCGAAGATTTTGCGATTGAACCAAAATTTTTCAATTGAACCGTAGTTTAATACATATATGTATAACATATGTCATTGTTTAATCACATCTACCATCTTGATTACCGTCTCCCTCTTTTATCTAGGAGACCATACGTCGAATCCTTGTAGATGCATATTTTCTAGCACTTGACATTATACATATATGTATCAAACCACAGTTAAAACAAAAAATTCTCGGGCAGCCACGTCACCTTTCCGTCCTCAAGGAGGGCGGCAGGAGGTTAGTTTTGTGATTTTTTGAAATGCAAAATTAATTTTGTAAATTATTTAATAATAAAATTCAAAATTCAAAAAATTATAAACTGGAGTACCTGGGCTGGTGCACCTTATCTCCAAAAGAAAATCAGGAGACAGATGGGCCTGCAAGGGCCTGTAATATCCAAAGCCGACCAAAGCCCAGCCCATTTTATGCAGCTGATGCACAAACGTGCTGAAACCAATGGTTCCGGACCTTAGCCTGAAGCCCAGCCCAGCCCAACTAACCGTCCTCAAGTAGCTCGTCCAGCCGTCCACGCAGGACGCAGCGGCTGCGCGACTCCCACCCCAAAACCCTCCTCGCGCCGCCGCCGACCAGCTCGGTCGATCCACCGCCGAGGGAGGGAGAAGGGCAGGAGCTGTTACTTGCGAGACTTCACCATGGCTGGGACCAGGCCGAGAGGGAATCCGAAATCCAAGGCCCTGGTCGCCGGGGCAGCGCACGGGAAGAAGAAGAAGAGCGGCGTGACGGGCGGGGCGGGGAAGCGCGGGGAGAGGTGCTCCCGCCATGGCCCTCGCCTCCCCACGGCGCTGCGCCGGCAGCTCGACGCTCTGGGGCCCAGCCCCTCGAGGGGGTCCGACGACGAGGACGGGGAGGCGGGGTCCGACTCCGGGGGAGACGACGTGTACGAGTACGAGGAGGGGGTGCCCGAGGAGGAGGCCGGGAAGAACAGCCGCTACGACGCCGTCGAGAAGTACGAGTACGAGTTCGACAGCGACGCCTCCAATGCGGTGCGTGGCGCTACTCTCCTCTCGATGGTTTCGGTGTAGGATGCGGCAAAAGCGATGAGCTTTGGCAGTAATTTGGTATTCGCAAGGATGCTGCTGCAATCTATAGCTTTTCCAGTAACTTGTTTTGTTTGCATTTTAGGATGAAGACGTGCCTTCAGATGAAGGTGAGGATATGGAAGAAGATGATGCCGGCGAGGATGAAGATGAGGAAAAGCAGATAAGAATACTTCAGGAGACGACTGGCATGCCTAGGGAAGCGTTTGATGGTAATTTCTTTGTTGGGGCCATCCAGTTGGTTGTGAGATTTACTCTTTAAAGTTCAATATTTGGTCATGGAATGCTAAATTGCCTAATAAGTTTGCTTTTGTGCCATTAATAGTTGTAGATCCTGAACGTTGATTGAACTCACCTGAGCAAAAGGAATGCCTAGTCCTGATTAGTATTTAGAAAATGAACTACAAGAAATGCTGATTGTTTCTAAATGTCAGAAATTTTAAAGCCCACACTAGATCCAATTTATTAGTGTCATTCTTAGTTCAAATACCTTTTTGTAGGGGGTAAGAAGAAGAAACAGCCACTGGAGCTGCCTTTGCAGCCTGAAGTTGGAGATGGTCCTGTGACAATCCATGATCTCTTGAATAATATTCAGGGTAAGCCTGGATATAGCAAACTCCGGAAGAGGCTGCAACAGCAGGAGAAAAAGCCAATGGTCGTGCAGGCCCCACTTCCAAAAGTGGAGAGAGAGAAGATCGAGCGTGGTGTGGTATACCAGGAATCCAAGAAGGAGGTCACCAAGTGGGAGCCATTAGTGAAGAGGAACCGGGAGGCTCCCACACTCTACTTTGAAAATGATCTGAACTTAGGAGTCAACACAGTTGGGGCGATAGCTAGTGAATTTAAACCAAGAAATGAGTTTGAGAAGAAGATGGCTGAGATAATCCATAGCACAGAAATGATGGAAGCACATAAGAACGATGGTGCTAAAATCTTGGAACTAAACAAGGTGACTTTATTAGTTTCTTTCTATCCATTAATTCAACTAATATTCACACAGTGATTATAATGTTTAATTCACTACTAATTTAATTCTAGCTTGAGTTAGTGCTCTTCCTAAGCAAGTGATCATATTATAATTTTCAGACTTCAGTGATAGATTTGCTTAATAAGTTCATAATCTCTTGTAGATTGATATGGAAGATGTGAGAGATCGTCAAGATCGTCTTGCTAAAATGCGCAGCCTTCTGTTTCGCCATGAGATGAAAGCAAAGCGAATAAAGAAGATCAAGTCCAGGACATATCACAGGATGTTGAAAAAGGATAAACTGAAGGCAGCATCAGCTGATTTGGAGGCTGATCCAGAAGCTGCCAAAGAACATGCTATGAAACAGGAATTTAAACGTGCAGAGGTTAGTTTTACCTAGTTTATTTCACTTTTATGCGATTTGTTCTTCATGTGTTCCCATTAAGTTGACCAATGTTTCACAATTGTTGCCAGGAACGGATGAGACTAAAACACAAGAATACTTCGAAATGGGCAAAGCGAATATTGAAGCGAGGATTGGATGTTCAAGATGAAGGCACTCGGGCTGCTATTGCAGCACAACTCCAACAAAATGCTCTCCTTACTAGAAAAATGAATTCCACAAAAGATGATTCTAGTAGCAGTGAGGAAAGTTCTGATGGTGAGGAAGATGACAATGAATCAGAAGAAAACATTCTGAACAAAGGGAAAGAAAAAATTCTTAAAGTTCTCGGGAACGATAATGAGATACCAACGTCAGGGGTTTTTTCATTGCCTTTCATGGTGCATTTTTGTTGCCTTTCTCTTTGTGCATTGATTTAGTAAAAGTATCTGGTAACATTTCTGAAATCATCACACATTTGTTTATACTGACAATCGCTGCTTATACACAGGAGCGTGCTATGAAGAAGCATGAGGAAGCAACTTATCAGGAAGCACGGCTAGCTCTTGAAGAGTATGATGAATCATTGAGGAAATTGGAGGATGGTAACACTGAAGAGAATGGAGATTCAGTGAAGGTGACTGGTAAAAGAACTTTTGGACCTGTCAAAAATACAACCAAAGAGACCAATAAGAAGCAAAAGTTAGATGATCCTGACAAGAGCAGTGATAGCGAATATGAATCTGACTCTTCTCAACATCTGGACAACAATGATGTAAATAAGGTGGATGATGTGCAGCTTGGGACTGCACTTCTGGATGATGAAACGCAGGACGATCTGTTCAAAGTAAGTAGTTCTAAACAACATGTTATTGTATGATGTAATTTTATTGTAGATCCTGAATACAACCTTTACTTTCTGTAGAGCTTTGATGATATTATAAAGAATCCAGGCCCAAAGACAACCTTTGAAGTTGGAATGTTAGCTGATAATTCATGGAAGAAGGTATTTAGTGCTTGTAGCTCATTGATTTGTTGCTATTGTTACTTTTCTACTTATCCATCTCTTTAATCTCTTGTTCCCTATCAGTTTAACAGTAGCAAAGGAAATGACAGAAGCAATGCCAATAGTGATACTGATAAGTCCATGCTGAAGGTTCCTTATATGGCAGGCCAGAATCCTAAGGTATGCTATAACACTTGTTGTATTCTTGTAGTATATTCAATATAAAAAAACTACTAATTTCTTTTGTTTTGTTTTCTTCCTGGTAGCAACTGGATCACAATTCTGATTCAGATTCTGAGGAAGAGATGGTTGAGGGTTTAATGACCATCTCCGATACGAAGGAAAGCTATAAAATTCCGTCGCAAGCTGATCTTATACGACAGGCTTTTGCTGGTGATGATGTTGAGGCTGAGTTTGAGAAGGACAAACTTGATGTTTTAAATGAAGAGAATCCTGAACCTGAAAAACCTGCTCTTGTTCCTGGTTGGGGACAGTGGACTGACATTCAACAGAAAAAGGGACTTCCTTCATGGATGGTGAAAGAACATGAAAACGCGAAAAGGAAGAGGGAAGAAGCCTTGAAGAGGAGGAAGGATGCAAAGCTCAAGCACGTTATTATTTCTGAACATGTTGACAAGAAGGTAAAGTGTTTGAATTGTTATAGAGCTACAGTTTACAACAGTCTTTTCCTGTATAGTTCTGTAGCAAACATATGTGGTGTGATGTTGCATTGTGCTGTACACCTGTTTTACTGATATGTGATACGTCACTCTCACTATTGTTGTGAGCAATAATTTTGACCATTTTTTCCCTTTGCAGGCTGACAAGCTTTTAGCAAGAAATCTGCCTTTTCCTTACACTTCGAAAGACGTATATGAGCAGAGTATCCGAATGCCTATTGGACCTGATTTCAACCCAGCTATATCAGTTGCTGCTCTGAATCGGCCTGCGGTGAGTATAACTAGCTGATGCCTGGAACTGTTTGTTGTTGTTTAGTATATCAGTATATGAAATGCGGAGCTCAGAAAAATTGGTGATTTATCAAAATCTAATTTTGAAGTTATTATTCCTGCCTTGTGTTGGCCAATGGGACCATCATATAAATTTCTGAAGTACAGTGAAATTCCAATTTTGTGTGTCATTTTGTGCTCTGTTTAGGAGAGTTTTTCTTACTTGCCAGACACTTAATTGGATAGAAATGGTATTGGTAATTTTTTTATTCAGATCATAAACGTTATATCCTACAAAAAATCAGCTGGACATCTCTTTCCTCCAGGCTAATTGTTTAGTCAAACGGTGGACCCCAGCTTTAGTTGATGTTCGTGTATACACTATACACTACTCCTTGATTGATATCTCCACTTCTGCATACTTGTTGTATGCCATTTTTCAGATTGTCAAGAAGCCTGGAGTTGTCATCAAGCCAATACAATATGAAGAGGTTGATCCCCATGAGAAGCCTGATGAACCGAAAAGGATCATTCAGAGAGCTGTTCCAAATCCCAAAGCAAAGAAAACATCTGCAAAAAAAGCAAAGGCGGTGGCCTCCAATAAGAGGAAGTGATCTGACCTGGCAAATTTTTCAATGTATAATCCTTCAGTAATTTGATGAGATAAAGGCAAGGACATATCACCTTAAAAGGGTGTGAGAAGATACCAAGGATAACTGAGCTGATTTTCGACATGGCGAGCTCGAAACAAAACACTCTAGAAGTGTATAGGAATTCTCATCAAACTGCGAGGCTGCTTCAGTATGTATGGCTCATCAAAAGGATGCAAATTATGGCGCGTTGTTCATACAATCAGTGTTCTGTTAAGGTTTTGTGATGCTGCTGCACTGCAGCAGAGAAATTTTGCTACACGAGAAGTTGTAACCGCAATTTGTTCTGTTTTGGCACAACGCACAAATACGATGTACTCTCCTCGGCAAGTGTTGTCGAGGCTACATTTTCTGCTAATATAACTGTCGAAGTGACTTGCATCTAATATGATGGCATGATCTGACCAACGAGTTAATCAGTGCTCCTGTGAAAAATAGTTGAACTTTATGGGATAAAAATGTTTCCAAATTGTATTGGAAAATTTTGTCAGGTGTGAAGTGTACAGTGGAAGATGACCCTCAGGCCTCAGAAGTCAGAAACAACATTTCTTATGTGCTGCCACTATATATGTCATAGAATGCAGTTTAGTTATCCTTGTATTCATGTTATCTGCCATCCTATATATGTCATAAAATGCAGTTTAGTTACCCTTGTATTCATGTTATCTGCCATCCTGTGTGGTAGCGGGATTGGGATTTCTCTGCAGTCGACTGTCTCATGCAATTGACGCTGATATGTGGGCCTGCATGTTAGCGACGAGATCCTCTGCAGCCCACATGTTAGCGACGAGATCTTCTACAGTCAGGCTCACATGTCACCGATGAGATCTCCCGTGGTAGCAAAGGCTAACCCCATCTCCCTCCTCAAAATACTTAAGGAAATACTATTAGGGCCGCTTCGAAAAATACATGGTCTTCAAACATAGGAATAGAAAAATACATAATTCGAATGCACATTAAATGAATTACATGCATAAGAGAAACATATGAAAACTATATAAATAACTATTTGGATCGTGCATAGAAAACAGAACAATTAGAAGAGAGATAGATAGAAAGAAATTTTATAACAGTTTGGATCTCATATTGAAATTCCTCTAAAATTTCTATGTTTTGACGCATATGTAAGAAATATCAAGGGAATTTAGAAGAATCATTCGTTCATCCCACAAGAACATATAGTTCTTTTTCTCAATAGAAATCTAATCCCTCGAAATTCCTCTTATATTCATTTGTTCCAAATCAGCCCTAAACCCAGGTGTGTTTTTTTTTGAAATAGTTGGGGAAAAGAAATTTAGAAACCACGCATGACAAAAAGTGGCGGTGACAATTGATAAAAGAAGAAAAAAATGCTAGACCCACCCGACGAATGGCTGGTGGGGTCTAAATTTTTCCCATTTTCCATCACCTTCCTCCCTCCTCCTCCTCCTCCCCCTACTAACCAACCTACCCACCACCCCTCTCACTCCTCATCCCAACCACATCTCATCGCTCCCTCCCCACCAACCGCGCCACCCATGGCCGCCGCTCCCGTCTCCGACGCCCCCGCCGCCGCCGCTCACCGCCACGACGACCCTACCCTCCCCCCATTCGCCTCCTTCTCGCTCTCCCTCTCCCTCCGCACGCCGGCCTCCCCCTCCCCGGCCGCGCTCGCCTCCGTCCCCTCCACCCTCCACCTCCCCACCCAAATCTCCACCCTCGCCGTCTGCCTCCACCCCTCCGCCTCCGCCTCGGGCTCCCCTTCGTCCCGCCGCTCCGGCCGCCTCAACGCCGCGGCGTCGTCGCTCCTCTCCCCGTTCCCGTCCTCCACGCCGGGCCTCTCCCGCTCCTTCCCCTCCGGGGCGCCCGCCGCCGCCGGGCGCCGCCGCACGCTCGTGTGGTTCCGCGCCGACCTCCGCCTCCACGACCACGAGCCCCTCCACGCCGCGGTCGGGGCGTCGTCCTCGCTGCTCCCGGTCTTCGTCTTCGACCCGCGCGACTTCGGCAAGTCCCCCTCCGGCTTCGACCGCACAGGCCCCTACCGCGCCAACTTCCTGCTGGACTCCGTCGCCGACCTTCGCCGGAGCCTCCGCGCGCGCGGCGGCGACCTGGTGGTGCGGGTGGGAAGGCCCGAGGTGGTGATTCCTGAGCTCGCGCGGGCAGCGGGAGTTGAGGCCGTGTTTGCGCATGGGGAGGTGTCGCGAGACGAGTGCCGCGCCGAGGAGAGGGTGAGCAAGGCCGTTGAGAAGGAGGGCGTCGAGGTCAAGTACTTCTGGGGCAGCACGCTGTACCACTTGGACGACCTGCCTTTCCGGCTCGAGGACATGCCGTCCAACTACGGTGGCTTCAAGGAAGCGGTGAAGGGTTTGGATGTCAGGAAGGTTCTCGACGCGCCAGAGGAGGTCAAGTGTGTTCCTATGAAGAACGCGCTTGAGCCTGGTGACATCCCCACACTTGCCGAGCTCGGTCTCACCGCGCCACCGGCTATGGCACAGGTGAATCATCCCGGCGATACAGTTTTTTCTCCTCATATTAGTGCACGTTTAGATTATTAGCTTGATTTAGCGACCTGTTAGTACTCTTATGACAATCAACTAAACACTTTTCAGAAAATTTTACAAGTAGAAGCAAATGAACCAATTATAGCTAGTGCATTGTTTTAATGGATCCCATTCTTAACCCTGTTTGGTTTATACTATGTTTTGAACTGTCATGAATATGGCTATTAGTTTGGTTTCATTTCATGCTAGGTAGGTGTTATACATCTATTAGATCATACCGAAGTCTGCAACGAAGGCACAATACTAGGCCATTGGCTATTTGGCTCACCTACTCACGTTGCTTGTTTGCTCAGGCGTGAAATAATATTGTATGAGCAGTAGGGGACAAAGCAGATATGAAAACCTTTTTAATTCTTAGTAGTGTAATAAATAAAAGCAAATAATGCTTTCGTATGCATTTGTTGATTTTGTCTCACCTTCTTAGCATGCCAAAACATTTTGGAACAGTTGAAATTAGACAGGCAATCTAACTATTTATGCCTTGTCCATGTCACACTGAGTTATGGACATCTTAAACCTGTAACTTATGCCCCTTGTGAGTTGTTTGTATGCAATGCTGACGGGGCATATGACAGATTTTTTAAAAAATGTTTTGTATATGTGGATGTTATATTAACGATTGGAGCATTTAGGTTGTCTTCTTTTTCAGATGAAAGAAGATTATCTGATTTTTTGATAGCTATTTAATGGTATAAATGATGTAATTAACTACTATAAAGTCGAAAATCTAATTTAGAAAGATGAGATGATAAATTTTATTTATATTTTTTTTTACAAAGAACACATTGTTTAGCAGTTCGGAAAACGTGCACACAAAAACCAAGGAATAATCTGAGAATATGCTGGTAAAAGATCAGACACTTTAACTTGATTTTCTACAGCTCAAACCTTTGTATGGTGTATCCTTAATCTGCAGGATTATATTTTTCGGGGCTTGTTTTAGCATATTGCTTTTACAGAAGTCTACAAAAATATTAAAGCAGAGTGGGGGTTGCAATGCAGGAAATGTGTAGTACTAAAAATAGATCAGTCTGAAAATAGATAATCATATACTTGAAAATTATATTGGACAGAATATTTCGTTTGGTTTTTTTCTCAGGCTAGTTAATATTTGTATCTACCGAATACTCCTATTTTTATTTTTATTAATGCCATGTGGATTGCTTATGTAACTCTATGCCCTTTTGATACAGAATTTGTGCTCCACTAACTAAACTACTAAAGTATTATGCATGCTAACTTAGTAGAGCAATCTGTTCATTTAGGACTCAAAGCCTGCTGTTGGTTCCACTCTCATTGGTGGTGAGGTTGAAGCTCTGGAGAGGTTAAAGAAATTTGCTGCAGAATGTTGTATGCAGCCAAACAAAGCAGACAAGGACAACACTCGAGATAGCATATATGGTGCTAATTTCTCCTGCAAAATTTCACCATGGCTTGCTACAGGTTGCCTCTCACCGCGCTTCATGTATGAGGAGTTGAAGAAGCATGCTTCAAGGTGTGTGATATTCCTGAGCAACATAGGGCGGGAAGACGATATACTACAAGTCTACTACAATAGTCTCATGACTGTTTTACTCTTTTCATCTGCTTTATACGTAATATGGTAATATCTCCTCTATTCCAGAGCAATTCCATCAGGATCAACACCCAAGAATGGTGATGGCACAGGTGATGCAGGGACAAATTGGTTAATGTTCGAATTGTTATGGAGAGATTTCTTCAGGTATGTATTACACGGACCTTACATTTGGAAATTGTGATGCTTGTGAGACTACCATAGTTCATGTAATCCAATGATTTATTTCTTGTATAATATGACGTTCTGTTTGTTTACCAAGTAAATCTGAAATACAGTCCACAATTCATAGTATTTGTTTGTTGTGTCTAAACTTTTACTGAATAGAGTACCAATATTCTAGGCAGCTCTGCAATTACTTTAACTTCAATGTGAAACAATAACCACTACCATATGAATAAAATAACAACAGCTGAATTATAACTAACTGAGTGTAAATATCTTAGGTTCATCACAAAGAAGTACAGTTCTGCACAGAAGACCTCTGATGTTGCTCCTGCCACTGGTTGCACCCCTACCCCAGCGCTTGCATAAACTAGATAGTGAATATGAGAGGCCTCTGCTGTTTCCCCCCCTTCTGTTTTTGCCAGATTATGCAGATATCCAATGGTGTGCGTTTTTTCTGCAATAAATGTAACTAGCCCTGAGTAAGCTGCTCCTGCATTTTGGACCGATTTGATCTCAGAAGATCCTTGTATCTGTCGACATTCATCCGAAGACTATTCAATGGCACTGTGACCCATCCAAGTGCTTGATTCAGTTTCGTTCATAAATATTTTTTTTTCTGCCATCATGATTTTTTGGTCTGAGAGCGTCTCCAAGAGAATGACTATCTTATTTGTCATACTTAAATTTAACAATTTTACACACAAAAAATCCTTTAAAAGAGTGGTTATTTAACATACCATGTTATTTAAATGGCTAAACTTGAGTCCTCAGTGGCTAAATATGGCAATGCATTCTCTCACTAGCAAAATTGTTATTTATGACCCCACTATCACTCTTTGCTATTTATGGGTCCCATGATCCTCTAGAGGATGGAGTCTTTTAGAGACCCTTAGAATTCAAAGTAACAAAACTAAAATGAATGGCTAAATTTTGATTTGAAGAGTTAAAATTTATTCATTCTCTTTGAGATGCTCTAACAACGGTTGAACAGAAAAGAGTGTGAAAGCAAGTTGTTGATTTAATTTTGTTCGTGAGGAACAGTATGAGCCTGTGAGGTAACGATGCAATGATGCTGATACCCAATGAAAATCACTATATTAACAGAAGTTTTGCATCATTGGATCATTGGGGTTGTATCATTCGGTTGGAAAGTTGTAATATATAACCCAATAGTTCATCGGGAAGCAGTATTCATGTCCTACAAAGAAGAAGGTGCAAGTGCAACATAGCCGTGATGTAGGAAACAACCCAGCCTTTCAGCAAAATGGTTCGATTCAACTGACAATCGAACCAACAGTCAAACAACAACAACACCATCATGTTCCACAAAAAACACTCAAGATGCACATATCAGTGCTCAAGTGCAAGGGTGAGAACCAATAATTCTTCAACTTGCTTATCTAAGCATAGGTTTTAACCATACATGGAAACATTTGATAATTAAACATCAAAACTCCTCTCTTCAGTGACTACAAGTGTTCCAACAAGTTCAAAGGTTCACAAGGCATAAAAAAAAGGTAGTGCATCTAATCCTCCTCTTCACCCTCGTTCTCTGCAATGTTGAAGTACCGGAGCTCATAGACATTACGGTCCTTGTTGGATGCAATCACCCGGAGCCAGTCACGCACATTGTACTTCTTCAGGTACTTCTTGGTCAAGTACTTCAAGTACCTGAGAAAATAGCAAATGGCATTTGGGTTAAACATCTGATCCTAAGTAGCACACCATAGTCTATCCCTTGAATCAGCAAAAGCAATGGTCTAGTCAATGCAAACTTGAAATGAAGAATTAAACACGTTATAGCAAAACGAACAAAAAAGAATGGTATACTGCAAACTTGAAATGAAGAATTGAACACGGTATAGCAAAATGAACAAAGAAAATGATACAATGCAAACTAGATATGAAGAATTGAACACGATATAGCAAAATGAACAAAAAATGATACTGTGCAAGGTTCAAATCAATTGAACATGACAGTTAGATGCACAAAAAATCAGTCAAAATGTTATCACATGAAGTGTGCAATAAGCATCACAAAACATTTCAGTGCCACCAAATTTGCATTATAGTATTATCTAGTGCAGATGATGCAACAAAATAAAGGCAGCATTGGTTATAGAGTAACAAAGCAGCCTAATTCTATATTCCATTACATGCTGACTTACTTACTGCGGCTGTGCGGCATAAACTACAGATTAGTATAAACGAGGCTTAAAGATGGAGCTTTTTAGATGTCCTAGCTTCGTGTAATCAATGTAACATGTACACACGAAGCCACGAACGATTGCACAAAATTCATACTTAAGCACAAATGGAGCAAATGCCCCATGGCACCACCATAAAAATACCAGCTACAAACAAAAGCTAAATCTCGACAGAATATAAAGCAACATGTATAGATCTGGGCATCTGGGGGAAATGCAATCAGGAGGGTACCTCTTGGAGAAGGGCCCGTCGGAGGTGACGGTGACCTTGGTCTTGTCGCGGGAGACGGTGACGGACTCGCCGAGGTTCCCGGCCTTGCCGCCGGCGACCTTGATGCGCTCCTGCAGGAACTTCTCGAGCGACGCGATCTCCATGATCTTGTCGTCGACGGGCTTGGCGCAGTCGATGACGAAGGTGACGGACCCCTTCTTCTTCCCGCCGGCGGCCCCGCCCTTCGCCGCCACGCCGCGCGCCATCTCTCTCTCTCTGTCTCTCTCTCTCCCTAGTTCCTCTTCCGCCGCGGCTGCCTTCGGGGGGTTGCGGTGGCGGATGGAGGCGACGATAGGGTTTTGAGGGACGAGAGGTGGCTATAAATACTAGGGTTGCGTTTGATCCGACGGTCCAGATTTGCCGTCTGCTCCCGGTGGGCCGTGGGCTTGTGATTGTTCCCTCTCTTGTGGGCCTAACGTCAACATAAACAGTAGAACCATATGGGCCGGATTTGGTCCATTGGGTATGACGCATTTCTTGAAATTTTATTATTTGTATATGTTTTAGATAAAAATTAACTAAAATAGATTTTTGTTTGAAAAATCTATTAACCTAGACCCAAAACGTCTGGCTTGTGAGTGATATATATAAAACGTTCTCTAGCTGGGCAATATATCCCATACCAGTTAATGTCTTAACGGTCGTGACATATAGTGAGCACATACGAGAGTAAGGGTCGCCGATTTTGCAAGGTGGTCCCTTTAGCATCCTCTAGTGGGCATTTTATCCATAGGGTGCATGTAAAATCGTCCCTTCTCTCTCACATGCTTATGAGATGATATTTTACATACAACCCCTACTTTGATTAAATCGCTGGGTGTTAATGGGTTGCATGTAAATGTGGTGAGCACCGTTAACTGCACATTCAATCGGTGCCGGTAGATATTTATCGTTTTGAATACATCGTTCAACTAGTGGGCATTTTATATATATCGCCTATTTGTTGGGCGGCGGGGTCTACCTTTGTAACTTTTATTCAAACAAAACTAATATTTTTGTTATTTTTTAATTAAAAAAATCCATTTCTTGATCACAAGGAACCCCAAGAGCTCACCCATCGCCATGGGGAAAAAAATGGAAGCAACCGAGTTGCCCACAAGAGAATTCAAGAATTCACCTCTGCTAGTATATGCTTTCGTTTTGTTTTTCTCCCCATTGCTGGGAGGTATTACGCTTTTTTTTTTGGTTATGGTCATTTTCTTTTTAAGGTTATTTTGATGGCTTTGATTTGGATACTACGACCTGGTGACTTACCTTTGTGTGAAATCATGGTTTGGTAGACTGTCTGACTGTATGCTTTGGGGGTCTTGGCGAGTCTTTCAGGAGTTTGGTTGAATTCTTACTTTTGTCCATGCTTTTCTTTTTACTCAATTTCCGCACTTGTTTTTCCCGAACCGTTATGCTTGTTGCAAAAACTTTTTATATAGGAGTTTATTATCTCACCATCCTAAAGTATTCGACTTTGCAGCGATTAATTTTATTATTTATACCATTAAATGATTATAAAAAATATTTTTTCATCTTTTATCTTCATCCAGTAAAAGAACGCAGTCATAGCCGTTCGTGTTCTTGACCCACCAACTGTAAACTAGCGGATGCTATCTTCAGATAGAACTTAATTGTCTTCTGTTTAACGTTGTAGAATGCTTCTCATGCTTTACATGGCAGGTTAAACTGTCAACCTGTTAAAGGATCAGTGGTTACTTATTTAGGTGAAATTATTTCTAACAAAATATCAGGTGAAATTTAAGGTGACTTCATCTCAGCTGTAGAGGAGTTGATGGCATAGATTAGACCAAATCCACCAGGTGGAGTTTGATCCAACTCCAGGGAATCTAAACTCACCAAGCACCAGACCCAAGGTTACCGAACGATGTTAGCAATTATGTGACAAAGTAAGAAATAACTTTTATATTAAATTAAATATATTGAGATATTGTGAAGAATGTGGCAAATATGTTAACACTATGCTTTGATGTGATAAGTTGCGAATAAAATATTGTTAAGGAGAAGAGGCTTTTCACTGTCCCTGATTCCTGAAGGTATCGGGAGAGTTACCATATTTTCTAATATAAAACTTGATACTGCTAGGTACCTAGTGGAGGTACGAAAATTTTTAGGTATCGGGAGAGTTACCATATTTTCTCAAGAATCGTACAATTCCTCCAAGGACAAACTCAAATAGAAGAAACTTTCAATGGTTTAAAATGTTGAAATCCGTGGCAGCATTGCTCTATGGAATGCAGTTAAGAGATTCCCCAGAAGGTGAAAAATAACAGGTTGTAAATTACAACTATTCTTTGTTCTATTAGTACAATTCGTTGTTCTGAGTGTTTGCTATCTGAGTACTTTTAGTTTGAATAATGGAAATCCACAAAATTGAACTAGTTATACTTCCATCTATTTTTTTACATCATATACTCCATAATCGTTTTCCTTAGTTTATTTGGTATATCAAGGTGACTTTTTGAATATGTGGTATGGTGTGGTATGTCTTTCACTATAAATCAACATTTCAATTTCCTATAATCTCTCGTATTTTATTTGGACGAGGCTACACCGATTATATGCATTGATTAGTCTTAACTAGCTACCACCTAAAATTTCTAACACCTAAGAATCAAATATATTTTTCTCTTAAATTACTTATCCAATATGCAATCCAATTAGCCCATTATAACCATTGCAAATAAATCTTTATAACAAGATTTTACATGATTATATTTTGATAACAAGGATATATATATATATTGTAAATTACTTTTATTATATATGTAAATTATATTTACTTTTGAATAAATTACTTCTTAGATGTTCATAATGTTGTGAATAGTTTCCTTAATTCTATAACGTGTGTTGATTAAATTTGATTTCTAAATAGAGTGTTAGACTCACATTTTTTACCTCCAGAATGGATTTATTTTTAATATCATGATTATTTAATTTTATTTTGTTCTAAGTTACTTTTACCATTTGTGTAAATTACCATTATGATTTGTGAAAGTGACTTTTACAAATGTCTAAGAAGTAATTTAATGAAAATCTATAAGTAATTCCCCCCCCCCCCCCCGTTTGCTTATGCTTATAAGCCAAAATTTAAATTTTTAACATTAAATTTTAATTATTTTAGTGTTTCTTTATTAAAGTTTATTTTTCAGCATTGACTTTTAGATAGTTAAGAATACATACATAAAAGTTTTATTTATAAATTATTTTTAATTTATAAATATACCGTCTAGCTTTTTCCATAAAAAGTTAAACAATCACCTACATATATTGTAAAAGTAATTTAAATATTTATATTATAAATTACTTTTATATTTTATTAAATTACATCTTAGTTATAATGTTGTGAATAGTTTAATTTTTTGGTTAGTTCTATACTTTTTCTTGAAAATGTCAAACGGTTTATTTGCAAATCAAAAATAATTTATAAAAAGAATTTTATATATGTGTTCTTAGCGATCCAAAAGCTAAGGTTGAAAATAAAATACGATAAGAAAAACTCCAAAATCTACTTTAAATTTAAGGTTAAAAATTTAGATTTTGGATTATAAGCATAAGAAGAAACAAAAGCACGTGTCTGCAGGAGATTGGACCAAGCGTTGCACTGCACTTGGTTAAAGTTGAATGTTGACTATGTTCGGGAGCTGTGTTATACCTGGTGAGTTTTTGGTGCTCAGAAATTCATGTGAAATGCGTGTCTTGTTTTCATACTTTGTTTTTTTTTATTTCTTACCTCGTAATACAGAGGTAGCCAAAGAACATATGGTGGGGAATGGAAAAGAAGTGGAGGAAGAGACAGAAGGAGCAAAATATAAGGATTGTGCATTATTTCGTTGGATAAAGATGAAACATTATCTATTTTTTATAATTATTTTTATGATATAAACGATGGAATTTACTACTATAAAATTAAAAATCTATTTTAGATATATGAAATGATCAACTTTTACATAGAAATTTTTTATAAAAAAAATTGTTTAGTAGCTGTGTGCGCGTAAAAGCTAATTAATAAACTGACAAAGAAAAACCCAACATGAACTGGAGTCCGACGATGGCACTGAGGATGAGTCAGGGGAGGAGTGATTTGGATGTTGATGGAGGTAGCCCTAGCCGATCGACCTGCCTACGGGCATCTCCAACAATGCGAAGCCTTTGCTTTCTTGCACTGGTATAATGGTATTAATAAGCGTTTGGTTCATCATTCAGACAACGAAGCTGAAGTAGATGCAATGAGAGCCCTGCCCTGTGTGTCTTTTTCGGCTAAAGCAATAGGCCTTTAGTGATGTAACATGCTTACGTTTACATTTTAAACTCATATTTAATGGTGTAAACAACAAAATTTAGCTACCGTAAAGTTTAAAATCTACTTTGAAATAATGATAAACTTTGACATAAAAACTTCGTTTTAAAAGATATTGTTTAGTAATTCGAAAATCATATATGACGCACTGTAGCATGCCAATCAAACTCGGCCAATATTATACATAATTTTTTATATAGAAAGTTTTTACTACGTAAGATAGACAGTAGCGGAGAAACGGATACAGCAAAGAAGCTATGCCAAACGGAAAAATATGAGAAGAATTCTAGTGTGTGTTCTGCAGTACTTGCGTTGTCGTGCCCTACAAATTAAACTGCATGGCTTTGTAGCAGCACTGTGAAACACCCCAACCTGCAGCAGCATTCTGGAGGCTGGCTAGCTGGAGCTGTGCGGTTAAGCAGCACGCATCAACGCAGGTAATTAACACGGCCGGGTGATCGAAGTCGAAACAGGTGAACGCGTTAACGTGCACCGTGGGGCAGCAGAGGCAGTGAAGCGCGCAGACAAACAGATCGAGAAGTACACCCATATCAAGATAACCATTACTAATCCTGCGTATGGTTACGTAGGATGGATCAAGATTAATAAGAAAAAGACTACGGCATCTCTGAGTAAGTAATAAATCGATATAGATTATATTATGTATCGGTGTTATGAAAACCGGAGTTCTCACACGAGTGGCTCGCAGCACGTAAGAAACTAGGCATGATCTCTATAAGGGTATGCGCAGGAAGAAAGGGGATAGAAAAAAAATACCCTTGAAAAAGCATTGGAACTGAAAAATGATATACGCGGGAGAGGACTCCTGATATTTATATTCCAACAAAAATCATATATCCACATAATAGATTTAGGGTATTTCGTCTCTGCATGACACGAACTAGTATAAATCGTGTTGTTCATGGGATCTTTTCTAGTCATTATCCTCCTCCCCCATCTCTATGCTAGCACATGTCCACGTTCCACAACTTTTCTCATGCTCCTTGGGACAAACACAAAAAGGAATCCACCTACTGCACTACTCAATGATTGATCCATGACACTGTGGTATAAGATTTAAATCCCAAAACTACTTATATTTTAAATATAATGAATATACCAATATATACGAAAAAACTATATTACTCCCTACTTTATCAGATATTAACGTACTTGTCACCACTGTTTCAACCCATGTGTCATCTACTTGTACAAACTCTAATGCAATGATGGATCAAAGGTAAAGTTACTCTCTATCCTTCAAAATGAAGTAGTTTAGGGATTTGAATCTTATACCAAAATATAATCATTTTTTTATCAATATTCATGATATTACTTAGCGCATTAATCAATTCTCGTATTGTTCCCATTTTACCACCATCTAATCTCTCGTCCCATCTATTCCTCATTTATTAAGAAGTCACCATAGTTCTTTCTTATCAATATTAATTTCTGTTAAACAACATAGAAGTACTTGGTTCTCCTCCCTCCGTACCAAAATAGCTTCATTTTTTATCGATCGTAAAACCATCAATGTAAAATTAAAAAACTAAAATACCCTCTACTTTATCAAATCTTAGTGTAATTATCCTCTACTTTATCTACTCCAACGAATTTATTCATTGCTTTCATGAACTCTAATACAATAATTATAAAAGTAACTTATTATGAGACAAACAAAATAAGTAACAATATCCTTATTTTAGGATGGACGTAGTAGTAGTATAAGAGTATCTCTAACAGATAGCACAAATTGGATTTTCCAAATGCCTATTTGGTCACTCTCAATTTCATTTGGACACTCAAATTCGTTTTTTACTCTAACAATCTCTCCATCCACCCTCTACCCTCTCTATTACGAGTGTATGACAGCTGACCCCATGTAACATCCTCTTCTCTTTCTTTTTCTCTCCCTCTCCCTCAGTCTCTTTCTCTCCCTCAATCTATTTTCTTTCTTTCTCTTTCCTTTTCTTCCTCAGGCGGCGGCAGAGGCAAGTAGCGGTAGAGCCGGTGGCATGGCACCGGCACGGAGGTGGCGCGACGACCTCGACAACGAGCCGGCGGCCTCGGATGGCGGCTAGATCTAGGCTTGAGCCGGCGACGGCGGTCGTCCCCAGATGCGGCGGTGGCTCCCCGACTGTTTTTGTGGGCCAATACGTGGGGCCTGTATTTGGCAAGTGTATGTTGGCTGACCAAATTTGGCCAATGGCAAGAGTGATTTGACCAGCCGAATGACTTGACCAGTCTGTTGGAGAACGAATTTTAGTCTAAGTTATCAAATTTTAGCTTGAAGAGTAATAAGATGCTCTAAAGATAAGCTGGATGAGAGAGTACAGTCCTATACAATTAAATGAACTTTCGCGTGTTAGATCTGGAGCTGTATGGATGCACGCCTACGTTTCTCCTCCATGTTAAGGTGTCGGCTCTGACAGCTGAGAAAGCCCTACTCCAGTTCTTAAAAACTGGAGACGAGGTTAACTACCTTGTGCAGGCAATGAGTGGGGTATCTGAAGATTCTGGACACTTGACTGCCTGCCAGGGTCCAAAAAAAATAACGAAGCCACTGGAACTTTCGTCTGCGTTGCCGCTGCGTCTGCCGGTGATCTGATTCCCGGCGGCCCGAGCCAGCCGCCCCTCGGGATCGCTGATCAACCCCAGTCAAAATCATAAGATCCAAGAAACTGACGAACTGATGGTAATACTAGCCGAGCAGAACCGAATCACGTAGCCCGTCGCGTAATCATGGCCAGATCTGTCTGAATGCGTGTTGTTCCTACGATTTGAAGGGCCAATCGACTGAGTAGTTATTATTCTCATTTTTTCGGCTTTATACGTTCCT
Source organism: Oryza brachyantha (assembly GCF_000231095.2). Classification (NCBI taxonomy): domain Eukaryota; kingdom Viridiplantae; phylum Streptophyta; class Magnoliopsida; order Poales; family Poaceae; genus Oryza; species Oryza brachyantha. Next base: position 11,118,038 of record NC_023165.2, read on the forward strand.
AAGTATTTTTTTTAAAAAAATCTATGTACATGTTTATCATCTCACTTTCTCTATAGTTAAATAAATCATTTACACCACTAAATGATATATATATATATATAAAGTCTCTATCCTACTACCAAGTGTAGCTACTCCCTTTACGTCTAAGGTGCAAAAACATATCTATACATATTTCTTCTCTCATCCAACTATAAGTACAAACTCTATACATGTAGTTGTATCATTCATATGAGATTTAATAGTGTATATACTTTCTGTTGGGTGGGAGCAGAAACAGTTATGAAAATGTTTTTCGTCATGAACGTGTAGGGAGTAGCTACACCTGATAGTATGATCTAATTGTCTATATATATATATATATGTTCATCATCTTATCTTATATTTCTAAAATAAATCAATTTTATAATAATTAATTCTATCGTTTATACTATCAAAAAATAGATAATTTTTTCTGCAATAAAACCCAACATATTTTTCCATCTTAAAAAAAACTACTACGGCTGTCGCCTGTGTTTGAGAGGTGGGTTGTTAATCGACACGGAAACACGATAATAAATTAGTACTTAATTAATTAATTATTAATATAAAAAATAGATTAATTTTATTTTTAAAGCAACTTTTCTATAAAAAGTTTTTTAAAAAATATAATGTTTAGTCGTTCGAGATGCTTAGGAGGAAACGAACTGGACTTACTTACCGTTGTTTCCATGTCAGTACTATAGCGACCTTGCTATGGTTACTAGTCAAATGGCTCAGCACTCCGTTTATGAATACTGTCATAGTTGATAGGTACTGTTATAAGTTTAACCAGCGATAATTTTCAAATGATTAGGTTATTATAATAATTATTTAATATTTATGTTCGGTATGCAATACGCTTTGATAACATGACATATATTTAGGTTTTAGAAAAGTTTTGCAAAAAAAAGACAAATGATCAGAGTTTAAATATGAGTAGTGTTTGGTGAGTATTCTCCTTCCATATTATAAGATTTTTTTAGTTTTTCTAAATTTATCTACAAATCAATATATTTGTTTTATACACACGTTCAAATTTATTGCTATTCATATAAATCCAGTCAATACGATAAAATCTTATAACATAGAATAGAAATATTTTAAGGCATCGAGCTCCCAACTTCCTCTTTAGTCCTTGCATACATGGTTCATCAGATACCATTATCACTTTGTTCAGAAAGGAAAATGCCTACATGTTGATCTGTTGTAACCAGCTCCCAGGCTGGTTGAGCGGCAACTCCATGGCTAGTCAAAAACACCGTACACATACTGCTCGCAATAGGTCTTCGCCGTTGGTTGGCTTTGATGATTAATAATACTTCGTCCAACCTGGCGATCAAATGAGAAAAACTAAAAGATACGGAGTAGCATATATTAGATGCATGCTTCTTGGGTTATTGTTATGCATCTTTCCCTTCTTTTTTTCCTTCTCTTTTTAGACGAGATAGTTGTTCTTGAAACATGGTGGGAGATAGACATAGGTCATAGTTAGCTGCCTTTCGTTGTTTCCAGTATAGGATACTACCTACCAAGATTGTAGCACTCGATTAAACATCTTCGTATATGTTGCTTGCATTATCATCTTGACATCACCCTAGGCAGACATGAGTGATTTTGGTGCATGCGATGATCATTCCTTTTGTCGCTCTACTTCCGTGATTTTAACACTGCAACCATATATTTATGTCTATTGAGAGCCTCAGCACTTATAGTGTTATAATGAAGTTGACAATATCGAGTACTCCATTTGTTCTATATTATAAAACTTTTTGGTTTTTGTATATGTGTCTATATTTATATTTAAATCTACACACGACTACACACGACTATAAAGTCTTGTAATATAGAACGGATAAAATAAAAACAAAACACAAATAGATAAATAAATATATAGACAAGTGCAAATAGCATGTAATTTTACTTAATAGTAAAAAACATCGTAACAAACCCACTTCTATTCCAAATTGCTCGGCAAGTTGGAAAAAGAGATAAATTTCGTTTAACTCGCTAATCGTAAGCGATATGATCAAAAATAATAAAGCAGATAGCAAGGAAGAAACTTAATGATGTTCATGAGCCCTAAAGCCTAACTAAGAAAAATATTTTATCCTACAAAAATAATAAAATATTTATCGTATGTATAGCCGCGCTGAAGAAAAAAAAAAAGGCTCATGTTTGGCACGAGGTTGAGCCGTAAAACCCAGCCACCTCGTCCTACACGCATATCCCCACCAGTCCATTTTCGCTTGGGCACAAGTTTCGTCAAGCGGCGATATCTCACCTCTTCATTCAAGATCGACGAAGGACGACGGACCCGCACCCCCACGGCCCCACCACCAACACACCCTCTGCAGGAGCACCCAGTCTGTGCCACTGCGCGTGGGCCCCCACCCGAACACAAAACCCCACGCACCGCTCCGCTTCATCATTCCCACCACCTCCATCTCCTCTCCCTCTCCTCTCACACGGGGTGCTCGAGGAAGATCTCGCGAGCAAGGCGTGGGGTGGGGGTGGAGGCGGTAATGGCGGACGAGTACCACCAGTACGGGTACGGGGGCGGGGGGCCGAGGGGGGCGCCGCACGGGCTGCTGCTGGCGGTGGTGGTGGGGCTGGTGGTGGCCGGCCCGCTCTTCGTCGGGGACGGCGGGGAGGCCCTCACGGAGGCCGTCGCCGAGCTGCTCAGCCCCGTGGGGCTCCTCCTCCTCCCCGTGGGCCTCCTCCTCCTCATCCGCCTCCTCTCCTCCGACCGCGGCGCCGCCGCGCTCGCCGACGTCTTCGCCTTCGGGGGCTCCCCCGACGCCGTCCACCGCGTCGGCGGCTCCCCCATCGGCGTCGCGCTCATGCTGCTCCTCATCCTCGCCCTGCTCTACTACCGCACCGCCCTCTTCGGCGGCGACGGCGGCGACGACGAGTAGAGCTAGAGCGCCGTCACCCCGCCTCGCCGGAGCAGCTAGCGTCGATCTCGGTTAGGTTGGTGGTCGGTTTGTTTGCTAGGGTTTGCTTCCGCAATATGAGGATCTTGAGGAGCTCGAGTGTAAAACTGCGAGGTGTAAATTATTAAAATTACAGGAGTGCCCCGTCTCGTCGGGTTGCTCTGTACAAGGCTGAAGCTTCTTGTGCCGTATCCGGTCCATGTGCTTTGTACCCTTCTCCTACGCCTCTCTCTCTTTTCTCCTTGCTATTACTACCTTTATTTTTCGTTCTCCTAACTTCTATTTTCCATGTTCAACGTTAAACCATTCGTTTTATTTAAAAAATTATATAAAAATTTAAAAAAATTAGTCATACATAGAGTGCTATTCATGTTAATGTTTTATCATCCAGTGAGAATAAAAATATTAATCATAATTTTTTTTCAAATAAAACGGATGATCAAACGTTTGACAAGGAAAAACGAAAAATGATCAAATCACGGGGGACGGAGTTAGAAATTAACTGGCACAGTGCATTTTTACTGCTCAATTTACAGCACGAAGTCCATCATGATAGTACTGGTAATCCAACAAGTGTGGCCAAAAGGTGTAACTGAAAAACAATTGGAAGTACAAGATGAATCCGTGCTTTGCATTACCGCATCATGCAAAGGTCAAAAAATTTAGAAAAGGGACACGGTGCTAAAGTCGTTCTGGTCGGTGTGATCTTTGGCTCTTTGGGGGCAACGTATGCCTTTTTGTACCGATAGTAGCACACACAGTACAGTACTGTACCATAAGGATTTGATCTACGTCAAATTTGTAAATAAAAAAATTATATATGTATTTTTAGTGATTAACTGAAAAATAAAGTTTAATAAAAACCTTAAATTAATTTAAAATTGAAGGGTAAACTTTTAAATTTTAATTTATAAGCATAAACAAGGACCGAAAAGATAAAACTACTGGTTATGTAAAAGTGGTAGTCGACACGTGTAAATGGTGTGGTGGCGGACTTTGCCTTTTTGTATTAGAGCAATAGAGAAGTTCAATAATATAGCTAACCACTCGCTTCAATTCTCTATAGTCAATCTAATAACCAATTCATATAATAATTCATATAATAGTTACCTACAAAACATTAATACATGGTCTCATATGTCATACACACATTTTGTCTTTGAGCCCGTGTGTAGCTGGCTAGTAGCTCACCTTACTTTTCTCTTCCCTCTTATCTCTTTAAAATATACTTATAACGGGCTGATAGCCTGTTATTGTACCTGCTATTAACTACTGCCGTTCTACCGTTTGCTCCCCAATGTTCATCTCTCTGTGTTATTTTGTGCTTAAACATGTAACACGGAATATTTTCTGATTTTTATAATAACTATTTAATTATATAAATAATAGCATAATCACTATAAAGTTTTAAAATATACTTTATAAGCTAGATGATAAGCTTTTATATAGATTTTTTAAAAAACATATATTTAGCCGTTTAGGAAATATGTCCATAAAAGCCAAGAAAAAATAAGAAAAAAAAGCATAGCCTTAAATTTTTGTGTCTCGCGCCGACCGTACAGTACATGCATCTACCGCACTAAGAGGTCTATTTTTTTTTTGGTTTTTTTTGAAAAACTCTATAGGTATATTAACAAATAAAAAATTAGGAATAAAACTTTTATATGCATATTCTTATTGATTAAAACTAAATTCTGGAAAATAAAATATGATTAAAAAATTCAAAATTAATTAAAAATTCAAATTCAGGTTATAATATAAAAAACGAAAAGATAAGACATCATGACGAGGGATGATGCGTAAGGTTATACTAGTTCGTGTGAAATTCGTCAATTCTCAAAGGGGGCCGCTGATGCATTTTTTTAAGACTTAATTAGTTCTATGCCGGTGCTAATGCTATGACTCAATTTAATACTATAAATAAGATATTATAAATTTCTTTAAATGCAATAATATATAAACCAAACATTCGGATATGTTTCTCTAGTAAGCATTTATTAATCTGATTATTTCAACAACCTCTGTAAAAATATCAGAAAATCACATGTTAATAGACTATTGTAACTTTATATAATTAATTATAGATTGGATCATATGGTAATAAAGTTTAGGTTTTCAAGTTAGATGGAGAACTCGCCGCGATGCCAATGGAGCTCGGCCGAGTGTCGGCGTGCGAACGGAACGAAAGGGGGCACAGATGATGTCCTCTTATCGTTAAGCCCATTCTGGAAAATTTTGGCCCAATACTCCTACAGGCCCACATTTTTATCCTTAAGCCCATTCTAGCTGAATCCGGCCCAACACACCAACAAGCCCAATCTTCTCATCGCTAAGCCCATTCTGGCCTAATCTGGCACGGCTGTAGCACGCACCACCTCAGCCACCAGCGAGGCCTCGCGGGGATTAAAACCTTATCCGACTCCGCCACCTGGCACGACGAGATGCCACCACATCAGCACGGGGAGCTGACCTGGCACCGGTGACCTGACCTCCTCCCCTACCCAATCTACATATCCATCTAGTATTTTTCTCCTACGTCCCCAACCGCTAGCTCTTGCCCATCACACGTCCTCCATCCCACACCCACCAGCCCAAGCGAGCGAGCGAGACGCCATGGCCGCCTCCGCCACCGCCGTTGCGGCGTCTCTGTCCGTGGCCGGGGGGCTCGGGAGGCCGCTGGTCCGCGTCGGCGGGGCGTCGCCGTCGCTGGCGATGAGGGCGTCGTCCTCGCCGCGGCGGGTCGTCGCCGTGCGGGCGGCGGCGGAGCCGGCGAGGGAGAGGTCGGCGGCGGCGGTGGGGCTGGCCGCGGTGGCGGCCGTGGCGGCGGCGCTGGCGGTGCCGGAGGTGGCCGAGGCCGCGCCGGCGCTGTCGCCGTCGCTCAAGAACTTCCTGCTCAGCATCGCGTCCGGCGGCGTCGTGCTCGTCGCGATCGTCGGCGCCGTCGTCGCCGTCTCCAACTTCGACCCCGTCAAGCGGACCTGATCCATCGTCGATCAATCATCTAGCTTCTCGCAAGAGCGCGCGCGCACATGCATTCGTCAAGCGTCTGGCAGTGCATCTATTAGCGTGTATGTAGTAGTAATATTGCTGTGAGATGAGATCCATGGCGACTCATGTGTTAATTTTACAAGATCGAGAACAGTGCAGCTTACTGCATGAAACTTTTGCTGCACATGTACGTACGTGTTGGCTTAATTCGATTTTATGATGCTTATGTACTTTCATGCATTGTTCATTGTTCATGGTTTTTCTAACAGTATTTAGCAGTTAATTGACTGCTTAACTAAGATGAACTAAACACGCCCAAGAGCGTGATGATCTGGTAAGCTCAACGGCATGACATTAGGTTCTTTATTTGGATTACAGAATCATAAAATACCACTTTTAATTTAGGCGCAAGCGTACGACCGTGCTACGTACACTACAAACAGCAAATAGCAATTGCTGGAAAAAGGGTTCAGGGCTTCAGGCAGTCTCAAGTTGCAAGGAACTGAGCTTATTTTCGATCGGCTGTGAACGGAGCTTAAACGAGTGCTATCTGAGTTGCCATCTTTTGCCAGAATTGTACAGCAAAGGCCTATGTTGAAAGCACCTGCAAATCTGCAGTGCAACCATCTTTGGAGCTGATTATCCTGGCTTCTTAAGCTCAACCCGCTGTTGATGGTGTGCTGTGTTTAATGTTTTAAGCTGGTGTAAAAGCAAAAAAAAAAACCATAATTGTCACAACCTTTTTTACAGATCAAATCGAGACAAACGTTCTGTTTTTTGGAAGGGCAACAACATTTCCACCAAAAAACCAAATTGAAAGGCAATTTATCAGAACCAAATAAAAGCAGTTGGACCAAATGAAAAAAAAAATTACGGGGGACTTATTGGGCTCAATGGGCCGTGAGCCTGATTACAAACATGGGCCGTGCCCGCTCCCAGGTCCAACTGAAACAGATCCCGATCCGAGCCGGAGCCAGACTGCCAGAGCCAGAGCCGGAGCCGCCGGCGCGGGCTCAGCCGGAGCCGCGGTCTTGTCCTCCTCACGGGTCTTCGCTCCGCGAGCTCGAGCGGTCATAAACCCTAGCCTCCCTCCTCTCCGCCTCTCTTCCCCTCCACCCGGCGACCTGCCCCCAGCCAAACCCTAGCTCCCCCTCCGGACTCCACAGCGGCGAGTCTCACCGGTACGAATCTCTCTCTCCCCCTCGTCGTCTCACGTCTCGCGTCCTGCCATCGCCCCTTCAAAGCTTGGGTTGGGGAGTGTTATTTTAGTGTCTTTTTTTGAAGGGCGATTTGTTTTTTCTCCCCCTCGCGATGCGGTTTTTGGCAGGGCGGGGCTCTGACTTGTGTCGCTTGTTAGGTTGCCGGTGGGGAGGATGAGCAGGCGGTGGAGCCGGACGATCTACGTGGGAAACCTCCCCGGCGACATCCGGGAGAGGGAGGTGGAGGATCTCTTCTACAAGGTCGGCAATTTTTTTTGAATTTTGTATAAGTATTGTTAGCAAAAAAGAAAAGAAAAGAAAATCAAGCTATTTTTATGCTACTTCTTGCATGCTTTTGCTAGATTCAGTTCCATGATGTGAGTATCTGTATTCCTAATAAGAATCGCATTCCTGTAAGGGAGGATAACTTCTTGTATGATGTGCTCGACCTGCATTCAGTATTTAGGTGCCAATAAAGCATTCCTATGCCAAAACAAAAGGGAAGGGAAAAATAAAAAGGACAAACTTATTTATATGCGAAGACTTTGATGGCTAAGATCACTTGTTTGGAAAAGTTAGTTTACTGTTATTATCTGGAATGTCAAGTCAACATGTGTGCTTGAGGGCATGTATTCACTTGTTACTATTCATTTTTTGGGCATGATTTGTGTGCAAGGTCTAATTTTTTAAAACCTCGTTTCATGTAGTATGGACGAATTGTTGACATTGACTTGAAGATCCCTCCGAGGCCGCCAGGTTTTGCTTTTGTTGAGGTAATATACTCCCATATGTTTCACATGATATTTATTTGGTCCTAGAAAGAGACCTTCCTGTCATTTGAACTTAAGGTGAGACATGCTGATATAAGCTAGTGACCTAACCTTTTAGTTTGAAGATCCCCGTGATGCTGAAGATGCATGTGCTGGCAGGGATGGCTATAACTTTGATGGACACCGTCTAAGGGTTAGGACATTAGAGTTCTAGTAACTTCTTATTGTTCTTTATTTTTCTTATTTGTCTGTACAATGACCACATATGTGTAGGTTGAACCTGCTCATGGTGGGAGAGGTCATGGTTCCTCCTACGACCGTCCCAGCAACTTTGGTGGTGGACGCCGTGGCGTTTCCAGGCACTCAGAATACCGTGGTATGGCTTTCATATACATTCAAAACTGATGTTTAATGCTTAACTCTATTCATGCATGCTCAATAATTTGTATACTTCACACAGTTATGGTTACTGGGTTGCCTTCTTCTGCATCATGGCAAGATCTAAAGGTTTGCTGCAAGCACGTTTCCTTTTTTCCTTTTTAAGTGAAGAAAAAACGATTTCTTTCCTCTGGATAACCAATAATGCTTCTCATTAACGTTTGATCCTCAGGACCATATGCGTAAGGCTGGTGATGTTTGTTTCTCAGAAGTGTATCGCGAAGGCAGTGGTAATATGCTTATTTTGTACCATAGCTCCAAATTTTGTTTAGCTTCTGCAGTACCCATCATACATGAAAAAATGCATTAAAGATACTATTCATGTGGTATGTTAAGTTAAAAGCGTTTGTCAGTTCTGCTATGACAAAATTAACAGCTCCAACTCTCCTAACCTGTATTGTACGTCTGGTCATTGACCAATAATCTGAAGAATACCTTTGATTTTCTAAAGTATCTGAAGAATTTCTATAAACAGGCAACGCATTTGAAATTCCTTTTTCTTCATGAAGACTTTTTATCAAGTCTTTCAAACTACTCTCTTTGCATATTTTCTTATGTGCCTCAAATATTCTACAAAAAAAGCTACCCTGCCACCCTGGCTATCTCTTTGTAATAAGGATCTGTTTCTTAATAGTGGCGATTTACCCTCTTTCTGCTTCTGTTGAGTGGTTGGGACCAGCAATCTCTGCTGTGCTTGGCCCTTGTTGCTCTATTGGTCACATGTTTCATACTGTCGTAGTTTTAGAGTGTTAGGTGTTGGTTAGTATGCCATTTTACTCATTTAAATATATGCTGCACATTGCAGAACTATCTGAAGTAATAATTCTTCTATATGGTTCTTGAGGTTCTTGACTTGTCTTCATTTTGTTGCAGGTACTGTAGGGATTGTGGACTACACAAACTATGATGACATGAAATATGCTGTAAGTTTATATATTAATACATTTTATTGTATCCTCGGACTCATTTGTGGTAGAAATATTTAGTCTCAGACTTTTCTGATACCCTGTAATCCATATGACTTATGACACCTGAATTTTTCTATCATTTTATGGCAGCTGGTTTAGTTTATTATATATCATTTTATTTGTCTTAGCATTGTGATTCCAATGGTTTAAATGTTTCCTTGGCTGTTGGATCACCATTTGTAGATAAAGAAGCTTGATGACAGTGAATTCAGGAACGCCTTTTCCCATGGTCACATAAGGGTAAACGCTGTTTTCTATCATTTTATAATGGTTCAGCCCTGGGAATCTGTTTCTGTGGCTAACCATGCACTTCCTCTCTATAGGTGAAAGAATATGATGGCAAGCGTGCCCGCTCTTATTCACGTAGCCGGAGCCCAAGTCGTAGTCGAAGCAAAAGCAGGAGTCTAAGGTCTGTTATCATATTCTGATGTCTGTGGAGAACCCTGTCTATGACTTAACTCATACTGAATATGCTGTGCAGCAAATCTCCTAGAGCTCGCCGTTCAGCATCCCGATCTCGATCTCGATCAAGGTCTGTTTCTTCCCGTTCACGGTCAGCATCAAAAGGGCGTTCTCCATCAAGGTAACATTCATCTCTATTGTCTATCTAGTTAGATTTTCAATTCTTAAGTCAAACAGTACTATGTTATCCTCTTTTATTCCCCTTAATATAGTGAAACACAATTCTCTTGTGTTTTCGAGAAAAAAAACTGTGTTATCCTCTTTTACACGTCGTGCCTTGCAATTTGTAAAGAAGGGCAAGAAAAACAGAGCATGATATAAACTAATCTGCCTATGTACAATAATCATTTCCTATTGTATTAATATTTCCAAAGAAGTCTTCTGCAATAATTTGCTAATTTGGAAGCAGTGACCACCATTAGTTCTTCTAACAATGTCTCTCAGATCTGCTTTTGGCATCTAACTGGTGTATGGTTTCCATAGCATGTTGACTACTTGACTTCATTAAGTTTAATGGAACCTATTTATGTTCCAAAACTCGCCTGTTACAATTGTTAGCATGCTATACTATTTGATTTCTGGGGAGTTTATTTAAGTACTCAGATTCTGTTATAAACGATATGAACTGCTTAGTCTCATTTGTTTTTTGAAGACTTGATTATCTCTTCATTTTATCTGGGATTGTGCGGCGATCTGGGGATTGCACATTAGGATATTGAGGATGGTATTTCCTCAATTTGCTGTTGGTTGCGTGAGGTATGCTCATTTATTGAGAGCTTCTATGGAAAGCTAAAATGATCCGATTATTTGACCTAATGCACTGTAACTGATTACCATCAGAGATTTGGGCATAGCGCGTTGTTTGGAATTCTGGACATAAGAGCATTAAGGATTGACGATATTTGGATAATGATGGTACAATGACTAGGAATGTGCTTGGCGTTCAATGCTTGAGGAATAAGTTCTCTCCCTACCTCGGGCATGATTCATATGGTTGTTATGGCCTGCATGTGCTTATTACATTCAATACATACATTTTGAACTTAATTGGGCTATTGCCTCTTCTGTTTGGTTGGTCCAATGCCGGACAAAGTGGCGAGGTTTTTGGAACAAGCTGTTAGACCTGCATTTTGGATATTGAATATGGTTGCTTCTGGAATTTTTTTTGCAGATCGCCAGCAGCATCCAAATCTCCTAATGCTTCTGTAAGCTTCCTGAATAATATTAAAACATCTCTTTCTTCCTCCACTTCTGTTTGTTTTACTATATGTGTTGTTCCCCAAATGATTTCTCAGCCTGCAAATGAAGCATCAAGCCCCAAGAAACGGAGCCCAAGCAGGAGCCCATCTCATTCACGGTCTCCTGATGTATAATTACATTCCTCATCCATGTTTACTTGACTTCGATCGTCACATGTTTTATGGTTGTGCTCACACTAATTTAATCATATTTCCAGGCAAAATCTGAATAGAAGTAGTATGCTGATGTGGGCAGCGATGTGAGCTTCTCATGTATGGCTTCGACGTTCGAGTGCATCCAAATGTTAGCAGCAATGAGGCTCCAATGAATTGGTACTATGAACTTGTATTAGTGATAACATCAACACAAGCACTATTATTAAGTGGCCTTATGGCTGATCATCTGGATTATGTTGACTCAAGACACATGTCGGATGTTTGTTGTTTTCCTTGTCATTTATTTCTTGGCACACTTGGAGTTGTGTGTGTTTCTCATCATTTCGAAGCTGCTGCTTGCTGAGGTGCACTATGTGCTTGTTTTACCCAAGCTTGCAATACGCTAAATCAATACTTTGTTTTCCTTGCGTCAGACCAGCCCAGAAATGGGGCAATGGTTTACGCCAGCTGGTATGCTGAGGCGAATGGTTTGATGACGGCGGCCTGTGGTTTTATGTGGGGATATGTTTGGGAAGTTTGGGATAATGTACACGGTTGCATAACCTGCAGAGAATTTCTTCGTCTTTTTTTATGGGAGAGGCAACAACTCAACCGTTGAACCGGTTCATCATTGACATGCTTAATTTAACGGTTTGTTGTACGGAGTAGCAAGTTTGATGCTTATGCATAATGATATATGTGCGAATGTCTTTCATGTAATTAGAAAAAAAATGCAGGCATAAAAGTGGACCTATCACATCGTTGTTACCAATTCTCCACAACCATTCGTGAAAAGTCATGATTAGCAAATACATCACATATGACATTGCATTTTAGTATGTTCAATCATCTCATGCCATTTTGGATTTGCACCCTACCGAAATTTTGGCTAGGACAAAGATTACACTAGTTTTGGCATTACCTTTTTCTTTGGGTGGGGAAGTTAATATTGGAGTTACCATTAGTTGGGGAAATCTTAAAGCAGACCAGCCCATATAGAAAGAGAAATTTTACAATTCTCGATAAAACTCGAGGCACAAATACATCAAGATACTATTTTTTTACACTAGAAGATATGACATCTCAAATTACCCATTTTGAAAATTATAAAAGAAAAGACTCACGTAAAAAAACCATTAAAACGCACACCCCGGCGATCCCTCTCAACGCTTGGCCAGGGGCATCTTGACAACCATGACGGGGCAGCTCGCGTGGCGGCAGCAGTGGTCGCTGACGCTCCCCAGCAGCGCCCTCCGGACCGGGCCGTAGCCATGGCTGCCCACCACCAGCACGCCGGCGCCGTGCTCGATGACGGCGTCGCACAGGACGCGCCTCGCCTCGCCGTCCTTCACCTCCAGCTTCACCTCAACCTGCAAATATTGAGTAGTAGTGAAGTGAATTCGTTAGCTCTCCACACGTATCCATGGCGGCGTGCTGTACTACGTACCCCGTACTGCGCCGTGAGCCCGCGCGCCTTATCCCGCATCAGCTTCTCCATCGCGCGCTGCTCCGCCTCCTCCATGCTCATCACCGGCGCCACCGCCCCTGGTAAAATGGAGAGGCGTGTCGGTTGATTAGACGAAGGGGGCGCTGCGGCGGCGGCGGCGAGGCGTACGTACCGATGGGGACGAACGCCGGGGCGAGCGGCCGGCGGGCGTGGACGGCGACGAGCTCGGCGGCGCCGCGGGGAAGCCTCGCCGCCACGAAGCGCGCCGCCTCCTCCAGCGCGTGGTAGCTGTGCTCGCTGTAGTCCACGCCGACGAGCACCGTCGTAGTCGCCGTGTCCGCGGTTGTCGCAGCAGCCGCCGCCGCCGCCATTGCCATCGCCACGACGCGGATTGCCGGCCGACGCGTCGTTGTGTTCTACGTAAATGAGATGTGGCCTCAATATATATACACACACGTAGGGGCAATTAATTGACCAAGTTATCATTTTCTGATACAAAAAAAATGTTTGATTGTTGCGTAAATACCATTTCATGATTTGATTAGCTTGGTTCTTAAGATTTCGATGTGAGGGAGCCTTGAGATTAAACTGTGGGTATTTCCTGTTTGATTTTCAGGACGCTGTTTTGTCCTCTTGTCTATCTGCAGTTCTTCGTTGCCCATTAATTTCCAAAAGGATATATACTAATTCTTCGTAAGAGATACCATTCTGCAATAATTGGAAGGAACCGATTATTCGGTGATTAAGATGGTGGCTTTGACGCAACAAACACAACACCATTTGGTAGAGAGAATTGGTCACAACGCGCTGGTTTTGAGTCAGTAATTTAAAGATGGGATTACAATTATTGTAAGGAGGATGTATAATCAGAATTTCAAAGTGGAAACCAAACAAGTGCAGGTTTTGAGACAGTAATATAAAGTTGGGATTAAAATAATTATAAGGAGGATGTACAATCACAATTTCAAAGTGGAAACCAAGCAAGTGCAGGTTTTGAGCCAGTAATTTCAATATGGGATGTACTCAACGAGTTGGGAACTTAGCAGTTTGAACATGAGATACTTTAAACATGGAGTTGTAAAAATTACGTAATACTTATAATAATATTTATATTTTCATTTGAATTAATACAATTAAATTGGGGATGTAGCTCAGATGGTAGAGCGCTCGCTTAGCATGCGAGAGGTACGGGGATCGATACCCCGCATCTCCAATTCTATTTTATTTTTTTGAAGTCTTGAAAAATTTTCTGGTTACTTCGGAAGGCTTTTCAAAAATATTTTATACCCCGCATCTCCAATTTTATTTTATTTTTTTGAAGTCATGAAAAATTTTCTGGTTAATTCAGAAGGTTTTTTCAAATTGTTTTATTTTATTTTTACATTTTTCACTAACACATTTTATTTTCTTTTTTGAAGTCTTGAAAAATTTACTAGTTACTTTAGAAGGTTTTTCCAAATATTTTATACCCCGCATCTCCAATTTTATTTTGTTTTTTTGAAGTCTTGAAAAATTTTCTGGTTACTTCGGAAGGTTTTCCAAAAATATTTTATACCCCGCATATCCAATTTTATTTTATTTTTTTGAAGTCTTGAAAAATTTTCTGGTTACTTCAGAAGGTTTTTTCAAATTATTTTTTTTATTTTTACATTTTTCACTAACACATTTTATTTTCTTTTTTGAAGTCTTGAAAAATTTACTGGTTACTTTAGAAGGTTTTTCCAAATATTTTATACCCCGCATCTCCAATTTTATTTTATTTTTTTTGAAGCCTTGAAAATTTTTCTGGTTACTTCAGAAGGTTTTTCCAAAATATTACCAGGAGCTGTTACTTCAGAAAGATTCTCTTTTTTTAAGTCTTGAAAAACACCATCTTTTCCCTTTTTAACTTTACTCTTATTTTCTTTTTTAAAATGTCTTGAAGAAAACCATCCTTCCAAAATGGCAATTCTGGTTACTTCAGAAGGTTTTTCCAAATATTTTATTTCTTTAAACATCTTTCACTAACACCAGGAACTGTTACTACATAAAGCTTTTCGAAATATTTTCTGTCAAGTGTTAACATGTCAATTCTGGTGGGGATGAAAAAACCACTGTAGAGATACTAGAGAATCAGAAGAACTAAGGTGAATACCTTTGGGAAAAAAAATAAACTAGAACATGTAAGCCCATGGTTTGCAAAGAAGTCAGTTTGTTAAGTACACCACAAATATAGACGCCTTAGTTTTCGATTGGATGCCGGGTTCCACTTCTTTTCTTTTCCGGCAAACTGAAGTAAAATTGAGATCATATCAGCCAATCCCCACCAGCTCGAGTAGCTAATGTCTACGGTAGAGCCCTCGAATATGCAACAAATGGTACAAATATTAGTAGCACTAGACCTAGTCTTCTAAAGTTCACCCTACATTCTCTTCGGTCTCTTGTTCTTTCTGCCAAGAAGAAAACTTTACAGAACTCCCGTACTATCAACAGCATCCAATGCCAGAAGCTTCAGGTTTACATACTGACAAAACTCCAGCTTCTCACTGAAAACATATACTATATCCTATCTTAGCCAGCTTCGCATGATTTCGGACAATTCCATTGTATGCTTATCAACCTAAGTTAAACAGTAGTTTACTAAAATGAAAAGATTGGTAATCATTAGTCAGCTCTTAATCTTAAGATTTCCTTCACTGTCCTCTTTCTGAAGTATTCCATATCTTCCTGCAGTTCCAAAACAAACCACTGATTAGCATTATCACGTATAATCACCTCGAGAATAAAGTGCATGCCCTTTTGTGCTAAAACAGTGAAACACAAGTGTGGTTGTCGATGTCTAGAACAAGCATAGGACATAGGCACACCAGGAATTAACTCTTTAAGTCCATAACACTCTAACTTCAAATTGTTAGGTACTAAGCCAGGGGCAGAGGGCATTGATTCTGCTCAAATTTCTTAAATCAAACGCACCTGACTAAAAGACAGACTCAGTCCTCTGCTGTGGAAATCAATGTACTTGAGCATAAACATACCACAGTCCCACCTGTTCCAATGTAAGACGCTTGTGTCAACAAAAAATATATTATTCTCCATTGTAACTACTAACTCATGTTCATGAATGTATCAATACTTATATACAAAATGTATTCTTTTCCATCCAATTAAATATAGATTGAACATACAGAAAAATTCTGGTAGTTTAATATATGATATTACCTAAAAAATTACGGTTCAACCCATAGAAAATGTGTTCCATAATACTGAATCTAGGCAGGAAACAATCATTCATGTAAGCAATACATACCCATTTTGCTGTAAAGGAATATAGCCAACTGAGTCTTCGTGCCAAGAACTTATGTCAATCTCTTTATTACTCTTGTCCTTCACTTCCTCTGCAATATATCTAGCCTGTGTGGTATGCACAACAAAGCACTGGTGAGACCACTCAAACCCATAAATAATTGATAAATTAAACAAGCTTAACAACATACCATCTATTTTTTACTGTAACTAGCAAAATACCCATGCTTTGCTATGGAAATAGATCACAAAATGTTATAGTATTTTTTCTCAATTATACTAATATCACTTGTTTGAACCAGATATGAACTACTACCTCCGTCCCATAATAACCTCATTTTTCGTTTTTCCGTGTCCAACGTTTGACCATTCGTCTTACTTAAAAATTTTTTACGATTAATATTTTTATTATTACTAGATACTAATTTTTTAGGTTTTTGCACAAGTTTTTTAAATAAGACGAATGGTCAAACGTTAGACACGGAAAAGCGAAAAATAAGATTATTATGGGATGGATGTAGTATTCCATAATACCAGGAAATACCATGAGCTAATTTGTAAAAGAACTATAAAAAGCAGTGGGACATATTCACTGCCACCACCGCTAGAGACATTTAAAGTAGTATAGATTAAATAACATTGAAATGACTAGGAATATGCTTATTCCCCTCGAGAATAACACACCTAGAACCCTTTTTTTTTTTATAAAAAAGGCTGCGGGAAATATCAACACTCGGCCTTTTTCTCTGTAACTATAATTTAGGCTTACCAGTACTCTTGATACATGGCAATCGCAACCACCAAGAGAATCAAGATATTGGAATGTCTTTTCCTTCATGTTTATAATTGCTAAGCACCAATGGACATCTTTATGTACAGGGACAAAGATCTGCAAAGTAAATTCTGAGATAAGTTTACAATGATAAATAAGCATGTTCCAACGTTCATGACACCAGAAGAACTAAAGAAAGCAACAGTCACTTTACTTTATCACACTCAATGAGCTCATAACCCAACCTCCTGCGGGTAGTCCATCTTTTGACAGATTTGTAGTCATATCCAGTTTTTCCAGAAGTAAGCTGAAGAGAAAAAGACCAACAACCCAAGGAGTCAATAAGCATTAGTATTTAGTTGGTGATCATTAATTCAGCAGTCATAAATGAAAATAGAATGGTAACATGCATGACAAAAAGATATCAAATGAAAGGATGAAGGCAAATGAAGGACTTCCTAGAATTTTCCATCCTAACCCAACAAGCCAGCACAATACTGTCCCTAAAGAGATCAGTTTAGGCTTCAATACAGATCAGACCAGGGTCTGACTAAGCCAACTCGGTCCAGAAATCTGTCATAATGCACTGACTTAATCCAAAATTCTGTAGAAACTATGAATAAACTATGATTTTTTTTGGTATAGCTATAAGCAAGGGCAAGCAGCATATGTGGCTCGCACTTAGGTTGTTACAAAAGGTAAAGCTTCTAGGAAAGAGAAATATATGACACACTGCAGGCAAGTGGGAGATCAAGTACCAGAAATCAGAAGCTCGCAGAAGGGAAAAAGGAGGAATTAGTAATACCAATACATGGTTTTGGGAAAGAATGAGCAAGGTAAAAGCAAAAGAAAGTAAAGATTATTTGTGAAGCTACCACTTGGGGTGGCATTTGTCCAACACAATTTGTTGGGGTGTTATTATGGAAACAATGAACTGAGGATAGCTTGAAAACTTAGAAAATATTTATACATTTTCCCCCAACGAATGTCACTAATTAAGTGATAACACAACTTAAGAAAACCAAACAAGTAAATGGAGAACTTAGCCCTCCATTTAAGTTAAGGAGTGATGTATTGACTAGTCCCTCCATAAATATAGGGTATATTATATTTTAAAAAGTTTTTAGGGCAAGACTTTGATCATTGATTGCTCATAAATTATATTCTTAATATCTACAAAACCAATATTCTTGAAAGCAATTGGAAATATGAATATATCGGTTTAATATTTTATACATCAAATTATTGATCAAAATCTATAGAATTTTGACTACTTCAAAGTATATTGTGCCCTATAATTTTCTACAGATAGATTACCATATAAATAAATAAATGGGCCAAATGAATATCATATTAGCAGATATGCCATAAACACAAGCTAATTGAGTATGTATGTCAAACAAAGGCTTCAAACCAAGCAATGATGTAACCCAAGAAACCCATGAAGCCATGAAGATAATTAGGCAATTATGCAATATATTTTCAAATGTATGTTGCTGGTATACAGTCATTAGAACTTAAACTTTCTGGATTCTGAAAACTGAAGAGATATCTAGATTGGTCACATGAAAATGATGGCAGGCTATTTGGCTTAAAAATATACTAAGTATCACAATTTATGTTAGCTTTGATAACAGATCTCCATAGGATTAAGAAAACTCTAAATAATTATAAGAATTAACAGTCAAAAGTTACACCTTGGGAATTGTGCAATAATTTACACATATCAAAGTGATAAATGTACATAAATTAATAACACAACTGAATAATATAATATTCCTAGAGAGATGGTCATATTTGAATGGTCTCAAGGTTCATTGCACCACTTCCTAAAAAAATACAGCTAAACATATCTATACTACTTTAAAAGAAGGTAATGGTGGTGGCAGTGAATCTGCCGCCCCACCACCTATCTTTTCTTACCAACTACTCTATGTTCTTTAGTATTAAAAAATAGTCTTTCTACATGTTATTAGTATCTTATTTCATCTCTAGAATACAAGTTTACCTCTTTCAAAGAATTTATTAAACATTTGATGTACCGTTGCAAAGCATGGGTACTTTGCTAGTAAAACATAAAATACATAAATGATAAGCACGTTTAATATGACAATGTGAAGCTGCAATTGGTGAAATTAAAAGAAGCTTATGATCTAACCTTTTTATAAAAGAATGTATTAAAGAAATGGCATTTCAAAAACCTTTTTGGTTCTCTTGTTTCTCTCTCCTTCAATAATTCAAGGTACAAATTAATGACCTGCAAGTAAGAGAAATACATGTCTTCATTACACAAAATAATATAGGCCAGGGTCATCATTGGTCCATGTAAACAATAGATCTTTTTCTTATGGAAGTAGACCATAGATATTAGCGAAGTTTGTTTCATGTATAAGCATATTCAAGATGTATATTTTACCTCATCATTTAACCAGGCCTTCGGTCTCAAACACCGGAACTTCTCTCTGCTGACCTCAATATTCGATGGCTCATGCAGCGCAAGGACTTGAGTACTACAAGGCCAAAACAGTGACACTCAATTGGTATTAGCAAGCCAGCAAGGTGCATAGAAAGCTACAAACAACATGCAGCAGGGTCATCAAAAGTACCTTGAACCCCTACCATACAAACACTTGTGAACTTCATTTTCCTCTTCTTCAGTTAAACATGCAAAGAGTTCAGACAGATCCTGGAGTAGTGAAAGATCACCATGCAGAAACCAACAGTGAGAAAAAAGCATACAAAGTTAATGTACACCTCCAACCAAGGAAGGTCAATAAACAAAGGAATATACTTCCCCCAATTAAACTCTACACTCAAAGGCATACCTCTGCATTCAGAAGAAATTAAAAGGAGAATTGACCCTAGTATATACTATATACTATATACATTGTTTCAAACATCTATTTAGGCCGAGCGATACTATAAAGCTTCAAAATTACTATAAAGCTTCAAAATTTCCACATTTGGAACTTGAAATAAGTTCAAACATTCAATTATGCAGTTATGTTGCAAAGCTCTAATTACATTGAACCTAGCCTCTACTAATTAAATGCAATACGCCAACTTTACCATGTGAATCATGATCTTCATATTGACAAACCACGATATGATAACATACAAAAAAAAAAAACAGAGAAACGCCAACGAAAGGTACCTCCTTGGGTGCCTTCCGCAGATCAGCAAGCCTCTCCTCGTGTAGATTCACCTGCGAAGCGAGGTCACCCAACCTCTTGTCACGACTCCTCGCCCTTTCAAGCTCCCTCCTGTAGTACGGTTCCCTCTTCTCCCGCTCCCGCGGATGCGCCGCCCCCTCCAAGGCGGCCTTCCTCGGGTCCCCGACCCTCCGCGTCACCACGGACAGGCCAAGCTCCGCATCGTCGTCCCTCGTGGCCGCCGTGAGATCCGCCACCCAGCCCCTGTACACCCCCAGGCCATCGTCGTCCCTGCCGGGTTTACACAGCAAGCCCGAGATGAAGTTCCCCATGTCGAACGCGAAGGACGCCGCCTCCCGCGGGATCGGCGGCGGTGGGAAGGAGGGGGCAGGGAACGTCCCAGGGCAGAGGCCGAGGCGGCGGCGGCGGTGGCGCAGCGGGCCGTGGAAGTGGGAGGCGTCGCGGTGGCGCTTGCGGCGGTGGAGGGTGAGGAGGGAGGCGAGGTAGGTCATGGCGAGGAGGGGGCTAGGGCCATGGGGGTTGCTATTCGGGGAAGGGGAGGAGGAGCATGCCCTAGGTTGGTCGGCGGCGGCGGCGGCGGCGGTGGCTAGGGGTTTGAGCAGTTGGGGAGCTCCACTGGACGGCTCACGGGAGAAGACGAGGAGACGGTTAAACGAATCCCTTTTCAATTGTAACCCCTCCAAATATTCAGAATTAGCAGCCTGTTTAAGGTCGTGTTT
Organism: Oryza brachyantha; assembly: GCF_000231095.2. NCBI lineage: Eukaryota > Viridiplantae > Streptophyta > Magnoliopsida > Poales > Poaceae > Oryza > Oryza brachyantha. Next base: position 11,138,601 of record NC_023165.2, read on the forward strand.
GAGCCAAATAACTTATTTTTAGTCTCTTATCCCATCGAATGTTTGGACGGTTATTATAAATAGTAAACGTAAACTATTAATAAAATTCATCCATAATCTTGGACTAATTCACGAAACGAATCTATCGAGCCTAATGGATTACCTATATGATGCTACAGTATGTTCTAATTATGGATTAATTAGGCTTAAAAAATTCGTCTCGCCGATTATCACTTATTTATGAAATTAGTTTTTTTATTAGTCTATGTTTAATATAAATTAGTATCTAAACATCCGATGTGACATGAGGCTAAAAAGTTTAGTCATATCTAGACAACTCCTAACTTATATCTATGTTTATTCGTACGATAGTAAAAGCGAAACTTTTATATGCGCTCAAAATGATTTTAAAAGTAAATGTTGTAGAATAGATTGTGACGAAAAAACTACAAACTTTACATCAAAATCAAGTTTTAAAATTTAAATTTCCACACTATAAGCATAACCTTAAGCAAAAGTGTGAAATCATGAGGCCTAAGAAGATTTACGTCTCCTCTGAAAGTTAATACGAGATCAAGAATCCTCCGAAATGAGTATAAAAAAATTGCAGAGAATACAAGTATAAAACAGGTAATTACAAACACATAATTTCTTCATGAATCTTATGTTTCAAAGGTCCCTTATGTCATTCGATTGGATGGTGAAAAATATATGGTCCCCTTTGGGATAGTTTTAGATTCGATGTACTAGATCTAAAAATACATGAATCTGGATCGGTGGTTTACATTGATAATTTTTCAATGAATTATTTATCCATATATTTTATAAAATATAAATTTTTAAATGATTTAATTTAACTAACACACCCCAAATCATTTAGGATGTGGAAGCCATGGCAGCAATCCGCATATGACTTTGGAAAAGAAAGAGAGTTGGAGAAATAATGCCACCTGGCGTTGACCACTGAAGGTTATCAATGACCATCTTAGACGAAAAAAAGTAAAGAATTACGAAGAACATTGGAAATAATGCCATCAAACGAATACGATTGCGATTGCAGGAATATTATTTGATTACAGAAATATGTCGTTTCTCCCTATAGTAATTTATATTTGGCGTTGTTAATGTTTGAGATAAATATTCTTTTTCCATCAAATACGTATATTTGACTAGGGTTGAAAACGGTTCGGAATCTTTTTGGATTCCGGAGCAGTTTTCAGAAACGGGAATCGTTGATCGGAATTTTTTCAGAATTTATCGAAAACGGAAACGGATTCGGAATTTTTTCTCAGAAACGGTAAGGGCACTATCCGTCGGGTATATTTTTCGGAATTTTTCTGCAGACCTATATGACGTAAATTCACAATATGAACCAAAATGGCTCAGCCCACTTCAGCAAGTTTGCCTTAAGTTCTTAATCAAAAGACATAAAATCACTTCATTTTACTTTGTATCAACTTGTATGACACATTCTATTTTATAATATCATATGTGAACTTTTATAATATATATGTGAACTTTTATAATAATCTACGTGATTTGTATTTGGGTAACTTAGAAACTTGGTTGTAATGGTAAAAATATTATGGTTAGTTGCTAATGTTTAAAATTTGATCTACTGTTTTAGAAAAAAAATGAAACCTCGGTTTAAGAGTTTTTTAATACAATAAATATCTGTTATCTTATCCGCTCCGATTCAAATTCGAGCCGTTTTCGTATTCGATAATATTCAATTTTATTTTTGTATCAAGGTTTCCGATTTCGATTTCGAAAAAAATATGAAAACGAAAACGATATAAATAGTTTTCAACCATTTCCGATCCATTTTCATACCTATATCCGACCAAAGGAGTGTATATGTAACGAGTATATACTATATGTAATAAAGATTGATTTTACTGTTTTTGATGGGTTACCTGGAGGTAACAGGTTGTAAAATTACTCGCGTGTGTTCTACTTAAGGCTCATGTTCAGACCTTCTGATGAGCATGGTAACATGGATTCTCTTTCAAAACAAGTGCAATGATCACTCAATGCATCAAGAAACAAATGCTTCAACGCGAGTAAAACATGATCACGATAAACCGACAAAGTCACACAAGTCCTATGCTTTTAAAGTAACAGCCGAAATCGCATGCATTGTATCAAGTAGCTAAGAGGCATGAAATGGAAACGAGTTCTTCCAGGTAAAACTACTGCTGCTTGATCTCGGCCTTCCTCTTCTGCCACAGCCTGTCCAGTGCACTGTCAGCATCTCCCTGTCAAGACAAAATGATATGAGAACCTATTGAAGGAGGCAAATAGTAACAAAGTCATATGTACATAACATATGAGCAAGAAAAGAAAGCTATCTCATTTAGCAATCATTTATCTAGTTACAAGGGCTGCATATGACAAGCAATGCCAAGGAATAAACATTATGATAAACAATGCCTGCGTATAACAAAACTAAAGTGACTAGTGTTTCCTACAGTGCCATCACTCAGGTAAATTTGTCACAGTATCAGACAGCTCAAAATTCAAAGAAAAAAGTGAACCAACTAGGTTTCAAATGAAACAAACAAGATTAAGATTGAGCAAATGATTATTTAAATCACAGGTCAGGAAAAAGAAGCAAAACATGGCAACAAAACAAAACAAAGAACGTTTAACCCATCAGAATTTCTGCTAGTGTAGTTACAACATTCAAGCTCAGTTACATGATAAGGTGCTGGCAATAACAAAGGCACATGCAGTTCACGATAATGTGGGAAATAATGCGAATAACGAGGTGTGGGAGGCTGAAAGTGGTACAGCCACATGTGAACAGTTCAACAAAAATAAATACAAGCGCATGCCAATAAACAAAAGATTACAATTTACAAAGGTAATAACCTGAGCACGGATGAACCCAGAGAGAGCAAACGTGGTGAAGCGGCCGTCGTACAGCCCATTCTCATCCACATGCCCAATGTTGATCTGGACCGAGGCATGGTCCTTGGCGGTGATGATCCTGTTTGTGGCCGAGCTGCAAGAACCAACACAGCAAGAGTTCAGTAAACCTAAAAACCCACAGAACAACAAGAAACCAACCTATCCAAAAATGCATACCACTTCCTGGGGACGTAGAGGTCCACCATCTGACCCTCCTCGTTCTGCATGGTGGCGGCGGATGGAGAACACCACAACAACGACTACTACAAGGTGCGAGATGAAACAGTCAGAAGCATAATCAGATGCATGGAACAACAAAGAAAATACACTCGCTGGCTCCTCTCCAAATGGGACTTAACGTACAGATTTATTAGTTTATCACAAGATTCATAGCCCCATGTTCAAGAAACTGAACGGCGCGATATGCAGGCGAAAATTAGGGTATACATGCTACAGTAGACGACACAGCATCATACATGCCACCTCGCGAAGAAGAAATAACCGGATCTGGAAAAAAAAAACACTTCCTTTTCCAATCCCACGAACTAGAAAGAACCTAACCATCCGGTTGCAACGCGTGCATTAATTTCATCTTCTGCACTTGGAACTTGACGGCAAAAAAAACATGCTACTCGATTGATGTGCTAACCCAAGACCGGCTCCTCGCAAATCTCAATCAGGAGAGACCCCGGAAGAATCTTGCTGCTAAGCGCGCGCGCTGATGGGAGAACTACGATGCAGATCAGAGGAGGCTTGAGGCGATGAAGAGGATGGGAACTCACCTGATCTCCCGGAGAGAAAGGGAAGCGAGAACGAAGAGAGGAGCGGCGGCTGCGGCTGCGGCGGCGGCGTTTGAAGGGTGAGGCCGCGAGAGGCGAGGAGGTGGCTCGTATAAACCCTAGCCTTGGTGGCCGTGGGACCACCGTCAGCGTCTCCGTTCTTGGGCCGAGGCCCAGTAGGCCCACTAAGAGTGTCCACAAGGCCGATGCTATCCATAATAGCGATAGCAAAATGACATCAAACAAAAGTACGGCTAAATAAGTTCTGCGACAAGTGATAAAGTTCTTAATCTAGATGAAAATAGAGCAACATTAAGACTAAAAAGCACGATAATCCACTGCCATTTCATTTCAGCTACGCAAAAATCCACTGCATAAACTGCCATCTTCTCTCTTTGTTTCAACCAATCTCTGAATACTTTGCACAAGGAAGGGAGGCTCTCTCTTTTGTTGTCATCAACTCTGCAGGAGGGAGGGAGATATGACATACTATTTTACTAAATCACGTCTTTTAATTAAGTAATAAATATATGAACACAACGAGGACTGTTACTAGAAAAAAAAGAAGCATTAGGATCAAGCAGTAATAGTGAACTGTCATTCAAATTACAACTATTATATTCTACTACCTTCGTTTCATATTGTAAGATTTTCTAGCATTATCTAAATTCATTCATTGATAAATATATATAATTTATATTTGTGTCTAGATTTATTAGCATTCATATAAATCTAGGTAATGCTAGAAAGTTTTACATCTTAAAACGGAGGGAGTATCATATATCAAATATCTATTGATGACCATGGGATTCCATCATACAAAAACTTTATCTAGAAACCATATAAAAACTGCATAATATCTATAATTTCATTCTAAAAAATAATACATGATGATTTAGTACCAAGTGCATGATAATATATACACCATACAATGTAATTGTGTCATTCAAGTTCTTTATTATATCTACAAGAAACTGACTACACTCACAAAATCAACACTTAGAAGTTCATACCTGATAGTATATAACAGGAGCCACCAATTATAGCATCGCATCCATCTGAAATTAAAGAGGCAAAAGATAAATAGACATGCTTATACAGACAAGTAAAAGGATGCATATTCGCATAAAACTACCATGTTTAACTATAATGTTTACTTCTAAAGCGATGCCAAATGTGCTCAATTAATCGTTTTTAAGCTGAAAATGCATTGGACAATCTTGGATTTCTGCTTTTTTGCGGAACACATCAGCAAGAGGGATATTGCTCCCAACCCTTACTTCAGGAGGCAATATTGTCCTAGTTTTATCATTCAAGTCAACAGGAATTACAACTTCTTCCCTCTCATCTTCAACTATCATATTGTTAGAGAATGACACGAGCTAGAATGATTCTTCCAACACCCTTTCTTTTCCAAAGTCATATGCTGATTGCTGCTGTGCATGTCTGCAATGGTGAGAGCTCTACATGACCAGCAAATCTACTCTTTGAGTGAAGAAGAAGGAAGATCACTGACTCAAGGATATCACAATAAAAAAAAGAGAGGCCTTCTCATTCTAAATCTAGAACAAAACATCCTTTTTGGGTAGAGAGGATTTTCAGCAAAGTAGTCTGCTACAAAACTCTGATAAGCACTTACATGATCCCTCCATCTGACCGTATTTTTCAATATTTAACCAAAGAATGTTCTAGTTTGCTAGCATATATTTACCAAGTGTTAGAGCTCAAATCCGTTGAGGGAGAACATGAACCGACAACATATCCATTCAACATAGCCATCGAAACGTCTAAAGTAGATGAGTTGAATACGGCTTGTTGATGTGATGCTGTCAACCCAAGCGTGGAGGAGCCAACTGGTGGAAAGAACCAAACTCTCAATGGATATGAGCCTGGCACTCACTGGTGGCCAATCACCTGGACAAAAGGGCATGGGGCAGCTTCCGGCGATGGCGCGACCTCCCTCTTCAACCGGTGAGATAACATAGCTGTTGTTTGGATGCGATGGCTTGGGGAGATATGGATAACATCTAGGGGCAGGGTTCAAGAATACTACTTGGGGAGGGACATGAGCAAGGACAAGTGATTGGCACATGGGGGACAAATCTACCATGCAAAGGATAGTTTTGACACGATGGGGGATGGATTTCGTACGCGGCAGGTAAGGAATTTTCTCAGATTAGAGAGAAGATGGACCCGAGGAGTCAAGGTCAATGGAACTCACACGAGATCTAGATAAATTAGGGAGGGCCACAATACATGCGAACAAGCGGTCGTATCGCCTCCAAGCTGGTTATAACTCCTCCCGTGGAGTGCTACAGGTCACCCCTTGCATGAGGGGCGGCTTGGCACGGCTCTATTTCCTCTTTTCTCTCCCTTCCACTTAGGATTATGCTGACGTGGATTTGCTTAGAGGTGACTGAGTCGGCATTATAGTACTTGCTCAGTACTTCGGTCAGATAAGACCATGCATGGAAAAGTACATCCTGGTGACCCTTTTGGAGGGGATCTTTGCACTTTTGCGCCATTAAAAATCTGGAAAGCGAGGCCTGCTTTCGATCTGGAACACATGATAATCACAATAATTAAGCATGCAATTGAACCGTACCGTGACCTAATTAAGATTATAATTTAGGTCCTGTTGTGATCCATGCCGTCGTCATCACGTACATACTCACGCCAATTGGTTATACGTGCAATCTGATGTGCAGAAGAACCTAATCACAATTAAAACTCAATTTTTTTTTTTGTTATTGGTTGATGCATGGCTTGCTCCCTTTGTATCCACATGCGCACGTCTAATTAATCAATACAATTTTTAGTTCTTTCAATGTCATTAATTTTAGTTCTGCATCCGCACATATATGGTGGATCTCGTCAGAATAAACTGGTTGGACGAATTTAACATAGTGGATATGGCCAGTTTAAGCAAGCACACCATGCATCCTAGCTACTTAAACTGAATGTCTCTCTTAAGTTGAAGTATTTTTTGCCCATTGGTTTTAACTCTTTGTCGCATTCTGCTTGGACGTAAGGAAAGTTAATTAAGGTGCATGATGAGCTGAAATTGAAGGGGGTTTGACAGTATACTTGTAAATAAAAAATAATTTATTCATCTATCATATACTTTCTGTCATAAATATTTAACATTGTGTACACAATTCATTCGAACTTTTAAAATTCAATAATCACAATATGTGTATCGATTGATCCCTTATCTCTATAAATTTTCAGAAATAGTTTGAAAAAAGAAGCACATCTTTCTTACGGGAGCAAATCATCCTATACGTGTGCATACATGCAATGTATTCTCAGTGGGACAAGCACAGATTGGTGCCTGTCGGTCGGACTATCCTGCAGTGCCTGACGGTGACATGATAAATGCAAAACAAAATTAATCAGAGTGGCGTTGCTGTGAATCCTGTGATGCTGCCCACTGGCGTGCCATGCTAGATTGCTAGCGACTGATTAATTAATATAATCATGGAAACTAATTAGTATATTTGTTCGCTGAGAGCAAGACAGCAGTATCTATTATCTGTAGATGACTCGGAAGTTGTACTAGTTGTACGTAAAACAAATGCTTAATCAGAGCAGCATCTTCCCTCTTCGGTAGCTTCTTCCTTCATCGCTTACATCACCAAATAATAAATTAAATATAAAAATTGCATTTGGAAGTGCATGCAGACAACCCCAAATAAAAACATTGACTAATTCCTACCTGATAAACATGCATGAGTGACTTATGTTATGATCATCTTTTCGCTTATACTTATATTTAGAAACTGATTTTAAATTTTAAAACATAAATTTAGGATCAATTTTGAAGTTCCTTCATCATGTTTTATGTTTGAGTGTTTGCTTTTTTTCATTAATAACACGTATATAAAAGTTTTATCCACGAATTATTATTTAATCATTAATAAGTTGTCTCGCTTACGCTTATATAATAAGAAAAATATAGGATGTTAATAAAATAAATTTAACTTATATAGCTGATGAATTCAATCAATTAATATATATATACAGTTAAAGTAGCTCTCAAAATGGGCATCAATATTCATAAATTTGTCAACATGGTTGGCCCCTCATTCTTTAAAAAAGAGAGAGAAGAAAAAGAGAACAAAAGAAACTTATGGCCACTTCCACATACATAAGCTTTAAGTCAGTTTAATTAGTAGTAACCATGCAATTAGCAGCTAATCACTTCTTCCTTTCCCTTAATTAGCTCCTGTGTGCTAGCATCTAGCTATACAACGATGGCGCTACTGCGGCTGCCTAGCGTTAAGCTCTGGAGAGCAATGGTGAGGGTGCACTCTTCCTGTTCGTCGTCGCCGTCGCCGACGCCGTCGGTGTCGGAGAAGCTGGAAGAGGCTGGTGCTCCTCCTCGCTGGCAGCCAACGGCGGCGAGTACAACAAAGCGGCACTGGAGCGAGCAGCGGGAGGTGTTCACCATCTGGATGAAGTCGCTGGTGCTCAACGGCAGCGGGTGCACCGTGTACGACTCCGGCGGCCGCATCGTCTACCGCGTCGACAACTACAGCTCCCGCAGCGCCGCCGACGTCTGCGTCATGGACCTCGCCGGCAACGTCGTCGTGCAGATCCTCAAGAGGAGGAGCCTCGGTCACTTGGTCGGGAGGTGGGACGGGTACCGGTGTCGGGGCAGCGGCGGCGAGCAGCAGGAGGAGACGCCGCCGCCGACGGCGCGACCGTGGTTCAAGGTGGTGAGCAAGGCGTGGCGCGGCGGCGGCGGCCCGTGCTGCGAGTTCAGGAGCGACGCCGACGGGCGCGCCGTGCGGTACAGGATGGTCGACGGCGCCCGCCGGAGGCGGCTGCGGGAGGCGGCGGCGCCGCCGCACGCCGGGTGCAGGATCGTGGACGGCGCGACGGGCGCGGCGGTGGCGGAGGTGAGGAGGAAGACGACGACGGCGGGGGTGGCGCTGGGCGACGACGTGCTGACGCTGGTGGTGGAGCCCAACGTGGAGCACTCCCTCATCCTGGCGCTCCTGCTCGTGCATGCATGACATACGGCCTATATAAGAATATATATATATACCAGTGAGGGATTTGTTCCCTTTTTTGCTCCTGAATCCTGATGTAGATATGCATATATGTATAGGTAATTTCTGAGGTGGAATTTTACTTCTTGGTGATGAATTGGGGAGAATTTTTAACTATTATGTTCAGGATTTGAGCCGGTTACCTTCTTCTTCTAGCCCCTTCTTCTTTTCTCTCTCCTCTCACCTATTTTCTACGGAGTATCCAGCGTGTAATGGGACCGAAGCGTCCTAGTCCCCCGCTGGATTCGTCCCTGGTCTGCTCCAAAATAAGTTTATCTATAATATTTGTTGTATGTTTGACAATATGTATATTTCTTTCTCTTTACTTATTCCTAAAATAAGTTCACATATAAGTTTATCTCTGTTGTCTTTTCCTTTTATTGTGACTAGTGCTCACGAAAAAAAACATAAATGGCGACAATGCGGTTTCCTGTTATTCTGAGCAGGTGAATTAAAGTATATGCAAATAGATTATTATCGTTGCAATTGAATCACCTTGTCATTATAGTGGGAGTCAACAGTTATTTTAGTCTAAAAGTAAAAAAGGTTACATGATTACCCTCTTAGAGGATCACAATATAAAGAGTGGTAAAAAGAACACCTTTGGGGATCACCTCACTTAATTGTGTACTTGATTACTGGTCTTCTCTTATTAATTATGAAAAATATTCCTCAAAGTGGCTCAAGGCACAAGATATTTGTTATAGTTGGAGGCCACTCAAAATATTTTCGTGCTTCATGGGCTAGTATCTTCCTCGTGCCTTCATGGGCTATCTATGTCTTCCTCTTGCATTCGATCACGAATATATATAGGTGAAAAATATATGCCACGTGCTGCTTGTTACTTCGTATGTCCCAAAATTTTTAGTATCTATTTAATCTGCGCTGAACAAATCAAAAATACTTGGAACGAAGTTAGCACTTGTATCCAATTTTTTAACGCAAGTCTTTTTAGTCTTATCTTATATATAAGATACATACACACATACATATATGCATATAATGTTAAAAATTCTTATATCGTGAAACATAACATATACATGTGAGAAGGTATGGCACCGTGCAAAGGAGTTGATTGTTGGTATATTTGCAAATAGAAAATAATTTATAAATAAAACTTTTATATATGTATGTTTAGCGATCTAAAAAACAAAGCTAAAAAATCTTAAAATTAAGATTGAGATTTAAGTTTTAGTTTATAAGTATAAGAAAAAAAAAAGATAGGGCGAAACACATTTAATACCCATAACATATCTATTCACATATACTACTTTCTAGCAATAGACCATCATCTTTCCGCTTTCACTTATTATTATAAGCCATTTAAGAGTTAGTTTTAGGTTTTTCACCAAATTTTATTTCCTAGAAATAACTTTTAGATCGCTAAGAATACATATATAAAATTTTTATTCACAAATTATTTTTCGTTTGCAAATATATCATTTAACTTTCCCCATAAAAAAACCAAACAATCACACCTATTATTTTTGGCCATTACCGTGATATCCTGTGTTTTCATAATTACCGTGATATCCTGTGATTTCATAATTAAAGACAGAGTTATTTTAGAACGTTGGTAACACCTACCCACGTAAAGGAAGAGAAGAAAATAATTACAGGATATCACAGCGCACTAGTAGTTGGCAAGCAATCGAAGAGCAGTAGCAGGGCACAAGCGACACGGTTGAACACTTTCTCTGAAAGCACGACTGGTAATTTCTCTAAACGTAGCCACGCATCCGTTTTCCTGTACCTCCATGGCAACACGGAACACGGAACAGAAGCTAATACAGACGATGCTGCACGAACCAACACAAGAATTCATACTATTTTCCCATTCGTAGATGGGAGGGCAAGCAGGTCAGCAGGCTACAGGAAATGCATTAATAATGATAACCCACATATCCATATGATATATTCGTGAAGGACAAGTATCAGAATCAGGTAAACAGCAGAAGATTGACAGACGAAGCAAGCATAGACAAGTTAAAATGACTAGGTAAGAAAAATGATTTTTTTGCAGTGACCGCAATAACAAGTTAATTGGCCTGGGGCTCACACTGTACACTTGCGCAGGCACAACTTGCACCCTAAAAAAAATGAGTTGCTGTCACAAAATGGTAAAAAATGATGGTGAACTGAATCGGTCCGCTAACCGATGTCATTCTCAGAACTGACTGCCTGACCTGACTATGGGGACTAGAAATGTAATCTATTTTTTCGGATGGTGATCTGTTGCGGTCACTACCACAGGTCCACCAGCAGGCAACTTGTAGCCACAACCCCCCAATCTTCTATCGCCAAAATCGACAGCCATACCATGGCAACAATTGAATGCCGTCTTCTCCCATCGCATGAACTGTTATTTCTACTGTAGTGAATCTGCAAAGCCTTTGCCTCAAATCTCCATTGCTTTGTCCTAATGCTTCCGATATATATGTACATGGAACAAACTTCAGCTACATAAAGTAGCTTAGAGTTGTCTTTTTTCTCGATCCACCTTCTCCATAAAGATCATTCCATTGAACAAGTTCATTCATGTTAGTTGAATCCGAAGACACGCTTGCACAAACCTATAACAAACATCCGAAGTAATGATGATCACAGAGAACGGTTGTTGGTTATAAATTGCATAATTTACAACTAGTTTTCGCACACCTTTTTTTTTCAGAATTCAGGATGACTGCTGATCAATATTTTTCTCTAAAAAGACAAACAAAAATTAACCTATGACTGCCGGTCTACATCTTTTCTGGTTCCTTTTGGAAAAAACCATCTAGTCTCATACAGTCCCGAAGCTTATTAAATTTGTTGGAAGAGGGTATATTTTTGTCTACAAATATAGGTGTGAATTAGGTAGGGGTAACTGAATAATAAATTTCATAAGGTCACTAACCAACTACACACATGAATACTTATTCAGGTCATATTTATTAAGACTACTTTTGCACCTTGTTTAGAATATGCAATTAATGCAATACTTAGATTAACAGCCAGGATGCTGAGCACAAATTATATAATGTATGCATGATTTCATGATATCCCTGCTCTAAAAAGTCAAGAAATACATATTGTGTTGGTTCATCTTACTTTTTGCTAACTATTATTTTTTAAAAAAAACTAAGGTAACTGTATTTAACAATAAAAACCATGGTAGTATTAAGTGTGTAGCATGACTACTGACAGTAAGTATTCACCGACCATACCTGTTCATGTGCCTGTTTGAAATCACTTAGTCTCAAGGCACGAACATCATTACTCGAATATGATTGGGGTAGTGGTCTATTTTCTGCCTCTGCTAAAGCTTTCTCCTGCATGTGGACAGCACAAAGTTGAATTGCAGTTCATATTAAATAGCTAAATCATGTGATCACCACTCACTGTATAGAGTGACTTCCGTTCTTTCTTACCTGACATCAACAAAATCTCCAATGCACATGTTTTTATACTACCTTTTCCAACTATATGTTCATGAAAACTATTAAAAATATAACAATATGACTTTTTCATGACAAATCTACTAATATCACTTGCATGTCAGACTCTAATACCTTTTCATCAATTGATCATTTACAATTGAATTCAAGGTCTGGTTGCACGCTTTCTAGAACATCATCTACTTCAGATCAGAGGTGATCTAATCCACAGATTCCATTACTGATCCAATAAATCCATTAATCTAAACCCTAATATTACAGACTAGGAAAAATATATAAAAGATGGAGTTTATAAACTAACCTTCTTCTCCTTTTCAAGGATATCTTTAATAGGAAGATGAGCAGCAGTAATACACAGATTCTGGAAATGATTACAGTCAAGAGTCAACTCAGCAAGCAACATTCAATTTTGAGGAATCAATATCGCGGCACTGGAACTACTACTAAGAATGCAGCAGTAGCATAATACCTTGAGATCACTGCCTGAATACCCTTCCGTCAAGCTAGCTACAGCTTCAAGATCCACATCCGCAGCCAAATCTTCTTTAGCTAGTATCACACTAAGAATTTTTCTTCTATTTGAAGCATCTGGCAGATTCACCATCAACCTAAGCAATACATTTACCAAAACAGATGCATAAACAATTAACTACAAACCATAAAATTAGCACCACAGTTTAAATCTTAAAATGAATGGAAAATATTATACTCACCGCCTAGGAAGCCTCCTAACAACAGCCTCATCAAGGTCAAATGGTCTATTAGTTGCAGCAAGTACTAATACACGTTCTTTATCTTTTGTTCTTAGACCATCCCAGTTCACCATAAACTCATTTTTCATCTTACGCATGGCTTCATGTTCTCCAGGGTTTTCACGCCTACCCAACATGCCGTCGACCTAAAAGGCCCAAAGTGGAGAAGATGAGCTACAAAGCAAACAGCACATGAAATTAGTTGTTTTGTTATATTGATCAAAACAGTTTACTTACCTCATCAACGAAAATAACACTTGGAGAAATTTTGCTTGCCAGTGAAAATACAGCTTTCACAAACTTCTCACCTTCACCAAACCACTGTAGCAATGGATTAACAGTGTGCTTCAGATACCCATAATGCAAAACAAACCATTGACATTAAGCAATCTATTTGGTGAAATACCTTTGAAGAGATGCTCGACATTGATATATTTATGAAATTCGCACCAGCCTCTGTAGCCACAGCTTTAGCCAGCATCGTCTTTCCTGTACCAGGCGGGCCAAAAAGTAGTATTCCTTTGCATGGCTGGCACAACATAAAAAATAATGAAAATCGGTTAACTATCAAACAAAAATGGAAATAAAATATTCCAGAATCCAAAAGTAGATACCCATCATTCATACCCAACTCATAAAGGAATAACAAGATTTCCTAAAGAACATTATGGTGAAAATTATGCAATATGGAGGATACTATCTTACCTTCATAAGTTGACCTCTGGAAAACAATTCAGGTCTTTGCAAAGGTAGCATCACTAATTCCTTAAGAGTTTCCTTGACACTTTCCAGTGCCCCAATGTCCTCAAAGGTGACACCTATTTCTTCTGGGGGGATAACATCAGCAAGAAGCCGCTTTTCAAATTCGTTCTCAGTAGCAATATCCTGAAATTGTTATAGCAAAAAATCTTAAGCTCTATGCATCTTAAAAGATGTAATGCGGCATGACACTAGCACATTGACCAGTGAAGGTGAAGAAGACTGGTCTCAGCTGCTACAGTTGTGATAGCCATTATGGAGCATAAGCTAGAACAACATTGCTCAAGCTAAAAACATAGTGTCAAAACAAATACAACTAAGACAGTATATCACCTTGAGCGACTTCCTTAAGTTGCTGCTCTTCGGATTAGATTCCACACTTTCCAACATGTCGACACCATGCTTAAGGCTGCAATAATCAATATACACATTGGGTCATTGATTCTCCGGCTAAAGAAAAATTGTTGGCTTTGTGCAGAAGCCATAAAGGTTAAGAGTGAAAACCTTTCACTAGATAGAGTGAAGCATACGCCACTTGAAGGGTCTGGAATTGTAGAGTGCTTAAGTTCATGACTTAAAGCAAAACCAACTATTTTATCAATACCTGAAAAATAACAGCACACCCATCATGCTATTGAACGATATTGCAATACGGAAGGAGCATGAATATGAATGCTACTCACACTCATTTGTTAGGATACGGTCTTTAATACATACTGTTTCAAGATCATTGCATTCCAAGCCCATCTTTACTAGAAACTGAAATAAGTTGCAGAATTTACATTCATATATCAGATGCAGTTCTGATTGAAAAAGAAGAAAATAAGCTCAAGGGAATGATATGCCAATGAAGGAACCATAGTAAAACTATATTGCATGCTACACAAACATGCTCAAGGGAATGATATGCCAATGAAGGAACGATAGTAAAACTATATTGCATGCTACACAAACATAGCATGATGATCCACTTCATAATACCAATGTGCTTAACTCACGATAGTATAATCTAAATAAATGCTCAAATTTTCAATTCTCATGGCGATTCCACGTGTTCATGCTGGGCACAAATCTAGAGGTGAAATAATATAACAAAGCATGTAGCTAAAAAAATGGTTGGCTTTTTCTTAAAAGCCAAATCCAATTTTGCAATTTGAATTTTAAGTACTATTTCGGGTAGATTTTTACTTGTCTTCTTAGCAGCTATGAAAAGACAGTCAAGGCAACCAAAGTGGTGAAGGAACCCCTTAAATTTAATCCTAGAATCAAAATTTAAAATTTTAAACCAACTGCTGCTTTTGTGCCTTTAAGTGCAGTTCTCTCAAGAACATGCATAAGCTTCTGAATATGCAACATAAATTATAGCCAACTGAATGCATTGTATGTTTACATTTATCACAGAGCACAAATACCATACTAAAAGGAAAAAAATGCAGCAAACAGTAAAAATATGCCAGCCACAGGTTACAAAAGAACGCGAATAATTGCATCAGAACTGTTTATGCTAGAACTTACTGAGCGAATTTTTGAAATGTTTGCATTTCCTTTAAGAACTTGAACATCTCGATCTAGCATCTGGTTCCACTTTGAACGCTCAAGTTCATCCTGCAACAGTTTTCCCAGGTTGAGTAAATAGAAAAGAAAACGTCAGAGAAACTGCTTCAAGTTAACTGTCCTTTTTTTTTTACTAGAATAACATACTCTGGGTGGCTGGATTGTCACTTTATTTGGGAAAAGCTTGGTAAGATGCTTCATCGCCTTTGATGTTTCTTTGTTCTTGTCAGTTCCACGATCAAAGTCCTGCATTCCCTTGTGTTAATTCATGGCAGAGAAAAAAATCATGGCCCTAGTCAAAATCAAAATAGCACACCACTAGTTTAGCTTCACATTCATCAAAATAGCACACCACTAGGTCAACTTTGTCAAATCAACTTTCTTGTGAGATATTGAACGAGTAACCATCCTGTACTAATGAATGGTCAGCATCACAGATGATACCAAATAAAATACTTTCTCATGAATCATCATTGAATCCTTAACAAATAACCACTGCTGGTAGCAATATACAGGGGTCAGCTAAGGCCATGCATAACCTGATTTGGATGAATACTGGCTCAGATGCAAACACTAATGGACCAAATCTAGACTAGTATAGCATCTTTAATAAATTTCACCAAAATAATACCATCCGCAACTATATACCAAGATGTACATCATAGTGGTCACTCATCATGAAATCTCCTACAACACTTTGCAGTAATTGGAACAAATCAACAGTCAGGCCCAAAAGTTTGCCTCAAAATAAGCTTATAACAAATCTCAGATCTGTATAAAAACGTCTATTCTATGACAACTACCAGAAGATTTTATGGACAAAAAGATAATAGACAGCATGTCCAATACTCAAATACCCAACGAAGACATGTTGGACCTGAGGAATTAATTAAAATTAAAAAACAAACCATTATTATTTCAAACAATGTAATAGCTATCAGGCACGATGTAACTGAGCAGCAAATGCAATAGTATACCTGAAATGCAAAGTCAAGTATCGCTTGACTGTATGGGAACTTCGAAAGAAGTAGAGAACTGCCATTTGCCTGCATGTAGAAGTATGTCAATTAGCTGTGAATAATAAATAAACCATTAAGTACACTTAGGAGCAATTGTAGAATACCACAGAATTATAAACAGTACCTTCTCTTTGTGATCATCAGGCTGTACGTGAGAACCAATAATAAAAGCACCTGCTGGGAAATATTTAAGCTTTCTCTTGAGAGCACGATATGAATCATTATTCCCACAGATTCTTTCAGTGTCCTTCAAAAATAGGATTAGAGGACCATGCTCAATTTCTTCAGAGATAAACTGTAAAGCAAGCACAGTTAGTAAAAGGAAGCAAAATATTATTTACATAAATGATGACCAAAATACACAGATGAACAAACCTGAATAATCACATCAAATGGATGTTTAGATCTAATTTCCCATCCTGGAGCATCGAGGCATAAAGAATCAACTGAAAGAACAGTAGGTAAGAATTAAGTATTAAGCATGAATCAATTACATAAAAGGTAGCAACAAACATATAAGTTAAAAAGCAAGGAAAACAATGCAATTTATTGGTAGTTCCCCAAAACTTATTAATACAGCAAGGAATCACCTGAACAAAATAAACCATGATCAACTTCACAATTGCCTCCTAGATCAATACCTCCCGGAATTTGTTCATCAAATCTTACTCCAACCTTTGATGATCTATTCTCTTCGAAAGGAAGACATATTTCACCTTGTGAACCAAAATCTGGAGGACTACAGATTGAGCAATTAAATATCAGCCAGCAGCAGACGTGTTATACATAACAGCACATATATAACCACCACTGGAACTTTATTTCCTTAGAGCAGACGAACTGCACCACACATCTTTGTAAACCTCAGGAGGCATCACAAGGATCATGCAAAATTGGCAACCCATTTATTTTGTTTTGTTTTGCGAAAGAAACAGGCAGGTAAGACAAGCTTATGACTACAAATAGCATAGCGAATAAATAAAATTTAAAAATTATCACACCTTTCTCCATCAAGGATAATGCCTGTTGACTGTAACGAACCAATGTACCTCACTCTATCACCTGAAAAAAGAATATATAAGATCAACAAATTACCCACGCTTGCTTGACCAGTTTAACAAGAATAACCAAGTACGAGGCAGCAACTTATAAAAAATGCCCTCACCCTTTTTGTATGATTCTGATTCCTTTGTAGTCTTCCCCTGAAATAAGAAAATAATGCTCAGTTTCTTTATTAATTCAAATCATACCAAAACAAGTGTATGCGGATTTGCTCTCAAAAAGTAAAAAAAAAAAAGACGATGAGTAAGATGACCAGTATTGGCTGAATGATATATATACAAGCAACGGAAATAATAACAATATTTCAATAAGAATACAGATAAAAATTGCATTAAATCCTTGACCAACTTAGATGGAAAAGGGGGGATAATTGCTAAGCTTCTTACACCAAACAGCATGGAAGAGTCTACAGTGAGCAACCTAGCATCAAAGTGTTTCGCAAGTGCCTTAACCAGATATTGTTGGTAGATATCAGTTCCTGTAAAAACATATGTTACCACACTTTATACATAGTAAAATTAATCATTGAAAAATTAGTAGCAGTATATACAATACAATAACAGCAAGCTTACACAATGCATATAGTATGCATACCTGTTGGACCAGACAGCAGTACTCGCTGACCAAGAGAAGAGATATCTTTTGTGAACTTGATATAGTCCTTGCAATGCAAATTTACAAATGCTGATGACTGGAGAGCAGATTGTGTATTCTCACTACATAAACAAAAGAGTTGTTACAATATAGTTCTTGACAACTATGTAATCACTGTTTAGAAGAAATGGCTTAAGGAACTATAAGACAATCATTTTTTCTTTTTTTAAAAAGAACATAAAATAGTTAATATTATTGCGCAACTTTCCAAAGGTCTAGATGTGTCTACTATAGCTTGTAGTGCTGTAAGGGCGGCAAGGTTGGTTGACTCAACAGTATAGCCATTCCACTTTCTGTTGCATCGCAAGGATGTATTTACTATTTCCATAATACTCCACCCATTTACGTTTTGGCTATCCCTAGATTAATCTATTGATTCATGCATATTATTTGTATATATGTCTAGATTCATTAACATCTATATGAATCTAGCAAATGCTAGAAAGTCTTACATTGTGAGACGGAAGTAGTACTAGATAAAGTAGATATTAAATGGGTATCCCATCAGTAGGAAGATCATCGCTCATCAGTTAGGGAGTTACCAGTGTTCACCTAGACACTAGACGCTAGGACGGGTACCCAATCACTAGAGACTAGGCAGCGACTAGATCGAGGTGTGTAGTCAATCACTAGTGATTAGTTGCACTGGAAGTTATGAACATGTAGATTATATTCTTAAGGGTCAAGCAAATCTACCCTATCAAGGGGCATGCATCCTTTTATGATTGAGCAATGAATGAATCTAGAAAAAGTATTCCAATAAACCTCGAGCCCCTATCATGTCAGATCTGGGAGAAGCCCGGCTTGCACTAGTAGAGGGCAAGTACCCTATCCCATGGTCTCTGGATCCCTACCCCTAGCGACTCCATAACGGAAATCAACAGGACTACCAACCATTGTATTACGAGGCCAAAGAACCAGTACTCAATCTCTTCGATATTAACAAAATTTATTACAGCAGTTTACATAGATATCCTCAAAACAATAACATAATTTCAAGCCATGAGACAGGCAGCTAAATATATGCATGTAAAGTTTACCTTAGATAATATGGACAGCTATCAAATGTCTCAGAGATATCACTAGGGTGAATTGTTGCATTTTTCAAATCCTCCTTCAATAATGGACACCAAGAAAATGGTGTGTTTTCTTCAGAGTTAAACTGGTCCTCCATTGTTTTACATAAACTACTGACCAGATCTGGATCAGATGATGATCCTGCAACAGTGCTTACATTAGCATCCTTTTCTATCAGGCAAAGTGCAATTTTCAAAATGAAATACATTACCAACAGGCATCAAAGGAGGTCGACCCTTTCCAAAGTAAAATGATGTTACTTTGGGCTCCTTAGATGAAAAAATATCCTTAAAATCTTTGATAAGCGAATGCTGCCCCTGCTGAATACTACACCAAGTAGAGGAGATTGCTGATGTGCTTGATTTCTCCTCTGGAAGTTGCTCAAATATCTACCATCACATTAAGGAATTTCAAAGGAAATACTTAATTGTCTAACCATTGCTTACACTTAATTGAAAAATCTTATGTGCGCAAGTGTCCCATAAAAACAAATCCTGTCGGTCTAGCCTCAAACACAGCCAGTAAGGTGCCCATTGGATAAGATGTAGACAATAGAAAAAGGATACATAAGCATGCCTCACAGGTGAACTAAAGACAACTTCATCCCCTCCAGATAATGTAATTTTAGCATTCTTGTCCAGAGCCTTGCCATTTACACGAACAACTTTGGACTCGTAGGTTTCAAGAAGAGCACCTCGCTGCTATATAAAATCAAACATATCCAGGATACGTAAGACGTGAACAGAGTATATAACAGGAAAACTTCCAAAATACCACAATACCTTAGCATGCTTTAATCTACAAACAAGTGAGTTGGTATATGACCCTTCCAGTCTCAGGTTATGGTGTGTTGCATAACCAACAGTAAAATGGGAGGCATTAATAGGAATGGAAGGATTCTGCACATTACGAAAGAAACACAGTGAATCAAATGAAGTGCAAATAGTGTATCATGAATATGCTAGAAGTGTTTTGTAGCTACTGCAAGTGTAGGTAAAATATCTTAAAGAGTCAACTAAACTTGGTCCTAACTCCTACCTATATGCAATAGCATAAACAACAATAGCACTGCTTCAAAATTATACATTCTTTCAATATGTATGCCATGTAATTTAGTCAGTAGCAATACATATGCTAAACATTGCAATGCCAATATATCCACAATGATGACCCGACTGAAGTAGTATGCAGGTTTAGTTAGAGGAAAAGGATTTAGGAATGGAGATTGAGAAGTTATCAAATCTAATCTTCACGGCTAATACACTCAACTGAAAACACAATACAATATGTACATACTTTTCTCAAGTCAGAAGTTAAATTCTAGGGGTATTTATGATATGCTGCTAACCACATAACTATGCCTGCAGGCTACAGCATACACTCTACAAGATTATAAGAAAATAAAACCAATTCCAGCATATTTAACACAATATGCTATAGATACACCTAATTTGTAGAATACTTATGACTGGTAGATACATAACACAACTTAACAGATGGTGGATAATCATGTATTTTTAACAGTGAGTGGATACAAACTGTATTTAACAATATGTGGCTTTAATTTAGGTATCGCTCGAGAACAATACTGTGTTTCTTAATGACATCATATACAAAACCTCCATACACACATTTTGAAAATGCTTTCTTTCAGTTGTTTACGAACATGATGTTATAGAATTAATTCTATACATGAAATAAACTGTTCGCCGATAAGCTCCAAAAGTATAGCCACACATCTTATTTAAGATTGGAGGAGCTGAAGGGCATAGGTTAATAAAACACACTAAAACAAACTCTGTTCTTCAGAACTATTCCTGAGAGGGGACAGGAGGTTTCACAAAACATATGCACTACGCGGCTGAATAAGTAGAATGATGTTGTTCATGAGTAGCATAAGTGTTTATGAGGTTCTTTTATGTCCAAGCATAAAAATTTAAAAATGACAACCATTTTCATCGAAAGCAAATCATGTTCATGATTTTACGATTAAAAACATCAAGAACAAGTCACACCTTAGCATGCTGGGATATTAACCTGCACCAGGGCTCCTGGCGTCTGTTGGCCACTGGGGGCAGCCGTTTTTTGGCGATGCCATCCGCCAAATCCTTCACTTCCTTCAACTTTGCTTGCAAATCCTTAGCAAGAGCGCTGCGCTTATGACCTGCAATGACGAGAAGAATCATCAGAACCCCCCGAGGCCCAAACCCGTCGCCCTACCCACCAAAGGAGGACACCTTACCGGCCGAATTCGACACCGCCTCCCCAGGCCTCAATATGGCCTCCAGCCTATTCACGGCGCCGGTCAGAGCCTCCATCCCGGAAGTGTCAAGCGGCGGCACTACCGGGCCGCCGACAGTAGTAGCATCAGCCGCCGTGGCCGCCGCCGCCGCCGCCTCCTCCTCCTCCTTCCCGCTATGCGCCTCCGCCGTCGCCACGACCTACAACCACCCCCGCATCAAACAAAACCCCAGCGCAGATCAGAACCTAACACATACTACAAAACCAAACCAGGGAGGGAGCGCGACCACGACGCATAGGGAGAAGGAAGGAAGATCCGCACCTTGCCGCGCTTCGCGGGCCTGCGCCCCGACGTCGACCCCGCGGCCGCCGCCCCCGTCCCCGCCGCCTCAGCCGAACCCGCCTCCCCTTCCCCCTCCCTCTCCCCCACCCCCGCCGCCGCCTTCTCCTCCTCCGCGTCCGCGGCCGCCGGGCGCTTCGCCGCCGCGCTCCTCCTCGTGTCCACCATCTCCGCGCCCTACCTCCCCCCTCCCCCTGCCCTCGGATCGGGATAAGGGCGGCGCGAGGGAGACGACGCGCGCGCAAGGAACTCGCGGCGACGAGACGGAGAGAGAGGAGAGGAGAGAACGAAACCGAAAGGAAGGATGGATTAGTGGGGGAAGAGGAGAGGGGAGACGGCGAAATGCGGCGGAATATAATAAGGCGGCACCAATGATACGGCGAAATGCACCGCACCGCACCACACCACCGAGCGAGCGGCGCGCGAGAGACAGGTTAGGCTGCGCTGGCCCCCGTCGAGGAGGGGGCGATTTCGGAAGCTTTTTCAGGGGTGCCGCCTGCGTTTCTGCCTCGCTTTTACGGCGCCGGGAGGGGAGGATCCGGATGACGATTCGGGTGTTCTTTCGAGTGGGGTGGTGGGGGGCCAGCCGTTTTTTTATGGATCGTTTTCTTCAAAGGCCTTGTTTATTGGATGTTTAGATTGAGGGATATTTTTCCCTTGTCGTATCAGATATTTGGATGTTAATTAGGAGTATTAAATATAAACTGATAATAAAACTAATTGCATAAATAAATACTATTTTATTAGACAATTTTTAAGCCTAATTAATCCACGATTAGCAAATGTTTACTGTAGCATCACATTCGCTAATCATGGATTAATTAGGTTCAATAGATTCGTCTCGCGAAATTGTCCAGAGTATGAGATGAGTTTTATTAATAGTCTATATTTAAAATTTTTAATTAGTGTCTAAACATTCGATGTGACATGGACTTAAAAAAAGTCCCTGGGGATCCAAACACCCCCTTAGTTTGCAAAATATTTTTGCAAAAATATCAAATCAAGTTTTTAATCACTCATTTGAAGTATTAAATGTACTCTAATTACAAAACAAATTTTAGATTCCGCCTGGAAACCGCGAGACGAATCTTTTGAGTCTAATTAATCCGTCATTAGTACATATTGGTTACTGTAGCACTTATGGCTAATCACGTCCTAATTAGGCTTAAAAAATTCGTCTCATGATTTTTCGTATAACTGTGTAATTAGTTTTAATATTCATATATATTTAATGTTTTATTTAGGTGTCCAAAGATTTGATGTGATGTTTTTGGAAAAGTTTTTGGAACTAAACATGACCTAAGAGCAGGTATATAATCTAACTATAAGTATATTTTAAAATGATAAGAGGGGAGAGAAGGGAGATGGACTACTAATTTATAGCCAGCCGCACACGGACTCCAAGACAAAATATGTATATGACATGTGGGACCATATATTGATGTTTTGTAGGTAACTATTGTATGAATTGGCTATTAGATTGACTATAGATGAATTAGAGCCAGTAGTTGGCTAGAACTTGCTCTATTGAACTTGCTCTAATGTATACGATCGACTCTTCGCGAAAAGTTATATGATACAATATGTAATAAGGAAAATATCTAGTCTGTTCCCAAAATACCGTCAGTTGGTTTCTGTGTTAAACATTTAGTCATCCGTCTTATTTATTTTTTTTAAAAAAAATTAGTCATACGTAAAATATTATTTATGTTTTATCATTTTATAACTATAAAATATTAATTATAAAAATTTTAAATAAGACAAAGAGTCAAATATTTTATCAAAAAGTAAAAAATAATTTATTTTGGAACCGAGTTTGTAGTAGCTTCCTACCGTGTTTCGATGGTAGATGGAAGATTTGTGGTGACGTCAAACTTTTGTTATCGTTTGGCGTTAAGACTAGACAGTTGCATGGTATCAGGATTTTGGACAGATACTGTTAATGACAAGCTTTGGTAAGTTATTTATAGGGAGAAAATTAAAGTATGCCTTTTCGGTTTGAGATTTTTTTTACTTTTCCTTTCGTGCACGTCTATTTATTTGTCTTGTATCATATTAATAAAGTATTCAATACAATTATAAAGTAATCGAAACAAACATGATACGTAAATGGCATGCTCGGCCTGTTGAATACGGGATACGCATCTATATCTATACTATTATAAAAGAGAATAACAATTCTGTCAAATTTTCGTCCGTCGTGGGTCCCGTATGTCAGCCACAGCCGACTAACAATATTTCCGTCACCCGCACTGTGAACAATGTTTTAAAAAAATTTCGCGCACACCTATTGAAGAAAATTGGATAGCCGGATGGAGAATAGTTGATGCTGATGCCATTGACGTGAAGTAGTGGGTTCGATACCCCTGACTGCTGCCGCACAATCAAGATGGCGAGTGCTACCATAGATTTTTTTTTCTAATTCAATGAATCGCGTCACGACTGTATTCTTTTGTCAATTAAAATATAGATTTTTTTAGTCCTAAATTTATATAGTGCAATTTGTTATGATTTTCTATTATCAAATATACAGACACAATATATTTTAAATTTACCATCAAATTTTGGTCACCTAAATAAATTCTCAAATTAAATCATTACTACTGTGATTTTAGGGTATACTATTTTATTTTGATTGTTGTACAAAGTTGACGAGCAAAAGAATTTTCTACATATAAATATTTCATTCATGTATAAAGTTTTTGAACGAAAATATTTATTTATGTTTAAATTTTATGAATAACTATGCATAAATATTTTATTTGTATAATACCTACCTTTTTGTTTACGATATTGAACACATTTCACTATTCTCAAATATAAACTTCTTCATACAATGTACGCCTCTCACATCAATTGTGCGTTGATCATATTTAATTATTCCCGACTCCACGGATAATTTATTTTTAGATTTTATTTTAATTTGTAACTAAAATTAACTAAATCCGATGCAAAACATGACACTTAATATTTAATCTATTCGTATATGTTTTATAATCAATCTCTACTATTGTAATCAAAATCTCTACTATTATATAAATTGACAGATTCTGTCGATCTTTATCCGCCCGCCTCACCCGACTGGGCCAGTCGGACCACATCGCCCATGTCACGCATGTTGCATAGGCTCTGTGTTTTGTTCGAGGAGCTTTATAGCCCAATGGTTAAGGTGATCTACATGAGCTAGGTTCAAATCTCTCTTTCTTGCCTTTTATATCCAATACAAATCTACGATCCGTAAAGTGATAGCACAATTGTATATTTAATCACACTTTATTATTCAAAACACGTAATTTGTTCTCAAAAATTATTTTAATTTGCATAATTAAAATTAACTTTACCCAATGCAACGCACGGATATTTTTCTCTAGTAGATATATAGATACACGGTGCAGATACGTCCATCAATAGCATACATGCCAATCCTGTAGGAAAACGAGAAGAGATGGTGAAATAGGCAAATATGACTTACCAGAATGCTCTTCCTGCTAATCTCGTGCAATTCGGGACGCGCAAGATCAGTTGTTTTTGGTATGGGTGGGCCTGTTTGGGAGAGCTTTTCCCCGCTGCTGTAGCTTTTCCCAGAAGCTGTCCCAAACGGTACATAGCTTCTGACTGAGAGTCTATAGTTTGTTTGGGAGCTTTTTCAGATTCTCAAGTTAGCTACTAAGAGCTGCTAAACAAACTATAGATTCTCAAGTTGGCTAGAATCTAAAGCTCCCCAAAACAGGTCCTATAACAGCACCAACGCCAATGTGCCATTTTTGCTGCGGAAGCTACATCGCCGTGGACGTGGTCTTGAAGTACAGCCATCTGCCAATCCTCTTGCACCAATTCTTATATCCACATATAATCGATTCGTGGCCTAGATAACAGTTGATCAAAAGTTGAACCTTCTTGTGGATCGTTCGCCTTCTTCATCCTTTGCCTGAGTATGGAGTACATCTGACCAGCAGCGGTCACATCTGTAGTGAATTGCAGTTTCCCGTTCACCTTTGTTCTGAAGAAAGCAGTGATAACTTCGAACTAAACAGTCGCCTCTACCAAGAGATCATTTCTGATTTCAATTCACAACGTTGTGGACGAGGAGGAAAGCTCAGAAAATTCAATTCACCGCGTCACGGCTGCCACGACAACGCAAATGTGCCAGGAATTTCAGGTTGATGTATTACAAGACATTGAAGCTCAAGTTTGAGCAACAAATGCGGCTCATTGGCAAAACCAGCAACCGTAAAAAATTATGCCAGTACATGGTGAGTTCAACTTATCTGAATACAAATCGCAGCATGTAAACCAAACAAGGTACCATATCACAAAGGAATAACACCCAATAAAATATGCAAATATGACTTAACTGCAAAGCACATATTAGCTGATGACAAGTCACTTGCATTATATCAAATTCATGGAAGTGTGCAGCAAAATAGTGATAACTTAGCCACTGAGGCATTTCGCTAAGTAATAGCTACAAAACTCCAATCACATAAAGACCGCGACACAGATGACTATTGCAGCACCCTAACTTAGATGATGCCAATCTTGTTGGCCACGTCAAGAGCGTCATAGTCTGGTGTCAGCTTCACGTAAGCCTTCTTCTTCCCGTCAGGCCTGGAAGACAAGTAGAATCACTTAACTACACTAGCTGGCAAATCGAACAGTAAAATGAGGTCCGGAGGTAAGTGCTAACCTGATCAGAGTGTTCACTTTCTTTGCCTGAATGTCATACATCTTCTTCACAGCAGCCTTGATCTTCTTCTTGTCAGCCTTGAGGTCAACAATGAAGACCAGAGTGTTGTTGTCTTCAATCTTCTTCATTGCGGACTCAGTTGTAAGAGGATACTTCAGGATTTGGTACTGATCAAGCTTGTTCCTTCCAGGGGTACTAACTCTGGGGTACTTGGGGTCCCTAGCCTTCTTCAGGGTCTTGGGGCGGTGAAATGTCACGGACGTGCGGATCTTCTTGGTCGTCTTCTTGGCTGTCCCAGACTTAACAGCCTTGGCAGCCTTCAAGGCTTGGGCCTTGGCATCACCCTTCTTGGCAGGAGCAGCTACACACAAGGAGATCAAATGTCAGTTCACGCATCGTAAGCACTGAGAAATGGTCAACAAACATGGCAAAACTATCATGGGCTCTAATGTAATCCATTACAGGAATGAGCATGCATCAAAACTTCACAATTCAATACTCATTTTAGAACAAACGTAACAACATAAAAGACTTTATTCAGTACAAATAATTGCAATCAATTGTCCTAAGACCCTATCAAGTAAAGTAGCACTACAATATTATGATGTGCAGTTCTAGAAATCAAGAAATACAATCGATATGAACCAATCTCCATGTGATTTCCAATCAAAAGAACACATAAAAAGTACCAGAAATAGTATTTGTGTACCTTTAGGAGCCATCGGAGCTTCACAGGGCTGCTTCTTGAACTGCAGACAAGAAAGAACAGTAACTTAGAAGTTTGGAACAGCAAAGCTGACATAAAACCGTTAAGAATTGAAATATTTTAGGACATTGTTAATAGACAGCCACAAAACTAAGCATATAACACTCGGATTCTATTTTAGAGTACATATCAGAAGGTGCTGATAATTCTCATTCTCAAGGCATTAGGCAAAAGTTCAGTTTTAGCATTTCAGCAAGTGCAAGAGGAATAGTAATTGACATCATGTACTCTAATCATAATATGCCCTGAATCACAGGCGAAACAGGGTAACTTCTAATGTAAAAACCAGATATTAATTATCAAATCTAGTAGCCACCTTAATACAGTAGTTAACAAAGCACTACATCTCCAAATCAATCATAACGAGCATGCTCATACAAAGCCAGCATCTCACTGAATATCAGCAGTACTGTAGATTCATAGCCAATAGCACTAGACTGCGCAGCACGACGTCTACCAGGAATCTCTGGAAGAAAGGCACCACCTACATCGACGAACAGCGAAACAGAGCGGATCTACCCTCACCAACAGACGAAGGGAAGCCGCGTGAGCTCCCCACGTCGCGGCTACCGAGCAGAGAAATGCGCTCGACCTAAACGCGAGGGTGGCACGAGGATAGCGGAGAATTGAAGGAGGGAGGAGAGACGGGAGTAGGAGGGCGCGGCGGCGTCGGCCGGGGATGCTTACCTTACCTTCTCCGGGGCGGCGGACGTGAAGCGGGGAGGAGACGACGGCGGAGGAGAAACCCTAGCAGCGTCCTCGCGGGGCGGCGGCTTATATGCTGCTCCCATAGGTAGGGTTCAGGTGGGCTGGACTGGGCTGGGCTGGGCCGGCGCCACCAGGAAGCGTTTCTGTGTGGGCCCATCTCGTGATTTTACATTGAGTCTGGATTTTTCTTTAATTTTGTGTTGGCCTTTTTCTTTTCTATAATTTGGAGGTCCAATAGGTAGGCCTCAAAATTTGGTCACCATGTGACCTACGTCCGAGCCTTCTTTCCCCTTTTTTTTCCAATTAGATCGTAGTCCTAATAGGCCAGTGTTATCTATGGCTGTTGTTCTTTCTTTTTTATATAGAAATATTGGCATTTTTATGGATAAAATTATAATGCTATCAATCTACACCGTTATAATTTGGTCTCATCAAGATCTAACGGTTTAGATCTTTTTTTCTGATTCATATAACTGATTTCCTCACGCACTCTAGTAAGGAGCTACATAATTTATACCTATGCATGTCAATTGCTAGTCGTGAGTTGCTACCACTGTAGACAAGGAATCTTGGATTGCCAGAGGGCATAGAGTGTGTCGTCTATGTTGTCGTCGTCGTCACCGCTATTGTTTGTTCTGTTTATTTCGTCACTTGTTCGGAGTGAGCCATCCTGTCACCAAGACCGAGCTCGGTGTTGCTACAGAGCACGGATGGAGTACGTCATCGTTGCCACCGTTGACGTCGCTATCGTCGCCGCCGCCACTGTCGACGTTGTCGTTGTTGACTCCTCTGTAATGCTATCGCCTATGCTATCATTGGTGTTGTTTGTTTCTTCACGTGTTCGGACTGAGTCGTTATACCGTATCCCGTTGTAGCTGTTTGGCCGGTATACCGTCCAATAGCATTTTCCGTATTATACCTAGACACCGACAAAAACTTCAACCAAAAAATAGGTCATCGGCTCAGTGCCATAGTCTTTGACACTGAGGTCCTACATGAAAATGCCATCCGCTTTGGCGCTAGACCGTTGCCGGCGTGGATGAACCAATCCCTCTGTCGACGTGGCAGGGATCTCAGCGCCAAATTGAGTGGCGCTGAACTGTTCAAGCTCAGCGCGAAGGGTATTGGCGCTGAGATCACCACGGCTGCATCGTTCTTTCAGCAAAATAATTCAGCCAGCTAATCAATCAATACGTATGATGCAACGAGTTTGTGTGCAGTGAGCAAGAAGCATGCAGACAGATAGCTATAGCGGCGCTATAGCGAAAAGCTAATCGCTTAATTAGTGAGAAAGCTATAGAACGGACGGGAAACAACCTAATTAACTGAAGATGCATCAGCTTTATCCTGAATAAAAATCTCTAGGCTGGAGCAAGGAGAAACCATGATTATACAAAACTATGGTAATTAAGAGTCGTGAGACTACTAGTCAATGACACTAAACTGTTCCTAGTTTTGTCAAGTTGGCATGTTTCTTGGACCTAAAGCGCACTTGTAAATGTTGATCAGGAAAACTATGTGTACACTTACATATTTAACATATGTACTATTGCAGCCACTAACCATAGAGACGCTGGGAGCAAGAGACATGGCCAACCGTTCGTCAGTTCGAAGGCGCGCACTCACAGTTATTAGCATCAGCACCCACCACCCCAAACCGCCACCATTATCATCGCCTTGCCTGAATCGCAAGCCATCAATCACGGTTGCATCGGACGCAGCCAGCCGCAGCTCTGCTCAGCTCAGCTACGACGAGCCCCAACATGCCGCGATGCCGCCGCCGCCGCCGCCACCGCCACTAAACAATGGAGAATATGTCACCGCGAGATGTGCCGGTGCGTGGCCGGGTGGCCGCACTCTCAAGCCAGGTACGCGGCTGTGGTCACGTCTGACTGCTGTGTACCTTCTTCTAAGAGCAGCTCCAATATTTCTATTATAAGAAGTTGCATAGAGAAAAGAGAAATGTATAGGATAGATGCTTCACATGGGAGAGAATGCTCCGGCTCTTGTAATTAGTTTAGATTCTCACCACCGTGGAATCTAAAATGAACTGAAAACCATGAACTAAAAACATACATCTTGGTTCTGCTTACGTTTATAAGCCAAAATTTGCTTTCTCAACTTTAAATTTAAAGTTAATTTTAAAGTAAAACGCTTTTGCTGACAACAGTGGGAAAGCTCTGAACGGTTAGCTCATCTTATAAAGTTATAAAGTGATGGTGCACCTGCAGTGACATGTCTCCTTTTTGCCAAGAGAACAGGCACAGTTGTGCACTCTCCCAATCCTGATACATACGCAGAGCATGGAAAGGCACATGATACATGGATAGAGCTTGTCTGAATGCAACTGTTATTAATAGAAGCCGTAGGTGCCTTGGATGATGGGCCTCCCAACATATCAAGCATAGAATAAATTGAGCATGTGGATGATTGAGTATTCGAGTATCACAGCAGCCATTATCGTATTCCCAGAACTGCATAACATAATAAGGATATATAACGGCCAAAAGGTATTCTAAAGACGGTGTTTCATTCATCTCGGACCTACTGTTCGTGCTGATACAGCTTGGACCTCAGCTGATCCCCCCTTCAGGCTGATTAACTACTGAACTATGTACCAGCAATGTCTATCAAAATCCCACGTGGAAATGATGCAGGGTACAGCAATTGCTCCAGAAAGTGCAAACCTTGCTAGCCCTGATTCAGACATCATGTTGAGTAATCCTATCAGTAAATTAACAACATCGCCAAGCTTTTAACCACCAACAGTGAACAACAGATGGGCATTGTTGTTGGATGACAACAGCTTGCACTGCCAGGACGGACTTAAATGCCTAACCTGAAATAACATCAAGCCAAAGATTAATGTAAATGTTCATAGTCCCAAACATCCATCTACAGGATAGCGGTTGATAGGATCTTACATAATTTAAAATTTCAATGTACAACATCACATTATATCAGGGCGTCTGACCCCAGCAACTTTGTCCCACTCCTCCGGGGAGAGCATGTTAGCCATGTACTTCTCCTGACCGCGCCAAAGGATCTGCAAATCACACAACTGGAAGATTTACCTTTTTGCAGTGTGAAATAATCAAGTATACAGCCAATACATTTTAGCAAGCCACCATTAAGGATAACAAAAAAGTTTCATGACTACATTGTGAAATCAAACATAGTTACAAGGTTGACTAGACAATAGTACAATACTAGTATTCACTTGAACTTCATATATGCCAAAAACAGCAAAATATTCAAGGCTGGAATACTATGGACAATGATAATACCTTGTCAATGACACCAAACTCCTTTGCCTTCAAAGAATCCATATAAAATGGCCCTCTCATCACCTTGTCTATTTTCTCTGGTGGCTGAAAAAAGATAAGTTATGTTCTAACTGACAACAGCATATCAAGTAGTTCAAGAAGTATATACAATATGCACATACATTTCCCGTGTGCCTCGCTAAAAGTCTCACCAAGGTGTTCCTGTTGTGCACAACCTACCAGAAGCAAAAGAAAGTAACTGTGACTACTATGCAACATAAACTGGGGAGACGGACAAAACTAACAGGCTAACAGCTCCTGTGTGCATTCCAATAGAAACTACTAGAAACTAACATCACAGTTTATACCTCTTTTGCACGAATAACAACATCAGATGCTTGCATCGTTCCATAAGAAGGGATACGAGGTTGCTGAATCATAGCTGGCATGGAAGAATATTTTCATCACAAAAGGAATCAATCAAGAAAAAAAATAGTACTCCTGGCATATTAATACCTTTGGCATGAGGAAACATATACCGTTTTCCTTTCTTTCCTGCTGCAAGGACAAGACAAGCATGACCTGCTGCAGCTCCTATACAAAGTGTATGGATCTGCACACACAAGGTAACTTCACTATGAAGAAGACAAACTGCAGTGTTTTGTCAGTTCAAAGCACCAGTGCTGAAAGACATGGCAAGTTTGACATTACCACCATTTTCTTGTTGATAAATGAATAAAGAAACAAGGGCAAATTATTTATCTTTAAGAGCTCCATAAGCAAACAAGCAAATAGCATCCATTAACAATTTCCAACAAAAATAGAAATATGGGGAATCGAGAGTTTAGAAAACAAATTCTTAATCTTTTGTAGAAAATGGTATTTTCTAAAATATTTTTAATGAACAACTGTCAGGACAAAATAAAGATAACGTGGTACTGATACCGAAGAACAAAACAAATGTAACATATGCACCTCAGTTTTCATCCGCATCATTGCATCATAGATAGCAAAACCTTCACTCTCCATCCCAACCTGTCAGTTTTCAAAATTAAATGATGGTTAGGAACTTAACATCTCAATTCTCAAACAATGAAAGTTTTACAGGGTTAAATAAATAATTCACGTAGTCAAAGCCTTCATACCAACCAAACCAAAGATTATTTTAATCTTTAAGAAAGGTGGAATAAGCTAACTGAGCACAGCTATCCCTCAAGAGTTTTCTCTGTTGTACTGCTAACTCAACTAATCTAGCCAAAACAGTGTTTCAGGCTAACTATCTTAGTTGCCAAACATAATATGTGGGTTAAGCTGACTTCTTGGGTGATTCAGTCTAAGAAATATCTGACAAATATGATGATAATTGATGACAGAAAAAAAAAACCCACTAGAGACTGCATGCTATGTCAGACAAAGAAGTTGGGCATGAAAAAGGCATACTCAATAGACACTTAAATCAAAACAGTAGAGAACAGTTGACCGCAAGCCATCAATGGAACAAGATAAGCAATGCTTACTGGTTCACCGTCATCACGAGCTGTTCCTGTCGAGTTGATGTATATGTAAACAGGTTCTTTACTATTCATCCACTCAAGGTACATTAACTGGGCAACGACAAGCTCCGTAACTGCTGGCACCAACTAGCATATCAAGAAAAGGCAATCTCATGAGGCTAAAGCAGCTGCATGAATAACTGATCTTATAGTTGCTTTACCAAAAATATATATTCATAATCTAAGACATCTTAAATATGCAGAGTATGTAAAGAGTTTGTTGTGACAGATGTATACTAGGAATAGAAAGCAACCAATCATCAGGTTCATCGAGTATTTAAGTCAACACTCGTTAGAAATGCTTTTTGCTAAATATTAAGCAATATTTAACCTCAGTGAAATGCTTAGTTTAAACTTTTGATAGCTCAGGATCTAACATCTCATCACATTGTTCATCCACGTTAATTGAGCTCAGCTTAATAATGTTCTTGTGTTCTTGCCATCATGTATTCATGTTTGACATCCACACATCTGAAATAGTAAAATATATGAAGAAAGGAATCCACACTGAGAACATCGGTGCAAATTCATACCGGCATGCCAATATAAACAATTCGGCCATGAAGAAGCAGTGATGGCAAATCAGGGGGAGGCCTTCTAGGCCTGTGCTGACTGTAAGAACTGCTAGATCGTTCCACCTGTCATAATTATAAGTAGCGAGTTATTAATTGAATCAATTTTCAATATAAAAAATAAAAAGTGCCCTTTGCGTATACAGAAGATTGAGCTGGGTATAGTACGCTTCTAATCAGCAGCAAATAAAAAGTATCAGTCACTGATTGAAATCAACACAATAGAAATCACCGTTTATAAGCTTTTAACACCCCAATTCCCGAAGACCGGCGGATAGTTTTGATGTATTGATTGAAGAGTGCTCGAGGGTGTATACTACTAGTTGAGAACCTATGCTAGATGACGCTGAGTGCTCACTAGTTTGATTTGTGCTATACTATGGATGAGGCTCTCATGTTTCAGCTAACTCAATGAACGCTATATTGCAATGGAGTACGGGCTATGTCATCAGCTTCTCATGTTTAGGCAAACTCTTTGCTGGAAAAAAAATTATCACGGAAACCCCCAACTACCTGCGCGGGCGAGGCCATGAGCTTGGCGTTCTGGAAGATCTCGAGGAACGGCAGGTGGTCGTCGCCGCGGCGCCCGCCGCCTGCCGCCGCCTCGATCTCCTCCGGCGAAGCGGCGGCGAGGGTGGACAGGAACGGGTCGGCCCTGGGGTTGAACAGCGGGTTCGGAGGCCCGGACGGCGGCGCCGCCCGCGCCACCAGCGCGGAGGACGCCGCGCTGCCCCGCGCGGGCCGCAGCAGAGCCGGGGGCAGGGAGAGGAACGCGGAGGTGGCCGCCGCGGCGGGGGGCGCGTGAGACGGCGTGGGCACGCGGAGGGACAGGGAGGCGGACGCCATGGGCGGGGGCCGTGCGTGCGTGCGAGCTCGCGAGCTCGGGGGGAGTGGGAAGGAAGACGGAGGTGCGTGTGGATAATTTGGTCGGGAGAGACTGCGCGTTGGGAAGATGGGTGGGGGTGCACTTTGTTCGTCGTGGGCTCATTTATTGGGCCGAGATGGGCCTGTTTCGGCCTCACTTGGACATTTGGGCCCATCCGAACGAAATGGCCCACGAACTTCCACTCGTAGCCGGCGTCCCCTCTAGTTCCGGAGGGGATTTACGTTTCAATTCCTTTCTTATTACTACGTTTGGACGAAAAGAAAATTCTAGTGGTGCTCCTAGGAGCAACCCCAAGAGTTCCCCAATTTCTGTTTTCCAAATTCTGTATTTTGACAAGTTTGAAAACAATATGACAAATAAAATTTTGTTTTATCTCCGAGAGTTTGGGATATTCTACTTGCCAAAAGCAACAAGCAAAGAACAAATACGTCATCATCGGCTAAAAAAAATTGACAGTAAATTACATCAGGATCATAAAAAGATCACATTTGTATAAACGAAAGCAAACCGAAAGAACAATACAACAGTATGGATAATCACAACAATGGCTTGTCCAATCAGGGAAAACGAACAACGAATCGGTGGAGAGAGAGATGATGCCAAATGTCAATTACACTAACAAATCGTCAAACATTGGTTTTGATGTAAAAATGTAAGATTGTAAGCCGTAATTACAGGTGCAGCGCCGCCATGGATTTCAGCCGGCTGGACATGGCGTCGGCGTCGGCGGCGGCGTTCTTCCGGGCAAGCCGGCACCACCTACGGTCGTCGGTGTCGGAGACCCGGCACGCCGTCACGAAGTCGAGCACCTTGCCGAAGATCCTGAACATCTCCACGGAGTAGATGGTGTCCCCGCCCCACTGGCCGCGTCCGGGTGCGACGACACCTCGCCCCACTGGGCGCGTGCCGAGGTCGAGCTCGAACAGCTTGCGCACCACCTTCTCCTGCCGGCTCGCCGCGCTGTCGCGGTCGCTCCACGAGACGCAGATCATCAACAGCCGCGAGGGGGCGGCGTCGGCAGGAGGAAAAGATCGCACTGTAAAAGTTTTAGGACGAGACACGAAAGAAACCCAGCGTCGTATTTTTCTGGATGCCAAGTGAAACGCCGATTCCTATATAAGCGTGCAACAAGAGGATATGAAAAATCACTAAAATTTGAGAAGTCAAATGGCACACTGTTGAAGGCAATTTTTTTTTCAATTTGCCAAAAAGACAGAGATGATAAGTTGGAATGGGAGACTTTTGGAGTTGCTATAACTAGAGTAGTGTTTAGGGCACGTATAAAGGGTTCTAATTGCCATCTCTTTCGCTGCATGCTCGCTGACGTAGAAGAGTGAGATGATAGAAGAGAGAAAAGTGATTGTTTTGAATGAAGCCAGCAAAATATCGACTCTTGGTGCATAAAACGAGAAGACAACCAAGAAATCTACTTTGTACATGTGCTGACTCTAATCAGAGAGGCTGATTAAATGGAATACGAACGAAGGATTAATTACTTTGTAAGTAAGAAGAGTCAGTTTGAAAGACTGTTTTTTTACGTGAGTAGTTTTTTCTGGTAACGTGACTTGACATAGAGCCTATAATAGACTTGAGCATGGAACATGCCCTAAGTGTTCCTCGACTTATATATCCCCATCTTCGTATCATAATCACGGAATTGAGGTATATATTAAAACATCAAAACATCAGCAAAATGCTGACGTCTGATTAATCGAAGCAACGCTTTGGCAAATCATTCTCATCCACATGACACCAATGCAGTTATATGGATGGACATTGCTAATAACAACCAAGTATTATCTTCGTATCATATTATGCTGCTACCTCTGTTTTATACCTCTGTTTCATAATGTAAAATGTTTGATTTTTTTACTTGCAACATTTAACCATTCATCTTATTTAAAAATTTAGTATAAATATAAAAATAACAAGTCGTGCTTAAAATTCTTTTGATAATAAAGTAAATCACAAGCAAAATAAATAATATTTCTATAATTTTTTAACTAAGACAAATGATCAAACATTACACGCAAAAAAATCAAACATTTTACGTTATGAAATGGAGGGAATATGTCATTATATGAATTCATACAGATAATTAATTAATTTAATTTAAATACATATAAAATGAATCTATATATGACCAAACATTTCATAATATGCAACGGAGGGATAACACATCGTAGAATTCAATATGGAGTATAATAAATCAATAATCCCTCTCAATCTCATGGACTGATGGACATCATCAGAGAAGGTGACCAGATCAAGCTAAGACGACGAGGAAGCTAAGTACAGTACATAGCAACAAGACACAATCTCCGCGGCAACGACGAGGAAGCTAAAGAAAAGCGCGCCGGCGTGCTCCGGCGGCGAGCTTCTGGCTTAGTCGCGGCACTGGGTGATGGCGGAGCAGCCGCGGGTGTAGGGGTTGGCGTCGGCGCCAGGCCGGCAGTTGTAGTAGGACGCGCCCGGCAGGGAGCACGGCACCGAGTTCCTCATCAGCGCCGCGTAGCTGATGTACTGCGGCGCGCCGCCGCCGTAGTCGCCGGTGACGTCGTCCTCGCCCATCACCACCTGGAACAGCCGCCGCCGCCGCCGCAGCACCGCCGCGCCGCCTCCCTCCCCGTCGGCGGCCAGGCATTGCTCCACCGTGCCCTGCAGGCACGGGTCCCCAGCCCGCGTCCACCCCGACGTAGCGCGCTGCCCGTGGACGACGAGCTGCTCGGCCGTCGACGCCGTGGCAGGGACGACGGCGAGCGCCGCCGCCGCGGCTACGACGAGGACGACGAACGGCAGAGCCCGCCGCGCCATGGAGGACGGCGGTGGCGTGGCAATGGGGGGACTGACCACCGCTGCGCCTCGTGAAGCGTGCGGTGCGGTGGTCGCCGGCCGGCAGGTGGTGGAGTGGCCGCGGCAGCTGACCGGAGAGGCCTTTATATGGAGCAGAGAAAGATTCCGGAGATTAGGCTTCGACTTATGTGCAAATTACGTCATTATGCCACCTACGTTGACCTTGCTTGTAAATTTGTCAATGGACGATTGGACGACTGCTTTGTTTCAATTTGGCTGGAATGCATTACTGATTTACTGGTGATGTTAAGCACACTGTTAGTGCTAATCCATCCTTGAACAAGTGTATTTTTAACTTGCCATGGATGTTCCAATCCATTTTTTTCTACCAACATTCTTGCTAACCAATATAAAGCATCGAAAAGAAGGTAAATTTTCTACAAATGTTCCTTTGAGTTCTTGCTAACCAACCAAAGCATTTAAAAGAAGGTAATGGGATTAGGACAGCAGGCTCCATCATTATAGCAAAGGGAGGATGCAGGTTGCTCGGAAGAAGCAAAACTCCCATTAGTAAAAGGAAGCAATTTCCATGCCAGATCTCAAACTTTTTTTTACTGTGCCATCTTCTATGGCCAGGTAAAGTAAAAGCATCACGTTGTTTAATCGCATTGCTAGATGCACAGTAGTGATGAACAAACCAAAAGCCCATACATTGATCATCAGAGAGAGTGTACATTGTAGTAGCATGAGTCGTTCACAGAGATTGAAATATATTGGAATAAGGGAACAGATCACTACAGAATTCA
This sequence comes from Oryza brachyantha, assembly GCF_000231095.2. Classification (NCBI taxonomy): domain Eukaryota; kingdom Viridiplantae; phylum Streptophyta; class Magnoliopsida; order Poales; family Poaceae; genus Oryza; species Oryza brachyantha. The sequence goes on from NC_023165.2 coordinate 11,176,261, forward strand.
TGATTCCTCCTAAACTTTGCAGCAATGAAATGATGGACCCTGCACATGTGCCTGCACTGCATGCACAAAGGGGTTTATGAAGAGATCACATGAAGAAGCTGATACCCGGTTGAACCCCCCAAAAACATTGGGGAGTGTAGAAAAGTTATTTAGAAACAGGTGACTATGAAGCTCATCTAGATTTAAACACACTTGCTTTCCTCACAAACAAAATAATGATTGTGCAACAGGCCACTTGTGCATCATAGAACAACTCACATCATGCCGTAAAAAAAATTCTCTACATTAGGTGAAAACGCAATAGCCATGAATACAAACATGTCACTGCCTTACTGGGTTAAGAAAATTACCATATGCTGTTAACTTCAGACCCAAAAGAACTAAGAGTAAGGAGTAAACTAATTTTTAGCCATTCTGTATGCATCTGGTTGATATGTACCTAAATTATAAGAATCCGTATCGGTCCGTAGGGCCTAGTCCATGTAGTATGGTGTTGTTTGGACAAAAAGCTCCTCCTCATCATCGTCGTCGTCATCTTCATCAGCACCTACCCAATTGCTTGGGTGATGCTGTGAGCGCGGGTTATCACTGACAACATCTGCAACAAAAACAAAAGGTTGTTTAAATATTCAGTGGCAATACAAATGACTCACTAAGGAATGCCTTATAAGATGTGTTTTATGTTGTGATAATTAACCAGGAGGCTCTTCCAGGTGATCCATTTGCATAGGCTGCACTCTGTAGTACAAACTAGTCAAGGAACACATTTTGGAAGTAGGAAAGCAGAAGTTATTTGACACAGATCTCATACATCCCTTTTCATTATTAACAACAAATGGAAAATCTGCACGGACATCAAATATCTTGACATGATTCACCAGTTTTGTGCAGTGACAAATGTTCAGTACCAGGAATTAATTACCATACAAGTACAAATGTATGTAATTGCTTTTCATAGTAACTACGCCTATGAATTGTATGCAAGATTTTTATGGGCTCAGCATCATGCCTCAGAAAACTGCAATCGATCTTTCAGACACTATATATGTGCAAACAAATTAGCCAGGTCAAATACAGTGGATAATAAGTTCAATCCTAATGCTTAGCCTCAACATAATCACCAAAAGGTATTGTATGGTTTTAAATAGCTGAAATGCAGTAAATATGCATTTACCAATGAGGAATATATGCATGCAAACACAGGCTCTATTCGGTTCATTGCTACAATATTGTGAGGAAGCATTTCATGCTGAGGGATGCTGATATTATAATCCCAATTTAAGAAACATTCTTGTATGCTGCCTTAATTTCCTTAAGATTGACTGATTGAGAGAAACAGATAAGGATGTACAAGCACAATGATATCATAATACTGATTAAAGAAAACTCTGTTTGGATCCAATTTAATTTACTTCGACTGAAGAATAAAGTTAAGGACTGATGTTAGTATGTGTGATGTCTGATGAACACAATGGAAGGTCACAGTTGGAAGAAACAAGATCCAAAAGTGCAGCTGCAGAATATGATGCAGTAGCAAATAATAACAGTGGATAAATTTGGAAGAATAAATTGAATTTATAGGATACGTATCATTTGCATTATCTGCGACAGGTGGCTTGCAGCGAGCATTTACACTATGCAGCATTGAAGTGTCATTCAATGCATTAGCATTGGCATTTCTCTCCATCTGGGTGTGTTTTTCTCTGTTAACTTCAAAACTTTTGGGAGCACTACCTGTTTAACAAAAGCTTTCTTATATTTAACTAGAAGGATGATATACCAACAGGGCAATTCTATGATCAGGGAGAAAAGAGGTTCTCCAGTCACCAGTTAGTTTGATCACACCCAGTCAAATGGCATTCCGTGCAGTACACTCCAATTCTGGCCCTCACAAAGCAGCCAATATGCACTGCACACCTTTGGCCCTGTGTTGAGTACAACACAGGAAGGCCTGTCTGGTGTGTGACCATACCAACGGTGACAGGATCCATTTATTAGAAATACACACCTGATAGCTCCGACCATATTTTAGTATGGTTTGAGACATTTTCAGGGACTGGTCGTGGTGTAGACGCATCCCTTGGTTCTTCTGCTTGCTGTGCAGAAGTAGCTGGTTGTTGGGCAACATCGCTATCAGTAAGCTGGGATACAAGCATAGTGGCAAGAACTAGTGTTGCATCAAAATCAGAACTTGATCCATCGTCAACCCCAAATTTCGGTACCAAAAGAACAGGCCTACAATTCAAATGAAGCCTTGTAAGGTCCAATCCCAAATGAATTAATATAGATAATAAAACTAAACCAGTATGGCAACTTACTCGCCAGCCTTCTGAAAGAATAGGAGGATCTCAACTTCACATCCTTCACAAAATGTTAAGAAAGCCTAGTTTGGAAGAGAAAGAAAAGTAACAAGCAAGAAATAAGTACTCTCATGCCATAAAAATACTAAAGCAAGGAACTAAGTTGTTGCCTTAATCGATAATCAGGTTTCAGAAACATCAGATATTTATACCAACATATCAGAATAGCACTTGCCATAAAAACACATCTATTCCAACAATGTGATAGAAGAATTAACAAACTAACAAAACTACATCCAGCAAAACAACCAGCATGTATCATGGTTTTAATGAAATATTCTTGATTCAATTAACTGAATGCTAAGTACCAATTATTTCTCATTTCAAGGAGCCATTCTATAATTATTTTGATTATTTGGTCCTACACTTAATGAATGTAAGTTGTCAAATTACAAAAGACTGATAGGGGCTAATCATAGATTACCTTGAGTTCTTTCACCCCGAATGTGACATCCACTGGGTCACCAGAATGCACGTACTCCACAAACTCTTCTGCTGGGTCAATCCAAAGTTGTGTGTGCAACCTTGTATCGCAGTCATCTGCATGACCGCAAAATGCAAACAAAGTTCACAATCCACAACCCAATTGCCTCAAAATACCCAAAAAAAGGATCATAGTTTACAACACCAAAAGAAGCCACCTTTCGTCGGGTCGATGTAGCTTCTGAGCTCGACAGCCTTTCCCTCAACCTCACCATCCACGCCGACATTAGAAAGCCCAGCAGCAGGATCGGTGGCAATAACCGTGAGCTCCTGCAGCGAGGACTGGAAATTGGAGAGCAGGCGAGCGAGGTCCCGCGGCCGGATGGCGAGGCGGCTCGAGAAGTTGCTGCGGTCGAGCGCCAGCGTCTGCACCTCGGTCTCCGCGCTGCACGAGATCCAGTACGTCTTCTTCACACCTGAACAAGCTCGAAATTTTGATGGCGCACTCGCCAAAACAGCAAAAGATGGCGGCAAACTAAAGAAAAAGCGCGCCAACAGCAGGAAATGCCATATGGGACGAAATGTTGCGCGCAAAGATCCCCTAAAATTGCAAAACCCTAGACGGCGGAGGGGATCGGGGAGCATGCGCCGTACCGTTGAGGCAGTGGAGGGTCAGCTGCAGCTTGGGCGCGTCGGGGTGGGGGAGGGAGGCGGCGATGCGGTCGAGCGCCGGGGTCGGCGTGCGGAGCACGGAGAGGACGGACTTGAGGAGGACGCTGCACTGTACTGGCGTCGAAGATGGCGCCGAGGCGGCGGCGGCGGAGGAGAGGCGGAACTCGTCGAAGAAGTCCCGCGCCAGGGAAATGGAAGCGAACGCCGACCGCGAGCTATTGAGCGTGTGCAGCTCCAGCTGAAAACAAAACCGCACAAAAAAATTTATCAAAAACACCCTGCTGCGACTGCCGGAGACGGCGAAAGGAGGAGAGAAAGAGAGAGAACCGCTCGCCGCCGGCCTGGGCAACGGCCGAACAGGCGGAGAGCCAGCCGACCTTGGCGGGGTGGCCCTGGAGGACGAGGTCGGAGCCGACGCGCGCGAGGCAGGTCACGCACCGCGTGAACGTCCTCAGCGCGCCGCCGCTCATAGACAGCTCCATCGCCGGCCCCGCCGCCTCCGCCGCCGCGTTTCGTTCTCAGGTCGGCTCGCCTCGTGGGGAGGGAAACTGGGTGGGCCTTCTGGACACTCTTAATGGGCCTACTGGGCCTCGGCTCAACAACGGAGCGCCCCCCCCCGAAAACGTCGAGCCGCTGACGGTGGGCCCACGGCCACCAAGGCTAGGGTTTATACGAGCCACCTCCTCGCCCCTCGCGACCTCACCCTTCAAACGCCGCCGCCGCAGCCGCAGCCGCCGCTCCTCTCTTCGGTCTCGCTTCCCTTTCTCTCCGGGAGATCAGGTGAGTACCCCATCCTCTTCATCCCCTCAAGCCTCCGCTGATCTGCTTCGTAGTGCTCCTATCCGCGCGCGAGCTTAGCAGCAAGATTCTTCCGGGGGTCTCTCCTGATTGAGATTTGCGAGGAGCCGGTCTTGGGTTAGCACATCAAATCGAGTAGCATGTTGTTTTTTCGGGAGAGGAGCTATGAATCTATGTGATAAACTAATAAATCTGTACTAAGTCCCATTTGGAGAGGAGGAGCCAGCGAGTCTATCTCCATTGCTGTTCCATGCATCTGATTATGCGTCTGACTGTTTCATCTCGCGCCTTGTAGTAGTCGCTGTTGTGGTGTGTTCCTCCATCCGCCGCCACCATGCAGAACGAGGAGGGTCAGATGGTGGACCTCTACGTCCCCAGGAAGTGGTACGCATTTTGGGTAGGTTGGTTTGTTGTTCTGCCGGTGTTTAGGTTTACTAAACTCTTACGGTGTTGGTTCTTGCAGCTCGGCCACAAACAGGATCATCACCGCCAAGGACCATGCCTCGGTCCAGATCAACATTGGGCATGTGGATGAGAATGGGCTGTACGATGGCCGCTTCACCACGTTTGCTCTCTCTGGGTTCATCCGTGCTCAGGTTATTTACCTTTGTAAATGTTATCTTTTGTTTATTTATTGTGTTGAACTGTTACAACGTGTTATTCGTATTATTTCCCACATTATCGTGAACTGAATGTGCATTTCTTATTGCCAGCACCTTATCATGTAACTGAACTTGAATGTTATAACTACACTAGCAGAAAGTCTGATGGGGCTAAGTGCTCTTTGTTTTGTTTTGGGTTGGTGCCATGTTTTGCTTCTTTTTCCTGACCTGCGTTTTACATAATCATTTGCTCAATCTTGTTTATTTCATTTGAAACCAAGTTAGTTCACTTTTCTTTGAATTTTGAGTTGTCTGATATTGTGACAAATTTACCTGTCCTGAATGATGGCAATGTAGGAAACACTATTCACTTTAGCTTTGTTATACACTGGCATTGTTTATCGTAATGTTTATTCCTTGGCATCCTCTGTTTTTAAACTGCACGTCTAATGAGATTCTGCTTGATGCCGCCCTTGTAACCAGATAAATGATTGCTAAATGATCTAGCCTTTTTTTCCTTGCTCATATGTTATGAACATATGACTTTGTTACTATTTTCCTCCTTCGATAGGTTCTCATATCATTTTGTCTTGACAGGGAGATGCTGACAGTGCGCTGGACAGGCTGTGGCAGAAGAGGAAGGCTGAGATCAAGCAGCAGTAGATCCTGCTAGTAGTTTTACCTGGAAGAGCTCAGCTTCCATTTCATGCCTCTTTAGCTTGATTTCGGCTGTTACTCTAAAAGCATAAGACTTGTGTGACTTCGTCGGTTTATCGTGATCATGTTTTACCCGCGTTGAAGCTTTATCACAATTTTATTTATTGATGCATTGTGTGATCATTGCGCTTGTTTGAAAAGAGAATCCATGTTACCATGCTCATCAGAAGTTCTGAACATGAGCCTTTCAACACGCAAGTACTAAACACGCGAGTAATCAAAAACTATAAAATCTTCAGTACATATACTTCCTCTGCATGTATAAAATCTTCAGTACATATACTTCCTCTGCAAGTAAGATTGCAAGATGTTTGATTTTTTTTAATAAATGTTTGACCATTTGTCTTATTTAAAAGATTATGAAAATATTATTTATTTTGCGTGTAATTTACTTTATTATCGAAAGAATTTTAATAAAGAATTTTAAGTACTTTTTTTTATGTTGGTATTAAATTTTTAAATAAAACGAATGGTCAAAACACTGTAACAAAAAAAAGTTAAATATTTTACATTATAAAATGGATGTATGCTGACCGATAAGTTAACGAAAAACGTACTATATAATTAATTAATTATTATTAATAAAATGTAATATATATTAATTTAGTTTTTTAAAACAACTTTTCTATATAAAATTTTTATAAAAAGTTCAATAGATTAGGAAGCGTGAACATGACCGTAGTAGCATATTGAGTACTCCCTTTGCCAACAATGTTTATCTCTCAAACATCAACAACGTCAAATATAAATGACTTTAGGGAGAAACGACATATTTCTGTAATCAAACATATTCCTGCAATCATATTCAGTTGATGGCATTATTTCCAATTTTCTTCGTAATTATATACTTGGTCGTCGTCGATAACCTCAGTGGTTAACGCCAGGTGGCTTGGCGAGGAACGACCGGGCGATCTTGCCGTTGGCGCCGTCCGGGAAGAACCCGCCGGGCTTGCGCTCGTCGCCTGTGAGGTAGAGTATCCTGAGCAGCTCCGCCGGCGTGCGGCTGTAGGAGAGCGAGTCGGCGTCGGCGGAGAGGATGTTGGTGCAGATCCTCCCCTCGGCGCCGAGCCACGCCGGCACGGCGAGCCCCTCGTCCTTCACCCCGCACCGCCCCAGCCGGTTGCGCAGCGCCGACACGCGGTCGGTGATCTCCGCCACCGTGGCCACGGCGTCGCCCGCCGCGGGCTCGCGGCGGCGCTCGAAGAGGAGGGCGCGCAGGACGGCGTCCTGGCCGGACTCGACGGCGAGCAGGCCGGCGACGAGGCGCTTGGTGGCGTAGCCGTCGATGAGCGGGTTGGTGCCCGTGTAGCCGTTGATGCCGAGGTAGGGGATGACGTAGGCGGCGAGGAGGAAGTTGAGGCTGCTGACGTAGGGGTCGAAGGGTGGGTCCAGGCGGTAGCCGAGCGCCTCGTCCATCACCCTCGCGAAGTTGTGCGGGCTCAGGTCTATCCGCGGCCTTGGGAACCCACCCACGGTCTTCTGGATTGCCCTGAAAAGATAGAAATAAAAATCAGATTAATTTATTTTATAAGTTTGTACTAGTTAATATTTAATTAATTATATGTTAACGACTTTTCTCATTTAGTCCGGTTGTCATACGTGGCTGTGAACATAGTAGCACTTTAAAATCATTTTCAGTTGTAAACTATGAGGTACTGTAATAATACAGCCCACAAATTATACGTGTTAATCATGGTTTTTCTATCTCGAAGAGGAACTATTTCCTTCTTAACATTGTTGTTTGGAGCCATAAGCAACATGCTTTTACTATAGATTCTATGAGATTTGTATATTTATATCTACTAGCCAGATATCTATATGTTACAGCAAAAGTAAAACAAAAGGTACCACATAATTACTATTTCAAATATTAACCCACAAACCATATTATGATGGAATATGGTATCTTCTCTATAAATGCTTTCTACATAAATATTTTTATTATTGTTCTAATATATAACATAATTGTTTCCTGCTGCTATGGTTAAAAAACCTTATTATTTTGATAGTTCCATGTGCTTGTAGATATTGATGTTAGGTGAAGATATGTTTACCACCCTCAAGACCAACTTTTTATAACAGAGGTGAATGGCACTGTAAGTTTAGAGGTGACATATATATACAATATATCACCTCTACACTATCCTTATTATACTAATTTAACCATTAATTAACCAATCTACTATGTCCTTTTTTTAAATTTTTTTTAGAGATTGTGTAGAGATTACTTCTTGCATTACGAGTGGTTCATCCATTCCCCGTTCTCTTCTCTCATCACCTCAACATTTAATCCTATATGTTTTTTTATTAGGTTGTTAAAAGGTTTGTACGTATTTTAAAGGTGTAGATTCATTATCTACCTGCCGGTAATGTATGTTACATGGCATGTTCCATGTAATTGAGAAAAAAAAACAACTTTTATAAGTTGAAGTGTGATATTATGGAACCTCAGGTGGGCGATCTCCTGGAGGCCGAACTCGGCGGCGACGTCCCACGTCAGCTCGTCGAGGTCGGCCTTCCTGGCGCCCACCGGCGGCGGGCCGCCCAGCGTCAGGTTGGGCGCGAAGTGGTCCAGCCCCTTGCCGTAGGCGGCGATCAGGAAGAACTCCGCCTCCGTGTACTCCAGGTTCAGCGCGAACCGCACCGTGTCCACGTCGTGCGGGAACACGGCCACCGGCGTGCGCGGCGGCGGCGGTTTGCACTGCGCCCCGCCGCCGTCACCGCCGGCGGCGTTTCCTGCCGCCACCGCCGACGACCCTGGCGCCGGACAGGTCGCCGGGTCCCCCTCGCCTGGCCGGCCGGCCGCATTGCAGGAGCAGACAAGGAGCGGCAGGAGCGCGAGGAGCAGGGAGCAGTTACGTGCTGACGCCATCTCTTTCGGCTAACACTGATAGTAGTAGCTTCAGTTTCATGGTGTTGATCAGCGCTCGGCCTTCCCAATTTATATTGAACAGCTTGCACGGTAGTGTAGTGTAGCTACCCTTCTCTAATCTCGTTTTGCCTTATTCTTCTGCTACCTTGTATCAAAATTTAAATTCTTAGCTTTAAATTTAGAGTTAATTTTAGTTTTTTTAGCGTAATTTATTTTTAGCTTCGCTTTTATATTATTATATATATAATTTTTATTAATAATTAATTTGTAAATATGACGTCAAAGAACGGGAATGATTACCTATTCGCCGCTCTCATATGTGACATTTAATCAATATGTTCATGATACGTGGGTCCAGATCATACACATAGAATGACAAATATATAAATTCGCTATTGTAGCAGTGGCAAAAAGTTAAATCCCCATATCTTCAGCTAAAACCAATAACTCATCCTGTAGCGCTCCTGTTATGTCACAATCCTATCTTAGCATCTGCAACCAGGTCAATTAATCAAGCTTGGCAGCAACGGATCAACCAACAGAGCCGAGGAACGTTAGCTAGCCAGCTAGCTGCTTAATTACATCTCTGAAAAAAGAATAGAAGAGGCCCTCGTTCTTTGGGGGCAGATAGGATTGTGACATAACAGGAGTTACAGGATGAGTTATTGGGTTTTAGCTGAAGATATGTGGATTACTTGTCGGAGCTGAAACGTAATCTATTCAGTCTAGAAGGTAGTTCATTCATGGATAAATCGTTTTCTGCGGCAGATTTTGGACACTTGACCTGAAACTGTTAGAAAAGGATTGCACCACGAAAACTTCCTAGTTCATTCAGCTTATTTTTGGATCATCCTGGTGCGGGCAGCAAAACGTGCAACTGCTCGGTATCATCTTTTCGCTTTTACTTATATACTATGAACCAATATTTAAATTTTAACATTAAATTTAAAATTAATTTTAGGTTTTTATCATATTTTATTTCTGAGCCTTGGCTTTTAGATTGCTAAGAATATATATATATATAACTTTTATTTATAAATTATTTTTCAGTTACAAATATGTTGTCCGGCTTTTTTTCAAGGGCAAGCGTTCACCAACCTTATCAGGTCAGGTGGAGGCAATGCATGTTGTCATTTCATTGTTGCGTCTTAAAACGAGGTTGTTTCCATTTTATAGTAGTAGTAGTAGTTAGCAAATAGCCCAGAAAAATGCAATCTTTACTTATTTGAAGTTCTCCAATGGGATTGTATTTTTTTCCTTTTGTGGAATTTCTTTTGGTATTTGGCACCCTTTCAATCTGCACTTGAGATCACATGCATATCAGCCATGCATTATCACCCATCCTTCTAACTGGGATGTGATTAGAGCATCTCTAAGAGAATTGTGTTAAAATTTGACTCATCAAATGTTAATTTAGCCATCCATATGAAAAAACTTCATCTCTAAATTATATACACTCCAATAGACTCTTTACCGCCACTGTCTAAATCCTAACGGGTGTTACCCATACCTGTAGCAACATCCATACCAGGCTCGGCCATCTTCCTCGCAGGGTGGCGCTACAAACAGGGTGAGATCAGAGGCAGGGGCACTGGAGACTGGGGCAGCGCCGAAGACGGTGGGGGCGGCAAAGACTGGGGTGACACCAGGGGCGGAACAGGCATGGGGCGGCTTGGGCTTAAGTCCCATGCTTGGCTAAAAAATACATGAAGAGTATGTTAAATTTTAGTTAAGATTTATCCAAATAATTTATACTCTATCATTTGAGCTCTAGGTTTATGAAACTTCTGGCTCCGCCCCTAGGTAACACCATAGACAACAGGGGCGACAGAGACCGGACCGACGTAAGAGACAAGGCGCGATTGGAGACCGGGGTGGCGCCGAAAATCAGAGCACCCACTGGATAGGCTCCTCCACTGTGTGCGACGGTTTCTCTGCTGTGTTCGTGGCTGCGTGCAACGATTTAGCTCTAGAGGGGATGATTCATGTGCACACGCTAGGTAGGAGGATGACTTGTGGGCCCAACAATGTTGGGGCCACATATAGCAATTATGTTGGATGGGAGAATGATTTGATAAGTTTGGACATTGAGGAGGTAAGTTTAGATATTTGAATGACATAACAAGTTAAATAGATAGTCTCTTGGAGATCAATTGTTTAACATAATGGCTAAAATTTGATATGAGGAGTTATTTGGTCATTCTTTTGAAGATGTCCTTACACGTAATTTAACATTACTCTTAGGAACAGTAGTGGACGCATGATTTTGGTGACGGCGCAGAGTTATCGAAACACTATTAAGTGAAAAGATAATAGTAACGAAATTAACATGCTGGGTTTTGTTACTAGTGCAAATAAAAACATCTGTACAGACTTCATAATTAAAGGCTAAAGCTTATCTTAACTATGTTCGTATCACTTTTCCATTTTAGTGCGGAGGTGAAGTCTTTTTTTTTTTCGCTGTGCTGAAGTGAAAACAAGACTGTGTGGTAGTAATCTCGTGAAGGGTTCAGGTTATCGTGTCTTGGTGGTAAGCTCTGTTATCACGTGGTAAGCATGGCAAATCGTAAAAAACCATACAAAACAATATAGAAAAGTTTAAATTATTTTTAAGATTTTAAACGATCATTCTCTTGAAGTTTACGCTATCATTTCCTAGTATCTGCCAATATCAAGGGATCAACGTCGGACGAATCCATGAAAATAACCTAAGGAACTGTAGGCTGATTTTGATGGGATTTGTCTGTGTGCTAACAAAACAATTAAAGCTATAAAGCCCCACGCATACAGTTTACACACAAAGCTGTGTTTCAAGCTAGCTTATTAATTCTTAGTTCTTTTTCCTTTTAACCTTTGCACCCACACCTAGTGAACTTTTAAATGGTACACGTTTTTAGGAAAAAAGAATTATGTATAGAAGTTTATCATTTGACATTTTTAAAATATTTTTTTTATAATTCTATCGTCAATCCGGCTATCATAACAATCAGAAAATTTTTCCTCCTCTATTAAAAAAGGCCACCACCATAATCGCTACCGTTGTTTTATGTCTTGTACTCACCCGTGCTACCAAATTGCATGAGACTGGAGCACATGAATTTAGAACCACATTATCTATTCAATGTTTACTCTTTTGGCTGTCATGTTGCAAAGTATTATTTTTCATAACTGTTCAGTTCACCTTTAGCATTAGTTCACCATCAAGTATGTATAATGTTTTATTCTTTTTATAGATTGACCTAGGACTTCGGTTAAGAGACAATATTAGTGAGAGCTTCGGCTCATTGCCTTTGCTTCTTGGATTATTAGAAATGATATTGTTTTTATAGATTAACACTAAAATTACTTAAAAAATATACTCCTAGTCTCTCTGATCTTGTTCATATCTATATAAATACCAATAAATTTAGACATATATACAAATGTATTAATACGTAAATGGATCTATATAAGATCAGAAAATCTTATAATACGAAGAGTGTATTTTAGATGGCCATATTGGCTCCATTTTTCTTTGGCACAACTGCAAAAGTGTGCCGAGTTAGAAGCACGGTATGACGCACTATTGAGACTAATTTTCATCAACTACGGTTAGAGATGTAAGGATATACGTTGCTTTTAATATTTTTTCAACTTAAATTTTGTTGTTTTTTATGGGCATGTGGACTTATCACTTAATGCTGAATTTTCGTAGTAATAATTTAGGGCCGAAAGCTCTTTAGCTTAGGCTAGAAGTTATACCATTATTATCAAAACAACATGGACCTAATTTATGCTGGTTAGTTTTGTTGGCCCATTTGCCTCGATTTGGACTTGACTCCTACATATGGGCTGTGGGCTAGTGCCCCACTGCCAACTTCTAAATCCAACACTAAGAGCATCTCAACGATGCACCAAAAAAGTTCGCAAAAGATTTTTTTTTTTTGGTTTTACCATAAAAATAGAACTCGAACAGATAACCAATCTTATTCCTAACATATCCCTACTCCCAATTCTAGCCCAAAAGTAAATCAAATCTAGGGAAGTAATCCGTGTTTCCAATCTCTTGTTACACGGGAAATATCGCACCTACAATGTGTGGAAGTGGTCGTGGCGCCCTTTTTTTTTTTTGGGTGATCCGTATTTTCCTCCCTCTCCATTGATTTTGGAGATGCAGAAAAATTTGGTAGGATATTACCTTATTGATGACACGTATGATTAGAACATCAACTTAGGTGGTGTTTAGATGGAGAAGATGGAGAAAATTTTTAGAAGAAATATCACGTCAAATGTTTGACCGGATATCGGAAGGGGTTTTTGGACACGAATAAAAAAACGAATTTCACGTGCTAGCCTAGAAACCGCGAGACGAATCTTTTGAGCCTAATTAATCCGTTATTAGCACATGTTGGTTACTGTAGCACTTATGGCTAATCATAGGCTAATTAGGCTCAAAAGATTCGTCTCAAGATTTCTTCCATAACTGTGCAATTAGTTTTTTGGTTCATCTATGTTTAATGCTTTATTTAGATGTCCAAAAATTCGATGTGATGTTTTTTTAAAAGTTTAGAAACTAAAAGAAACCTTAGTGCTCCATTTTCCCACGAAATAGAAGAAACGACGATACGCCGTTGAAGCGACGTCAGACATCGTTCGTGCGTGAGGGGAGAAGGAAGATAACGATCCCATTTTGTTTACGTGGCTAACTAACCAGCCATTAGGATCCAATTTTGGGTCTCTGTTAGAGTAAGTGTCACTTCTTAGGCCAATTGTTTTTTAAGGACTTCATTACATGATTTTTGATATTTAATTTTTAGCTTTCTATTAAAGATGCTTTAACGAATAAGTTTTCTATAATCTTAGACTAGGGCTATTTCCTACAATTTATTATTTCCATAAATCTCTCTCATCTCCAACCGTTGTCCACGTAGTATAGTGGGAACTATTTTGATGGTTGCGATTTCTTGAAGTAGCATGTGTGTCGAGGTTGGTACAGTTGGGCTAGCCGAATTGGGCATGCCTAAGTTATAGCAATTTAATAATTCTTGTCGTTTTAGTGAGTGGTACTATATGCACGATGTTGCTTTACGAACAAACGCGGTAGCCACGGTGACACCGCTGTCCAGCTACGTTACTGTCAGCACCGCTGTTCGGCTCCATTCACACCGCTTATCGTTCGTGTTCGATCATACGATAATCGTATGTTAAAATTCATATGCACAACATTTTCCCATTTTTGTAATGATACAATATACTAAATTTATTTTTGAATGTGTTTCTCTATTGAAATAAATAAATCCTCACTTTTATAAAAAAAATACTCTTTACGACTCATATATATATATTATATAGATTTATTAGCATTCATATGAATTTAGATACTACCGAAAAGTCTTACATCGTGAAACGTAAGTAGTAATAGTAAAAGTTTTAAAAGTTCGATCGTATCGTTGTTCAAAAGGATAAGAATTATGGAATTAGAGTATGAGATGTTTGGGAACAGGTTGGGCATGCACAAAAATTGGGATCGATGGACTTTAAAAAATATGGAAAAATTGTGGAACTGAAGTGAGTATGAGAATGTTTAGTAGTGGCCATGTGTAAAAATTGGGATGGACTTGGGGAATATGTTAGAGACCTGATTTCTGACTAAATTCCCAAAATCTTCCTTTAGAGAACATGTTTTAAGCTTGCTCTAAGGGGTTGATTAGATGAGGCTAAACTTTCTAGCCCTATGTCACATCGGATATTTGGACACTAATTTGATGTATTAAATATAGACTAATAAAAAAACTAATTTCATAAATGAGTGCTAATCCACGAGACAATTTTTTTAAGCCTAAGTAATCCATAACTAGAGCATGTTTACTGTAGCATCATATAGACTAATTATAGATTAATTTGGCTTAATAGATTCGTCTCGCGAATTAGTCCAAGATTATAGATGAGTCTTATTAATAGTCTACGTTTACTAAATTAATTAAGATGTATGCTGATTCTTCTGTCGATTTTTACTCCAAAGAGACGGTGCCGAAGATACATTTTCAAGCAATCAGGCGTCGAATCGTGCTTGGCCCTGCCGCCGCTCCTCGGACGGCTCGCTGGTAATAAGCTAGCCACCAGCAAGGATAAAAGAAACATCGCCAAGCCCCATCTCATCGTTATTTTCGGCTTGCATTGGTAAATTCGTATATGAAACAAATGTTAATGGCTCCACGCTAATCTCTAACTCCCTTAGTTAATATTTTATTTGCTGCTAATGGGTCCATGTTAATCTCTAACTTCTTTTGGTTAGTATTTTATTTGCAATTTATGATAAAAAAAGGTTTATTCAAACTGATGCATCCCGAACACAAAAAAGGATTTAAGGCACTGAAAATTAAATCAACTTATAGGTTACTTAAAATTTGATATAAACTTTGATATGAATAATACAAATAGGATTTTTTTATGTACCTTAGGTATACGTGAGCCATCTAACACGATAGATCCAATAGACCAGATGGTCTTATACTACGGTGGTTAGATCACGTAGTAGTGTAGTGGAAGGGTATTAGTGGAAAAAGTTTTTGATGACATTATTGTAAATAATTAGTTGATGAAGGTTATTGCTAGTTGAATAAGATTGAATCCAACTGACTAGATCGAACGAATTCGAAGGGAAATGAGGGGTGAGAAGGCATGGCTAGGGCGGCTCGGGCTACCCGAGCGCCGCTGACCGGTCCTAGGCTTCGTCCGATGGTTTGAGCTATGGGCATCACCACCTTTAAAGCAGCGGAGGAGGTGGTGTCGACAACGGTCATCATCAATGAGGAGATACGTGCAGTGAGGGTACATAAGGGGAGCCTGAAGCTGGAGAAGGCAAAGGAGAAAGACGATGAGGGGGCAAAGACGGTCACCGCTAAGACCTTGAAAGCTGCATAGGCTTCTCCCGGAGTGGCCAAGCAAGAAGAGGGTAAAGATGCCAGTGAGGTGGTGGCGCCAGCGAGCAACAATGGCAGTGGAGGACTAGAGGTGGCCGTGTCATAACTAGGAAACAAGCTGCTCGCGACGCTCAAGGAGATCTAAGAGCTTTTTGTGCACACCACCGAGGCCAGCAAGAAGATGACTGTCATGCTTGAGGCCACCTCCCGGTCCTGATGCTCAAAGTTCTTGACTTAACTATGCATCATAACTTTTCTGGCCTCAATTTCTCTCTTTCTTACTGCCACTAACTTACTTAATCTATGTCACTCACATTATCTTCAGATTTTAGACTAGAACAATAGGAGGACACACATGAGTTCCTACGTTGTTAGGAGGACACACATGAGTTCCTACGTTGTTTGATGGCCATGCATAAGTGCACCTATAATCCCAAGTCTAAGTATAAACCCTTATGTTTTGATGAAGAAAATATTGTTAAGTAGTTTTTTGAAGGCTGACTAAAAAACCAGTTATTTTGATTCATCACCATGCTACTTTGTTGTCTCATGCTATAAAATTACAACCGAACTAATTCTGTATATCTCGTTGATTTGTTGCCAATGTGACACTGCTTAGAGACATATGAACTCTTTCTTGATCTTAGCCTGGAGATTAATCAGGTTGATCAACTTGTTGATGCCTTGGAATCTTTTATCAAGTTGAAGCAAATTTGTGATTTCTGAAGACAAGGTAACCGGTGAACATTGTAACACAAAAGTTTGTAACCATCAACTTATGCTTGACAGATCATCCGATGTCGTTTTGTTTCATATAAAGTGTTTCACCGCACTTGATAGTTTTGTTGAAAAGATTGACAAACATGTGATGTACCCATTAGAACTTAATTTGAAGCCACTTCATAGTGATCCTGATGTCAATGTGATGAATATTATTTTTTAAATTTGTACTATACCAAACTAGAGCAAAGAAATCACAATGAAAGAAACATTAAATATGGAGCAGTAAGAAAAAAAAATTACAGGAATTCAGTCATTGCACCTCTCTCTTATGTGGTTAGCATCAGATTACCTTATTTCTAAAAACATGAACACACGTGAAAAAAATCAGCTATTATGAATTGATAAAAAGGATGAATAATTTTTACAAATAAAGTTTTGAACAAATCATCCGACTTACCACTTAAGAGCTGGAGGATCAATTGGATTCCACCGTTTGATAAAGATTGGACATAGACTGTCCATTTCATCTTTGAGAGCATGATTAATAAATTGCCCTTCCACATGAATTAAGTAAATGACTAAAATAACCATCTAAATCAATGGCTAGATTTAATCCTACTACACTGCTACCAAAACTAGTAAGAGGTATCATAAAAGAGGCCAACAAATAATTGTTACAGCCAGTGCATAATTGGAGATGTGGGGAGCTAAAATAACAAAAATGACAACATGCAGTATATACATCCATCTTGTTTCAGTTTTCTCCAAAATCTTACTATCAAAACATAAGTTGAGGTGTGTACAAAAATGGTGTAGCATCCTACTTGACATGTATATACGCAATGCGATTGTGCAAATTAAGGGTGCACTGAAATATATTTTTATAGATAATGCATTAGCCCTGGCCTCTGCATCCGAAGCATGCAGATGGATGCACACAACAAATATTGAAATACAAATAGTGTTGCGAATGGTGCAGGTAGGAGTAGAGCAGAAAAAACATGAAACTTTAGGTGGATAGCATGTACTAAGTATGAATCTATCACGATGAATGTCTTGAGGGGTAGTATAAATCAAAAGGGGTACCAATAATACTGTAACTAATTTGGCTGACAGAAAGGACGGCACGACGAAATTCACATGATATACCTGCTGCTTATCTGCTGGGTATAGGGAAACATTGATGCAAGAAGTATGCCCATAACAATTCGTAGTACTTCATAATAACCACCAGAGTCGCAAAGAGTAGTTAACTCCGGTTTATAAACTGAAAGCTAGCTGCAAACCCAAGATAGCACACTCAAAAAAGTCAAAATAACTTTGGGCACTGGATGGATGACTGATGATTTTAGCTAAGAGCATTCCCAACAGCTAATCCAAATTTTATTATCTATATTTTCATTTAGATAACCATCTAAAATAGATATTCTATTCATATCAGTTAGAACATCCCAACAAATCCGTCGTCCCATTTTTTATTCTGAAAATAAAAGATGGAGAGTATAAATTGAGCTCTAACAGAGCATCCATTTCATCTTTTATTTTTGGATGTTATTCATATTAAGAGAGAAAAAAATCATACTTAAATGTTCTCTCTCCAACATCCAAAAAGATACAAAGGATGTCATATATGGATGATCTGCTGGGGTGCAAAGAGATATGAACGATGAAACTGTTTTTATGATCTCCAAATAAAGATATGGATGACTAAATTTAGATGAGCTGCCGAGGATGCTTATCACACCAACAGAACATCCATTTTACATCATCCATATATATTTTGTTAATATTTTACACTCTCCTCCTCTCATGGTGTTAATGCTTTATTCTTTTGTGACTGGATGTTGAGATATGGAATGAGAAGATAGAATATTCATATTTAAAGCTTTTCTCTTTAATATGGATGATGCTCTATTTTTCGATGATGAGATAGAGTATCTGTTAGTGCAATATTTTTTCCTCACATACTCTATTTTTCGGATGAATAATGAGATAGAATATCTGCTGAGAATGCTCTAAGAGATATATTACCTCTATTCTAAAATAATATCTTTTTGACCCCTCTTATTTGTCTCAAAATAAGTTTATCTTAAAGCAGTCATTGTGTTGGAGTTTATGATAGTATGGAAATAAATACATTGGAGCTTAGATAAAGTAAGAAACAATTAAAATTTGATAACATAAAGGATATTCAAGTTTTTTTTCTTCTGTATTGTTATTATGTGTAGGATGAGTGAAAACTATAGTTTGGGGATCGGGTGAGTAGGCTATGAGCTGAGTATAAACACGTAGAGGAGAGAATGAAAAATAACAAGTATTAACTCTCATGCACGAGCTACTTCACATATGTTTCAATATATATGCATTACATATATAAATGAAAGAAAGATAGATGAGAAAAATACTGAATCCAATTTATTATACAAGTTAATTTTGTGATGAACTTAGTTGGCTCCGCTATTAAACTTGCTCGGGCGTTTTGCAGGTTCAGAATTGGGTTAGGGTGTTTGTCAACATTCGTATTAGCGGTTGGATGAAGCTACACCGCGACATGAAAATACGGTATATAACTGGCTTATGATTAATTAAATATTATCTATTATAAATTTAAAATATTTTTCCAAAATAAAATTTTATATAGCACTCACATACTTTTTATTTGATGTCGTTGACTTTTTCGCGTACGTTTAACCAATCCATTTGTCTTATTCAAAAAAGTTATTAATAAGTTATTATGATTTGATTTATTAATGTTAGAAATTTAAACATGACTTATAATTTTACGTATTTAGATAAAAAATTTAATACAATAAACGGTCAAACATATATAAAAATCAAATGCATCAAATTTTAAAGAAATGAGGGAGTGAGTTTTTTTTTAGAAAAATACTTATTCAACCGTTTGAAAAGCATACCCATCATAAACCAGAAAATATCTCTCGTCAATAAGTCGAAAGAAAAATCACTGCCTGGCATTTGGAGTTTAAATTGGGTCTCTTTGGCTCTATGTTCCTGACATGTCTAAAATACCGGACAAAAATGCCGTGGCACAAAAAGGCCGGTAGTCAATTTGGCCCAAAATTGTTTAGGCTTAAGTCTAGTGTGATAGATTACTGTTCACGTGGGCCCTTGGTTGGATGAGCTGAAATCTCGGCCTATAAGCCCGGAATAGGATTAACGGTTTGCTTGGGCCTTCTCCATGAACACTTTGTTGTCTGATAAAATAGATCAGTCCAAAAACAATACCGTGATAAACATATATAAAGAGGGTAAATAGGTGGCCAAAAATGCATTTTAGATACTATTTTAACGTTAGAATGACAAGCTTTCCTTGTACTCTGTGTTCACAAGTACAAGCATTTCAAGAGTTTAACCAATCATCAGTTCTTGTTTAAATTTCATTCTATTTTACTCTTAATTAACCCCCCACACTTATTTATTTCTTATTTAATAATAGACAACATATTCTTGATCTCAGTAAACAGTCTATACATGTTTATATTTATAACGGAGAGAGTAGCATTAATTTAAGCAGCACAAATGCAACATCGAAATCATTGAAAGTATGATACAACATCACATCTATCAGTAACAAAGATCCATCAATGATAAAGAACAATAAAGTTTTCTTTATCTAAAAAAACCATCGACAATAACACTAATACTTAATAGGGGTAATTGTACATTTGTATTTGTGTCCCTGTTTTCAATTCCAATATTAAATTTTGTTTTTCTCTTTCTTCAACTTTTAGTGAAGATTGTGTTTGCCCCCATGCCGTTAAGTCCTTTTAATGGTGTTAAAGATAAGTGTGCCATTTGCAGATTTGTTCATACTTTTTTTTGGATGATTTGGTGATTTTGCCCCAGTTTTGACATTAATTTTGCCCATGTTTTGCTCATATTCAGTTATAGAAAATAAGTTCAAGCAAAAGCATGATATTTATTTTCATCATTTTTGATATACTCTAACACTGTTAAGGGTATGTACTTAATGGAATGGGACATATACAAGCTTTCATTTGAATAAATGAGGGCAAAAATCACAGTTGAAAAAGGCCTGGATATAAAGAGATGAAAACATGGGTGGACGCAATTGCCCCTACTTAATTGTACTACAACGAAACGCATTTATTTACAACAGGCAACCAAGTCCTCTACAAACGGAGACATCTCACACATGCAGCACACCGATGTGTGCAGGTACTGTTCTGCATCAAATTAAGAATCCAAAATAATTTTGAATTTTAAACTTTGACTTTTACAGAAAAAAAAACACCTAAACATTTCTACTTGTCCAGTTAGCAACCATAGAAAAGAAGAGAGCTATGAAAATTTCTCTGCATTATTACAAAGAATCGACGAAGAAAATCCCTGAAACTACTCCCACAAATCAAATTCTGAAACTGAAAAAAATATCAGGTTCGGATTATAACCTGCAGTACAAACAAAGCAGCGCGCCTCGCGCATCAATTCGACGAGGCCGATGAATGGATGGATGGATTGCGCCGCCATGGTCCTGCAAACGAAGCTGTTGCGTTGAATTATTGGCGAGGAGGAGCAAATGCGGCGAGAACGACGGCTCGAAACCTTGACAAATTTTTCAGGGATCTGACGAATCACACCACCACCGTGTCTCTCTCATGTCGTAGCATGTATCCAGTCGAGATCAGTTCCTTTTTTTTTTTTTCAGTTACCGACATGTTCTTCACAGTTGAAAACTTTGGTCTTGAATTCGACAAAGAAGATGTACGGGGTGATTGATTGGATTATTAAATAAAAAAGAACCAACGACATATTTATAAATAAAAAATAATTTATAAATAAAATGTTTAGTACTATGATAAAAAACCCTAAAATTTACTCTAAAATTGATTAAAAATTTAAAATTTGACTTCTAACCATAATTATAAACGCAAAGATGAGGCCGGTAGTTTGGTGGCACGTGGCAGTGTACTGACAGATTAGTATCCTCTGACTTATTTCCCTTTGACGTGAATCGCTGAAATGAATCAGCAAATATATCAGTAATCTAAAGTTAGAAGGAATCAAGGAAGTAGAACTGTAATGCAATGCACCCCCGTCTCTCTTGTTGCAATCGATCGAACAGTCAGCTGCATCAAATAATCCTATTAAGCAGAGCTCATGCAGAACCGCAAATCGGCAATCTTGTCACTTGATATACTGCTCCACATGAGAACACACATAATAATTCACTTCACAGGCAAAAAAAAAAAAGCTCATTTCAGTACAGACATGATATGACACGATGGAATCAAAGCATGTACTGCAAAGTTAAGCAGTACCAGTAGTGCTCGTAAAGCAAAAGGCCAAAAACATGCATGTCGTCCTTTGTACAATATCAGGCCCAAAACACTAGTGTCCACGGTCACACATAAACATACATACCTCTCTGCAGTCTGCACTGCCCATAACCTGCTGCTGTATGATGAGGGATACAACACATGCAATTTGGGTTTGTTTTTTTCTCCCCATGATTTTTGTTTATAAAAATGATCCTGCTGTACTCTCGGTGTCAACAAGTGCGAGCATCACTTTCTCCACTTAATTTTTTCCATGATCAAATCCTAATCCCACAGCTAACCCCCCTTTTATTACCACGTCTTAATCCACTAGTCTGCTAGCAAAGTAGGTTAACTGGACAACTCTCCGGTACATTTTACTGGTAGTATCATACTTTGTTAATTACTTGTTTAGCAGTATTTTTTAATTTTATTTTTTTGCAATAAAGATCATACTAAAAAGGACGATACTACCCGTCAAATTTCTATTACACCTAATATTGTTAGTAGTATAATTTAATCAGTCGGCCGATAAAAATAGATCAATGGTATGAATTAAATTATACTACCAATAAAATGTACCCGAGTCAGCTCCAAGCTAATTAGCTAACTAATAAAATGCAGCTGCTTGGTTGTGCAAAGTATACTACTAGCTGCAGTACGAGATGTTGCTGTCTGATCTTGATTAGGCTGCAGGGAAGCAGCACATGGAGTTTAGCCTAATGGCCGCCTGTTAATCCTTGCCCCCCGAAAGAAAACCTCATCGCCATTGGCTAATGGAGGTCGGACTCCTGTGTTAACTACGTTATCTCTTCTCTTGCTGACACAGAGCCATTAAGATAATGAAACTGTTGCTGCCATCGTCGTCGCTGATCTGGGTCATAGACTTCGACGCCAACGCCGACCGTGCCGCCGGCGGCGGCGACGTACGGTTTTTACTGCTGAAAACTTCGCCGGTTTTATGCCGTCACTCCGCTGACCCTGACGCATTCCGGCATCAGCAAATGAGCAAGACGACAGCTGCATGGGTAAGCGTCGCGATGAAAGGAGACGTGTACGCAACTACGTGTCTCTTGCTCTCTCACACAAACACACGATCATACTTATTTATTATTGGCTCCCTACCTGAAAAATAATAATAACATGTTTACGGGGTTTTATTATTGTAACGTGTTAGAAACTTGAGCGGATGGTTAGGAGTATTTTACTTAATAACTGTCTAATCTACGAATTGATAATAATTTTTGTACCTTTTTATTTTATTTGGTAATCTTAACCACACACACAGAGAGTTAATAGTGTTCTTGCTACGTATGTACTACCTTTCGTATTAAAGGTTTTCATTGAATGTATATAATTTATACATATGTCTGTTCATTAGCATCCATATAAATTTAGGCAAGCTAAAAAATTTTACATTGTTAAACGGAGGGAGTATCATTCTAATGTAGGCTTTTATCCCCATTTATCTTTTTTTCCTTATGCTTATAAACTAAAATTTAAATTTTCCACCTTAATTCTAAAGTTTTTTATTGTATTTTATTTTTCAATATTGATTTTTAAATCGTTAAGAACAACCATATAAAAGTTATTCATAAATTATTTTTCAGTTACAAATATATCGTTTGGTTTTTTCCTTCAAAAAGCGAGGCCCATGCATATGCTTATAAGTAAAAATTTGAATTTTCAAACTTAAATTTAGAGTTAATTTTAGGGTTTTTAATTATAGTTTATTTTTCAGAATTTATTTTTATATCACTAAGAAATTTCATATAAAAGTATTATTCATAAATTATTTTTTATTTGTAAATATGTCATTTGACTTTTTCTCTAAAAAGGTCAAATAATAACTGGTGCTAGTTGTCTGAGATTCAAATAGAGCTTCCATTATCTCAAAAACACGCACGATCAGCTGATCAAATCTGCGTCTTGCAGTAGAGATTAGCTAGGGCCAGGATATATGGTATTCAGATATCGCATTGCGGCTGCATGAAACGATCATTAGACTGCACTGATCACGGCGTGTTCTTATCCTTTTCCATCCCTGATCTTGCTTCTGGTTTAAGACTCCAGGGACAGCCAAGATCGACGGAGCTCTCAGAAAAGGTAAGGTAAAAAAAAAAAAAACCGTGGGCTCTGAACTGAATCTCTGAATACTGAATGAATGGCCAGGCAAAAGATCTCTCCCTCCAAAAGCTCCTTTTTACGGATATTGTTAAGGTTTGCAAGAAAAGATGATCGTAAAGGCAGGGGAGGAGAAAAAAGAAGGAAGATGGCCATGGGCTTGCGTGACTGCGTGTCAGACTGTCACCAGTTCGTCCTGCTGCTGCTGCTGCTGCTGCAGCAGCTGCAGCTGATTGCCATCGGTGCCGACGCAGCTCCATGTCAGCCCCATGGCTCTTTCTAGTGTAAAGTCATCACCTACCACTTCTTGTTTCTGGAATGTGGCCATGCGCATCCATCAGATCCGATTCAGCTCCGAAAGGATCTCCTGATCGGTCTCTTCTCCTACCAAAGGGGGTACAGGTACAGATACAGCCTGTGTTTGAGCTAGCTCAAATTTTCTTCCTTTCTTTTAAATTCAAGTCCTGTTTAGTTTTCAAAAATTTTTCTAAAAATATCATATCGAACTTTTAGACATCTAAATAAAACATTAAATATATGTAAATATTAAAACTAGTTACACAGTTATGGAGAAAATAGTTAGACGAATCTTTTGAGCTTAATTAGGACGTGATTAGTCATAGGCGCTATAGTAACCAGTATATGCTAATGACGGATTAATTAGCCTCAAAAGATTCATCTCACGGTTTTCAGGCGAAATCTATAATTTGTTTTGTAATTAGACTACATTTAATACTTTAAATATACTTTAAAGTTAAAGTTATGATGCGGTATTTTTTAACTAAACAAGGCCTCGGTAATGTTCTGCTGCTACCTGCTGCCGACCGGTCTGCTCTCACTTTGGTTGGTCAGATAGATTGATTAATTGGGTACTTGTTTCTGAACAGATGGCATGGAAGTTTCAATACTCAGTAGTTTTCTTTGGAAAAAAATATTCATCAGCTGAATCTAGCAAAGCATTTATTTCCAATAGGGACAGTATCCAGTAAGAACAGTTCAATGAAAACCGCCAGGCCTGAAGATAATCAGGACATCGACAGAGGCTAGTCAACCAGAAGATTCAGAACGCATCTTGGAATAGAAAATGTCAGAGCTATTTACTGGCCTGCTTGCAGCTTCCTTTCACGAATTTTCACAGCTTTGAGACGTCGTAGATGTAAACAAAGAGGCTAACTCCGGTGCATATATTACTTATAGTATAATTTAATCTAAGTCGTTGATCTAATTTTATTGGACGGTTGTGATTAAATTATATTACCAACAATTTTAGGTGTAGTAGAATTCTGAGAGGGTAATATCATTTTTTTACTATGATAGTAAGTGGGTCTTGTTGGGTTTTTTTTATCCATGCATAATGTGATAAAAAATAATAAATACAAATATAATATTAATCAAAGTACGAATACCCTTTTAAATCAATGGACGAGATTAGTTCTACTGACAGGATTATACTACGAGTAATATACACCGAAGCATTACCCAAACATTAATGGGATTATGAACTTCGCTACATCGATGCGTCAGCATTTGTAATATTCACAATTTTAGTCATCCACCGGTTTAATTTCTTCGAAAACGACATGCCGTTTTGTGCTAACAAGGTGAAAAACCACTTGGTGCAGTAAAATATCTGCTAGCAGCAAGAACTCCATGCCATGAGATGATCAGAGAAAATTCAGCACAGCAACCATTTTCTGCAGAATTTTAAAAGAAGAAGAAATCTCCTGACTTACTCTGCAGCACAAGTTTCTTTCCTGAACGACATAAACTTCTTCCCCAACCGGCAAAATTTAAGTGCATTATATTACCTATCGGTAGGAGTTCTCAACATCATGAACGATTTCAGAAAGCAAAGCTACGAAGAGCCACACTCTTGGCTGATTGCCCCCAAAATTATTCTCCACATGCAGCAGAAGACAGAGAGAGAGAGAGCAAATTGAGTTTCTTGAGAAAGGGATGCCACGTTTTATTTTAATTAGGTCAGAGCCGGCCGATTGCGATATCTCGACCTCGCAGAGTTTTTGCAAAAATCGCTTTAGTTAGTACTAAAGCTCCTGCAGACAGGTACATATACACACACATTGGTAGGGGCCAAGAGGTTAAGTATTTGGCAAATCATTCTGGCAAATGTCGTCCCTACGCACTAATGCCGTCCTTGTTGCTCCTGTTCTTCCCTTGACAGCTAGTAGCAGGCCAACATGTCCCAAAATCCAAGTTATTTTCAAGTTTGGTCAGATGTAGCTTTTCATCCGATGTACTCGATTTTGTTGTAGTCATATTTAATTTTGACTGTTTTCTTTTTTCAGTTCAGCAGTTGCAAATTATTTTTGTAAGACTGTTACTCTTGCTGCTACCTTTTGATCCAGGTATTACTAAATGATTCATTGTTCGTAGAAAGATTCACACAAAACTTTTTCAGAAACCAAAATGAGGTGCTTATATTAATTTTTAGGGCACCTCGCTGCAAATTGTAAGTTTCTCTCGCTGCAAATTGTAAGTTTCTAGATTGACGGTACCTATAAAACAACAAAAGGCGACATTTTTTTAAGACTTACTCTTGCATCTACCTTTTGATATAGGTGCTATCATATGATTCAACATATACCTAGCTAGATTCTCAAAGAACTTTTTTTTTTAAAAAAAAGAGGAAGTGACCAACAAAATGAGGTATGCAACCTTTTGCCTCGCTACAAATTACAAGTTTCTTGATTGACACTACCTAACATACATTTTTAAGAAAAGTTTAATCTTTTCTTTTTCTGACTGGACGGCCACGGGTGTGCGAAAAAGGCATGAGCCGTCTAAAATTAACAGTTATATAGGGAACCAAAGCAGTTAGACCATGCCAAACTGCTAAAACCTTGATGACTGTTAGCTAGCTAGACAGTCAGGCCGGCGTTTGCATATTCTTCATATTCCTCTCTCCATCACGCTAACTAAACCCAAAAGATGCAGCAAACATATGTGAGAGGAGCAAGAAATGACTCAAAAGTTCACTTTGCAGATGCAGCATGTGATGGTCACCAGCTAAGCATCTCCAAATCATGCATGAAACCAACCTAATTAAGACATGGAAAAAGGGAAGCCCATTCATCCAAAGAAACCCCAGGAATAATCCCTGCCATTAACTCCACCGGCTTAATCAGGCTGATCATATGATAGTGATTAGTTCACCAAATGCTCCAGAACCAGGCTGAAATTCAGACCAGGTCGCCTGAACCGGCATTTGTCCGTGGCTGATATAATTAGGGCCTCCAAAAAGCCATATAAACGCAAAGATTTCTTTTTCTTCTTTTCATTTTTGGGTTTGCATGGTTTGGAGCTTCATGGGCAGCTCTGTTCTTCGCAAGGAATCTGACATGTAATCCTGTGTTCCACCAGTGAAAGCGACCAAGTGTGTGAGTGTGTGTGCCGTTGCTGATGCAGCGATGCTTGCTAGAGAGAATCCCTAGCCGATGCATCCATGTCGGTGGTCCATGCCTACTCGATCTTGTGAAAGAAACTGTGCCAAAAAGAGAGAGAGAAGAAAATGAAATGAAGAATATGTAGAGAGAAACAATTTTGTGAAACAAGGTAATCAGAAAAAAGAGAGAGAAATATCAGGAACATGCATGATAAATAATTGCATCCAACATCCATCGTGCAGAGAGCTATTGGACCAACCATATCTTATCTTTTTTTTTCTCTCTCTCTCTCTCCTCTGCGTCCGAAATTAGGTTTCAATTCATCAGCACTAGCGAGTGACACCAGAAACGCTGTCGCTGTTGGTAGTGAAGCGGTGATGCGAGCGCGATGTGTGCTAAATCCAGTGGAATCAAACGTCTTGTTTTAAAGAAAAAAAGAGCCACAGATTGTACAATGCCATGACCAAACTAAAGCTATGAAAGGAAAGCTTTAAACTTAGGCCTTGTTTAGTTCCAAATTTTTTTTTTCTAAAAACATCACATCGAATCTTTGGACATTTAAATAAAGCATTAAACATAGATGAAAAAAAACTAATTGCATAGTTACAGAAGAAATTTTGAGACGAATCATTTGAGCCTAATTAGTCCATGATTAGCCATAAGTGCTACAGTAACCAACCTGTGCTAATGACGGATTAATTAGGCTCAAAAAATTCGTCTCGCGGTTTCTAGGCTAGCCGTAAAATTCGTTTTTTCATTTGTGTCCGAAAACCCCTTCCGACATCCGGTCAAAAGTTCGATATGATCCCTTTAGCAAAAAATTTTGCACAACCCCTTAGGCCTCCCCTCTGAATTAAAAAAAAATATATTTATAGACGAATTCAGCAGAATTTGAATCCTACGAGATTTTTGCATCCCATCTTTTCGCTTCAGCTTATGCTTATAAGTCAAATTTTAAATTTTTTAATCTAAAATTTAGAGTTAATTTGGGAGTTCACTATTGTTTATTTTCTAGCCTTGACTTTTAAATCACCAAGAATACATATATAAAAGTTTTATTCGTAAAATATTTTTAGTTTATAAATGTGCTGTTTAATCAATAAGTCAAACAATCGCCCCCTTATTATCTAGTATTTGGCACTTTGGAAAGAAGAATTAGTGTAAGGAATTTCTTCGGAATGGTTCAATGCACGATGATTTAGGAGGAAAATTAACGTATGATTCAGCCTCATGGGAATTTTGGTTTGGGTCTATAGCTTTCTACACTTTTCCTTTTCTCCCTGTAATATATCCAAACAGTTAGTGATGCGTCTTTTCTATGTTTTTACAACTCTTTTCTACATATGCACTCTTATTAAAATCATGTATTTGCCTTGTCCCCGATTCATGCATTCCAAAGGATCCCAAACATGATACCACACCAATATTCAGAGACCTCTAGAATCTGGACTAACTAGCTGGCACATAAATCATTAGATTTGCACTACGAATCATTAGACTTGCACTATGTTTGCAGGTAACAACAACTGGTTCCAAGCACTGGCACAATTAGATGGCTCCCATCATGCTAGCAGAGCCCCTGCTGTTCTTGACATTTTGTCCCAGTGACCATTTGGCATATACTTATGCATTTCTGTTTCTATCCAGAAAGACAATTCATGCACAATTAACAAGAGAATCTGAGGGAAGCCCTCTTGTTTGTAAGACTGGCATGCCATGTGCATTGGTTGGTTGTGCAGAAAGGGGAGAGCTAGGAAGATTTCACTTGTCAGGTACACAGTAGTGATGTGACCTGTTCTTAATCACTACTATTAACACAGCATAATGCTGTCAGCCAATGGAGCCTGAATCCTGGATCCATGCACACATATATGCTCAAAGTGATGCTCTTAAGGAAAAGGTATTTAAACACCTACCGGTTTAGAGCTAACAACCACCAGCTCCTTGTGTTGAATTGAATAGTAGTAGTAGTGTAGTACTCTACTGTCTACTCAAGAGGGTTATCAAAGTGAGAGAGGAATAGTAGTTAGTACATGCCAAGCATGCACACAAGCCGGCAATGCTTTTTGAGTCATTGACACGGATGAACCAACAAACAAATTGCCATCTCTGATCTGATCTACCTAAGCACATTCCTTGCAGTGGAGGATGCCCCTACTTCCATCTATTGTCCTAATCACCAATGGTCAATTAACAACTAGCCAAAGCATTAGTTTAATAAGATACTAATTACTATATATATAAAAAAAGGATCTCCTACGGTTGAAGATCCATTAGCTAAGTTGCCCCTACTGATTTGTCCACCACTCTCCCATTAATGTCCCTCTCAACATACAATAATTAAATCACGATTAGATTAGTGGGGAAAATTTACATGTATTTAATCTTGCCATAACCCAGGCTGAGCTGAGCAAAGCATGCAGGGATAAATCATTGACATGTGGACAAGGCCAACTCTTTATATTCAAAAGCCTTCAAACAAACCGGCCAGCTTGGCATGACCCTAAACTCCAGCTAAAAGTTCACCAGCTGAGCTATCACATTAAAATTAATGATCATTATCGAGCAAACATCATCATAGAAAAGAAAAAAAAGATGACTAACCCATAACGATTAAACTAATTCATAAGATTATGTATGGATAGAGTAAATCTATGGGCATTGTCCCCTGTAAAAAGCATGAAAGCAACAGTTTTCAGCATCTTTGGGATGCATATATTTATTAAAATTTATGTTGATTCTTGAAATTGTAGCAGTATAAAAAAATATATTTATTAGTATAATATTGCCACAAAATAAACAACCTTATTAAAAAACACTTACCAATAAGATAAAAACAGGAAATAAACGCTATTAATCGACCACGAGACCGTCTTTGAGCACTAAGAAGATAATACAACTTTTATTGTTAATCTTCGGTACACCTTATACGCTGATCACACATGGAGAGGATATAGCTCCAAAACATGATGATAACTTTTCTCCATTTTTTTTATAAAAAATCATTTTACAATTGTTCCTATATTATAAAAGTTCAAATTAATTTCCATTATTTCTTATATGTAGAATCTACATACTAGTAGCTTATAAAAATTAAAAACACCCAAGTTTGCCGTCCTATAGGAAGATGCAGCATGAGAGCCATCCTCATTAAACGAAGAGAACTAGCAAGAATATTCTCCCTACAAAGGATAGAACCTTCTTTATCCATAGAAAATTAGTACTGGTAGTAGTTATATAATCTGCTATATATGTAAGTTTTCACCTTATACATAATGATAAGAGAAAAATATAATTGGGCGTGTCTCATTACAATTACATGCTCTAATTAATTAGAACAGTAAAAGAAAATAAAGAGAAAGTAATAAAAGAAAGAAAAAAAAAAGGCTCGGTGAAGGAGAGCTTTGACCTCTCCCATGGAGGAGAGTAAACAAGCTACTCTACCTCAACTACTACTTCTCCCGGGGCCCAAGCCTCTACCACAGCGGCCGGCGGCGGCGGTGCGTGGCTGACTGGCTGGTGGTCACATGACGCTGCACGCGTTGGGGTTCTCGTCGTCGAACATGCGGTACTCGTCCTGCAGCGGCGGCGGCGGCGCGTGCATCGTCCCCGGCGGGCTGTAGTAGTCGCGGTAGTAGGAGTCCGGCGACGAGTGGGGGTACGGCATGTACAGGTACGACGGCGACCACTGCTGCTGCATTGGCTGCGGCTGCGGCGACGACGGCGGCGGGTAGTGCTGCTCGACGGGGTACGCCGGCTCCGTCCGCGGCGGAGGCTGCTGCTGCATGGAGTAAGCCGGCTCCGGCCGGGGCGCGTAGTAGGAGACGCTCGTGGTCGGCTGCGCCATGTGGTAGCTCACCACCGGCTGTGGCGTGCCGTAGTACGGATAGGGGTAGTGCTGCTGCTGCTCCTCGTACGCGTGCCTTTGCTGCGGCGGCGGCGTGAACTTCAGGGACCGCTCCGTCGTCGTCGCGGCGGCGGGCGGTGCGTCGCCGGCGTCCTTGGGCTTGCTCTGCTCTTCCTTTGCTCCGTCGTCGTCATTGCTAGCCTTCTTGGCAGCTTCTTTGGCGGGCTCGGCGACGTCGTCGCCGCCCTTCGCCTTCGTCTCGGGCGCAGCCTCGCTCTCGCCGCCGTCCTTCTTTGCCTCGTCGCTTGGCTTCGCCTCCTCTTCTTTCTTCCCCGCTTCCTTCTCCGCCTCCGGCTTCTTCTCCGACTCCGCGCCCTCCTCCACCTTCTTCTCGGAGCTCTCGGCCTGCGCCTCGGTCTCCTTCACCGCCTTCTCCTCCGTCGCCTTCTCCGCCGCAGCATCGCCCTTGCCGCCGTCCCCGGTCGGCGCAGCCTCGGGCTGCGGGGCGGCCTCTAGCTCCTTGGCCGCCGGCGCCGGCGCCGGCACGGGCGCGACGTGCGGGTGCTGCCACGGCACGGCCTGCTTCCCGGACTTGTACAGCCTCCTGACGAGCGTGTCGCCGTCGACGGTGCCGGTCACCGTGACCTTGTGCATCGCGGCGTCGACCTTGACATCCTTCACGCCTGAGCACACAAAGACGAACCAAAACAAAATCAGCTCATCCTCAACCAACCACCAACCAGGGCACGACCACACCCCTCGATCGAACGACACCGCCGTCGCCGGCGCCGGCGCCGGCGAAAGAGCCGCACGCACGCACGCACCTTCGATGCCCCTGAGCACCTTCCTGACCTTCTTCTTGCATCCCAGGCAGTGGATGGACACCTTCAGCACCACGGTCTGCAGCTGCAACAACCACGACACACATCAGCAACGGACGAATCGAACACCCGCCATAATAACCCACCCGAACCGCCCGCTCCCAGAAAAACAAAAAAAAAGAGGTCAGCTGCTCAACCTGCTGCGCGGCGGACACCGCCGGCGCCGGCGAGACCGCATCCTCTGACGCCATGGGGGGAGCGCGCGCTCGATCGGTCACCGCTGGAACTCGGATCGGGTGGGCTTTCTTGGCGGGGAGGGGGAGCGAAGGCGGAGGCCGCGTCGCTCAACTTATACTCGGTGCGGCGAAGCGGGGGACACGTGGGGGGCTGCGGCCGCGCGGGTCACTGACACGTGGGGTCCGCCTCCTCTTCGCTACTGGAGCACCGGTGGTTGTTAGGACGGAGGGGGGAAATAGTCTACCGGGAGCACTGTGACAGTAAACAGTGTGGCCATGCTCTTTTTTTTTTTTGAAGGAAAAACACACGTTGCATTGTGGCATGAAAAAACCCATGAAATTTAATGGCTATGTCGAGGAGAGGCTGCTAGGTCCTGGATTTTAGGAAATTATGTACGAAGATGTGATGAGGTCATGAGGTTAGTTTCAACGCAACGAAAATGAACTCTAGGTAAAACGTGGGTGGAGAAAACGATGGTTATCACAAATACGTGACATAGGGGTTTTGTTTTTAGAGGTAAATTTTAGCCCCTAGTCACATCGGATGTTTGGACACTTATTATAAATAGTAAACATAGACTATTAATAAAACTCATCTATAATCTTGGACTAATTCGCGAGACGGTTCAATACAATGAACCTAATTAATCCATGATTAGTCTATGTGATGCTACAGTAAATATATGCTAATTATGGATTAATTAGGCTCAAAAAATTCGTCTTGCGGATTAGCTCTCATTTATAAAATTAGTTTTTTATTAGTCTATGTTTAATACTTCATATTAGTGTCCAAACATCCGATGTGACATGGAGCTATTTAATTAAACAACCCCATAGTTGGTCCTGCATATGTTTACTTGACTGTCTATGAAGATGAACTCGTGTAGAAACATGGCGAAACTTTGACAACGATGTTAAAGATAGCATCCTTCCTAAATTTCATATTATCATGTATGAAAATGTACGTGAATTCAATGAGAAACACGGATGAAAATAGGGGCTTTGGCATGAACGTGGGATTTACCTTTCAGATATATTCGTCTGATAAGATTGTGCTCGGAGACTTATCTATCTTCCTCATCGCCTAAATTTCCTCATCATTAATTGAAATGGATGGTATACCCTCCTCTCTAATCATTTGTTGTGTTAAAACCACGTGAGTGTTTTGGTAGGCCTCGGCCTCCTGATTCTTTTTAACCCAGGCAATACAGAGTCAAGTTATAGTCTGAGTTATTCAAAAATTTGTTAAATAAGTTAGGGTGGATCATGTT
The DNA here is from genome assembly GCF_000231095.2 of Oryza brachyantha. Classification (NCBI taxonomy): domain Eukaryota; kingdom Viridiplantae; phylum Streptophyta; class Magnoliopsida; order Poales; family Poaceae; genus Oryza; species Oryza brachyantha. The sequence continues at coordinate 11,209,333 of NC_023165.2, forward strand.
TATAACTGAACAAGAGGTATGGAGTTAGGTTTTACCTATTGCACAGGTTTTACACTAAAGTTGTCTTCATACATACTACCTTTGCATTTGCGTGCCACATGGTAGCCCTTTCCTTATGCCTTAAGGTGCACTCGTTTTTCACATGCACATTTTCCTAAATGATTAGTCGTGTGGGATTTTACAAATAAAAAGTTGTATTAAAAATATCATGTTTCTCCTATTTTATAGCTAATAATTAATTAATCTTGTGCCAATACCTTTCTCCATTTTACATGCAGGAGGGACGTGCTCCCGACCCATAAGAACTAACACAATCTTAGGCCGCGTTCAGCATGTGTAGATAAGTTAACTTATGCCCTGACATAGAAAACATAGTAATAGATTAGTACATAATTAATTAATTATTAATTATTATAAAAATATAAAGTAGATTAATATAATTTTTTAAAACAAATTTTCTATAAAATTTTTTTACAAGAAATACACCGTTTAGTAGTTCGGGAAGCGTGCGCGTGAAAAACGAGAAATGCTTAGTTAACTTATGAGGTGGGCGAACGGAGCCTTAGTCACAGTGTACCGTTGAAATGTCAATTCATATAAAAAACAACTTAATTAATAGATTTATGCAACATTTTTAATGAGAACTTTTCCCAAACAAACAATGACAACTTAGTCACACAGACAACCTAATATAAAATTCTCCATCTATGGAAACTTAGCCCCTCACAATCCAAAATTTCCTATATGGAGATTTAAACTCGAGACCTTGAGATGCTACTCATGTCAATACAATCACTAGACTATATGTCATTTCGCATGTTTGATCAACTTACATCTCTAAAATCATGTACCAGAGAATGTCGTAGGATGACAATTGATAAACAGCCACATCACTTTGCTCGTGCTTATAACTTAAATTTAAATTTTTAATCTTAAATTTGGAGTTGATTTTGGATTATATTGTCATAATTTATTTGTCAACATTTACTTTTAGATCACTAAGAAGACATATTCACAAATTATTTTTCGCCTGTATATATTTTCTAAAAAAACAAACTGCGGCCCCAAACCCCCAACCATTCAGTGGCTAACTTAGCGTACGTGATTAGTCTCCATATAGCATGCCTTTTGATTGGAACCTGCATGATTGGAACAATTTGCAACTCAATTAATTACGCAACACCCAAGATTTGCGAAAAAAAAAATTTACAGCCGCAAGTTTGCAATATGTAGACACATTTTACGTACCCCACATACGAAAACCAGAAAAAAAAAAGAGAAAAGGGGCCCACATTCCACTAGCTAATAGAGCTAGGGGCGATTACATCAGCTCTTCTAGTAGGGACCACGGGGGCCCATGGTCCACCTTCAGCTGATCTTGATGACACAAGCATCACACGAAAAATGGCGACCCCTCCAGCCCGGCACCATGGATGGATTGTGTGTGTGATGACACGGCGGACTGCACCTCATCCAGCGGCCATCTCATCTCCCACTTCACATGTAGCACAGCGTGTCTACGGCCTTCAGGTTACTGTGTCCCGTTTAAGAGACCTTCTCACGGTTGCATGTTAGCTAGGCATCTTCTTCGAGAGTTCTTTTGCCATCCTTGAATCGTTAAGGAGGTAACCGTTCATTAGCTAGCGACATGAAAAAATCATGTTGGCTTTGGGTCCACGCCCTCCTGTCTACGAGAAGGCTGGTTTGGCATTGGTTCACCCGTAGCCCTAGTTGCTATCCAGGGGACGTGGCCACCAACAGCAAGGGTATGGCGCTCGCGGGTACACGGCCATTGACGTCAGCACGATTTGTTCATAGGCCACGGGGACGCTGCCAATCGTGGTTTCTTGCTCAAGTCGTGGCCAACAATAATGATACATGTGAGAGCCTTGTCATATTTGAAAAATATTTTTTTCTTTGGACGAGAGAAAAACTCATGCTAGGAAGTAGGAATCTGCTCCATCGCCATGGACGGACCTCTCTGACATCGTGTTAGGAATCTCCTCTTTATAGTCCTCTAATCTACTCACTGGTTGCTATTTTGCTTGCAATCACCCTATGCCTCGTAGGTTCCCAGCCAGCCTCACCCATGTACCAGCACGTCGTGCCTCCCCGTGTCTCACCTTCAGCCGCCCCCTCCAGGCTCTGTCCCTGTGTGCTTCTCGGAAGCCACAACGATGAAGAGGGAGGAGGAGATCGTGACTTGGGAGGTCATGAAGCCGGCGCCTCCGGCCACGCCAGCCCACCACCCTAATGTACGTTGCTGTCGCATCCGCTAAGATGAGGTCATTACCGTAGCCACCTCATTGTTCTCATTGCCAGCTCACCCATGAGATGAAGAACACCTCACTTCCGATCCCCTCATCCAAATCTAGTGGCCCGATATCAACGTTGACGGATCTCGCTGGAGTGGCTAAAGTTAAGGCGCTCGGGATAGGGAGGGTGACAAAAGATGAAGGAGAGATCGGGCACATGAAGCATGATGTCGATGATGGTCTGTGGGTGTTGAATGCAAAAAGGCCATTGTACCCTTTACATGGTTGGGAACTGGTGGAATAAGTGTCATACGACCAAGTACCGATTATTCTGAGTCGTTTGATAATGCCTAACAGACAGTCACGATTTTGTTCCTCTTGGTATGGGTAGGCTGGGTATCTCCACATCGACCATAAAAATTCTCATTCTGTAATCTCTAGCTCTCTAAACAAGGAGCTTCTGGAAGTTTTTCAAACAAAATCTTTAATTCTTTTAGATAGCCTAAATTCTTGGATCCTTATTTATAGAATTTAGAAAATAAATTAAAAGACAGAAGCTAGAAAACCTAGAAAAATAGTTAGCTTTTTATTTACTGTTTCTCAAAATTTTAAACTCCTCCACACATAACATGTATATCTAACCAGTAATTCCTTTTTTTTCCCTTTTTACTCCTAATCCTAGTAGCAGCGGCGGAGGTCATGGGGGCTGGGGGGTCTTGAGCCCTCACTGCTGGTGACGATCCTATGGAAACCCCCCTAAGCCCCCTCCTAAGCCCTCCTATAAATTTTCTCGATGGTTTCGTGGGATGGGGGACTGAGTTCTTTAGTTCGTGGTTGGAGGCAGAAGATGAAGTTAATTGGACCGTTATGAAAAGAAGCCTAGCAAATTTGTTTTCTTGGCCTAGCTCACTTAGAACACAGCCATTAACATTCAGCCATCCATTTTCATCTGTTTCCATCCAAACCGTCCATTCTCGTCCCAATCCACACCCCCTCCCCACCACAATACCCTAATCCTCACTCACACCCACCCAATCTCAAGCGGCTGGCGGTAGACGATGTACGCACGGATCGGCGGAGGCGGTCGTCAGCTGGCAGCCGATGGCAAGCGCATAGGAGCGGGCCGAGCGGCGAGTGGCCTATGCACGCAGTAGGGGTCGGCAGCGACACGTGGCATGGCAGGGAGCCCAGCACACGCGGCACGGCAGAGGACGACAGGGACGCACCCTCACAGGGCAACCGGTTTGTTCAGCCCCCTATGATTTGTTTTTTTAGATCCACCCATACCTAGTAGCTCTCTCTTGGACCATGAGATGTCAATAAGGCTCAGACCACTGGCTAGTCTACACTGAACACATTCTCTGTAGTCTGTACTATAGCTCTTATTGCTTGCTAGTGCAAGACTGCAAGAGAGGTGGACAGATGCTGGATATGTATAATTGGAGTACTTGATAGGTGTCTTTTGCCCCCTTTCTTTTCTCTTTCATGCTGGCCATTGCCATCCCCATTCGTCAGCTAGCTAGCTAAGCTGAGACCGATCGATCGATCAATTGCAATTGCAATCGCAGGCGCAGTTGCTCACCTGTGGCTAGCTAAGCTAAGGGCCCCGTTGAGTTTGCAAAATATTTTTAAAAAAAATCACATCGGATATGCGGACATATATTTAAAGTATTAAATATAGTCTAATTATAAAACAAATTACATATTTCACCAAGAAACTGCGAGATTAATCTTTTGAGTCTAATTAACCCGTCATTAGCACATGTGAGTTACGGTAGCACTAATGGCTAATCACGTACTAATTAGGCTCAAAAGATTCATCTTCCGATTTACCCCATACTTGTGTAATTAGTTTTATTATTCATGTATAATTAATACTTTATTTAGATGTCTAAAAATTTAATACGATGTTTTTTGAAAAAAAATTGAGAACTAAACGGGCCTAAGCTGCATATCCGTGAGAGAGAAAGAGAGAAAGCCGGTTTAATCCCATGGTCAGTCTTGACCCAGATGGCGTTTTCAGTTCTTGGCAGATCGAGCAGAGGGACACAGGAGCAGCTCAGAACAGAGTTGTTTTCGCAGCCGCAAATCGATCGGCTAGGTTCCTTTTTTCTTTTTGTTTTCTTTTTCTTTTTTGTATCCAGTCTAGCAAAGCAGCTGGGCACTGGAGATCGAGAGATCGACCGGCCGCACGGCAGTAGGAAATGAGTGCTATCTTTGATTAGTTTTTGATCGGATAAACTGTCAGTTTCATCACCTGTTGATTATTCTGTTTTAGTTTTGTTGTGGAGCAACGCATGCATGATTCGATCTGGTCGATGCGGAAGAGTAATAATGCAGAGATATATATGTGTTTAATTAGTTGTAGTCGCGTGGTAGGAGTGTCACGCACTCTTTCAGCTCTTCTCACCAAGCTTTTGTTAGACGAAGATAAAATATTATTTGATTTTTGTGTTTCATGTTATAAACGATATAATTAATTGATATAAATTTAGAAAAACTTTTTTAGAAATGTAGGACCATCAATCTATATAAATAATAAACCGTTTAGCAGGCCGGTAAGAATACATAAATAATATGTGAGAAAATAACGTATCCTAAGTTTGAGAGGGAGAAAAAAAGAAAGAACAAGACTATATGCAAAATAATAAGATAGTCACTAACATACTTTTAATTATTTAAATTAAAAAATAAGATTGATATAATTTTAATTATTTTTTATATAGTATTACATTGTTTAGTAATTTAAAAAGTATACTAAAAATTACGAGGTGGGTTTTCACCGTGAGTCGTCCTCAGCCTTAGCTTAGGGATGGTTTCACTGTTCTTAATGAAATACCAAGATGTAATATATATTCTACCGTAAAACTTGCTCAAAATACTATAACATTTCATGTCCCTACGTAATTTTTTTAAAGTACCATAAAATTTCTCCTGGCTTCTACAGATAATGCCGGAATGCCCCCTTCATCCGTTCGCGCCCCCAAGGTGTGCTTTTGGGCTCATCGTTTCGCTTTACAGAGGATAAGCGAAAACGCGTTTTTACAAACGAAAAATCATAGCGACCCAAAAACAAAATGTGTAAAATAAATCAGAATGAAAAAACCATAAAATCAAGTTTAAAATTAAGTTGTAAAATTCAAATTTTGACTCGTAGGAAGTCGTAACTGCGAAACGATGAGAGAGACGGCGGCTTAATTGGTTGCTTTTGTGTGGGCCCTTTCTTCGTCCCCTGCGTGCTATCGGCGACAGAGACGGCGGCTTGGTTGCTTGCGGCGACGATTGGCACGTACGTGTATTTATACGTAGAAGAAAAATTGAAGCATTGGCAAGTGGAGTTCAAATTTTAATTTCTTCTTCTATTGTTTTTTTTTTGTGTATCGGGCGGGAGAGAACGGCACGCCTCTCCCTCTCCGTCTCTGTTCATGTGTGCGTGCTTGTCCTGAACTTATTTATGAAGGACGCATGCACTTACTGCTGCTGGTCCTGGTTGATCGTGACGTGCGTGTCGTCGTACGTACAAATACAATGCAATGCGCCGTATACGGATTAAAGATTGGGGTTACGTTTATTATACAGTAGGACACGTATAGATATAGGTCTTGTTTAGTTCCCAAAATTTTTCTCCAAAAACATCACATCGAATTTTTGGACACCTAAATAAAACATTAAACGTAGATGAATCAAAAAACTAATTGCATAGTTATGAAAGAAATCTTGAGACGAATCTTTTGAGCCTAATTAGCCCATAATTAGTCATAAGTGCTATAGTAACCAATATGTGCTAATGACAGATTAATTAGGCTTAAAAGATTCGTCTCGCGGTTTCCAGGCTAGCCATGAAATTTGTTTTTTCATTTGTGTCCGAAAACCCCTTCTGAACATTTGACGTGACACTTCTCCTAAAAATTTTCTTAATCTCGATCCTGCAGCCAAAAATATCTAAGTACGTTAGAGGGTTTTTTTTTAAAAAAAAGTTTGGTGTTCGACTTTATTTTGATTTAGGTTTGTTATTAGTAATCCAGAAAATCCTGATAAAAATTAGATGAATACTTTATGAATTAATAAGTCGGGACAAACGTAAAGAAAATTGAATAGTACTACTACTCGATGAGCCTGGACAAACCGTAAAACGTTGAATAGTCGTGCAGTGGGTCATTCCAATTCCGTCGTGTTGACCGCACGAGCGAAGCGGCCGCCGGCAGGGCAGCGTCCTGATCTGATCTTGGGCCGCAGCGCAGCCGAGCGGCGAACGAAACTGTTGGGAGTAATGAGCTAGCCGCCGGGGCAGGCAGATGGGAGAGACATGGGGTGGTGGCCTCCTCCTTCGTACAGGCCGGCGGCGGCGGCGGGGCGCGCGCGGCGCTCCAGCACGTTCGGCAAGCGGCCACGACGGGGACGGACGGGAAACATTCATGTACTTACAATTTAGCTCTGAGGTTGGCTCCAATGTATATTACTGACTGATAGTATAATTTAATTTATATTGTTGATTTATTTTTATTGAACGAATGTGGTTAAATTATACTACCAATATTCTAACAATATTAGATGCAGTAGAAATTTAAAGGGGGTAATATCGTCTTTTTTATCGTGATCTTATTATAAAAAAGCAAAAATACAAAACATTGCTAATTAAGTAATTAACAAAATAAAAAATATTATTTTCTACTGATAATATAATACTACCAGTAAAATATACCGGAGGGTTGCCTTTAGCTACGGAGTATGTTGCCATGCACAGTGCTGTGCCGAAAGGCAACCCCCGGCGCAGACCAGACTCATCTGTGTTCCGGCGAGGAGGGAGGAGACGTGTGCCAAGCTGCCAGGCAGTAGATCCATCCAAGCATCCCATCAGTTTTAGTAGGGATGATAGACCATCACCTTTTCAGGTCATAGCTCAATGATAGTAACAAATCTCTTAAATGATTAGACTATATATAACATATTGTTTTTAGTTCATTCTATTTACTGTTTAGTTAATGATTGGACTATATATTCTGCATAAGTCATAATATAGATGATACAAAATTATCTGTATCACCTTGATGTAATTGATAGAGTTTAATAAAACTTCTATTATTTAGAAAAAAAAATTGTTTGTAAAGCCATAAGTTAGTTATTAATTAGATGGTATATTCTCCACAAAAGATTATATATCAAAGGGTACATATATCATCTCTCCTCTTCCCATCTCTTGTCTACGGTCATTCCAAGTTCCATATGCCAAATCCTCTATGCGGCTAACATAACACCATTATGTATATCCTTAAGAATAAATTGCACTAGTTTGTAGTAATTTAGCAAGCGGATATATATATTATCGAAAGGATGGCACCTAGGATATTTTATGGTGTACTATTTCTGTGTATATGGTAAGTGCTAGTACAAGAATATCATAAGGATGTTGAGACAGAATGATTTTATACAAATTCTAACTCGGGTACGTAGTTATAGCACTACATCATGTTTAGCAAGAGAGCGGCGTTTTTACTGTACGTGGTACCACTCTAGTTTAATCCTTCACTATATCAACTTAGAACTCTGGTACATTTATGGGTACCAAGTTGTGTTTAGGTTTATTCCGATCAACTCGATGTAATTGGATGTGGCTTTTTGTTAGCTTGTCTTCATTGCAAACTCCATAGAATTGCTCCCTTCGACTCCAGGAAGGCTTGTATTTATACATATTTTCCAGAAATTCATAATTAATAAATATTATATCATGTCTAGCACAAATTTTAATTTAGTATTTTGTTATTTTAATACTAAAACTGCAACTGACAGTTATCAAACTATAACCGATTTGTTCTCTTCTTTTAATACAAGTTGCTACAGTTCAAAAGGTAAACCAACATATCTAATATAATATTACATTTTTTATTTATATATCCACAAAAGTAGCACGTTTAACGCAGGAGTTGTCAACTAGTTTGAGCAATTGGGCATATAAGGTTTTACCGATTGCATTCAAAAGTATGCGATTTTGCAAATTTAGTGACTCAATGCAATAATTTGGGGTTTCCTTTTCTTAAACAAATTATTTACTATCATGGATTATCTACTTCATATAAAAATACATTAAATTAATATTTTAAAAAAAATAAACGTAACCAATAGCTTAAAACAAGTGGTCTAATTAATGGTAAATAATTCTGTTTGGAAATGTGTTTTTAGAGGAGTGCACCAAATAATCCGTGGCAATAATTTGATGAAAAAGAGCATGCAATTGCAGCTAACCAAAAGAAATTCAAACTTAGTAAAATTTGATATATCATGTGAGACTACTGCAATGGTAGATTGTTTTGCTATTGCTGTCCTCCCACTACACATGGTTTATTATTATAGGGTTCATGTGCACCCTATTCAAAGCCCATTTGAATCTTCATGCTGTATCACAAGCCTAAAGAAAATGTAATCCCAAGTTGTGTTCCTACTTTCTTACCTTACGTGTTATTGTACCAATCATGCCAGATTGCCATGGTGTTGTATCCATTAACATATTTACCTCTTTTTAAATTGAACCTCTCTCTAGAATCTTCTGTAACACTCTGTTTGTGTTTGGTGTTGATGTGATTCATAACAATATAGTAACTTCGTTGGGTGCAACTGTATTAGACGTTAAGATGCTCCCCATGCATTATCTACTACCTAGGATGAGATGGGGTATATTGTAGAATTACGAATCTTCAAAGAAGATAAATGTCCTTCAATACTAACTAGCTATTCTTTTAGTGTAGTTTTCAAAGTAGAATATGATCTCCACAAGATGTAACAATCGTGAGAAAAATTATCAGCTGTGTACCATATTGTGTTCAGCCTTTTATTGTAGAATAATCTACATAGCTCTTCCGCATTTACTTGGCTATGAAATTGGACATAAAAAAACAGGCACAATTTAAACTATGCCCTTGTTTGGTAGAGACTAAGATTTTTAAAAAATAGTTGCTGAGAGTCTTAAAAACATTATTCCTCCAACTTCTGACTTTTCATTTTCTGGATTTCATACCTACTGATTATTAACCAAAATAATCTCAATTATTTAGGAAGCTAGGGATTCTAGAAGCAGTGGTAGCTGCCAGAAACTCACCAAATGGGCCCTAAGCCTTTAGAGCTAGAAAATGTCAGATATATGCAGTAATCATGGCAATAAACCGATGTACTCATGGTGACAACAATTACGCACATGCCAGAGCATCTTGTTAATAGTAAGCATTGAAGGGCACACATATAAGTTCTTTGCATGCTTGTCTTTTTTTTATCTTAATATCTAAAAAGCGCAGTCGTCTGTGCTCCCGTCATACACATACAATTAATGCAAGATGATAAAAGAAAATCCCCAACAAAAGGGGTTATCCATCCAATATTGAGAAAATTATTTATGTGCACATGGGTTCTTCTTCAATCTCTACTGTAACCCTCAGTTTTATCTTATCAATTACATGCCTTGAGCTATATTTGCGTAAATTGCTTGTATACATTTAAAAACTCACTCAATCTCTTATATATCATTAAAATTTATCCGATCTTTTATATATCCCTAAAATTTTAACTTGATCTCTTACTTGCCCATGCCGCTATATTTTCCTTCATTTTACTTGGTCAAATCAAATGGGATATTCACAAATAAAAATAATCTATAAATAACATATTTATATACACGTTATTACCAATCTACAAGTTAAGGCTGAAAATTAAACTAAAATAAAATTTACTCTAAATTTAATATTAAAATTTAAATTTTAGCTTACATATAAATATATGTAGAAGCGAAAAGACCGATGGTTCATTTCAATTCAATATTTTTTTTTTTTGCTACAACAAGCTAAGGGCCCCGCCCGTACGCGCCCGGACCAGTGCAAGGACCATACATGCATGCATCCTGCAACAACATAATACCGCTGCTACCAGAAGCCACGACGAAATTCAGTGCGATCGATTTGACTAATCCATCGGCTAAAGCACGGAATTCGTGCGTGCGTGCGTCGCGCTAAACTCATGCCTTTCTTTCTTCTTCTTCTTCTTTTTTTTTTGTTCCACGTGAGGATATGGAGACCGAGACTTCCCCTGTTCGTCAGCCGTCAGCTTTGAATTGAAAGATCCAGTATATGCTGGAGTATACTACACGTACAAAGATCTACTAATCTTACGTCTACCTCTATGATCATCCTCCTGATGTTATTCGTCGAGGTAGATGTCCAAGAAATTAGCACCGAAAACCTGATAATTAAGTTAATCCTGCATTCGACAGTTCCTCGACTCGATTTTTACCAAGATCCTATCTGTTGATCAATAATCCACCGAACGACGTATTAGAAAAAAAAGGGGTGATTTGTAATTAAAATATTTATGCATGTGTTCTTGGTAACTTAAAAACAATGATAAAAGAGAAACTACCATGAAAAAAACCAAAACTATTCTAAAATTAAGTTTTAGAATTTATAAATTTTACAGCGGCATATACTCCATATATTCATGTTATAAGTTATTTTGGATTTGTCATAAATCAAACATTTTAAATTTGGTTAAGTTTCTTTAAAAATGTCTAATATTCACACCATCAAATTATTTTCATTAAATTCACCATTAGCATATTTTTAATTATATTTACTTGATACTATATTTTTATAAATTTAATTAAACATTACATATTTAATTTAGAACAAACCAACATGTGAAAAATGAAACGGACAGAGTACACCGCAGCCCAAACCAGAGACGCACAAACACCAGCGCATGCAACCCCTCATACCGTGGAACGATCGATCGAGCGAGCGAGCGCGAGGGATAATTCGATCTGTTTGTTGTACGTACGCGCGCGCAGCACAGCGACGCCAGATTGCTTGCTGATGCCGCATCGCCGCGCGTATGTCATCTCGCAATAAACCAGCAACAGCTTCTCCGACTGCGAGAGCAGCAGCCGCAGCCATCATCACCATGCCTGTCCACCACCACCAGTGCACCAGCCGCCGCCGCCGCAGTCAGGAAAGCGGCGCGGGCCGGCAGGGCATGGGCGACGCATGGGTTTCCTCCGGCTTCACTAGCTCCCAGCCTCCCCACCGATCGGACGACGCCTTTTGCTTTCCGCGACAGCTGCAGCACTGCGCGAATACAAGTTTATGGGAAATGCCATTGTTATTTTTATAAATAAAAAATAATTTATGAATAAAAAATTTTATATTGGTATTCTTGTTATCTAAAACCAAGAATGAAAAATAAACTTCGATAAAAACTTTAAATTTAAAATTTAAAATTTAATTTTTATCTTATAAGCGTAATCAGAAACGAGAAGCCTTACCGTAAGAGATTCAGAATAGACCACACGCACGCGAATTCCTTCCTCACACAGTACTTCAGCGCGTGTAATGTAACACTAAAGCTTGGCTAGTAGATTGTTCTGTGTACTGTAGCCATTCAGAGGAGATAACTTTACGGCCAACTGATAGTTTCGAGCAACCAAGTTGCCCATGGTTTGCATTGCACACATGACACCGAGATCTGTGCTATCGGCCTATCGCCGAGGGCTTCGAATCAGCCGCCTGCCTAGTGGACTACGATTATCGTAGTTTTTCGATGATTTTGGAAAGTTTCTTGGGACAATAATCGCGGTTACCACGGTGACGAAACCAGCAGTTTTCGCAACCCTGCAAAACACATGCATTTCAGATATTCGGCGGAAGAAGAACCCCTAGCTAGATCCCAGTGTTTGGACTGAATTGATAGTTTTAAAGCTTTTAAATGAAATGGCTGGGTCATACAACTTGACATTGATATATCTACAAGCATACAAATTATCTGTCTATTATCATCACTGGAGCATTCCTGAGCATGCACGTAACTTAATTGACATGGCATATATCGGTGCGTGTAACGTGTGCAGCAATGCCAGCAATTTATCAAACCTATGATCTAAAGCCCTAAATTAAACTAAGGTGTAATCTGAAAGACCAATAGACGTTGATAGGTTAAGAGTGGAGAGAAAGATATATTACATATACGACACTACTGAAAGATCGATTAAGAAAGTCTGAAACGATTGCGTAACTGTTTGGCTTCCATGGCGACGTCAGAGCAATTAGTTAATACGAGAGCCAAACGACCTATTTTTGGAAATAAAACTAATTTATAAATAACTTATATATATATATATATATATTCTTGGTGATATAAAAACTAAGACTAAACATTAAATTACGATAAAAAATCTTAACATTTATTCCAAATTTAAGATTTAGAATATAATTTTTAACTTACAAACATAAACATAAAAAATAATTGGCACGATTCAGTTCAATTCAATTCATTTTTGGTCGCAACAAGCTTGGCAACGCCCGTACGCGCGCGGACCAGTGCAAGGACCACCCATGGACCGCTGCGATCAGAAGCCACGACGAAATTCATGCGTGCGTGCTTCCGTGCGTCGCGCTAAACTCATGGCTTTCTGTTTTCACGTGAGGATATAGAGACCGAGACTCCCCCTGCCCCCCTGGTCGTCAGGCCGTCAGCTTTGAAAGACCATACAGTATAAACTGGAGTACACTACAAAGATCTACTAATGTTTTAACGTCTATATAAACTAACATATTGTCCGTATGTTATAACAAGATTTTATTAAAAATATTATTACCATGTTACTAAAATGAAATTAATAAAAGTGATTTGATATATAAGTATTAGTTATTTTTGTTTCAAAAATAAAAACAAGTTATTGGTGGAATAGGTAACAAATTCATCACCACCCATCGTTACCCCTACTACTCTTTGTAAAAATATAGATACTTATTATACTACACTTCCCCGATCAGCCTCCTAGTGTTATTCGTTGAGTAGATATCCAAGAAATTAGCACCGAAAACCTCAAGGTACATAACTTTTTTAAGAGAAGGTACATGCCTGAGATTAACACCGTGAATCTGATAAATTAATCGTGTATCCAAGTGCTCCTTGGCTCGATTTTTATCAAGATCCCATCGGTTGATCAATTGCTGATAATCCACCGAACGACACATTGAAAAAAAAATGGTTTGGGATTAAAATATTTATATATAGGTTCTCACGACTTAAAAATAATGATAAAAGAGAAACTACCATAAAAAACCCAAACTATTTCGAAATTAAGTTTTAGAATTTATAAATTTTACAGCGGCATATACTCCCTCTATTCATGTTATAAGTTATTTTGGATTTGTCATAAATCAAATATTTTCAAATTTGGTTAAGTTATAAAAAAATGTCTAATATTCACACTATCAAATTATTTTCACTAAACTCACCGTAGAGCATGTTTTTTAATTATACTTACTTTATACTACATTTTTTAATAAATTTAATTAAACATTGAATATTTAATTTTGAACAAACGGACGTGTTAAAATGAAACGAAGAGAGAGTACATCACAGCTCAAACAGACAGTCAGGCACGCACAAACACCACTGCAACCCCCTCATCCCGTGGAACGATCGATCTGTTTGTTGTACGTACACGCAGCACAACGCCACCAGATTGCTGACGCCGCATCGCCGTCCGCACGCGCGCGCGCATGTCATCTCACTCTCACACTAAACTATAGCAACAGCTTCTCCGAATGCGCTGCGACGCCGCATCATGGCCATGCTCTGAAATGGCGGCGCAATTATGATATCGGTTACCGCTACATGGTAACAGGCTGGACGTAGAGATCCGGAACTTAGTGGCCGCAATTGTATTTAGCGGCCTAGCGAGCCGCAATAGCACTTCACAAAATGGCTTAGCAGACCATAATCACAATGAGAAGGGTCTCTCTCCGCCTTTCCGGTATATTTTACTGGTAATTCATCCATGATTTAAAAGGATATCTGGTAATCTGTTAATTAATTGATTAGTGTTAATTAATTGATTAGTAGTATTTTGTAATTTTGTTTTTTAATAAAGATCACAATAAAAAGGACAATATTACCACTTTAAATTTCTACTACACCTAGGCCCCGTTCGGCAAAGGGGGCATAAGTTAACTTATGCATGTACGAAAAACGTAGTAATAGATTAGTACATGATTAATTAATTATTAATTATTAAAAAATATGAAATAGATTAATATGATTTTTTAGAACAACTTTCCTATAGAAATTTTTTGCAAAAAAATACACCGTTTAGCAATTCGAAAAACGTGCATGTGGTAAACGAGGAAAACTTAGTTACCTTATGGGTATGGCCGAACACGACCCTAATATTGTTGGTAGTATAATTTAATCACAGCCGTCCGATAAAAATAGATCAACGGTGTGGATTAAATTTTACTACCAGTATAATATACCGTAGTCAGTCTCCAATGAGAAATATGTATGTAGTCCTAATTCTCAGCCCATTGCTTCCCTCCTGTCTTCTCGTATTCCTATCTAATCACATCATCATCACATCATGACTCTAAACACTATGTTGTTTGCGTGGTCCAGCAATGCTTAGTTACCCACGGATCAACGCCGACGGGCCAGCTGGACGTCAGGTAGCAAGCGGCGACTGTCATGGCTCGTGTTGGAACAAGACATTAACTTTTAACTACACATAAACGTCTAATTTATTTGTCATCTGCTTTATGAATGTGCTAGAAAGTCATTAGTCATCTATATATAATTAAATATGCTGATTATTAAATATCATTACTAGAACTTAGTGTCCGCTATTTACGATCCGCTACGTAGACCTCGATCCGTTACTGCTGTCCACCACCATCACCTCACCCAGCAGCAGCCGCCGCCGCAGTCAGGAAAGCAGCGCGGCATGGGCGGCGCATGGGTTTCCTCTGGCGGCTTCACTAGCTAGCTCCCACCGATCCCCCCCCTCTCGCTGAATCGGACGACGACGACTTTTGCTTTTCTCCAAGAATAATCGTACAAAATGATATCAAAATTTTAGTGTAAAATTTAATACTCCTAGTTATCTAAGGTATCAAAAAGTATCAAAATTTACGCAGAAAAAAATGATACTTTCTAACATCTTATTCAGGACGGTAAAATTGCTCTTCCTGAGATGAAAGGCAGAGAGCTGCAGAGCTACAGGGATCAGTACAAGTTTTCCTAGTTGTTATCATCAGATCGAGATTCAGAATTAGACCACACGCACGCGAATTACTTCCTCTCACAGTGCTGCAGCGCGTGTAATGCAGCACTAATAAAGCTTGGCCAGTAGATTGATCTGTGCACTGTAGCCCATTCAGAAGAGAGAACTTTACGGTCACCGTTAGTTTCGAACAACCAAGTTGCCCATTCACACATGACACCCGGCCAGGTTTGTGTTATCATGGAAGGCTTTAAAATCGTCGTTCAGACGAGGCGTGATTATCATGGTTTTGAATGTTTTTTTTTTTGGCCCCCATAATCACACTAAGCACCACTCGGCGACGAAACCGCTGCCTTTGGCAACCTTGCATCGCACATGCATTTCAGATTGGGGGAGAAGAATTAAGAACCCCTACGTAGCTCCCAGTGTTTGGACCGGATTGATAGTTTTAAAGCTTTTGAATAAACTGGCTTTATCACGCAACTCGACATTGAGATATCCATAAGCATACAAAACTATTTGTGTATTATCATCACTGAAGCATTCCTGAGCATGCACGCAACTTAATTAGCATGACATATATCGGTGAATGCAACGTGTGCAGCAATATATTAAACCTATAGCCTAAAGCCCTAAATTAACCTAAGGAGTAATCTGAAAGACCCATCGACGTTAAGAGTGGAGACAAAGATATAATACAAGATTGTAATTAAAAGTCTGAGACGAGACGACTACGTAACTGTTTGGGCTTTCATGGTGACGTCAGAGCAACAAACCACTAGTAGCTACTCTAAGTAGCCTGCTGCAGAGATGGAAAAGAGAAGATTTATACATTGCTCGCCACGAATTGCGGCTCTTGACGCTATATTATCTCGCAAAAGAAAAAAAAAAGTCGATCTATGGCTGCTTTGGTGGCTTCCTTCTCGATCGCAGCCACTGCCTGTGTAGCTCCTCCTCATCATCATTACGCGGGTTAATTTCGTTTGATATGGGACAATGTAGTTGATATGTATGTATTCTCTCTCGTCCCAAAAAACACGGTACGTGATGTATCCCTATTATAAATTTAAGAATAATTTTACGGTACTTAAGTAGATACTAAAAGATACCAAAATTTTAGTGTAAAATTTGATACCTTTGGATACCCGGGTACTATGAGGTACTCTCAAGAACTATAAAATTGCTCTAAATTTAAACATAATCTATTCAGATTCATTATGGTAAAATATATCACATCCAATATTATTTTTGGGATGGATGGAATACTGCTCATGGATACCAGCAGTTTGGGATCATGGGATGGATGGTTAGAAATTAATCGCAGTGGCACATAGGAGAGAACTGTATCTGAACTTTATCCTCAATCTCACTTTATGAAGGTCAAATCCTGAAAATTAATCAGGTTAATTAATTTACCTCTGATCACTACAACTTTCATTAAGTATGTGTATGTACAGATGTCTTGGTTGGCTTGGCAATGGTTTGGGTGGTTTTTCTTCTCTGGTTTAACTGAGCACATTGTAATTGAATAAACCCTTGGAGCCATTTCTTTTTTCCTTTCTGAAAGTTTGGCGAAAAGGTGTCGTAGTTGACTGATATCAGGATTATTTGGCCTCCCCATTTGTCTCTGCCGGCTGCTTTCGCAACACATGTATCTTATTGGTCTCATCACCTGTTTAGGATAAGTCATTAGGCAGAGCATATATAATGGTATGCCTAGCCTAGTAGGGTTTGACAAAAAAGAAAAAGAAAATAATTAAAGTGCTATTAGATGGGAGGAGGAGATCAGATTGATCCATTCACTCGTACTGGGATCATGCACTGTTGCTGTGTCAGGTGTTGAGTAATAATCCAATATATATATTTAGTCGATCGTCTAGCTCGTGACTGATCATCAGGTGAGCTGATGGCGTCGCTAACAGAGCTGTCTTAGTTAACACGGCTGTTGTTTTTTTCTTCGTCCAGATAGCGGATGTGTCACATCCGACAGTCTTGTCATGTGTTAATTCGATCGATGGAGAGGAAAAAGAAAAGAATGGCAGAGAATGATTCCAATTGCAACCGCTCATGATTGCTCGTACGTGGGACGCAGGTATATAGGCTGCTTTTTCTATATTATTTATGTTTATTATTAAACTTATATTTTTAAAATATATACAAAAGTTGATAGTTATATTATTTATACCATGAAATAGCGGTAAAAAAAACAACAACGCAGCCATAGCACTAGTGTAGTACTACCTCTGTCCCATAATAACCTCATTTTTCATTTTTCCGTATCCAATGTTTAACCATTCGTCTTATTTGAAATTTTTGGACAAGGAAAAACGAAAAATGAGGTTATTATAGGACGAGGTAGATCCAAAATCAAATGCCTGGCGTATTGAATGCTCTCACTCTCGTACAGGACGTGACGTATGCTAGCTCATGCAAGATGCAACTCGGTGCTTTGATTGATTGGAAAACGCCGCTTTATCCGATCCAAGGAACAATTCTGAAGCTAGCACCGTTCGTAGCATCAACGACGCATGCGCGACACGATCAACTGAAAGCGCAGGAAAACTTACGTTTTGAACCGAACCGTCTGCGTGTACCTCCTGTGCTTGCTGGGCACACGTTGTTCGTGCCGTCGCGTGCAGATTTAACTTAACCGCGATCTTCTTTCCCCCGGCGAAACGCGCGTGGAGAGCAACGACGGGTGTGATGTCTATATTGCGGGCCACTCGACGCACGAAGGACCTGGATCTCTCGCGTGTGTGGGCTGGCCCGACGACAGCTAGGGCTCCCCTACTGGGTAAATTTTTTTGGGCCGCCCATCGATCATCCTATTGACCGGTTGTGTTTCGGAAAATGTTAATTTTAAGTCCCTAAATATGTGGAGAGTTTTATTTGCTGCCCTCCAATGTAGAACCGAGTAGGGACCATGGATGACTTCTCAGCTGTTAAAAACTGGACTAATTTACGTTCCTTGGTGGTATTGAGAGAAGTTTCGAACGATGTGACCGTTTATGTGGCATTTTGACATGTTTTCTACGTGGCAATTACACGGCATTCTAAAGTATAAGAAAAATAAATTTAAAAATTAAAATAATATTCCCTCCGTTTGATAATGTAAGACTTGTAATGTTTGATTATTTGTATTATTCAAAAAAATTATAGAAATATCATTTATTTTGCTTGTGACTTACTTTATTATCAAAAGAACTTTAAGCATGACTTGATATTTTTTTAATATTTGCACTAAATTTTTGAATAAGACGAATGATTAAACGTTGCAACCAAAGAAGTCAAATATCTTACATTATGAAACGGAGGTAGTAGGTTCTAGATGTCTGACTTTTTGAAAAGAAAATAAAAAGATAATTGGGCCCACATATCATCCTCTCTCTCTGACCTCCGTATTCTCATCCTCCTTCCCGCTCTCTCTATGCCCCCTCCATATCCATCAGCGGCCACCCTAAGGGATGGCGCTGACTACACCCTCGGGGACTTTGACTCGACGACAAGGGGGTGACGGCAACGAGAGGAAAATGGTTGATGGTGATGTGGGAGGCCGACAAGGAGGGGGTTGTGACAATGGACGAGAAGATGAGGGAGTCAACGAGCTCAAGTGTCATCATGCTCGAGCGACGATGGTGGAGGCGAGGAGGGAGAGGGGAAACCTGCCACCAGCCAGGATGAGCTAGAATTTTGTTCCATGCAAACAAGATCGCCGCCAAGTTTCTAGCTTGCAGGGCATATCGCTTGGATTCGCTCGCCGACCACACTGCCCAGATCCACTCAACTGTCGTGGTGGCGTGGGAAAAGGGAGAGGAGGTAATGACGACAATGGCTTGCTTGCCATACATTACCAGCTTCATCACATCTAACCCCTCTTTTGCTCATGCCATCGCCGCTTAGGTCTCATGGTCAAAAGATGCTAGAAACTTGGCGGCCATCCTGACTCCTTTGGCATGTCCATCTTCTCCGACCGCCATAAAGATGGTGGTGGCAGTGCTCGCTGCGACTCCTTTACCCCCCGAGGCAAGCGGGCACATAATGCCAAAGATAGTCAACAATGACAGGTCATCCTTCTCCATCGTCGCCTCTGTGCCACCTTTTTCTCTGTCACTGGAGCCAAGATGGGGCTCTAGTAGAACTCATCCTAATGAGGTATTAGTGGCAATGGTCGTCATGCGTGCACACCTGCGATGGTGGTTCTCGCCTGATGAGGTAGTGGTGAGGCGTCAGTGGCTAGGAGAAGATTGGAGGGGGGAGGAGGAGAGGAGGGAGGGGTGGCATCTAGGCCCCACGTGGGCGAGAGAGAAGCGAGGGACTTACATGTGGGCCTAATACCTTTTTATTTATTCTTTATTTTCTTTTTGCTTTTCAGCAAAATAAGTCATCTATACCGTCGGGTGACCTAATATAAACGTGTTCTGTAAATTGGAGGGGCAAGATTTCATGTATTGCGATTAGGGGATGTGATTTAAACTTGACAACAATACGAGAGGCCGAAAGCCTTTTTTTCCCTTAAGTTAACATCATGTTCTCATGATCCAAGGCCATCAGAACATATTCCCATGTCCTAAACTGTTTTAGAAGGCCGACATGAGTTGTGCAGGTTTGATCGCCCAGTCTGGCTTTATCTCTGGGCCGAGAGAGGGGATCTCTGGATTGGGTGCTCCGCGTTTGGGCCAGAGACAGAGCTAACACAATATTAATGTATCAAGTATTTGCTATGAAAATTTTCTTGTAAGTCATACAAAGATTCAAATTTCATCGCACCCCACCTGCTGTCGCCTGTTGGTTAGTCTGCAGAAATTTCGTTGCTTAGTCCATCACAAATTTTTAATAAAATATTTAATGCATTAGCCTATAGGTATGCACAACATGTACGTGTCGTGGATACAACGTGGATGCTAGCGGGGCTCGACTCCATACCGCGTTTGGGCTAGTGGAGTCCTCTGTTCTTTCAATGTATTGATTTAGAAAGGATAAAAGCATTTTACGTTATTCCTAAAATAAATAGAAAATATTTTTTGTGAAATATGTTACCATTAGAAAATATCCACATCAATTTAATTTTATGTGGATATTCATCTAGATTTCATTGATTTTTAATATTACGAAGTTAAGGGGATAAATTGTAAAACTGTCCTAGAAGCTTTTATAAGTAATAAAGAGACTTGAGGGTGTCATTGGAGTATGTTTTAAACCACAATCCTAAATTCTAATGTTACTGGATCAATCCCTATACTGCTATACATATGCATGCACTTAAGTCGTAAAAATCATTTTCCTATAAACATCATGTGAACCCATAAAACACAGATATGTAATTTTGTCTAGTTGGCTTGGATAAAAGTATGTTTAACTAGAAACTATAATTGCTCGGTTGACCAGTAGACTTATTCAAAACCGGTCAACCGGTTACCGTCGCTTTAATATTGTAACTTTGTCTAATTATTATATCGTCAACCTTCTAACTCGGGGAGAGCCATGCCTAATATCTCCTCAGTTTCATATTTTAAGTTCGTTTAGGCTTATCCGGATTAATCCATATAATCTGTATATATGCACATATTCAATAGCATCCTCATAAATCTAAACAAAGTTTTAAAAAAATTACATTACAAAATGAAGGGAATATGTATTACTCTACTTGAAGAAGAACACGTCGTAGGATGGTGGAGTTGTAGGTACATGACTCTACCTCGTAATGTTTAAGGTGGCTTTCAACACAAATTTAAATTTACAATCGTCCTTGTCAAGATAAAAAGGATATGCTGCTATTCCCGTGTCTCTGGGCATAGTGCCTGCACGTACGTTTGTCCTGTGATCGAAAGAAAGAAACTAATGATATCCAGTTGACAATTCACCTCTTTTGGCCAGCCAATACCGGGTTCGGAAGCCGCGGCTCGGCGGCTGGCACCAGCAGTTTTTGGCAACCACCGTGCCATATATACATGATACTGCGGAATACGGGATATCGCCAAGTTGGGCCAAACGTATGTGGTTCGTGGGCACACTTTTTATCGCCGTTCGTATTCCTCCGCTCCGAGGGCTTTAACTGAAAGCGTACACAAAGCAGCTTTTCATCATATTCTTCTGATCGGTCCAAGATGGCCGGCCCCAGCTGCGGATGTGAAGCAGGGAAGGTTGCGCTCTGTTTAATTGTTGGCGCTGACCCACCGGGTGAGGGCTGGAACGAAATAAATAGGCGCGACTCGTTTTTCTTACTTTTGTTTTAAATTGAATTTAGATTGGCGTGCATGTCCGAGTTTAGAATCCTATCTTTGTTCTGAAATATATGTATTTTTATTTGTTTAGTATGCATTAAGAAGAGGTTAACAAATTCACTTCTAAGTATTTTTCAATTTTGAATTGATTAGATCTCTTCTAAGTGTCTGATTGATTCTATGATAGCTGGAATAATTAAAATTATAAGAATATGTACACAAATAATTATATTGTTGTATAAATTTATATCTTACAAATAAGAACGAAGGGAGTAATTTAAGATACATAGATACATGAGCTAAAGTGCAAATAATTTCTACGCTAGATACTGGGCACCCCTTATCCTAGGTAGCTCTGCCCCCTCGTGGCCATGCCGCCATGGTACATCTGAGCTAGAGGTGGCAACGGAAACCCGGTCACCAATTTCCTGTGGTAAATTCACCCATTAAGGAATGGGAATGATTGATGTTTACTACCGAATCAAATGAGCGAAAACTCATCCCCATCGGGGATGGCAGAGGCAGGGACGGTGCAACATTCTCCGTCCCCGTTTCCCGCGGTAACCCGTTTTGCACTGTATAGGGACTAAATATAGATTTTATATATGGTTTGGCTAAAAAAATAAAGCCTAATAACCATAATATATAAGGTCTAACCCTAGTCAGTCAACACTCCAACTGTCCAGCACTAGCTCCGCCCGACGACCGCCCACCCGTTGCACCAACACGCCGCCCCTCTCCGCCCGGTGGTGTGCCGCCCCATCAGCGACGTCCTTCTTGGCCGACCTCCACTCATCGACGCCAACACCGATATGTGCCGCCCCCTACGTCAGCCGCCGACGCGCGGAACTGACAACGCGCCACCCTCCTGCGCCCGATCGCCCCACTTGACCGCACCCGCTCGTGGCTCACCGGCGTCGACCGCGCCTGATCTCGCTCGACCGCACTTGCCCGTGGCTCGCCGGCGCCGATCGTGCCCACCTGCGTCGACTGCCCGCTGCCTTACCCAAAGGTTCGCTCGACTCGATCCGACGGTGACAAAGCAAGGTGAACGGGGCTGGGGATATCACGGGGGAAAATATTGATCGGGGATGGGTTAAATACAAGTCTCGTTGTGGTTGGCAGGGACAGAGACGGAAAAATTTTATCATCATGGAAACAAGGACGCAGTAGTGATCCCCATAGTGAATTTTCCGTTGCCAATCTCTAATCTGAGCAGCCTAGCAACTTGCATTTTCCCTTTTGCCAATTGCGCAAAGTTGAAAACCGGAAAGAATATTTAAAAAACGCACTACCAGGAGAGAATCTAGATGACCCTCGCACGTGGATTTTGAAATTTCTTCCGGGACAGTCCTAAACTCCATTAACACTTTATAGGAATATAGTGGCAGCATCATATTATCCAAGGAAAAAAAAAGTGGCGGCATCTCTTAAGCAGATAAAAAGAACACACTGATGTCATGCTCGCCCTCGCGTGGCAGATTCTTCGAAACACCGGGATTAGGGATACTATCGCAACAAATAATTCAATTTCTGTAGGCACGAAAGAAACTTGCTTGATGAGGAGATCTCTTACTGCGCTCTCGTCTTCTCTCTTCTGTTTATACTTATAAGTCAAAATTTAAATTAATTAAGCTATTTTTATCGTATTTTATTTTTTAGCATTGGTTTTTAGATCAATATATAAGAAACACATATAAAAGTATATTCGAAAATTATTTTTTATTTGTAAATATGTCATTTGTTTTTTCTCTAAAAAGACAAATAGTCACCCTAAATCAGTAGGCAAAGAAAGAAAGAATTAGCTTCCTCCTACTAAAATACTATACTGCCCTTTAATAGTAAGAAATAGATGGAGCGAGAGATACGTAGGATTAAATAGGAAGAATATTGAATAAAAATTTATTGATAGGACAAATATTCATAGAATAGTACTATAAATAATTATGTTTTAGAATACGATTTAATGATTAGAAATACTTATATTTTAGAAAGTATAAAAAGGGTTCCACGAATCAGTATAGAAATATTCTTTCTAAGTTACTCTAGTTATTTACTTTCACCATAAGTACAACCTCCTTGGCCTAAATTTAAGCACATGGAGTAGTCTAAACTTAAATCAAAGTTGAGTAAAGCAAACAATTAGCATCTTTCTTATTTCGTTTTAGTTGCTCCTCTGACTATCAGGGTTTGAATCTTGGTGTCCACAAATATTAGTCATATGTGGAGACACAGTAATTTACTACTTGTCTCTAATTCTTTGAGGTGTAAGCATGTGTATTTCCGTTCAATAAAAAAGGTTAATAAGATGAAACATGTGTGTTTCAAAATCGTGTAAGAGCAGGTACAATAGCAGGCTATAGGCTGGCTGTAAACATATTTTAGTGAGATAAGAGAGGAGAGAGAAAATGAGTGGGATACAAATTTATAGTCAGCTACAGCACAGACTCCAACACGCAGTTTGTGTATGATAAGTGGGACATGGTAATATATGTTTTATAGATATATATTGTATGAATTGATTATTAGATTGATAATATATAAATTGGAGCTAGTAGTTGGCTATACTATTGAACTTGCTCTAAGGCGTCCAAACCATCGTAGTTTTAAACAGAAGTCGTAAAGTGTTGAGTAGTCATTAAGCGTTAATTTGAAAGAATATAAGAAATTATCTATACCTAAAAAGATTGATATAATTATTTAGCCTCATTGGGTTAGCCAGCCGGTACAAACACGGATCCAACCACAAATCTGAGGATTGAGAAGAGCTCGTTGTCTTAATTTTTCCCTTTATCTTTCCCAGGCCATTTCGTTATACCTTGCTCACTCCCCCACCAAAGTTGGGGGACAGAGCTCCCCGGTGGAACCGTCCATGAACCTGTATGTAATCGAAGCAAGAAAAATTATATATATATATATATATATATATATATATATATATATATATATATATATATATTTAAATATATAATTTCTAGCCGTGTAGATCCGAAAGCTAAAGATTGGGGAAATAAAAAGCGGCAATAAAAAACACTAAATTAGATCTGAACAAAGTTTTGGAATTTCAACAGCTGTACGGGTTAATGGCTTATTCGGTTTAGAGGAATTTTAACCCAAATAAATAGAAAAAGTGGACGAATAGAAATGTAGCAACACCAATCCATAGCATTTTTTTCCAAAAGGTTTGAGTGGATGAAAATTTTTCTATATTTTCTCTCCATATCTTGTAGGAAAGAAAATTTTCCTTTGATTTTTCTATGCTTCATTCCTACAAACAGAATGGCTTTTAAAGAAATTTAATTCTTACAAATTGGATCCTTTGTTTTTCCTTCAAAACGAATATGCTCTAAAAGGCTACTAAGATAAGATGTATTGCTAAAAATAGCTATTTTTAGCTAGACAAGGTTACTAGTTAGCGTATGTATACGTAAGGCGAAAATTCGATATAAAAATACGTAAGGCGAAAATTCGATATGAAAGTCGATTCCCGATTGAGGGGGACATGGAATCCATGAAAAGGGCATCTGTTAAAGGGGTCAAATTAAGTGGCATCATTTAATTAATATTTTTTTTACTTATGAAAGCTGTCCTTTGTTTTTGTGCTGGAGGGTTGTGCATGAGATGGGAATATGTGACGGATCATCCGCGGTATTATTTGATTTTTTTTTCTTTAGAGCTAATGTAATAACAAGCTATAAACCAACTATAATATATAATATATAGAACAGAGAGAAAGTAAAAATAAAATGTATTGGTTCTCATGTAACAAATCGTTATATAAACACTGAAAGGTATATGTATTAAATACATATGTAATAGAAAAAGAGATTTTTTTGAACAATAGAAAAGGAGATTAAAGGAAAAAGAATAGCATTAACAACATACTTATAATGCCTTGGGCTGTTAATCCGTACTACTTCAGTATAAAAGAATGATAGCTATCATTCTTTTTTACGGATGCAATAGCATTTTAATTCGTGTGCTGTAATAACCACGTACAGGGTTCACTTAACCGTTTGAGATATCAATTCCATCCCGCAGTGGCGATGTGGTTACCGTGCAGTAAGCACTGAAACCGTAAAAACCATGACAAATTCAGAATTCAAAGTTTTGAATCCAGTTTGACACGCTAAACGAGGTATTTTGAAACTAAAAAGGAAAAAATTTGGGAAAACTTGTAAAACATAGTAAAATCCCAGAAAGTTATGGAACATTTAGGAACAGTGTAGATAGCTCTAGAAAATTAATGTAGCATTTGATGAATTTGTTAACATACACTTTAGTATATTTCTAAAGTAGAAATAACATCTCAACCCCTTTTTGCATTTTTCCCTAATTTTAGTGGAGTCCCAAAATATAAAGTAAGCTTTATTACTTTTATAAACTTTATCCACTATATAGCTATAGAAATGAAGTGCTAGTTATAGAAATTTATTTGGTTTTTTAGTTTTTTTTTCAAAAACAAATAATTTAAATAGAACTCATCAAATCAAATTTCGCGGTTACCGTTATTGTCCCCAGCAGAGACACAGCTTGTTTCGCTAAGCCTGGTTCCGTTTGCAATTTTTTTAAAAAACATCACATCGGATATACGGACACACATTTGAAGTATTAAACGTAGTCTAATTATATAATAAATTACAGATTTCACCAAGAAACTACGAGACGAATCTTTTGAGCCTAATTAATCCGTCATTAGCACATGTAGGTTACTGTAGCACTTATGGTTAATCACATACTAATTAGGTTCAAAAGATTCGTCTTACAATTTCCTCCATAACTATGTAATTAGTTTTAATGTTTATATATATTTAATACTCCATTTAGATATCCAAAAATTCAATGTAATGTTTTTGGAAAAACTTTTTGGGAACTAAACTGGGCCTTGTTTAGTACCCAAAAAGTTTCTCCAAAAACATCACGTCAAATCTTTGGACATCTAAATAAACCATTAAATATAAATGAATCAAAAAATTAATTACACAGTTATGTAAGAAATCGCGAGACGAATTTTTTAAGACTAATTAGTGCATGATTAGCCATAAGTGCTACAGTAACCAACATGTGCTAATGACAGATTAATTAGACTCAAAAGATTCGTCTCGCGGTTTTCATACGGAATCTGAAAATTGTTTTGTAATTAGACTACGTTTAATACTTCAAATATGTGTTGAACAATTTGATGTGATGTTTTTGCAAAAAAAATTTGCAAACTAAACAACCCCTAAAGCGAATGCCTTGTTTAGTTTCCAAAATTTTTCTCCAAAAACATCACATCGAATTTTTGGACATCTAAATAAAGTATTAAACGTAGATGAATCAAAAAACTAATTGCACGGTTATGAAAGAAATCTTGAGACGAATCTTTTGAGCCTAATTAGCACATGATTAGCCATAAGTGCTACGGTAACCAACATATGCTAATGACGGATTAATTAGGCTCAAAAGATTCGTCTCGCGGTTTCCAGGCCAGCCGTGAAATTCGTTTTTACGTTCGTGTCCAAAAACCCCTTCCGACATACAATCAAACATTTGGCATGACGCTTCTTTAAAAAATTTTCTCTATCTAAACACCACCTAACCAGCTCTCAATGGAGAATTATTTCCAATCGATTGAATAGTTCATGGAATGTTGAAACATTAATTTATGATGTGATAGAAAAGTTTTTCCAAAATTTAAGCTGTACGTCCTTTTGCCTTTTGCCCCCTAATTAATATCCCTGAGCTGCTATCTGATTCAACACGACATCATATGGGCAATGCATAAAAAATTCGCCAGAGAACGTAACGTGGTAGCGTGGAAATGCTGAACATATTGTGGGGTGACGTTAATTAATTATATTTTATCTGAAAATAATTAAAATAAAAATATGTGATGAGAGAACATTATTTTTACACCACGTTACTCTCTCCGTTTCACAATGTAATTATTTCTAGCATTGTCTAGATTCATATAGATGCTAATAAATGTAGACATATATATAAAATATATACATTTATCAACCAATGAATTTAAATAAAATCAAAAATACTTACGATATGAAACGAGGTAATACATGAGAGCTCACATATATGAATGCACATCCTTGTACAAACTAGCTTAAAGAAGCAGATGCTGGTGACATATACGTGAACTCGTCGGATTCCTATTAAAACCTCACGTGTGTGTGGGCATGATGACTTGTTAGTACGAGGATTTGCAAAAGTGGTGTTTCCCAACTAGATCTTTGGAGGATAGATTAGTATATGTACACTAATCAATATAGTGCAGAATCTCGTGGTGTATTGGCCAAATTTAATGAAAATCCATTATCTAAAAGGTCGAGAATCTTGGCTGGCCAGCCAAAATATCACCATCACATAATCCCTACCACACATAAATCTGGGAAATAATAACCATGTAGATACAGTCAAGTTCGGTACGGTACAAATTAAGCCAAATCTGACGATATACATGATATATTCGTGTGATGTCACCTTGCACGTACGCGCGCAGATTAATAAGCAGGGTTAACAATATACCTGTGCAACAACAGTACAACCCGGTGGCAATTAATGCCCACCTTAATTAATCTGGTACATGAGCACGTACGTACACAGCACGATGCACGCGCATATATGCTCTCTACTCAAAACAATACTCCAGTCGACACTGCTCGTACACACACAGACACGTGACCAACCTAAATCATCATAGTCGACAGTACTGCTCATACACACAGTGAAAGCTATATAATTAATTGAGTTAAGTAGAGGCTTTAAATTAATTAAGCCCCACACATGCATACAGGCACACACACAGCTAGCCATGGTAGTGAGAAAGAGTTGGATGGATCAGTTGCAGGTGGGGAGGTCGACGACCTTGAAGTGGTCGCGGTTCTTGAGGACGACGTCGTACATGTGGGTGGAGCGGAAGCGGGAGAAGTCGCGCGGGAGGGAGATGAGGTCGGCGCCGCCGTCGCGGCGGTGGAGCTGCACCGAGGCGCGGTCCTCGTAGTAGCGCTCCCACCCGAGCCCCGCCAGCCTCCGCTCCAGCGCCTGCAGCGACGCCATCGTCTCGTTCGCCGGCACGTACACCAGCCTCCTCCTCCCCGCCGCCCGCTCCTCCTCCAGCTGCATCACCCCGTCCTTGAACACCCACACCCCCGTCCCCGACATCGCCTCACCCACCCACTACTCCGACCTCCTCTCGATCGAGCTAGCTAGTCCTTCGTGTGTAGCACTGGCTAACGTTGTCGGTGTGGTGGATCGGTTTATATAGCCGCGCCCGCGACACGGTGGTGGCGCGCGGGGGCCGGGCCGTCGTTCGTTCGCTCGCCTGCGTGCGTGTGCGCCGCGGGACACGCTACTGTGCGGTGAGTTGAGGTTAACGAACGTACCATGGGTGGCTGCGTGCGGGCTAGATTCAGTGGCACGGCGGGGGCGGTACGGTGTCCCGGAACCGTGCAGCGGTTTGACCGATGCCGGCTTGAATGCGTGGTCGCGCGCGCGGCGATGTGCTGCTGGTGCGTGCGTGCGTGAAGGGATAATATAGTTAACGGAATTGTGTGCATGTGCGTGGGGAGGGTGACCCGTCGTGTCGTGGTGAGAAATTATGGCGCACGGTCGGTCCTACGGCCTACGGGCGGGTGAGCTGGATAGACAGGTGAGGAGGAGCTCGGCGGTGGTTGATTGAAAAAGTTCAAATGATATAATTATAAATTATAAATTATTTTTTATATATAAATTGCTAAAAACTAAATTATGATAAAAAAAATTTTAAAATTAAATCTAAATTTAAGACAAAAATTTAAATTTTAACATATAAATATAAACGGAAACGAAAAAAAGAGTGTGATCATCAATGGCAGTCATCAACGACTTTCGCTGATTTTAGAGAGGGGCAAGGCCAGCGAATCCATCAAGATAGAGCAACTAACGGTGTCCTGTGGTGATCGACCGTTTTTTTTTAATCGTTGACAATAGCTATTAGGACATAGGAAACTGCACGATCAGTCCGACGGGTGGCTCCACCACTGACTAATCATATTATCGGTAACAGCTTTATAGCACCGTACTGATAAATCATTATGGTTGGATGCGATTTTAGTGAAAATTGATATGTACATAAACGAACAGTAAAAATTAACCAAACCTGCGGGGCATCATAAGCACAAGAGGGTGCTCGGTAAAATGAGCAAATGTCATTAGGTCATTTTTAAGCTCGTAAGATGAACGGATTG
This sequence comes from Oryza brachyantha, assembly GCF_000231095.2. Lineage (NCBI taxonomy): Eukaryota > Viridiplantae > Streptophyta > Magnoliopsida > Poales > Poaceae > Oryza > Oryza brachyantha. Next base: position 11,239,067 of record NC_023165.2, read on the forward strand.
CCCATATTAGAAAGGAGATATATTTGCCCATTAATATTATCACATAGTAAAACCCTATGGGGAATCGGGTTTCACCGCTTTTGCAAGTTCTGTTTAATTTTGTATGCTTGACAACTATATAAAACTGGGTTCTCTAGATACCCCTCTCCAAATGTCGCTCCGTCCCTGCCACTTTAGGAGCATTGCAACGACTAATCTAAATTTGATCATCCATATTATTATTTAGATGGTCATTTAAAAATAAATTCTCTCTTTGTATCAGATATCACTTCCACTGAACATCCATGTTACACTATTCATACATGTTTTATTAATATTTTGTAACCAACCCATCTCATGGTGTTCTTGCTCTCTCCTCTGATGATTGGACGTTGAGATATGGAGTGAGTGAAGAGGATTCCAATATGTATGATGCTCTAGTTATGAAGAATGAGATGAAGTATTTGTTGTAGTAATTTTTATGTCTCACATATTCTAATTGCAGTATCTGTTGATAATGCTATAAGATAAGTTTGTGCCTGCGTTGGCAAGGGAGGGTTTCATTGGGTGATTGGGGTCGCGTTCGACTGTACTATATGTTACCTTAGATTTTCTTTTTTTCGCACGCCCACTTTCCGAACTGTTAAACAATGTATTTTTTATGAAAATTTTCTATAAAAAATCATTTTAAAAAATTATATTAATCTATTATATATATTTTTTAATAATTAGTAATTAATTAGTTATATATCAATCTATTACTACGTTTTCCCGCTATAACTAACCACCTCGTTCACCCATGGCGAACACGGCCTGGTCAGACAGGGGGCAGGGGTTGGGGAAGGATGCAAAGAGGGCTCGACAACTGTCGCTCACGAGGAGGAATAGCGTCCATCTTTCATAGTTCCCACTGCGACCGCGCCAATCATATCGTTGGTCCTTCAGTATGATCAATCCACGGGAACGTTGGCACGTACTACGTAGGTAGGTAGCCACCTCAACGGCAACAATCATGCATCCATAGAAAAGCCACCAAGGAGAGAAGAGATCGGTCGGGGTCGGACCCCGGCCTCGAGCTACCATCGCAGTCACTGTGCGATAATGTGCCGTTTGGCTTCAACGTGCCACGATGGAGAGAGTATGAGAAATTTCGCTTTTTGCGACTCATGCCAAGCCCTGCGCCTCCTCGCGAGGGTGAGCGCGTCTCCGCCTCAGGCGGCGAGGCACGTACGAAGGCATGCACTGTGACAGCTCGTGCCTCGGCGTGGTCCTTGGGAGGAGAGAGAGGAGCTCGGCGTGGTCCTGGAGAGAGAGAAGCGCACGCGCCAGACTTCCGCCACGCTCCGGCGCACCCCGTCGCCTGCCTGCTGCCGACGCCGACGCCGCCGCCTACGGACGCATCCGCTGCCGCCTACGGACGCATCCGCTGCCGCCGCCGACGCCCCTCGCTCCGCCCACGCTCCGCCGCCGTCACCAGGGGCCGCCAGGGGAGGGAGGAGGGAGCAACGGGGAGGGAGAGAGAGACTGGAGACGGGAGGGAGCGCCGCTGCCCCTGGCCGGCAGGGAGAGAGAGAGGAGGGAACGGCGGGAACCGGTGAGGGGATGGAGCGCCGCCATCCCTAGCTGGTGGGGAGAGAGATGCGGGAGCGACGAGAACCGACAGTGAGGGGGAGATAAGATGGAGTGACGATGAGGGAGAGAAGCGCGAGCGGCAGTAAGAGGGGAGAGAGAGGAGGGGAGAGAGGTGAAGAAAAAATTAAAGGTTGTGGGTTCCATTTAAAGTTATTGTAGGTTACATTTTAATTGGTTTGAACTATGATACTAATAATCTATGTGATACCTAGGGAAGTATCCTCGACTGTTGTGAATGGCTTTAGATTCCCTACACGGCATCAGGGTTCAGGAGGCCGGCCGGGCGCGCGCCAGACAACAGCAGCTGATCGGTTTGCTGATTTGGCCGAACAAAACAGCAGCAACCTGCACGCAGCAGCAGCAGCAGCAGGAGCGGTAGGCCGGTAGCCGCAGCCCGCGGCGGGCCGGTCTATTCAATCAAATTCCACCGCGCGCGCGCAGGGCCGGCCGGCCACCCGGCTCAGGCAGCCAAGCCATGCGGCGCACTCGAATCCGTACTAGGCCTTACTTCCGAATTTTTATCCAAAAACATCTCATCGAATTTTTAGACACATAAATAGAGTATAAATATAGATAAAATCAAAAACTAATTACACAGTTATAGGAGAAATCGTGAGACAAATATTTTAAGCTTAATTAGTCTATGATTAGTCATAGGTGCTACAGTAACCAACATGTACTAATGATGGATTAATTAAGCTCAAAAGATTCGTCTCGCGGTTTCTAGGCGAGCTGAAAAATTCATTTTTTCATTCGTGTCCAAAAACTCCTTTTGACATCCGGTCAAATGTCTGATGTGCCACCCAAAAATTTTCATTTCTCCAACTAAACCCCTAAGGCCGCGTTTTGCAGCGGGGCCCAGCTGGCCCGGTTTCCTGTGCTGACAAGCGGAAAGGTGTCGCGCGCTGGACCATATTGACGATGCACGTACCAGACTGACGATGCACGTCTTTGGAAAAAGCAATTTTTCGATTTCCGTGTTAATGGTTTGACAATCGTAGTTATCAGGGCATTTCTAATGCTCGAAACTAAAATATGTCAAGAAACTATCTTCTACGATACAACTTTTGTATCTTATTATCACATGATACACTCATCTCTCTCACAACCAATCTTGTTTTATGTGAAGACACTAGTTCTTAATCTAAAACTAGTTTTTTTCATTTTTGTCTCTCTCCCTTTAATAAATAACCTGTCACATTAACAAATTGTTTATGTGGCATAACAATAAATACAAATAGAAACTACCATTTGGTTCTGCATTATGACTACCCTCATCATAATTACGATAACCGTAGTGGAGAAGTCACCGTTTGGATGAACCCTAATAAATACTATACTTTTTTTTAAAAAAAGTAATTAGTGGTTTAGGCGAGAGAGTAGCTGAGAGGTATGATGTGCAGAAATTTAAATGAAAAGTGAGAATACTTTGTTATAAGATGAAACTTTAGAATGTCTTTTATATATTTCGACGGTGGGGGTACCCTTCGTTAGAATATACCATACCCCTGCTACTGCCATCTTTCTTTTTCTTTTTCTAGAAATGAAGAATGTATATACTCTCTCCAAATAAGAATATAATCACCATTTTTGAGATATTATGATCACTAGTTGTGGATTGGTTGATGTGAGGAAATATGTAAGAATGTGATTATATTCGTGGACATTCTGAATAGTTCTTAAAAAGACTCCAGTGGTGCTTATATTTCTAGATAGATGTATGACTTTCAATCATAGACTAATATAAAAATATGCTAGAAAATACATGCGAGCGTAAATAAATGTATAAATTGAATGCCACGGCTGAAAGGAAAATCGTTTGAGTAGAACCACAAAAAACCCAGTAATTCTGAATATGATAACATCCCCATCCGTATTTATCTTTAAATTTCCAATAAAACAGCCCATTCCATATAAATAAACACATGGATCCAGACCAGAACGGAATGTTTAGGTGCACACGAAATCTGTGATCCAAATGGATTGGTGTGATTTTCTTCCATGCCTCCATGGGATCAAAATTATATACGTAAAATTCAGTCACATTTCATTTGTTCCAAAAGGGGTCATAGATTGTTTAAGAACAAAAGTTATAAGGTTATATTTCTCGTAAAACATATCTTCGTAATATGCTTAAGATTTTATAAACTTATTTGTCAAAAAGATTAGTTGAAGTTTAAATATAAACTATATCTAGTGAAAAATATTACTCGCTCTAATTTTATTTGATGTCATTGACTTTTGGATCTATTTGTTACTGCTCGTATTATTCAAAATTTGTATGCAAACATGCAAAATCATTAGTCATGCTTAAATTATTTTAAGTAATAACTCAAATCACAAAAACAATTAATAATTATGTAATTTTTTTAATAAGATGAATGATCAAACATAGATCCAAAAATTAATTGTTTTAAATAAATCAAATGGTGTTTAAACATAAGATAACATATATAGCTATAACGGTGTTTTCGTTGACGCGTCTGGGGTGGTAGATGGAATGGTAGGACGCACCGACTGAAAAGTGTGGCATGTTAGGGGAGCATTTCATCAGAAATAGTACACTTAATTCCGGTGAGATCAAAATTAAAAGGCAATCGATCGGTTATAGGTAAATTTCAATTACAGTTCGAATCTTTTCTGTGCGCAGGAAAAGGAGACAGAGCTCACGCCAGCGTTATTCCGAAACAAAGTTCAGGTTCATTAACGAGCCGGCAATTGTTCTTAATACTTTAATTTATCGGTATTTATCTTTTTGCTTTCTGCTTATAAGCTAAATTTGCTTTATGCTTATAAACTAAAATTTAAATTTAAAGCTAATTTGATATTTTCCATCGTATTTTTTATTTTATAGACTTTGTTTTTGATAGTTGAGAATACATATATAAAAAAATTACATTTTTTTCCATTTGGAAATATTATGTTTACCTTATTTCCTAAAATTGCCAAACGATCACCCCTACACAAAAGCACAACGCATACATATTTGAGCAATTTCATAGATTTAAACATATTATATAGCCCGATCAACTTTAGAGCCTCAGGTAAGTACGAACATACATGCTACACTTTAGTTGCGATTACGACAAAAACAAATATTCTCACACTTTCGAATTTGCCTCATTTATATCACACACTCATCAAGACGGATCCAATAATCAAATAATACAGGTGGTTACTTTTTTTCTTCCTTCTATTCATCTTACTCTACATAGTGACCTAACGTATTGGGGTTGAAACCCATACAACCAGTGACGAACCTACGTTTCCCTTCCCGGGGTCCTCGGACTCCGGATAAATTATCTGATCCTTACTAAATTATATCATATTAATTAGTATATAAGTATAAAAATTAAATAATTAGTACGTATTAGACTTCCGATAATTTATATTCTGGCTTCGCCACTGCATACAGCGCCACGCTAGACCAACCTCTCCGCATGATGCATTTACAAGGTGTCATATGAGAATGTACGGAGAGCGGGGCAGAGAAACGTGCTACTAGCAGTGATCGAATATTGGTGACAAATTGGTCACCAATCACCGCCACATTCACATATCACGAACCACATATTGGACATGAGTGCATGGCCACTGGCCACGTAGCCGAATTCCAAACAATCCAAACTTAACCCTGTTGTCTCTGGGAGAAGTATCGAAAAAAAACCACGCAAATGTACACAATCGTACCGTTCTCTCTCGATCCATTTTCAATCTTTTTGTCGTGCCTGGCATGCGTGGTGTACAACGTAGGATCGGCCTAGAATCCATCAAATCTAGCTAAGAGCAAGTATAATAGCAGACTATAAGCCAACTGTAAATATGTTTTAATGAGATAAGAGAGGTGAGAGAAGAGCAGTGAACTATAAATTTATAGCCAGTTGCAGCACGGACTCTAAGACAGTATATGACAAATGAGACATGGTAGTATATGTTTTATAGGTAACTATTGTATGAATTGGCTATTAGATTAACTATAAATGATTTGGAGATAGTATTTGACTATACTATTGAACTTCTCTAAGGGAGAACACGGAAATGGTTGTAGCATCCATCTTTTCTCTTTTGTTTATGATTAGCAGTTAAAATTTAAATTTTTAACCTTAAATTTAAAGTTAATTTGAGAGTTTTTTCACTGAAATTAAATTTTCAGTTATGCCTTTTATATCATTAAGAATACATATACAAAGATTTACTTATAAATTATTTTTTTGTTTGTAAATACATTGTCTGGATTTTTTTCGGCATGACCACCCTCAAAGACGTATGAGCAGCGTTGCAGCTTGGAATATCTCAATAGCACCCAGGTCACGGGTGAGGGAGTTCAATTCGCAACAGCTGATCACTGTGCACTCTTGTTTTCCTCCGTGCATATAAATGATATTGTGAAGCTAGCATACACGAAAATTTTGATAAACAATGGGCGATTGATGTAGTCTTGGAAATGGATAGAGAGTAGTACTAGCTACAATAATTCCTATGATTTACAATCGATTTGGGTGCTCAGACGGATTACAATCTCATCCGGTACACTTGTGCTCCGACGATTCCTTGCACTTATTTTATTAGCTTCATCTTTTCATTTCTATTTATACTTATAAGTTAAAATTAATTTAAATTTTTAATCTTAAATTTAGAGCTGATTTTGGGTTTTTCGTAGCAATTTATTTTTCAACTATTGTTTTAAATCATGAAAAACACGTATATAAAAGTCTTATACAAATATATCGTTTGAGCTTTTTAATTAAAAAAACAAAAGATGAGGGCATATATATTTCATTGCAAGTACAAGTGGTAGTTTTACTTTATGAATCAGCAGGGACAATATATATACATGACAATTGAATTAACATATACTACCCATATTTTATGATACCCATATTTCATATCATAAGACTTTCTAGTCTTGGCTATATTCATCAATTGATAAATATATATAATTTATATATATGTCTGGATTCATTAGCATCCATATAAATATAGGAAATGCTAGAAAGTCTTACGTCGTGAAACGGATAGAGTATTTGCCAACACAGTAATAATTGTACATTTATACATATATGCGAGCATATTTTCAGTTGGATTAATTTCAATACGATTGACGGATTGCCACTGGCCTGGGACTCTCTTGCTTGTGTTAAGATAAAGCCATCGAGAATGCACTCGTGATTTGTGCGTACATGTACGTCTTCACTCTTCAATGTAACTGAAAAATAAATTTATACGGATGACTATTTATACCTTTTCTGTATCAACATGTCACCAGCGAGCACACATCCATGTGCTACGTTAAAGGTGAATTAAGCTCCTCGTTTAGTAGATTGTACAAGTATAATAACTATATCTCATAATATAATAGGTTCTAGCACTATAAATACATAGCTAAAATGTTTTATATTTTGATAAATATAGGAAAAATAATAACCGTGTCATTATAATTTTGCAAAATTCGAGATATATCATTCTGACCAATATATCATTGACTTATGTGGACTCTATATATATCATTGAGATATCAATAATATATCTTAAACTTTATAACAAAATTATAATGCTCCGGTTACAAATTTTCATACGATATAAGGATCGGGAGGAGCTTTGAGGACGATCGATCAAGATGGAAATATTAAGGCCCGTGGCCATGCAGAATGGCTGCACTTAGATGGCAGCTAGCCAGTGGACCTCTTTAATCGTGCACACCCCGGCCCATTTGTGTCGTCGTGTGGGTGCTTCTGCTTCTGGCCTCACCTCTTCATTGCTTTGTGTTGGGCTCTGTCTGAAGGATTCCAACCTTTAATTTGTACTTGCCCTTCTCCCATCAAGGCATTGGGTTTTTTCTTTAACCGATGTATACTTCGTACGTTTCTACGGGAGAACTGTGTGGTAATATAGATAATATAGTAGATATAAATTCTAAAAAAAATTCTTAACTACTATATGATATTTTTCATGGGTTTATATGTTTTTGTTCCTTTATCAATTATTCTTAGGTTATAAATGGTTGGGTTGTATGGTGTATCTTTTGGGGAAGAGATATAATTTACACTCTTAATAAATCATCTAAAGGCTGAAAACAGTTGAGGTAATGTGAAGAGATGCAATTTACACCCTTGAAGTATCGATTGAGATGATGTGACTTAATTTATACCCTTGATGTATCATTCTAAGGCTAAAAACAATTAATATGATGTGGCTTCATAAGAGAAGGGAGAATATCATTAACTTTATAGAACTATAAAGTAGGGATTAGAAGAAAGCCTAGGCCTTTTAGGGAAAAAAAGCAAAACAACTATTCGTAAAAAAATAATTCGTGAATAAAACTTTTATATACATGTCCTTAATGTTTATAAAGCAAAATTTGAAAAATAAACTATGATAGAAAAATTCCTAATCAACTCCAAATTTAAGTTTAAAAATTCAAATCAAATATATGATTTACTGAATATATTTTAAGATTAATCTATCATATAGTTTCCATGGATCCAAATTAAATATATAAGAAGTTATTTAGGTAAAAAAAATTGATCTTAGTTTCATCAAAAGGATAAGTATCGTGGAACCAGTGGAGCAACTACTTATAGGATTCAAATTTGTTTTTTAAAAAAAGTACTTCTTCACATATCTTCTTATCAAAGCCAATCACAACCCTCACCTTATTTATTTTTTTTACATGCTTTTCCATCTCAACCAACTACAACCATTCACATTCTATTTATTAATCTCCTTAAGAAAAATATATTCATACTTTTAGATGAAGAGACTATATGGTAAATAGAATATGAAATAATAAGTGGCTTATATGGTACTACCGGTCTCCTGGCAGAGGGGGTACATTTTAAGACTCAATATTATTATTCATATAGACATATCAGGGAAAGTGAAACTGGTAATCACGTAAGAACGAGATATCAAACAACACAACAGCATCCTTTCTTAAAAAATAAGGATAAGCGAACTATTTATTTTAAGGAACACAGTATAACGCAGACGCTCACAACGCACGCAAACCCTACCCGTAAGAGCATCTCCGAAGCCTGATCAGCCAGCATCCTTTCTAAAAAATAAGGATAAGCGAACTATTTATTTTAAGGAACACAGCCTGATCAGCGGAACCCAGAACCTTAGAAAATCCTTAGAAAATTCGCTCCAACCAGGACCTTAGGTGCTACTAAGGCCCTTGTAACCACTAGGCTACAGGCCCTTTCACAGGATAAGCGAACTAAGAAAGCAGTCCAACAGGTAAACAAACTACATTATTGGATGAGGTTGGCTGCAGTGACGCCATGATGACTATATCCACAAGCCTCTATTATATACTCCCTTCGTTTTTATAACGTAAGATGTTTGACTTTTTTACTTGTAATGTTTGACCATTTATCTTATTCAAAAAATTATGAAAATATTGTTTATTTTGCTTGTGACTTACTCCATCCGTTTCATAATGTAAGACTTTCTATACTTGCCTAATTCATATGGATGCTAATGAATTTAGACATATTATATATATATATATTATTTATGAATTGATGAATTTAGACAAGGATATAAAGTCTTACAATATGAAACAAAGGTAGTACTTTATTGTTAAAAGAACTTCAAGCACAACTCGTCATTTTTTTTATATTTATACTAAATTTTTTAATAAGACGAATGATCAATAAAAAAGTCAAACATCTTACATATAAAACGGAGGTAGTATAAGCGCACATACCGTTCAACTGCCTCCATACGAGCAACACAATTCAACATTTGCTGCCAACTTGCAAATTTTGTTTTTGCATCACCAGACTCAACAAAGGATTTTATGGAGCTTTTTCATCAAATCCGAGGAGCATAAATTGCAATGTTGACAACAAAGTTGCGTTGGTAGTCTGTGCTTAACCTGGACGGAAGCCTCAACATGAATACTGCTGCAAGTAACAATTGCAAAAGGAGTTTCCAAAGGCTAACCAGCCTTAAAGTTGCAAGGGTTAAAATAGCGGCAATAGAACATTTCTATATTCCTAATTTACAGAATGAGTTTGATGAAGAGTTGATTTTGAAGTGCTTGAGGTAGATAAATAGCAAAATCAGTTGACACAATGCTCAATCAATGATCTCCATTGAAAATCAAGTAGAAAGAAGTCACAAGCGTGCTATGGCCTCACTAGCGACATGCAACCACCAACCGCACACGATAGCATGCAACTGTCGCCGCCACACAATCATACTATGTGACCAGATTTACATCCTGTTATCGAGCCCACAATTCATGCTATGTACTTTTTTCGGTTGTCACATAAGGTCGTGCTATATTATCAATCTTATTTGGATTCTCTCGGGCTCTAAGGGTATGAACAATACAGACCACTCGTAGGAATGGTCTTAACATGCCATATAGTTTGAGACTACTCTAAAGCCACTAGCTCTAAAGTGAAAGCCACTCCTTAGTGCCTTTTGCATTTCATCTCTTCCATATTTTTATCAACTCCTAAAATATTTTATTAACCAAATCACATGAATATTTTGTATTTAGACCCGGTAATAAAAAAAATAACTACATATCCACACTTCAATTCATACAGACTTGTTGACATCAAAAGTTGATTTCTGACGTGTCACACGCGAAGGCTTGCAAGTCAATTTGAGACCGCTTCAGTGCAGGACATAAATTCTCAGAAAAAGTGGGCGTGCCAGTTAGTTTGATCCTAAAGATATAAAAAAACATGGATAAAATGTTGAACCTAAAGATTCTATCGGTTAGATAGTCGATATTGCTTCAAGACCCTAGCCGATGGTCTATGTCAGTCAGCTTTGTAGAAATTTCATGATGTATAAGCTCAAAACTCCTTATCGGCTAAATTATGAGTATGATAATTGACAAATAAGCCAATCAACTAGTCACTCCTGAAAGATCGGACTTAACTAAGGTATTTTCAAGATTAACCAGTCAATCGGCTTAATTTATCAATTATCGCACATGCAGTCAACGGCCGATGGGATTCAATGTAAACTAAATATGATAAAACTGGATTACTAGTTTAATCATCAGCATGTAACAATATTAAATAACCACATGCATACTCATATCAAACCTGGAAGATCATACTAAACCAATGTAGTTTAGGTTTAAACATGATCATGCATGAATTTAATATAAAATTGCATAATACTGATGATTAACTATTAAACCAGCGTAATCTACTAACTTGTTTGCTAAATAGACAAGTTTTTAGAACCAGATCGGACCAAACTGAGACAGTATGCAATATGAACCTACAATACACATAACGATCTATGAGTTTAGTGAATAGACCAATAAATTACTTAAGATAATGCTATCTAGAACTCCGGCAGAAGGAATATGAGTGCATTCAATCTAATCTATAGACACAAATTCAGTAAACAAGATTGATCGCACTAAACCGAGACAAGATCATGTAAATCAAACCAATACCCATGAATCAGACAAGACACATGTATAAACCTTGATCGAGGATGAACCACTGCTCCAAACTAGAACATAGATCGAAATAATAGCAAATCTCAGATAAAACGTCGAATAGATTATGCAAAAGTTCAAACTAAATCGAGACAATTTTTTCTAATCAATCTGATGGGTTGACAATTACAAACTCACATTGCAAAGTTTACTAATCTTGCGCCGAGAGCTAGCTCCTATCGAAAGTTTGGCGATGCGCCAAAAGTTTTATTGATCAGATGATTATTTGATTATTTTACAAGCTATGGGGTGTTATATTTATACCCCTCAAACTAACTAGAATCGAATACATATTCGTATCTTATTAACTAACTTATTACATATGGATTTTATCTAAACATATACCTAAAACAAACCTACTATTTAACAGTATTGCTTTACACATACTTTTCTTCTTTTCCGAATCAATCTGTATTTTTCCCGAGCCCAACCGGACTCATCTTTCAATCCAAGTCGTTTCCCATCGGCTTGTTCGATATTCTATCTCCAGCTGATTAGTCCGATTGCTGCAATTCTCATTCGTTAGTGTCCTCGACTATCTCTCTTTTCCCCTATCTCGGGCACTGGCTATGTCCCCTCTGACTGTGGTTGTCACGCTAAGAAATGAAGTGAATGAGGAGGAAAGGCGGGACCATATGAGTCGTCCGGAGGATATGCTCTGTACTCAACGTGCAGTGATCGTTACCTCTCTGATAAATCTTGATGATGAATGCTTCATACTCATATGTGTTGGATGCATTGTTGACTATTGTCTTTTTTGAGGACTTAGATCGGTGAATTCTATGTTATTACTGCAAATAAGCGTTGTTTAAACTATGAAACGAATTGTGTGCTATAGGTCCCATGTAGCATAGCACAAGGTGCTATAGTAACTGCGATTATCATAGGAAACCACTACAAAACCATCTATAGCATGAATTTTCAATCTTGTCTCTATCAATAAGCATCCGTTTTAGATTCATATGGTGTGGTTGCCGTGACAAAGTCATCCCTACCATCGATTTTAAAATCAAAAGTTGGAAGATAAATTTATCGCCGTTTTCACGGCTAGGGTGAGATAAAATCATGCTACCTCTCGAGAACGTCTTCAACCTCGAACGGTTTCATGAACCCCTGCTACGATGAGACGAGCATCATCATTTTCCAATCTAGATGCATCGACTCCGCTGCGTCGCGGCTCGCGAACCCAAAACGCCCACACAGCCGTGCCGCCAACTTGCAACCGCCAAGTCCACACCACGCGCGCGGCCCGTGTCTAGTCCCGTGTCGCTCTCCTCGCTCACCGTACGTCCGTGTCCCCCCGCCCGTCCCCTTCCTCCCTTTCTCCTGCAGTACGTCCTCCGGGGGACTCCTCCCCAAGTTGCAAGTGCAAAGCCTGCAATAACCATCCCTGCAAACTCTATGCCCAAATTCCTTCAAAAACAAAAAAAACAAAAAAACTCTCTGCCCAAATCCCTACTACGCCCCGAGCACGCCAAGCCAACCACTCCTTCCCAGGGGGGGCAAACCCGGTAACTCCGCCCGATCCTCCCCCCTCCTCCTCCTCCTCCTCCTCCGCCTGCGTGCGCGCGTGCTTGCCCTCCCACAGTGCTCTGCGCACGCAGCAGCAACAGCTGCACGGGCAGTGACGCGCGCAGGAGGAAGGAGACGGCACCACCACCACACCCCACGCAACACCAGGTGAGAAAAAAAAGGAAAGGAAAGGGGGGGAGTTTACTACTACTACGCGTCCGCGACCGAAAAAAACCAGGCGCCGCGGCAGCCGCAGGCATTGCAGCAGCAGCAGCAGCGGAGGAGATGGAGACTTGCAGCAAGCAGCTGCGGACTCGTCTGCACTCCAAAAAAGCCCAACCACCACTAGACCCCGCGACTCACCACTCCCACCATCACCACCACCACCACCGGTCACGCACGCGGGGGGCGCTTTTACCCCTCTCGTACCCTTCCTGGTCTCCTTCCTTCCTTCCTTCCTTCCGTCCTCTCGCCGCGATCCCCCCCGCCCAAACCCTAGAACCCCCTCCGCCCCGCGCCGGCGCCGATCCGGCGGCGGGTGAGGAGGAGGAGGAGGAAGGGGGATGGAGGCCGCCGTGCCGGAGGAGCTGCGGTGCAAGCGCTCCGACGGCAAGCAGTGGCGGTGCAGCGCGCCCTCCATGCCCGACAAGACCGTCTGCGAGAAGCACTACGTCCAGGCCAAGAAGCGGGCCGCCGCCTCCGCGCTCCGGGCCTCCCTCCGCAGGTCCTCGGCCTCCGCCTCCGCCTCCGCCGCGCGACGCGTCCGCGACGACCCGCCCGGGCCAGTGCAGATGGCGGTCGCGAGGCCCCTCTACGGCAGGGTCGCCGGGGAGCCGGTCTACGTGGCCGAGCCGGCGCCGCCGCCGCAGCCGCGGAGGCAGCCGGTGCCGGTCTACGGCCTGCCCCTGGGCAATGCCACGGGCTCGCGCATCGCGGCGGTGAGTTGGTTATTGGATGCGCTCTAAATTGGGGAAATCCGCACTGGTGCTTGTGCTGATTCGTGCAATCGTGCCTGGCAATGGTAGGAGCTGGTCGGGAGAGGCTCCGGGCAGCTGGTTGCCTGCAACTCGGCGGCTACGGCAGCCATCTGCCATCAGTGCCGGAGGGGTGCTAATACCATTTGGTGTACAAGCTGCGACAGGAGAGGATACTGTAGAGATTGCATCTCGAGATGGTATGTTCCGGTATATGTTTTCCTGTAAATTTTAATTTCATTTCATTTCAGATAACAAAAAAATCGAGTAGACTCAGATCAGACCTCACAATGTTACTTTTTAACTATTATTAGAGCTTTTTTTCCGCATTCAGTTTATGTGCAGCTAGTGTTCCAAAAGTCTTTGATAGTCACTAGTCACCAAGTATGGTGGTTTTGTTTGGAGAAGCATCAAGCATTATCTTTATAACTCAGTCAACCTGTACGGTTTCATTTCATATCTTTTTTCTAATTGCTACAATTTCTCACATATACACAGTACCATTAAACTTCTCGATCCTTCTCTGGCATTAGTTTAAACTGTTTGTCATTTATTTCAGCAACCAGATATTTCTATGCTGCTATTGTGCTATAGTTTGCAAACATCTCCTTTTTTTATTTTGTGTCCGACAGCTATGGTTGAGCAGAGCACCAACAGTTGTGTATCTTGTATGACGTTTCTGGATCTACAGCTAATATTGCAAGCTTTGAGCGGTTTAATCACTTTGTTAATGTATGATAGAATATTGTGAGGGCCTTACCTTATTTATGTTAGCAATATGGCATACGAACTCTATATCTTCTATAACAGGTATACAATGAAATGAATGCGTTTTCTCTTAAAATTTTAGAGGCTCTAATTTTTTTGTTGGCTAGGAGTGTAGGACGTGGGCACCTAGTATTCTAGTCCATGAAATATTCCCATCAACCACACAGGAACTGTTACATGTGTGAAGCCAAATTGTTGAAAAGTGACCAGTTCATCCTTGTGATCAGATGTTATATATCTACCCATGTGGATACTTTTGATCATTACATGCATTCTATTGTCCTGCACTATTCTAATTTTAGCATGAACTGTAGGTACTCTGACATCCCAATTGATGATGCTCGAAAGGTTTGTCCGGCCTGCCGTGGCATTTGTAACTGCAGAGTTTGCTTACAAGGAGATAATGTAATAAAGGTATTTAACTTCTACCAATAGTTGTTTCATTCTCTGTTGCCATTTTTGTATGCTGGCTGAATTTTTTAAATTTACACTTTTTCAAGGCAAGGGTGCAGGAGATACCTGTTGTAGATAAGTTGAAATATCTCCATAGCATTTTGGCATCTGTTCTTCCAGTATTAAAGCAGATTTATTCTGATCAATGTTTCGAAATTGGTGTTGATACGAAAGCTTATGGTACTCCAGTTCCCCTCTTACATTCTTTTGTGTTATTTTCATTTGAATAATCTCATGTTTCTAACACTGGCATGACATATTGTTTGTGTAGGACTTAGGACAAATATAATCAGGGCGAAGGTCAATCCTGATGAGCAAATGTGCTGGTACTGTATGTTGCTTATTGTCATCAGGAGATAATTATTTCTATGATTTGGCTGCTTGTGATGCCTCAAATTATCCTTGCAGTGACTTCTGCAAAGTGCCGGTATTTGATTATCACCGGCACTGCCCAAGGTGTCTGTATGACTTATGTCTTGACTGTTGTCGAGATGTAAGGCGATCCAGGACCAATGCTCCAAGAGGAGAATATACTGAAGGTCGTGTGGTAGATAGAAGTAAAGATACTTCGAGTAAAAGAGCAAGACTGGAACCATCTTCAGAGAGTGCAAATGATAAGTCAGCCCTACAACGAATGCACATAAAAAATATTGACATTAGATATTTATTCCCTACATGGAGAGTCAATAATGATGGAAGCGTTACTTGTGGGCCTCATGAGGCTGGTGGTTGTGGCTCCTCAAAGTTAGTGTTAAGGCGGATATTCAAAATAAATTGGATTAGTAAGCTTGTAAAAAATTCTGAGGAAATGGTCAATGGTTGCAAAGTGCATGATCTGGAGAATGGATGCTCATCCTGCAAAGATGGTAGAAGACTAGAGTTAACTGCACACCGTAACTTTGGTCTCTCAACATGTTCAAATAATGGTGGTATCGATCGGTTCTGTGTGTTCTCTCCTGTATTAGAGGACTTGAAATTTGAAGGTATTATTCATTTCCGTAAACACTGGATAAAAGGAGAGCCTGTAGTTATCAGGAATGCATTTGAGCCTTCTCTGTCATCAAGCTGGGACCCACTAAATATTTGGCGAGGAATCCAGGAAATCATGGATGAAGAAGTGGATGAAGATGTAGTAGTCAAAGCCGTGGATTGCTCAAACCAAACGGAGGTTGGCAGAGAATTTTAGTTGCTAATTTGTCTTTCTGAACAAAAGTTACTTGCTTCCTATTTGGATTAACTGAAACTTCTGTTTTTACTATATGCACTCCCGAATGTGATGCTATGACTTACTCTCTCCGTCACAATATAACTACATTTCTAGCATTGTAGAATCAAATTAGTTTCAAGAAGAAATGGGTTAAGCACCCCCTCATTAAATGAGGAGATTGTATGGAGTGAAAGGTTCGGTACGTAGGGGTAAAATGGATAGGGATTTGAATATGAGGTGATTGATGAGACAACTAGTACTCCACAAATGCATGGCAAATTTGAATACCAGAACTGCACTTATTATGGGACAGAGGGAGTATATTGCTATTCTGTGCTGTTGCAAATGCTAGTAACTTTACTGGTACTGCTAGTTTATTTGAATATGAATTAATGTTACATATTACATGTGTTCGTTGTGATTTACCCATATTACTCATCCTGAAGATATGGTGTGTAGAAGTGGTGGAATGGACAACTTTTTTCTATCTACCAAGTGTTAGTACTATGACCATCTCAACAATCTATCCTGCATTCTATTTATTTTCAGGTGGATATTGAGCTGAAACAATTTATCAAAGGTTATTCAGATGGTCACAAGGGGGAAGATGGGGAATTGATGATGTTGAAATTGAAAGAGTGGCCCCCACCCAGTGTATTGGAGGAGTTTCTGCTGTGCCAAAGACCGGAATTTATTGTCAATTTTCCGTTAGTTGATTTTATACATTCTAGGTGGGGTCTTCTAAATCTTTCTGCTAAGTTGCCCCCAGACACCCTACAGCCTGAAGTTGGCTTGAAGCTGTTAATGGCATATGGAAGACATCAAGAAGCTGGTACAGGTGATTCAGTGACGAATCTAATGATTAACATGAGTGATGTGGTAAGTTGGGGTTTCTAAATCTTCTGTTATAAGTTCTTATGATTTTGTTGCAGAGCAAGTATCTGTTTTATCACGGAACTCTGTCTTTAATATCAAGTTGAGTTTTGCAAGGGCTTACCACAAATGTCTTGAAACAAAAACACATGTTCCCTGGCAAGTCAATAAAAAATGGAATTGCTAAATAAGATCCTTTCTCGTTTGTTGGGTGGTGGTTTGGGGGTGGGGATGACCCTGCTCGAAAATTTGTGCGCAGCAAGCTCTTGCCTTCTCCTGTGATGGCAGGCAGCAGTGCTAGATACATGCTGGTGGGGAAATTGGGGGGATGCTCCAAGGAGGGAAGCTAAGGTGGTGGTGGCGCTGCACTATAGTGCTTGTTGGTAGAGAGCAGTGGGTAGGGTTGAGATCAGGGAATGAAGAGAGTGGTTAGGGGGTAGCAAGAACACTAGTGTGCATGGATCGGGGCAGCGGAAGGGCATCGGAGGATGGGTGTTAGTGGACTAGGGACTAGGGAGTTGTCTGATCTGTTGGGTCTTGATCCAATGGCCAGAGAGGCGAATGCTTGAAGGAGAAAAAACATTTGCAGACTATATAGATAATCCCATGAAAAAAAGGTCATCTGATACACATGTTATTTATTCCCCTTGTAGGTAAATATGCTAATGCATACAGCCGAAGTGCACGACGTATGCTCAAGGAGGCTACTTCCTGAGCGATCTGAAAGGATTGCCAATGGAATGACAGTACATGTAAATGCTTACGCACCTGTTCAAAATTCGAATGTGGATACGGATGAACAATCACCTGACCATATAAGTTCAAACCTCGATGAAAGAGTGTGTGCTTCTAGCTTGCAATTACAAGAGAAGTCTTCAGCGGAGTTATCTTACTCATCACATTCAGAGGAGCCAAAAGTTAATGGTTCAGAAAGATCTCAGGCTGGTGCTGTTTGGGATGTGTTCCGCAGGCAGGATCTTTCAAAGCTGAATGAATATTTAGCTGCTAACTGGGAAGAACTGACAACTAGTAGTCAAGGAGCAATAACTGTAATGACATCATAACTCTGTCTGACATATATTGTTGATATATCTTTGTGAAAGCTATTTAATGATTATCTGGTTTTGTTGCAGGTTAAGAATCCTATTTATGATCAAGCTGTATATCTCAACAAGTATCATAAAAAGATACTGAAGGATCAATATGGTAAGCCCAATGTACATTAAGGATGGTTGTTGCTTCTAAATTGTCAGATGTTTTGGTTGTGGACTTGTCATTACATTACTTATTACTTCTATGCAATAGCATTTCATTCCATGTAGCTACTTTGTTTAACTTACCAGACTTGGCATTTATATTTTTTGTTGCAACACCAAAGCATACGGACGATAGCTGTAATCAATAAGATTCCATTGCTTCTTTCCTTGAAGAGCAACCAACTGCTGTAGTCTGCTGGCAGGATCTGCTTAATGCCTGATCTTTGATTTCTACACTACATGTCTACATGCACCTAGTGAAGCATGCTGATGTTAGTAATATCTGTGAGGATAGTCTCAGACTATTGAAATTTGGTTGTATCTTATTAATTGTGGTTGTAAGATACCTTACTTGATGAGAACCTCAATTGGGATGTTATTACAGGAATTGAACCCTGGACATTCCAGCAACATATCGGTGAGGCTGTTTTTATTCCAGCTGGCTGCCCATTCCAAGTAAAAAATCTACAGGTGATTGTCCTCATCATACTTGCCTTTTTTGGTCAGAAATATTTTTGTTTGCTTTATAAGTGATCATTTAGAATATACAAACTAAAAATGTCAAGGTTTTGGATGAAAAGATTTTTTTTTTTGATCCATCAAATTCTTACCATGATACCCTTTCTATTGGGGGTGGAGGGTGGGAGGTGGTGAGAGTTGATATATAAAGCTAGTTACAACAGATTCCTCAAATAGATGGAATACATAATCACATACGGTAAAGTATAGATATAGTAGGCTATACAATATCTACAAAAGAGATACTCACACCAACCCGCAGTCACAGCCGGAGGAGAATGGACGCAAAGACTGGGCCAAAACTCAGTAAACAACTGAACCAGAGCAACCTTCTTGTGAACAAAGTGAATGATAATCTCGATATGCTTCGTGCCGCGATGATGGATCGGGTTGGCGTCGTATAGACAGCACTAACATTGTCGTAATAGACAACAGTGGCTAAAGCAATAGAGACGTGAAGCTTGTGAAGCATATACTCTAATAGTCAAAAGCTTTCTTCTATGAATAAAGAATTCTGGCTGATGTGAATGTTGATTTGGGTAAACAATCACTATGGTGATTAAATATTGGGAAAATGATATTTAAAAATGCAGAGCTTTCATGTAACCATGACTCATTATCTAGAAAATAGATGCTGGGGGTGCAGCGATGCTTAGAGACATGATAATTGCTGATGGTGTCTTGATTCTTTTTTCACTGGAGAGTTTTCTTTTTTCAAAATTGTTTCAGTCTACGGTTCAATTGGCTCTTGATTTTTTGTCACCGGAAAGTTTGGGGGAATCAGCTCGTATGGCCCAAGAGATTCGCTGCCTGCCAAATGATCATGATGCAAAACTGAAGATGCTGGAGGTACCTAACCACTATCTGATTTGTAAGTCGATTTTATGCCTAGGCTTTTTTAGCATTTGGGAGAACCTGAAAAGGATTTTTCCCTGCACAGATTGGAAAGATATCTTTATATGCAGCAAGTTCTGCTGTCAGAGAAATTCAGAGAATAACCCTCGATCCCAAGTAAGAGGATTATACACCTCTCATCGTTTCGCTTTTGTTTATGTTTATATGTTAAATTTTGAATTTTTAACCTTAAATTTAGATTTGATTTTGGAGTTTTTTCACTAAAGTTTATTTTCCAGCGTTGGTTTTTAGATCACTAAGAATATATATATAATGTTTTATTGATAAATTATTTTTCGTTTGCAAATATGCTCTCCATAACTCGAGCAGTAGACCAAGTTCCACCTGGTTCTTATGTTCATTTCTTTATGCATTGTCTGCCATATATCTTGAGGCACTGGCATCGAATTATTTAAGTTTTTTTAACTATAACATCTCCTACAACCTTGCTATTTGGCCGAACAACTTATAATCATCATTTGCATTTTTTCAGGTTTAATCTTGAGCTTAAATTCAAGGATGAGAATCTAACTCGGGCAGTTTCCGAGAACTTGGCTAGAGTCACCAAACAACGGAAGGTACCGTGCGGCTGAGATACACTGGTGTTCAAAATTAAAACTATTTAAATTATACATAGAAATTGTATATGTATTACATGGTGTCATAGGAAGGAACATAGTGACACATTCTAATTGTTGTCAGATAGTATAACCCCCCACCCCACCCCCCCCCCCCCCCCCCCCCCCCCCAACACCTGTATATTGGACTAGGACTAACGGCTGAGCTCATGTAAACAGAATAAACGTTGAGCAATTATTTAACATTAGATTGTTAGAATCGGAGGTACTGGGATGCTTAGAGGCTGTGACTCTGATTCAAATTGTATCTCTGCCGTTTTCGGGAGATTTTACATACAGTATGTTATTAAGGAACTTCTGCTAGCTTGTTACAACGAGCAATCTGTACTATGGAGATTCACCCTGTTTTGTCACGGTGAATCTTCAATTTCTCGAAAGAGTAGCCTTCTTCCTTCGCTGATAAATTTCATCAGCACTAAACATGCTCCAGATCAAGATAAATACATGAGCTATGATTTGTTGGCATTGTGGTAATTTCCGACAGTTTGAATTGTAAAATCATGTTCATTAAGAATAAACTTCTGCTGTTCTACTCTAACCACAACGGACCTGTATGAAGTTTTGTAACCAAAAGATTGTATTTTATGAAACGGGCAATTTTGTTTCTGCCCCTATTTCAAATTCTAATACTAATTTTATCCCTTGTTTTAGCGTTTTCGTTTTTGCCCTTGTATTTTTAATTGAATGAACTGGTTGCCCCTCCTTTGGAAGGAAAGACTAACGGTGTTAAATGACATGTTAAAGGATCGCTTTATCCTTTCACGAGAATATTATTTTTATCCTTGTTTTTTAGTCATTCGTGTTATTACCCTTCGTTTCACAGGTGCGGGAACGAAAACTGCACCTGGGCTTTTTGTCAACATTCGTGGGAGTCGTTCGAAAACAGACGAAAAATCGTGAAATTTAGGCAAAAATTCTCAACATTTTGAAATTCAGTTTGGCTTTCTTTAATTTACCTGTGTAGAAGCAAGTTCAGTTGTATAGCCAACTATTGCCTCTGTCGCAAAATAAACCAATTTTCTACATTTTACCTTCAATTTTTGACTCTTCGTCTTATTCAAATTTTTTTACGATTGATATTTTTGTTTTTATTAGATTATAAATCATGAATAGTACTTTACGTGTGACTAATTTTTTTCTAATTTTCTGAAAATTTTTCAAATAAGACGGATGGTTAAACGTTGGACACGGAAACTAAAGAATTCGTTTTTTTGATAGAGGGAGTATTAGCTCTAAATCATCTATAGTCAATCTAATAGCTAGATCATACAATAGTTACCTATAGAATATATACTATCTTATTCTACCTGTTATACACACATTACGTCTTGAAGTCCATGTTGTAACTGACTATAAATCTATAGTCCGCTGCTATTTTCTTTCCTATTTTATCTCCTTAAAATATGTTTATAACTAGTTGCTATTGTACTACTCTTAGGGCATTCACACTGCACTGACATGATAAGTAACCCAAGCTCACCACGTCAGAGAGAGTAGCATGCAGCGCCAGATCAAAGCCCCGCAGAGATTCGCATGCCCTGGCTAGGACACATGCAACCCCCGCCTCGAGCATGGTGAGGATGTCGCTAGGGCACGCCTTGGCGACGTCGACTCCCTAGCAGGTGGCCTAAGCTGTGCCGATCTGTGTCTCCCTGAGCTCCGGCGGCCGACGTGACGTCGGATCCACGTCGCCCGAGCTCCGGTGGGCGCCGCCCTGAGGTCCTCGGATCTACACCCGCTACCAGTAGAGGGGGACAGGAGGAGCAGCGTGGCGGTCGACGATGGGGGAAGGGGAGAACCGGAGGAGCGGGTGGGGATGGGGCGAGTGGGCGACTGGGGGTTGGATATATTCGTTAGGAATTTTTTAGTCCGAGGGGTTTAAAGATTTGTATCGTTCGACAATAGAAAAAAAATGAGCTAAAATAGAATATGTAGGGGCTGACATGATTTTTTTTTGTCAGAGTGAGCCACTTGCTCCGTGGAGGATTAGTTTTTCTAGATGAGTGGTCTCATGCTAGTTGAACGATGAAGTTCCTTGGTGGAGATTCTCACCATCTGTCTTTAAGCCGTCCGTTTGTTACAAAATTTACGAAAATACCCCGCCCCATCTATCATAGAACTACAACGTCTCTTCGCGAAGAGACGATAGGTGTGCGTGCTCCAATACCAAACCGACACCGCTAACACTGTTGTACGCCACGTCTCATATATTCGTTAGCACCATTTATGTGTCAAAATAATTTATATGTCTGTGTGTGTCAAATAGACAACAATCGTTTACACTTTTGTACTTGCCCTCAGGGGCGATACCAGCCGTGGGGCAACTTGGGCTGGAGCCCCACGCCTGGCCTAAAAGTCGCATTAGAAAATTACTATTTTTTAGTTAAAATTTATTCAAAAAATTTATATTTTATTGTCAAGCCCTATGCTTAATAAATTTCTGATTCCGCCGGACTGCCCCTTAGAGCATCTCCAATAGGCGACTAAAATTATAGTCTCAAAAATCATGGATGGGAGGCTACCCAATAAATTTTGGGCTTAAAAAACACTCCTATCTTTAAGAGGTGCCTAAAAATATAGTCCCAAAAACTTTAAATATGCCAATTCATCATTCTGGCCCTTTACAACAACCATTCCAACATATACACAAGTCAAACATAATAATACTGACAACTCATTTAGAATTCAAAAATATATATTACATCTAAGGATAATTTTAGAACATAAATTGACAAATGTTCAACAATAGAATTGTAACTTTAGGTATATGATATGAGATACCACTGGAAGAGAATGTTGGACATTTTTGGACAGTAAATAACTTAATATATGAATGGACAAAATTGATTGCCAAATGATCTTTCCATGTACTTCTAACTTCCTATGCACTGCGTATGCATTGGAGCATCTCAACTCACTCGACCTAAAAATCCAGAAACAAAACATTTTTAAGATAATGAACCTACATCTATATAGAATCAAAGTATAGATAACTACGGTACAAAATCTTGGAGCAAAATAACTACAGATAGAAACCTATAGAATCTTGGAGCAAAATAACTACAGAATTCAAAAGATAATTCTCCCCATTTCCACAATTATCTACAGACTTCCCAAAATGGAGTGAGATGGAATCAAAGTATAAGCGCGTAATTATATATGGATGGATACACAACAGGAAACTAGCTGTGTTTCCCGCATCCTATGTGTTTGTCAACAGCAACAGAATGTAGTAGATTTATAGTATAAACTGAATAAAAAACTTACGAAAAGCTTCCAGTACTGTTGTACAGCAAGAAGCAGGAACTGGAGAGGATGGTAGCCACAGCAGTTCGACGACAATCTATGCTATGTTTTTGCAACTAATATTTTGCCCTGATTGCCATGGTTGGTTTTCTCAAGTAAGATAAAACATCATAGACAGGTGGTGATCATTACAATGAGAAAAATGTCTCGGAGATTGATATCGAGCGTGAGGAAGGCTTGGATGCTGACGATGATGTACAAAACATTAATTAATACAGTTACATGCAAAATATTGGGTAGACTAATAGTAATTGAAATTTTCTAAGCCAAAGACTCAGATATGTCAGAATGGATAACATCTGTAGCTAAGTTCTCATTCTTCACTAATTTTTGTTGCATAATGTTTCTTCAGTTTAAGCCCTAGGATTGATTTCTGTATTAGCATATTCATATTGTAGTCAAGGACATTGGACTAGGCAACTAACAAAAAAAACTATACTTTTATATGCAAAAAGATGAGAGGAAGATTTACTGTGAGGTCTTTTTTTTGAGACTGCAACGGTGGCCAGAGCTGGACTGATGGTGGCAGCGTTGGGGACCAGGCTGGAGGACGACGGGGCCGGGGAGGAGGCCAGAGGGCGGCGTGGACGGGGTCGAGGCCGGATGGCAACGTGGATGGGGACGAGGCCGGACGGCGGCGTGGCCGGAGATGAGGCCAGATGGCGGCTTGGCCGGGGAGGAGTCTGGAGGATGGCGTGACCGGGGAGGAGGTCGGAGGTCGCGGGGCCGGGGAGGAGGCTGGATGGTGGCGTGGCCGGGGCGGAGGGCGGAGAGCGTGGCGTGGCCGGGGGAGCAGGCTGGAGGCCACGGTGCCGAAGAGGAGGATGGAGGGCAGCAGCACCCATGGGGGAGGCCAGAGGGCGGAGCCAGAAACGCCACCAGAAACGAAAAAAAATGGCGCCAGCTAAAAAAAAGTGAGCCTGAATGCGATTGGGCATCTCACCAAAACGCTAAAATTTGAGTCACAGTAGATTGATGTCTGGGGTTATTAAAATTTTGAAAATTGATTTATGCAATTGTTGAAGTAGCTTTTTTTAGCTTGTAATACCAAAATTTTTTTTAGGACTTATATTAGGCTATTTATAGAGATGCTCTTAGGGACGACACACAGCCTCGGCTCGTCTCGTGGAAGTGTATCTCGCACGCTTCCCCCGAAGATTCCGGAACAACCCATCAAATCGAACCTGGCCTTCCCTTTCCCCGCAACTGATGGGCTTCCGCTTCGCCCACCTCGCCGCCGGCGCGGCCCGCGCCGCGGCCTCCTCCTCCAGCCGAGGGGGCCCACACACGGCCTCTGCCCGCCGCGCGCTCCTCGCCCCTCTCGCCTCGGCCTCGCCGTGGGAGCCGACCGGGAACGGGCACTGTCTCGTCCCGGCCCGCGGCCACGTGGGCCACTCCCACTCCCACCACAGCGGCGAGGAGGGAGGCGAGGCGTCGGAGAGGGTCTTCCGGCTGGGGCTCGCGGCCGACGTCGTCCTCACCGTCGGGAAGGCCGTCACCGGCTACCTCTCCGGCAGTACGGCGGTCGCCGCTGACGCCGCCCACTCCCTCTCCGACATTGTGCGTGCCCGAGCTTCTGAGGACAAATCGCGCTCCGCCTCGCTTGATTTTGATGCTAATCGTGCTTGGTTTTGAGATGTGTAGGTGCTGAGCGGGGTGGCTCTGCTGTCGTACAAGGCGGCCAAGGCTCCCAGAGATAAGGAGCACCCGTATGGTCAGTCCCAATTCTCTCTACTTTCTGACCCCTTGTTTATATTTTTGATGTGATTATTGGCCATGGAAGGACTGTTGCTTAGGTATAAATGACGTGCATTGTTATGAGAATGATCAGTCCTGCCAATAGATGGGATCATGGGTGTCTTGCAATTAGTTACGTGGGATACCAACTGACTATATGAGAATCCCCTGTTGACACTTCATTTGTTGACATATTGGGCTTGTTTGGTTCTCTACCCTACCAATTTATTGGTAGTGCTAAATCTTGGTTGGCAAGTTTTGGCATTACCAATTTTTTGGTACGGTAGAGTAGTATCAATTGTATTGATTTGGTATGAATTGGCAGCAATCCAAATATCTATTATATACTATTCAAAGTTACCAAAAAATTTGTTAGGGCAAATTTTGGTATCCAACCAAACAGGCCCATTAGGCAGTTTACTTGGCTTAATGGAATATCAGAAACTCTCCTAGCTCCACTAGGACATAGGCCGTTTACCAGGATAATGTTTCATGCTCATCAGCCCATTTCTTGAATTTACAAAATAAAAAAGGTTATTACCTCTTGTGACTGTTTGTTATTGCAGCTACATTCATGTTAATATGCACATGACATACGCTAGAAAAGTTTGGACGAATATTCTCTTGCTGATTCTCATGTTTTCTAGGCTACCTGAATTTCTCATGTTACAATTTATTCTAGATAGAACAGCCTCCATTCCTATTTGATCTATGATCTGTACTTGTGCTAAAAAAAGTGTTGAAGTTTCCATCTCTCATTTTGCTTCTCTTCCAGGTCATGGAAAGTTCGAGAGTTTAGGAGCTCTTGGAATTTCAAGTATGTTATTGGTTACTGCAGGTGGGATTGCCTGGCATGCTTTTGACGTTCTTCAGGTCTATTACTTCTCAATGTCAAGAACAGTGGATTGATGTTTTTTGAATGATATTGTCCTTGCTTTTGTACTTTTTTTTTTTTTTTGAAATGTTGGTCTGTCCCTGATGACCTATGCTGCTGTAATACATGGTTTCACATGGACTTCATATGTTGAATTGTGTTATTTCAGGGAGTTATGTCTTCTGCTCCTGAGATTATCGGCAGCATATCGCATTCTCATCACAGCCATGGTAGCAGTGGGCATCACCATGGGATAGATTTGGAACATCCCATCCTTGCACTGAGCGTGACAGCTTTTGCAATATCTGTCAAAGAAGGGTAAGTGAGAGCTTTTCCTAGCGTGCTCATGCTGTGAGAAATTGTGTAAGTTTTTCTTTTGTTGGTCTACTTCTATCTGATTTTACAATCTTCTACTTTGTTAACTTTGTTGATAGAAAAGTACAGCTTGAACTTTTCTCATACATATGATTTTCTGTAAACACCTCATATTATGTCCCTTTTGTTACCAGTATTTTTTTCTATCCATTCATAGTGATCTATATCCATAGCAGGTAGCAGGATCTCCTTGAAACTCTCTTGATTTAACCTGAATTTATTTTGTTTATTATTTACACAGTTAATTATCATATAATGAATCACATAAGAAGATTGGAAAGTGTAAAGTTAAGTCCCAGTCTTGAATTACAGGCTATATTGGATCACAAAAAGAGCTGGAGAAAAGGAAGGGAGTGGGTTGATGAAAGCTAATGCCTGGCATCACCGTGCTGATGCTATTTCTTCTGTTGTTGCCCTAATAGGGGTAGGTAAGACCTTAAGTGAAGGCCTGAAATTCCATTTCTGTAGTAGCCAGCTTTTCATCATGCTTTAGAATTTAGATCCTGAATGGTAGGCTCATCTGCTCATCCATTATGAACCCTGTGCAAGACTTTCGGGTTTTTCGTTTGGAAATTATTGTATATATATTTGAATTAGAGTTCTTAGTGCAATTGATATGAGTGCACTGTATCTTTTAGTTAGTAGTATTAAGAAATAATCTCTTAGTCTATAAATTTCACCTTGAAGGTGTTACAGAAATTACACTGTTTATCTATATTGGGACATTGTCTTGTTTTTCAGGTGGCTCCATTCTTGGAGTTCCTTATCTTGATCCACTAGCTGGACTTGTTGTCTCAGGCATGATTCTTAAAGCTGGTGTTCAGACTGGATATGAGAGGTAACTATCTTTTTGTCAGGCATGATTTTCAATTGAACTTGGCCAGGATGAAGTTCGATGATATTTTAGTCTCAAATCAAGAATTGTTTTCTAGTCAAGGAATATTTCCTTAGGCTTTATTTTTCTTTCTTGTCTAACTAATTGGCATGTTTCCATATATTTTGCTGAAAATTGTATTCAAGAATGAAACTAATTCCGTGGTTTTACATTCTACTTTTCCTTGTTTAGTGCTTCATGGTTAGTCTGTACCTCTAGAGGTTTATATTCAAGGCTATCTTTCACCTTTCATATTGCTGCTTGAATGGTAGCGATTATTTCACTGATGCAGTGTACTGGAACTAGTTGATGCAGCTGTGGATCCATCACTTCTACTGCCAATCAAGGAAACAATTTTGAAGGTTGATGGTGTTAAGGTAAAATATTGTCTACAGCCTGAAGATTAATTTATTTTGTCCTTATGTTTTTTTTTATTTTAAACCGATAATTCAAAAACAATGGAAGTATTGAAATTATACTAGGGGTGCCATCGGTTGAGGGGAAGGAAAGCTGGGACCTCCTTATATCTCGATGTGCATATTGAGGTACACAACATTGTGATTTATTTTATTGCTTTGAGATTTATTTGTTGCTTTCGACATGACAGCCCTTACAGTTTTGTAGTGGGTGCTTAGGTGAACAAGAGAAGCTTATTTATTCTGATATTTATTTTATTATAGGTATATCCTTTTTTGAGTGTCAGTGCAGCACATGATATTGGTGAGACTGTCCGTCATCAAATACAGAAGTCGCATAATCAAGTTGCTGAGGTTTTCATACACATAGGTAACCTGCAGCCTTTTAAATCATAATCCTCTCTATATTGCTGATCATGTGGAACTAACTAATCATGTGGCTAGTGTACACAGTTGACTTCTTTTGCATATCCTAATTGGCATCGTCTACTCCCTCCATCCCAAAACATAGTATCTTCTAGTGTTCAAAATTTATAAAGCCAACTTCTCCTACTTCATTATGTCAACCAATGAAAATCATTTCATGTTTAATTTCTCCACCTACTTCCTCATCTTAACCAATTATACCAATGCCCATTAAATTCCCCCTACTTCCTTAATAGCTATGCCATCCTCAAGAAGTCCTTATATTTTGGGATGGGGGAAATAGCTTTTTTTGATTCTTGCAAAACTTTATGTATTTACTGCCTACTGACACACTTATCATTATGTGAAACAAGCTAAACGTTGGATAGCTACTTCGATATATGTGGTTTTTTTATTTTTTAAACCTTTTTAATAAATAATTTTATTACTAAACCTTGAAAGAAAATATTTTCACCATATGAACTTTTTGGATGCCACGCAAGCTGGTAGGTGTGGCAGGCTTGCTATGCCACCAACATTAGCGTGGCAGGGTTGTTTGTCATACCATTGTCACTGCTTGTCATGCCAAACACTCTACGTGACAGCGTTGTCTTGCCACGCCAGTGTTTGTGGTGTGGACAAAAGGTTCATACGGTGAAAATATTTTCCTTCGAGGTTTAGTAATAAAATTATTTTTAAAAATGTTATAGAAATGAAACAAATTCTCACACTTTTTGGTCCAATGTATAGCTTGCAGCACTGCTACTAATATACAGACCTTTTTTACTCATACTATTACTATTCTGTCAAACTGTTAAGACATGCCATTCTAGAGTTCCATCTCGTATGGTTAATTGCACAACCACGCCAAACCAACAGCATGAACACTTCTGAAGTAAGTGGATTGCAGATCCTTCGTATTCAGTGGAATCCAACATGGACAAAAAGGGATTTTGGGAGAATATAGAGAGAAGGAACTCAGATTCTATCCCGCGGCAACAAACGGCAGAAGCCATTGTGTCTCATATAATTTCCTCCCATTTCTCAAAGGTAAATCATTTTCACAATTCCTCCCATTTCTCAAAGGTAAAGCATTTTCACAATTCATGATAATGCGAACACCTCCCTCCTGCATTACTGAAACCATGCTTTGGTGCAGAAAATGTCACTTGAACACCTAATGCTGCATTACTTGCAAGGACGAGTGCTACTTCAGGTCCAGGTTTCAATGTCTCCAGAAATTATGATCCGGTAAATTAGCCCACCCTTTTCTGTCCTAAAGCTTCATCAATCTATAAGCTTCTAACCCTGTGTTTTTCCCCAATTGCTCGACCTGAAGTGATGCAATGAATATTGCAAAGCAAGCCGAAGAGGAGATACTGAAGGCTGATTCCAGCATAAGTCAAGTAAGCGTACAGCTAAGATTGGGGCAACAAATTAAGCAACTTAAGCTGCCAGGAGGCATAGATACATCGAGCAATCAACAGGCAGAAGAGCCGTAGCGTCAGCTGCGCTGTCATAGTCAGCCTGGCTGATTCTTTTTGCTAGTTTTTTTAAAAAAAAATCGAACATTAATCTGTCAACTTCATTAGCTGCTGAAGTGCTGAGGCAGTAGACTAGAAAATGCTTCGTAGAGTGATCATAGTCTATTCAGGCTTCAGAGAAATAAAGTGTATGTATATCTATAAAAGTATTAGAATAATGTAGAGAGAGAGAGGACACGGAGATGTAGTCTATTATCGGTTGTGTCTGTGCAAAACTGCCTGATACCAGTAGAGACTTCGGGGACGTTTGTTATCTCCATGAAGATCTGATTAATCTTCTAATTATAATACCCCATTCGGGACTACAATTGATTGATATTATTACACACAAGTTGGCATGTTTTTGCACCACATTGACAAAGCCTCGGTTTTTTTTTTTGGTATTTGGATAATGGATTATCGTGTGAACGTTTAATATTTACTAACTCCATTTCATATTATAAGATTTTTTTAGCCTTAACTAGATTTGATGAATATATATAATTTATATATATATGTCTAGATTCATTAGTATTTATATGAATGTTTTACGTTGTAAAACGGAGGAAGCATTTCATTCGTTTGTGGTTTTTGATTGTAAATAGTAACTGTTACAAATTCAATTTCATTTGCGTCTCGATCATGTTTTGGGGGTCTAGTTGTACTACAGATGAAGGGGTATGTCTGGTGATGGTCGCAACGCAATGTCTGCAACCACCCGGTGTCCCAACCAGGCAGCCACATGTCGGCCTCGAACCCCAGCCTGCCGTAAGAGCAAGTATAGGCTAAATGCTAACGTGGAAGAGAGAGGGGAGAAGAGAGAGAAACGAGTTATAAGTTTATAGTCAGCTCAGCTATAAGAACCAAGATACTCTGGGATAAAGACACGTAGATCCTGCATTAAAGATAAAAGAGTTAATCATTATATGAGTGGACTATAAGAAGCCTACAAAGAATCTTATAGCTAGATTATTAGCTATATTATTAGTCTTGCTCTAATGACCATCTTTTCCTCCGCCACATCACCTAGCAGTTATTAGGCCATTGCAAGGGAGGAATTTTATAGTTTATTTTTAAAAAATATTACTCACTCTTATCCATATCTCTTATACATATTATAACTCTAATCCATATTATAAGACTTTTTAAGTTAAATTAGATTTATTCATGTATCAATACATATATTCATTATTTAGATAAAGATTAGAAAATCTTATAATATAAAATAAAGAGAATGCTACATAAATAACATACTCTATTTTCATACCGTAAGATTCTTTTACCTCTATCTACATTTATCATTGATCCCTGTATATGATTTGTATATATACATAGATACATTAGCATATATATGAATTTAAATAAAATTAAAGGTCTTATATTACAGAACAAAAGAAATACAATATATTTGTTTTACTTTGTTATTTTATAGATAATATGCAAGAGACAAACTGCATTAGAAATAGTGTGACATGGTTGGTTTCATCGTAATGAAACTCATTTCATCTTTTTTTTTATTATTTTTTTATCACATTGTTAAAAAGTATCGATACGTCGCCCTATTTAATGAAAATAAAATTTACATTAGGAGTGGCCTTAGAGCAGCACCTACTCTCCATTTCAATAAAAAAAAAGTACTCCATTCAAAAAGCCATTTCAAAAGACCAATCCTAGCTATGAATTTTGACATCGGGCTCCAGCACTGCACCGTCTGCACATTGCAGATCAAGCCGAGCTCCAGAAACAGAAAGCAACAGCAACTCCTCACAAGAAAAAAATAATTAAAAGGAGAGATCGAAAGAAAGAAAGCCACAGCAAGCTCAGAACGATAGCAGCTCCTATAGGGCTTCCTTGCCATTGCTGGACCGAAAGCAATGCACAAACTACAGGGGCAGGAGAAACCGAGAAAATGAACAAAAGAAGGCAACGCACGGAGACCATTACTGACAGTCGCATGACATGGTAAAAAGGATGGTAAAACGGACCAAGTCACTTGCTGCTCCTACTACTATCATCAAGCTAGTCCAAGCAACATCCCAAGGATGATCTGCGCATCATCGAAAAACATTGAAAACCTGTTGTTAATCACAGAATGAATTTTCTAAGTACGGTGTGCATCTATCTCTCTCTCTGTCTCTTTTTCTCTTCCTTTTCCTCTCCAGTAACAACACAACTCCCTCTAAAGTCTAAATTAGGCCACGACAGGGCCAGCAGCTCACCTTTGCGCCTGCATGCTGAATGTCACCTGATGTTCTTCTTCCTTCTTCAAGGTTGGTGCAGGATCACCCGCAATGGTCGAAATGGCACCTTCGTCTGTCTGCGAGCACTCGAACAAGCAAGCTCATTGGCGAGCTCCAGAGTCCATGCTCGACTTCTCGGTGTCACTGCTGGTAGACATGGAAGCTGTCTCCTTGGTGGACTTGCGAGCTCGCTGACGAGGCCTGCTTGTTCCAGTAGGGCTTCTGGGGTCAGCCTTGCGCTTCCCGCCTCCGAGGAGCCCAAAGGCGACCGCTTCAAGGGCTCTTGCCGTGGGAGGCCTGACTCTGGTTCCTTGCCTCCGAGGATTCATCGCCTGTGAGGGCGCCTGAGGATCGGGCTGCTGAGGGCTAGCAGGGCCTCCTCTTGTTGTTTCCGGAGCGTCATGAATCGTCTGAGTGTTTGAATTAGAAGGAGCTTCCTTATTCTTGACGACGCTACCGTGATTGTCCGATGAAGGGGTGTGTACACTTGTGATAGTCTTATCATCCTGTTGTGCCTCCGGTTTAGCCCGAATAACCAAATCACTAGACTGAGCTACTCCTTTGGCAGGATGTGTACCCTCAACGGTGGTCTGAGCTGCTCCTTTGGCAGGTTGTGTAGCCTCAACGGTGGTCTTTGAATGAACAGAAGCCAGTGTATCTACCTTACGCCCAGATGGCTTCTCATTTGGCTTCGCCACATTCATCTTCTCATTTGACCTGTCATTGGCATGAGAGTTTGATGCATCCACTATCTGCTTAGATGGCTTCTCCTTGGAAGAACAGCTCGCAAGTGATTTGGATTGAAAAGTAGCACCAGCATCAATAGCAGTTGGTCTTGATGATGTTGATGGAAGCTTGACTTTCTCTTTTTCTAAACCAACGCCTTTTGAGAAAGAAAATCCCCGTCGACTGGTCTGGTCATTGCTACAGCTAGTTAGTCTTCTGCGCTTTGTCACTGGGGATAAGTATTTGCGCTTTTCATTTTTTGATTTCTGGGAAAAGAAGCTTGTCACACCAATTGTGTCAACATTACCGTTAGAAGAATGGCCATTAACAGGAAAAACTGAACATGATGTAGCTGCCATGTTTTGAAAAGAGTCCGCTTGCTTTCCATTATCTGCGTTGTTGGCTGAAACCATTTCGGTGCCATTTCCATCAGCTGCAACTCGTGCATATGGTTCCTCGTAATTTGGAGATATGTCATCTGTGTCATGTTCATCTGAGGAACTGTCACTCAGCATATCATGTGAATTATGCAAAGGACCAAAACTAATATTTGCATCAGCAGGTAAGTTCCTCAGCTCCCTCACTTGTGAGGGCTCTTCCCCTTGGACCAAGCTAGTATCAATTATTGTAAACTTTGGAGGCTCGTTGTAGCCATCCGAAGGGACATCTTGGTTCAGTTTCATCTCGGCATCACAGCCATTATTATCAGCAGTAACAGGATTGCCCATTTCATCAACCTCTAGCTCAAGAAGAACAGGGTCTGCTACCACTTTCTTAAGGACATCACTGACAGAGTCAAAATAATGAGTGCCTTTAGTGAGTTCACTTCTTGAAAACCTTTGGATACCAGGCACAATAAATACAAGGCAATTCTTGGTTGTGCTGACATCGTTTGGCTTCTCTGAGTGCCATCCTCTTGCAAGCAAACGAGGCCAGACAGCTTCCCAAAAAAGATCGTTTGATCTTGTTTTGCTTCTTCTGAAATCACCTGTTAAAAATTTGATTATATCTTCTGAAGCAAGAGAGGAACAATCTTTGCCTGCAGGCATGCCAGGTTGAATAGAAAGGACATGGTTTGGTTTAGATGGGTCCATAACAAATCCAGTCAAATCATCCTTCCCTTTACCAATCGCAACTGCCTCAACAAAAGCTTCTGTTCCAACAGTGGATTTCAGATTAAAGACAAAATCCGCTAATGATGTTTGGCCTTCATTGAAAGATTTGAACATCTGCAACATGAAACAAGCAATGCAACTCATAAAGCATTGGATGATAGAAGAACTTTCTGTGTTAATTTTAACAAAGATATATGAGTTAGTTTTCATAAGCTTGAAATAACCTAGTTATGTGAAATTGAACCAGGTAAAATTCCTTGGACCGTGGAGAGTATTTGTTTGGGGTGGGGGACTGGGGGATACCTTAAACCCTTAAACAATGCAACACAAATACAATTCAACAAAAAACTTAAGTGCCAAATGAAAATCATAACACAGTAGGAAAATGAAGTGCAGCGTGCACTTGCTTCAAATTTCAAGTGTAACATTCATATTTACAACTGAAATCCTATAGTATAATGCAGTAAAGTAGTTGCAAAACCAGGAAAAACACATGCCATGGCAATTGGACAGCCGTCAGTATGATACTATGATTATGTCAAGACAATCTTGGCCACTCTTTATATATCATATGGTGAGGTGAAACCTATAACTATGAAAAGAATTCAATTGAAAGAACATTGCAAGAATCTAGTCAGAGTAAACCAGGTTTGAAACTGATACTTTGAAGAATGTAAGTGATTTATATTATAAATCATAACAGCACATTGGATTAAAAAAAAAGAAATACCACTGAGAAAAAGAGTTAGTGATGGAACTGACACTCAGACAGACAGAACTTAATTTGATCATGAGGATAATTTCATACCGAGGCATCTCAATATCTAATTACTCATTGCTAGAGAGAAATGGAAGAGGTGATCAAAGTACGTGTGACAATTATGACATACCTCATCCAACAGATCATGATCTTCTTGAAGGATTTTAGATTTAAGGCGAGATATAAGCTCCTGCCTTCGCCAACCTATAAAAATGCGTTCCCCAAGAATGCATCTCCTGATTCTTGCTTTTCTGCAGTCTGACCATCTTTTATACGCTTCTCTTTTGTAGAAATTTCCGTAATAGTGGGAAAGCACATCCCCGACAGTCTTACTACCTATAAATCTGCTCAACAGCAGCAGATTTTTGCCAAAAATGTAGAGACCAAGGAGAAACAAGTCTGCTTCCTGATCACTCCAAACGGAAGTGGATGAGTTAGGCACTGGAATTAATTGATCAATTTCTCCTTGATCTGTTGTGGCTTTATCAGTGAAGTTTAGACCCCCTTGAGTGGAACATGGTGCTAATTTATCGTCATGTCCTTGTTGAGTATCAGATACTTTCTGATCAACTGGTAGCTCTGGATGTTGATCATGATATGTTGAACAGTGTTCGACTGTGTTATTACTGATTGGGCAAATCGAGGTCATTTGGCTATACACATCTCTGTTACTTGCTGTAATTTTGGTTTCTGAAGAATTATGCATTTGCATTTCCTCATCCTTCTTATTGGATTCACTTGACGATGCCCACATAATTGGTATAGGGCAATCATAACCAAGTGCCATGCAACTATCAGGTGTGTTGCTCATGTACTGGCGACGCTCATCCTCTGTGGCCAGATTAGGGATCTCTGCCTGGTAAGCTTTTCCAATGCATATACGCGGTGGTGAGTCATCATCTGTAGCATCTGATTGGTGTCCATCACCATCTTCAGGTTCAAGTGGCTCCATCTATCAAAATTATATAAAGGAAGCATTTGTAAAAATATTTCACATTGATACAAAAACATGTGCATCATCAATTCACCATCAGCACAAATAATTAAATTGTACATGCATTTTGGGAGTAAGAAGCAGAAGGATGCATCACCAGCATAGCTCTCGCTTGTTAACAGATGAAAAATGAAAGCTAATTACAATAAAGTTAACGCATGAAAATTTCTTACTTTACGCTCAAAGACTAGTCTCCTAGAACTCCGATATACTTACATTTTCCTTATGATCCATTATGTTTTTAGCATCTAAAATACACTGTATGCATCAGAAAATAACTAATTATCAGTTTATGACCTTCATGGTTAGTAAATGAAGCAAAAACACATGGCATTAATAATGTAACTATGCCTAATTGTATGAACAGTTGTACAAAGTCCCTGAAGCAAAACCCACTCTCATGAAACCTATCTTATGTAAGATTGGCTGCAGAAAACAGCGGTTTACAAAAGGGGCTAAATTTTCCCAGCAACTGAACTCATTTCGAAACACCTTGCTATTCTCGCAACTGTAACAAAGCTTCCCAGTAATGCAAACATTCAAAATGCAGTCAAAATGCTGCGTAGAAAAGGAGCACCAAACTCACTTTCCAAGTCCCAAAACTTTCGAAAACTCATGCGCATATTGGTCTATCGCATTATATGTCCATGGTGCTATGACTTGCAGGCAGCAAACTAAAACAATGTATATCCTGTATAACCACTGGGCAAAGAGGGGCCATCGTTGGACATATCCCACAATCAAAACGATTGAATGATTGAGAAAAGAAAAGAAATTTACAAGACACAGCAGATTGAATTACTCGATATCAATACCAATTGCTTACTGGCATAATAAAAATAAAAAGGGTGCACCATGACTAGAACCTATCAAGATTTGCTCGCAAGCGTCGGCAAACCACGCGGCATACTGCATACAACCCACGATGAGCAAAATTAGAGCCATGTTCCTTGACTCGGGGTCAACAATTGCATTGCGCAAATCTCAGGCCGGGCACGGAGGCAGCACCACCACCCCGACCAACCCACCCAATCCCACCTCCACGCCGGCGCAGCCATATACCAGGCAAGCCGCGCCGGAGAGCACGACATGGAGTAGCACCGAGGAATCCATGTCTTCCAAGAACGCGCACGAAACGGACACGCAGACCTAAAAAAGAATCTCGCGCAGACGTGATCACGGAAGGAACCACCGTTCCACGGGGGTCAAAGCCAAGAACACGGCCACCGCGACGCGGGAAAGCAAGCAGCAGCGCGCGCCCCCGCACGAGAGCAAATGCGAGATGGGAAGGAAGGAGGAAGGGAGCAGCCGCGAGGCACCTTAGCAGAAGCCTCCATGCACGCGAAGCCGCCGCCGCCGCCGCCACCCACCCTCCGCGCGAAGCTCCCCCCCTCCTCGCGCGCCGGGCGAGAGACGGAGAGCGTCCAGGAAACCGACGCCCCGCACCCCCTCCCTCGCAGAGCAGACGCAGAATCTGGAGGACCCCGAGGAAGTATATACAGACAGAGAGCGTGATTCCGCCCCCCCCCCCCCTCGTCCGGCGCGCACGCGTCCACCCTACGAGCACGGTGAAGGCGAAGACGGCGGCGAGGAGACGGAGGTGGTTGGTCGGAGCGGAGGCGGAGACGGGGAGGGAGGGAGGGAGGAGGTGGGCGGAGTCGGGGGAGGCTTTAAAGAGGAGGAGAGGAGCTGCAAAGAAGCGAAAGAAGGAAGGAAGAGCGAGGAGAGGAGACGCGACGCGAGAGCGAGACGGACAGCGGCGACAGCGAGAGCGAGAGATTGGTGGTCAGGCACGCACGCACACACCCTCCTCGTGGGCCTCGCTCCTGGGCCCGCTCCTTCCTGGGCCGGACGCACTGCGTGCCGCGCGTGCTTCTCTCCGCGCGGCCCGCCGGTTACCTCCACCTTCGAACAGCGAAGGGGGGGAAAACGTGGGGGGTGGGGAAGCCCGGGGTGCATCTGCTCCCCCACGCTTCCGCAGGCTGGCGTTGCGTGAAAGGGTGAAGGGGGTGGTGAGAGGAGGAGGAGGAGGAAGAGGAAGAATGTGTTTCACATAAACGTAGGTGAAAAATGTGTTTTGGCATAGACGGAGCAAGATCGATCGGGGGGAGGGGGTGGAGGATTCGGACCTCTTGCTTCGGGGGTCTCTTCTTCGTGGCTTGCACGGGAGGGATCGACGGGCGCCGCCGCCAGGCCACTGGCCTGCCGGTCAAGACCGAGAGCCGCCGTCGGACCACCGGCGGTGCTCGCTTGGGCTTGGAGGGAGGCGTTGGCTGCTGCTGCTGCGGGCTCCGCTTTCGTATGGGGCGGTGGCCGCCGACGGTCTTCGGATCCATACGGGCCCGCGATGCGGTGGAGGCGCGAGGAGGTTGGTCAGTGGATCCGCGCGGTGATGAGAGGCGCTTGCCGATGGGGGCCGCCTTTGCTCCCAAGTGAGAACGGCGGCGCCTTAGGTGGGGAATGTGAAGATTAGGTTTAAGTTGGTTTATATAGAGATGAAGGCGGACGGCTAGACGGATGGATTAACATCAAACGGCTATCGAAAGAGATTGAATTTAGCAATAAATAAATGGACATATGTCATAAAAATGCACAATTAAATTTATTTTACTTCTAAATGCATAGTTACATGCAAAATGTAGTAGATGCGCTAGGAGGTGTGGTGGTCGGTGGATCCGCGCAATGATGAGAGTCCCTTGCGGGTGGGGGCCTCCTTTGCTCCCAAGTGAGAATGACAGCACCTTAGGTGGGGATTGTGAAGATTAGGTCGAAGTTAGTTTATATAGAGATGAAGGCAATCGACTAGACGGATGGATTAATATCAAACGGCTATTGAAAGAGATGCCATCTAGAAGAGGTATTGCACGTGTGACAAGTTGTTAGCCTAAAAGCAAACTTTGACTTTTATGCATTTACCACGATAGCCCGTGCACGAGCGGTGGACAACAAACAAACTTTGGCATTTACC
Organism: Oryza brachyantha; assembly: GCF_000231095.2. NCBI lineage: Eukaryota > Viridiplantae > Streptophyta > Magnoliopsida > Poales > Poaceae > Oryza > Oryza brachyantha. The sequence continues at coordinate 11,277,566 of NC_023165.2, forward strand.
ACGCATCATCAACATGTAGACATCGATACTACATGCAAGATATTATTGGAGGCACAATTACATTCATTTTACTTCTAAATGCTCAATTACATGCACAATGTAGTGGAGGCGCTAGGAGGTGTTGTGGTCGGTAGATCCGTGTAGCGATGAGATGCACTTGTGGGTGGGGGTCGCCTTTGCTCCCAAGTAAGAACGGCGGCGCCTTAGGTGGGGATGGTGAAGATTAGACTTAAGTTAGTTTATATAGAGATGAAGGTGGTCAGCTAGACAGATGGAATAACATCAAACGGCTATCGAAAGAGATTGAATTTAGCAATAAGTAAATGGACATACATCATAAAAATGCATAATTACATTCATTTTACTTCTAAATGCACAGTTACATGCAAAATATAGTAGAGGCATTAGGAGGTGTTGTGGTTGGTGGATCCGTGCAGCGATGAGAGGCGCTTGCGGGTGGGGGCCGCCTTTGCTCCCAAGTGAAAACGGCGGCGCCTTAGGTAGGGATGGTGAAGATTAGGTTTAAGTTAGTTTATATAGAGATGAAGGTGGTCGGCTAGACGGATGGATTAACATCAAACGGCTATAGAAAGACATTGAATTTAGCAATAAATAAATGGAAACCGTCATAAAAATGAACAATTACATTCATTTTACTTCTAAAATGCATAATTACATGCAAAATGTAGTGGAGGCGATAGGAGGTGTTGTGGTCGATGGATCCACGCAGCAATGAGAGGCCCTTGCAGATGGGGGCCACCTTTGCTCCCAAGTGAGAACGATGGCACCTTAGGTGGGGATGGTGAAGATTAGGTCGAATTGAGTTTATATAGAGATGAAGGTGATCCGCTAGACGGATGGATTGACATTAAACGACTATAAAAAAGATGCCATCTAGAAGAGGTGTTGCACGCATGACAGGTTACCGGCCTAAAAGCAAACTTTGACTTTTAGGCATTTTACCACGGTAGCCTATGTGCAACCAAGAGGTGGACAACAGACGAACTTTGGCATTTACCATGCATCATCAACATGTAGGCATCAATACTACACTAAATGCAAGATATTATTGGCTTACCGCATTTGAACAAGGGGCAAATATAAGAAAAAATGGGTACATGTTATACAAGCTATGTGAAAAAATGTATTTGACATAACCATGAAATTATGTGATAACATTTTTTGATCTTTTGGGATGTCATTATCTTTGGGATTGGCAAAATTTTAGGGCTTTCTTCTTAAAATGGCTACTAAAAGCGATTCAAATATAGCAACAAATAAATGGTTATATTTCGAAATATCTAATTGCGTAGATTTCTCTACTACATCTACTACTTAAAAACAAGAGTTTTGTCCATTCTTATCCCCCTATCATTTGATAAAAAAGTAGTTACACATAAAAAAACAAAGGCCACATAAAAAAACTCAGCGGTTCGAGCACCCACGACAACTCAATCCACATATTTGTTTCATCATCCCACTCTCCCCACCACCCGTGGACTCATCCTATATAAAAATGACTAACTTAAAAAAAGAAATACCTTACCAATAGGAAAGAAAAACAGACAGCACACATCGTCGACATCGATCATAAAATAGATGCTCGGACAATTAGGTCCATTGCTTGATCAACCAATACTGCAAGCACTAGTGGTTAGTCCCATTGCCTACTTGGTCCAAACCATCCCACGCCTATTTTACATTTGCAATTAGTAATTTACTTGAACTATTTTTTCTATGTTTTCACAAAAAAAAAGAAGAAATGCCATAGACCTAGATAGAACAAGCAAAATAATGGGCATAATTTGGATATCCCATCGAAACCCATGGGCACCTTACTAGGGCTCTCGTTTATGTACAAGATGGTAACCGGCCTTATTGTCCTGACATCATTTGGCTTCTCTAAGTGTCATGCAGTTTCCAAAAAAAAAGATGATTTGATCTTGTTTTGCTTCTTTAGAAATCACCTATTAAATTATTGTCTTGTGGTTTCTTATAAAGATGAAACACAATAGAACTATGAGGATAAGGAAAACACTTGATACATTTTTATATCCCACATTGCAACATATGGAGGAACTTGTCCGGGGCTCTTGCTTTCATACAAAGTGGTGTATGGTGCTTGGATCCATGTTGAGTTATTGATGTGGTGAAGGTTCTATGAGACATCAAGGTCAATAGATCTAATGATGATGAGAGGTTATCGATGGTGGTCTTCCTTTGCTTATAAGACATAACGATTCCAGCTTAAGTGGGAATGGCGGAGGGCTAGGTATAGGAGCGAGTTTATTTAAAAACCAAGGAGGTCAATGATCGGTTGAATATGGAAATCTATTAAATTTTGGTTGCAAATTGATGAACATTAGAGGAATACAAGTACATTTTTCATAGGCTAAGTAAAAATGTATTTGATATAAACAACAAAATCTTGACAGATGTTTCTAACCATCGGAGATGTCATTTTTCTCGGGTTTGACACTCTTTGGAGGGCTTTATTTTTTTCATCTCTCGAACGATAGATGCTAGGCAACCACTTCCAAACTGTTGGTTTATCATTAAAACTGCTTGTTGCTAGTGAAGGCTTACAAATAAGGCCAATGTTTGTGGCGGTTTGGAGTGAAACATTGGTTGTTGCAAGATCCTTTTTTATAGGATGATTGTTGATCTTTGAATTCATGATGAGTTGATGACATATTGAAGGTGCTAGGACAGATTGTGGTTAGTTTATCAACATGACAAGAAGATGCCCTTGTGGATGGGCCTTCTTTGCATCCAGGCGAGAATAATAAGTGTTTTAGTTGCGGATGGTGGAGATTGGGTCTAGAGTGAAGTTATATAGATGCTAAGGAGTATCAATAAGATGGCTTAATCTACATCAAATGGCTATGAAAACTACCGGAAGCAATTATTTAGCATCATATAAATAAAAAGATGTCAATAAAAATGTCTAAGAACATCAATTTTACTTTTAAAAGCCAAGCAACTTATCATGTAGGTTTGTAGGCCTTACTTCCATAAATGGTGGTGCTAGCATCTGGGGTCCATGATGAGTTTACAATGTGGACGTGGTGCAATAGCATGCCCGTGTTCTATGCATGGGAGCCACCACCACCTACCGATCTACCATGTGAGGTCTTCTACGTCGAAGCCCTCACACAACTCCCTCCTAGTGTAATAAATAGTGGTGGTAGAGGTTTCTATTGTGGCCAAATTAGGGTCGTGATCTCCACGATGAGGTAATGGTACAAGATAGTGGATTGGAACATAGCTCATAATAAACTAAACGAGAGCCAAAGCGGTGGCATGATTAGTGCAGTAATTACCACTGTCTTTCACAAAAGTAAAATTCTAATATTGAACTTATGGTATTCTGTTAGCGTTGCATTTATTATTTGCTTAATAGTTTTTCCACTATAGTAAAGTGATAGACATTAGGCATCCTATCAGTTAGTACTATATTTCATTTGTTTATTTATGTGCATATGTATCTTCCCCACATAGTTTCATAGACTTGTAATCACCATTTTCATTGTGCTAGATAAGCCTAGTGACAAAGGCACACTCAACTCTTGGCATAACGGTATGGTGGTGGTGGTTTGGAGCACATGTAGATAAAGGGGGAGGAGGTGACCAAAATCGAGGGATTTAATGACAATAGGAGCAAAAATATAAACATAGATGACAATAAACGAGAGTAGTAGAGATGGTTAGGCTAGACCGGTTCACATGTTGTTGGGCCCATTAGTGGGATGCATCCAACAGGGCTCCAGTGCTCGACCAGAGAAAGTGTCCTACAAATAGATGCTACATTTATCACATGTTATTCACATGCAGACAAGGGAGCTACTTAGCAACAAATAATTGCTAGCTTACCACATGCAAACAACTGAATAAGGGGTAATTACGAGAAGAATTTAGTGCATGTTTCACAAGTTTTGAGAAAAATGTATTTGACACACTGTAAAATCTTGATATAATTTTCTAACTTTTAGGGATATATTGGATTGACATTCTTTCCAAGACTTTTTTCATTATTCTGTGTTGGTAGCTGTTGGCTACCAATGTCTTTGGAACATCATCCTACTAGTTTAAAACAATAATCACAACCAGAACATTTAAAAAAATGTGCAAAGACAATTGTTTTTTGGGTAATGGTTGGTCTTTGGGTTCATAGTTTCTTGATAACATGGTGGAGGTTATAGTATGGGTTGAGCCAGTAAATCTAGTAACAACTAGACACCCTTTGTGTGTGGGCCTCTTTTCTCCCAAGCAAGAAGAACAATAGATTAGGTGTGGAAGGCTAAGAGTAGTCTAGGAGTGAGTTCATAAAGATACCAAGGGTATTGGTTAGATGGATGGATTACATCAAATGGTCATGAAAACGATTGAGATTAAGTAGCAAATAAATGGGTAGACACCACCATAAAAGGTCTAGTTTGTTATTTCTTGATGAAAGATGAAAGATTTTCTTATTTTAATGATGTCTATTTAATGGTATAAACGATGAGATCAACTATACAAAGTTAAAAAAAATACTTTACAAAGGTGAGATGATGAACTCTTGTTTAGCATTTCAAAAAATGTGCGCACAAAAGTCGAGGAAAACGCCGAGAATACGTTAGATAGAGGAACACATCACAACTATATTTAGTTCTCTACTATTTGAAACAAGAAAATTTAACTTTTTGCCACTGTTACGAGTGGTCAAAACAGATTTGTCACTCGTTGTCTATGACATGTGGGCCCTCATGAGTCTATGACAGGTGGGTCCAATGGCAAATCTATTATGAATAATTCGTAAGAGTGGCAAAAAGTTAAATGCCCCAAGATATAACCAGGTAGAGTATGGACATCCAAGCTTAGAGGTTGTAACCCCTGCCCACTCCCTACCTTGTGCATGGGTGACGGCTAAGAAATGGACAACCAGTTAGATCATATATATAATTTTAGTGGGTATCCTCCCTAAATATAGCTAAACATTTGATTTAATCCTTACCAAGAGGACATAGAGCAATGACCCATGAAACAGGAGACAATTACAATGATCATGATGTAACTCTTGGCATGGTTGTGGTGTTAGTTCAAAGTAAAGAAGGGTGTGGGTGGAGTGAAGCTTTAAAGACAACAAGAGGAGCTAGGACACTGAGCAAGGCTATGACCAGTGAGAGAGATTGGTGGCTAGGGGCTAGGGCAGAATCCTTGTAGATTGTTGGGCATCCACTAATTATCCAGAGAAGGTGGTGCTAGGGATGGTGGTGTTGTGCATGACAACATGACATACATGTGTGGATTGTGAATTAATGTTGGCCTTTACCATGTGTCATAGATGCTACAATGTCATCGAAACATTAAAGTTGGCTGAGGACAAATGAGGGGAATCTATGTGCATGCCCCATATGTTAAGTGAAAGGTTGAACTTTTTTATAGGCTTTCTCTTCATCATTTTTATGTTTTTTGCTAGCGGTGGCACTACCAAACCATTTGCTTACTAGATAAGACCAACGATTACTACTAAACCACTAACTTTCTCAGCTTACGAGTTAAGACTGATGTTCATCAAGTCTTGGTTGGAGGTTGGTTGTTGTGGCCCATCGTAGAAGGTGGTGGCCAATCTTTGGGTCCACGATGAATCATTGACATGGTGCAAGTGCTAGGAGGCATTAGGGTCAACAATCTGATGACAATGGGAGAACCTTGCACATGGAGTCCTTCGATCCTATGTGGGCATGACAAAAACTTGTTCTAGTAGTGAGTTTATAAAAAGACCCAAGGTGATTGATGGGATGGTTAGATCTAAACCAAACAGTTAAAGGAACGATTAAAAATTAGCACCAAATGAATGGACACACACCTTTCCAAAACATCTAGCTACATTGATTTCTCTACTACTTCAAACCAAGAAGAAGAGACAATGTAGCACGTCATGCTAGCATGTGTCTTTTCCCACCATGTGTGGTTTTTTATTTTGGAAAATATAGCTTTAGCGGTTTTGGCACCTCAGTCCTCGACAACTCATTTCTCTAGCTGGTGGTTCAAATTGATCAAAGGTGTTTCTAAGGAGGGGAAAAAGGGGCTGAATTCTCTAGCTATTTTGGTTTCATGGGAATATAGAAGCATCATAATAATTGTGCCTTCAATAGTGTTTTGCTTAGTACTTCAACCTTTTTGCAAGCTGTGACAAGAGAAAGTATTTTTTGGTGTGTAGTGGGAGCTAAGGTGCTCCCCTCCCGAGTGCTAGTTGTCTTTGGAACGGATTTTGGGTGACTGATCCTAGTCATGCGTCGTATTGGGACATATATGGGGGAGTTGGTACACAGAAGGTTTTCTTGAAGGGTCATTTATTAATCCCTCATTGTAAATATTTATTTCTTCTTGATGAAATGAAACACAATACTCATGCATTTTCTAGAAGGAAAGAAACGAATATGCCAAACCAAACTAGTTCACAACCATTGATTAATTCAAAATTGTGTATCAACATGCTTTTATTCGGATAGTCTAAGGCTTTGTTCTAAAACAAGGGTTATGTCTAGTGGTTGATTATTGTTTGGATAAGCCTATGGTCCTGTTCTTTTCGGCGGTTGTAAGTGGTTGATTATTGCACTTAAAATGAAAAATATGATTAACATATGACTAAGTAAGTATTAATTATTAAAAACTTGAAGAAAAAATTCTTTGTTTTTTCTAAGCAATTTCTACATAAAAATTTTCATGCAAAATATACCGTTTAGTGGATTGAAAATCGTGCTAAAAACGAGGTACAAACCAATTGTATAAGCTGAACAAAATTTCCCCTATCTCATAATAGCTATAGCAAATTTAAGTGCCAACAAAACATCCTTTGAGCCCATGAGTATTTGACTTCACCAAATATTCCTATGTGAAAGGCTGTTCGAGTCATTCGTTAGAAGGGGTTTCGTTCTTGGCTCCATTGTGCACATCATTTTACATGTCAGACCAAATCAAATTAGCCTAATATGTTTAGCTTGTAACATATTTGTAACGTATCACGAAAACTTAGTCTAACACCACGTATATCATAGACACCATCTTTCATTAAATTATTTCCTACTAACAGAGCTGCAGCCAACCAATTTATTATTAGGCACACAAATTGCATATACATCAACTCTTTTAATACAAAAGTTCGACCCAAAAAAAAAAAGCTTAGTTTCAAAATATATATAAAAAAAAGAAAGACAGAAAGCCCCTTGGCCTCGTACAACTCTGTCCTCCGAGCTTGCCATGTCCCAACCCAAGCCGGTCGCACCGCACCGCATCAAAACCCCGGCCGCACCCGACCCGACCCAAACCAAAACCCTCGAACCCGGCCACTCTCTCCCCATCCCTCCCCCTTGCCGCGCCGCGCCGCCGACGCCTCCGCTGCCATGAGCGCGGGCTGGAGGACGCTGCTGCTGCGGATCGGCGACAGGTGCCCCGAGTACGCGGGCTCCGCCGACCACAAGGAGCACATCGTGAGCGCTAGCCCCCTCCCCCCCCCCCTCGCTACCCCTTTTTTTTTCCTTCTCGTCTCCGGCGGACCCTAGGTTGTCTGTGTAGGGTGTGGGTTTATTTTTTCCGTGAGTGCGTGGGTTTATGCTTAGTCCGGCGTTGTGCCTTGGTTGGTTGCCCGCGCTTTCGGTGGGAGTGGGTGGGGTGGTGGTGGTGCTGGAGATGGGCAGCTCAAAACCCTAACCACCTGTTGACAATTGCTCGCTCATTCGGGTGCTTGGCGTTTGGGTGTGTGGAGCCGTGACGGTCTAGTCTGGATAATGGAGACGGGGAGAGTGACCTCGGGAAGGACAAAAAAACATGTGTTTTTGCTAATTTGGTCATCATAATTTCTGCCATTTGCATTGGGATACACTTTTAGTGAAAATAGTTCAATGTAGGGAGATCAAAATTGAGCCCTGCTAAAGTAGTGCACGCTTGTCGTCACACATTTGAACACTCTACATGCAGAGCAATGTATATTCTTTGACACCAAAGTTGTGTTTGAACCATCTCGAGGTGCTCTAAGTGTGTTATCTTTACGATGAGAAGCATATATGGTTATCCCGCTTCTAGTTTCAGTGAATCCAGTGAGGAAATCTCCTTGCTTGCTTTTTCATGTTATGTGTTGATTCAATTCTGAACTTGTTACTATTAGATGCTATGTGTTGATGGCATGTTTATTTGAGAACCATTGAAACCAATGAACAAATATTCTAGTCAACTAAATAGGCCTTGCCTACATTCATACATCCTCCGAAGATTAGCGTAGAGCACAGCATCACCACTATCAACTCTTTCTAATTAGTATAAAATCTAATATTTTATTTTATACTCCCCCTGTTTCACAATATAAGACTTTCTAGCCTTGCCTAGATTCATATAGATGCTAATGAATCTAGACATATATATAAATTATATACATTCATCAATTTGATGAATTTAGACAAGGCTAGAAAGTCTTACAATATGAAACGGAGGTAGTAGTAAATTTCAGAAAACTGCAACCTTCTTGTCAAAACTATTGCTTTGCTGCAACTTTAGCCGTGCATTTCAGAAATCTTCACAAACAGCGAATTGTTTTATCACAAAACTTCAAAGTTCGTTTGTCTTAACAGGTTGGGCCCACTTGTCAGACTCACATGTAATATAGTAATACTTGTACCGTTACAAGTTGGGCCCACATGTCAAACACACAATAAGGGATAAAGTTGTAGTTTTGTGATAAAATAATTCACTATTGTTTCAAATTTTGAGAAGCATCTATCTAAACTTGTGGCAAAGTGATAATTATGACAAGAAAGCTGCAGCTTTGTGGATTTACTCTTTATTTTAGGACCTTTTAGACTTGTTTTGACCAAGCATTTTTTTTGTAGGAAACTTGTTATGGTGTCCTTTGTCGAGAATATGAACATTCCAAAGATGCCATTTTTGAGGTCAGTGCTCAGTATTTTATCATATGCTTCTTCACATATTGTCTAAATCCACGATTAATGTGGTCTTTTATTTGTAGCAAGCTCTTCTCACTTCTATGAAGAAATATCACTGTCTATAATTGTCATTTTCAGTTTTTCACTGTAGTCAGTATCCCCTTTTAGAATAAAAACTATTGTCCATTGGCTAAGACAGTTTTCGTATTTTTAAAGAATTATAAAGCCAAGAGGTTTAATGTTGCTGTCAGCTTTTCTGCAGTGAAGAAAATAAAGAAATCAATGGAGAGAATATATCTTATATTCTGCATCTTATGGTTGAATCAATATGATACTAATTGGACATACCTTTTTGAGCAGTTTTTCCTTCAGTGTGCAGACCAATTGCCTCACAAGATCCCTTTCTTTGGAGTATTGGTGCGCACCTACTTGAACCTTATAAACCTACATGATAGTTTATGGCCTTGTCTCTTGGTTATTACTAATTATGAGCATTTTATTTTTTTGTTCCAATATAATTTTGACACGCCACCGTGTCCTTTTATTCCTTTATTACCCCCAGAAGATGAATGCACAATAAACTCTATCAGTACTAGTGTAGCTCTAAAAAAAATCTTGGACTCTTGTGCCCTTTTGAATTGATGAAGCCTTGAAGTTGTTTATTTTCGGAGAGATAGCCTTGCAAAATTAGATCAACACTTAAAGGTGGTTGCAAACCACAGTCACACTGCATAATTGTGAGTGCTGATTAACATGATTGAGGAAAGTACTGTAAAAGAGGAATGCAAAGTTGGCATATGCTTTGCTTCAATTGTGCTGTGCATGATCTTGTAATTTCTTGAGCTGACCATATACTGTTCTTTCAAATAAAGATTATTATTTTTTGCATCAGCTATCATTGATGGATATGCTCATTGTTTTGCTGCTTATGTGTGTTTGACTGTTTGTTCACTATGTATCCTCTATGGAACTTCCATTGTCAGTTTCGTTCGAAACATTATTAATGTCTTGTTCTTAGTTTACTTTTACACAATATTGGTGTAAGAACAAGACTTGACTACTTAGTTTTTCCTATTTAATTTAAGCTCTAAACTATCTCCTTAAGATGGCTCTTTTTTGCTTTTAATTTCAGATAGGTTTGATAAACTTGGAAAATGAAGATTTTGCCAAGGATATTGTCAATACCACGCATGCCAATTTACTGGTACACCCCTTTGTTTTTTATGTTCCAGCAATATTAGGTCAATGTTTTCCTTTGGGCACTTCATACTAAGTCCAAATTACATTATGGCTTGCCCTTGCCCTTTTTATAGTTTATCTTAGCTTTAAGTGATGTATTAATTACAGGATGCCTTGCATAATGAAAATCGTGATAGAATCAGGATATTGCTGCGATTTCTCTGTGGCCTGGTAAGTGCATCATTGCTTGCTGCTTTTCTATAATCTATAATCCAATTGGTGATGCCTGAAATGTGTCTGACACACTATCATAGTGTATGTTCGATCCACCAAGTATGCTATAGGCAATTAGTTGTCATCTTTCAGCCTTGGTAACTTGAGCACTTAATGAATGACACAACAGTGCAATTGCATGCATGGCACAATTAACTTGTTTAATTTTGTGCAAAATGATATCGGGCATAAAGCATAAATCAGGAAGACTAGAAACAATCTTGTGAACATCGTCCCGGGGGGGGGGGGGGGGGGGGCATGTATGTTACACACTTATGCTTCATATGTCCTACCTTCACCTCTAAAACCAGAAACTGAGCACATGCTACCAAGTGCGGTTGACTATCCATGGGGGCTCTTGTGCTAATATTTTACTGTTATCTAAATTATATTCTATTACTACCTAATTGCTTGGAATTCACTAGTCATGTTGAACCTAGGCGACAGCTAGCCATGTACCCTCTAGCATCTACTGCCTTCTTGAACCATGCCTTTTGTTCTGAATCTCCACTTGCTACCTAAGACTGAGCTGATAACTTATAAACTCTGAATGCTTTAAGTCTCTTTTCCAAAAGAGTGGAGTGACTTCTTTCTACATTCTTCAATTCTTCATATTGCCTGACATAAATGTTTTCTTTAATTGCACCTATATGGATATGATTGAGCTGTTCGTGGTACAGCATATAGTATTTTTTTTTCTTTTCTCTTTTTTCATAACTATATTTTTGTGGTTGCCTTGTAGATGTGCAGCAAAGTTGTCCTGCCAAATTCTATTATCGAAACATTTGAGACACTATTATCATCTGCCGCAACAATATTAGATGAGGAAACTGGAAATCCTTCGTGGCAACCATGTGCTGATTTCTATGTGTATTGTATTTTGGCTTCCCTTCCATGGGGTGGCTCAGAATTGTTTGAGGTAACTTGAACTGCCCTTCTTTACTGCTTATGTGAACATATGTGCAGCTCAACATGTCTGTCACTGTATCTAAATTAGTTGTGCATGCGATACTATTTCATGTACATGACTGTTTCATCATTTTTCTTAGTGTTATTTCCTACTTACTCTGTCCCAGAAAGACTTCATTCTTAGCCTATTCCACACATACCAATACAAAGTTACAAAGACTAGAATGCCCTTTACTTTTTTAAACCCTGATGCATATGTCCCCAACCTTTTCAAATTCCAATGCATTTGGCCCTCACTTTACCAAACTCCAATGCAACAATTGCTCCAAAAATGAAATCTTTGTGGGACAAATGAGAGAGCCAAAAATGAGGTCTTTGTGGGACAGTTGTAGTATATACTTGGTTGAGCTGCTAGATGGAAAGCTGAAACAACAATAATTTGTTTGAACACGACAAACTAGAAAGTGCAATGCAGTTCCACTTTAGGAGTACCCTTTGTTCAATTGTTCTTTTACCATGGGATTCTTTGAAGCTATTCTGAATTTGTATACTAGAAAATTCTGCAGATAATTCAGTGGTATAATACACTCTAACATGCAGCAAGTTCCAGATGAATTTGAGAGAGTTCTGGTTGGTATACAGTCTTATATAAGCATCAGAAGGCATTTTGATGATATTGCTTTCTCAGTCTTTGAAACAGATGAAGGCAACTCTCCCAACAAAAAGGTGAACTGATTCGGTTTCTCCTTGTCAATTCAGACTCCACTTGTGATATCTAGATCAGTGTTATAAAGTTAATCCTTGCAGGATTTCATTGAAGATTTATGGGAGCGTATTCAAGTTCTTTCTCGCAACGGGTGGAAGGTTAAGAGTGGTATGCAATATATATCAGTCCATATGGTTTATTACTGAACAAACGTTGTTGACCTTAAGTTGCAATTGCATTTGATATTGCGACAGCAATACCTGACTGTATCATAATATGTTCCAAAAACCCTATATTTATATTCAGAACACCTCTTTCTTATGTTAAATAAGGCTGGTATCCCAAAATCTTAACATGCTTGTGTCTTATTTGTTTCTGCATTCTATTTTATGTCTGGCAGTTCCAAAACCTCACTTATCATTTGAAGCCCAGCTGGTAGCTGGTGTCTCTCACCGTTTCTCCCCAATTAGTTGCCCCCCACCTACTATCTCACAATCATCCTCTGAAATAGTAAAAGGTCAAGAGAAACATGAAGCTGATCTGAAGTACCCTCAAAGGCTTCGTAGGCTTCACATATTTCCAACAAATAAAGCCGAGGTAATTTGTACATTTTCTTTCGTTCATGAAGTGCATTTTTTGTGTCTTTTGTTGTCATGTTTTCATTTTGTACCACTTGGTTATACATTACAAACTCACTGCTTATATATTCTTTAAATAACACATGGCAATATTTCACTTGGAGTTTGCTCAGTTTGTTGCCAGTTTTGTTGCTATTCTTCATGCTATCCCAGTAGGATGCCATTACCTGTTGCTAGTACAATTCTCAGTTACAATCTAAAATTAAATTTTATTTCAGAGAGACATATACTGTGGTTAGAAGCAAATAATATTTGAACATTTAACCTTTTGACCAATATGTTCCCTTAATACCTGATTTTAAGTGGGAAAATGGAACTGAAATTATTTAGTACTGTTAATGAGTTGAATATTACTATCAATTCTACCTTGCAGCTGTTTCCTTTGTCAGACATAAGCAATCACCCAGTCAGACATCTCTTGTCATGTATACTCATTTCTTTAGTATAATCACACCTTATGGACCTCCCTTATTGATTTGTGGTAAAAAATAGTAGTTTGAAAGGGCTGAATGTTTGATGGATTATCTGATTTTGTGATAATATTCGAGGGTACAGACAAATGAATTAACTATTACAAAGTTGAGAAGTTGTTTCAAAAAAGTATTCTAAGCAATTTATGTATAGAAAGCTTTTGCAAAAATCTTACTGTTTAGGAGCTTGGGGAGTGTGTCCATCTATCTGTTCGCCCATTAAGAATAATTGAACAGGCCCTCGTAATATGTAGTCATGTGAAAATGGTATTACTATACTTGCCATTGAAAATATTTACATTATATAATGATTTAATGAACAGTTACACTTTTGTATAACAAGTAGCGGTAAGTTGAATGTTGAACACCCATGGTGATCTCGAACATGTCATATTCTTGAGAAGTGGGATTACATAACTCATAACATTTTTGTAAGTTGGCCAAGTTGCATTCTTTTCCCAGGAGACTGTCAAGGTTGTAATGCACTTGACAATCATATTTGTAGTTCTACACCTTATTATTTGTACAGAAATAAATTGTGTTGTCTTTGCATGAATGGACACTGTTTAGCATGCAGTTACAACAACAATAATAAATTTCATATTATTTCCACCATTTCTTGGTTTGATTCATTTCCCATATGTAACAGCAACAGCAACAATAAATTTCCTATTATTTCCACCATTTCTTGGTCTGATTCATTTCCCATATGTACTTTTGTAACTTATCTACTGTATCTGTCTGTATGACAACTGTATTCCATGTACTTCATGTCTAACCATCTAGTTTTTGCTGCAGAACATGCAACCTGTAGATCGTTTTGTTGTTGAAGAATGCATATTGGACGTGCTACTTTTCTTCAATGGATGGTCAGTATTTCAATTGTTCCAAGATTATCAATACCATTATATTACTTACAGTAGTTGAGACTGGAGGATATCACACATGCTTTGCTAATATATTCATGGAAGGCATAACTGGTCATCTAGTCACAAGATTCGCTTGTCAGTCTTTATGATAAACACATGCTACCAGATTCTATTGCTAGGGTGCCTTGTTTCTCTTAGAAACAAAAACTGGTCGTATTTAGCCCCCTCACTTTTGTCCCATTGTCTATTGCTATGTCTTTGCTCAGATTTAGCTTGTGAGGAGTTCTACTCGATTTTATCTAATAAGACTTACTCTTCGAAGCTGTGGAGGCCCTATGCTTTACATTTTGGAATTTCCTTTTCTTTCTCCTTTTGGTGCTGGTAACGTACTATGTGTTTATTTATTGAGCATTCTTGTGAGAGCTTTCTTGATAAAAGAAGAGATGAGCACTTCGAATGCAATAATCATTTTGACAGGATTTAATGTTTGCTTACAGTTTTATAAACAGTCAGATTGCCTACTGATTCTATCTTTGTTATGTTTTTCTTTGAAAGACAGCCGCAAAGAATGTGCATTTTATCTGGTCAGCTTACCTGTGCCTTTCCGTTATGAATACCTGATGGCTGAGACCATATTTTCACAGGTACTTCTTAATCTTCAGGGTTTGATGTTTGGTTTTACTGATTTTAGTTTGTTCAGTAGTGTTTTGTATAGAGAACTTTACTATGCAAAACAATTCGTCAGGCAACACATTCTTACAAGCTTCAGTGTGACATTATTTTGGTTTTAAAACCCCAAAAACCTGGTATTTGTTATAGTTCACTCTATGCAAACTGTCTCATAATCAATATATGCACGTTACTAGGATACCATCTACTCCAGTATATATGCATGCTGTGCTATATTCTGTGACAGTGTGTCTGTGTCTGTGCATGTCTTTGTGTGTGTGTGCCTAAACTACAAATACAATGTTTTTATGTGGATTTAATTGTGTATTATATTGATATTTTGCAGCTACTGTTATTGCCGAATCCCCCTTTCAGGCCAATTTACTATACTTTGGTTATTATCGACCTTTGCAAGGTACCTTTTTCATGCTTTTGATCTTGTTAGCTAATGTTGTTTGTTGTTTCTGTGATACTGTGTGATATCAATATATTGCCGAGATCATTTTAGAATATCCCCCCTTTCCCAAAGCTCAAGTGTGCGCCAATAGGGCCCCTTGCATCTGTACATGTTCATCTTTATCTTTATCATACTTGATTTTATTGTTTGTATTTGAAAAAGAGTATCATTAAGTTCTATCTACTCATCATGTTCTCACACTTAGTGGCTTATGCTTTTTAATTTTTATGTAGAGTTTATTCTTTCATTTTGGTAAACAGCCCGTTTCTGTGAAAAATGTTAATAGCATTGGGCTGTACATCTCTGAACTGTCAGTTCAAGAACAGCTGTTGATACAAAAATGTCTGGTGCTCTTAAATCTGAAAAATGCAGCATATTGGCGTGATATAAGCGCCTGGTGAGCTGAGGTTATCAGAAATGAATCAGTTCTCTGTACTGTTGCAAAGCTAATTTGACCTGTACTGATCTTTCATGAACTGCCTAGCAATCGGGCAGCTTTTAATGCACAAGCATAACACGAATTGATCACATTATTGTTGTTGTGGATGCCCTTGTGCGATAGCTATAACTAAAGTCCATATGTGACATCCCGTATAAATTTTCTTCTGGCACTTTTAATATTTTTTGGGATGATACACTGAGTTACTTGTCTAATAACTTTTCCAGGCATTGCCAGGTGCATTTCCTTCAGTTGTGGTAGGAGCAGTGCATGCTCTTTTTGAAAGAATTAGTAACATGGATATGGAGTGCCGCACCCGACTTATCCTATGGTTTTCACATCATTTGTAAGTTTATTGTTCTGTTGTTTACTATTTGACCTACCTGCTATACATCTCTTTTCTTGGGAGTTTTTCTTGTGATCATTCCTTGAGATATCACCCTCAAGACAAACTTCCAGTCTTATTGATGTCAAATTGTGATTGATATTGTTCTGCTTTCACAGGTCAAATTTCCAATTCATTTGGCCTTGGCAGGAATGGGCTTATGTCAAGGACCTTCCAAAATGGGCTCCACAGCGTGTTTTTGTCCAAGAAGTATTAGAAAGGGAAATTCGTTTGTCCTACTTTGACAAAATCAAGCAGGTTAGTGATGCGCAAGGAAGCATATTCCATGCTTCTTGCTCACTGTTTCTACCAATGGGCCAACAGTCATTTGAATTGGATCTTGTCTCTTATTTTTCCAGAGCATAGAGGACGCCGCTGAATTGGAAGAATTGTTACCCCCAAAAGCTGGGCCTAACTTCAGATATCATAGTGATGAAGGCAAAGAAAGCACTGATGGCCACAGATTGTCCAAGGAACTTGTTGGCATGGTTAGAGGAAAGAAGACAGTACGTGATATTATTTTATGGGTAGAAGAACAAATAATTCCTGCAAATGGTGCCAAATTTGCACTTGATGTTGTTAGCCAGACACTTCTGGACATCGGCTCAAAAAGTTTCACCCATCTTATCACTGTTTTGGAGAGATATAATCAAATAATATCAAAGCTGTGCCCAAATGAGGAAATGCAGTTATTGTTGATGGATGAAGTCAGTGCTTATTGGAAGAACAGTACCCAGATGATTGCGATAACTATTGATAGGATGATGGTTTATCGCCTAATTTCCAATCTGGCTATAGTCAAATGGGTTTTTTCTCCTGCTAATGTTGATCAGTTTCATGTTTCAGATCGTCCATGGGAGGTGCATTCTTTATCCTCATATTGAATAACCAAACCTATTCTGCAATTTTAGCCATGTACATTTAAAACAAACCTGTACTGCTTGTGAAAATGATGGCACACTGTAGGAGCTTTCTGCTTTCGGTGCTCTTTACATACATGTTTAGGGAAATACTCGAGTGATCTAGAAGTCAAGGCAACCCTCCATTAATTTTCTGCATTATAACTAGCTCTTCATATTTTACTTTGAACCTTTCTGATCTACATTCTCTTATACAGATTCTTAGAAATGCTGTTAGTAAAACATACAATCGGATTTATGACCTCCGAAAAGAAATTCAGACACTCAGGAAAGGTCTTCAAGCTGCTAAAGAGGCCAGTGAAAAGGCCAACAGAGAGCTGGAGGAGGCTAAATCTATTATTGAGATTGTAGATGGCCAACCAGTGCCGGTTGAAAAACCAGGAAGACTAAAACGACTTCAGACGCGTGCTGACACTATGAAAGAGGAGGAAGTAACCACTGAAGAATCTTTAGAAGCAAAGGATGCCCTCCTTGTTCGGGGACTTGAAGAAAGCAAGGTATCTATTGGTTATCACCTTAATTTTGTACTGTTGCTTGGTACTTTGCTCCGCTACCATAGAGTTGAGAATCCTTTTGACTGGTTACCCACAAATCTTGCCAAATGGTTTTGCAGGAATTGCTTAGGTTACTGTTCAAGAGCTTTGTTGATGTGTTAACAGAACGTTTGCCACCTATTTCTGCTGATGGAGAGGTTCCTAATTTACGTGCCGGAGATCCAAATGTAAACTCTGCAGCCAGTGCCCCTGAAGCAACTATGGACATAGACAATGAAAATGGAGCAGATAATGATAGGTCAGTTTTTTTTTTAATTTTGTTTTCAACGCTATTACAAGAATTAATGCTTTTACAAGATGGATTACTATTTTATAACATGCTAGCTTACTGTTCATGAGTGGTTCATTCTCAACTAAGCTATTTGCGGAAAGCTTGCATGAACTCTAGTGGACTAGGATTTTGTGTTAAAAGTTAAAAACTAAAGATTCAATAGAGATTGGTAGATATCAGTCAAGACTCAAGACAGACAGGTTCTTGGATGGATTAGTATCAGCTGATTGGTATCTAATTGCCGTATTAACCTGAATTCTTGAAGTTTAATGCCAGGAACGCATATTTACTGTCCGGTATACATAGTTTGTTGCCATTATCATGGGCTTGGCTGTCATTATCAGAAAACTGGGGTGCTAACTTGTTTCTATGCTTTAACAGTCAGCTGAATGGTCAAAACACAAAAGTCGGTCATAATGTTGGAGAGCTTGAGCAATGGTGTCTTTGCACATTGGGCTATCTCAAGTCATTTTCTCGTCAGTATGCTACTGAGGTTAGTACTGCTGTTGGAGCATTGCTCTTATTAGCTTTTTTCTGAGTTCACAAAGCGTAAATGTTTACCCAGTTATCATGCTTTAATTCCATTTTTATGAAATGTTAGACCAAATTGGATCTCTCCAGTGTAGGTATACTATCTCACTGTACTATGAGTCTGTAAACCAACAATTTCTGTATACTCCCTTTGATTCCAAATTTGAGTGGTCTATACTGTTCACAAGAAAATAGCTCAGATGATTCTGTTACCCTACATTTATACTGTTTTGAGAAAGAAGATTCATTTATTTGTGAGAGGTGTAGTGTTTGGCAAGAGAAAACAAAAGATAAATACAGTTCAGGAAGCCTTGAGAAGGCTAATGGCTTCATATTGAAATTGTTCTATTACAAATAATGTCACTCATGGTCTTAGTAAATGACTGATTTGTTCTGCAGTACATTTTTAGTTTTCTTTTCCATGGCCTCCATAGATTCCACTAACGGGATATGCGCATGTTTTGCAGATCTGGTCTCATATGTCGATGTTGGATCAAGAGGTTTTTGTTGGGGATATTCACCCTCTTATCCGGAAAGCTGCTTTCTCCGGTTTGTGCAGACCAACTAGTGAAGGGTCTCACCTTTGATTTTTGACCCTTCCAGTGAGTTGTAGTTTACCTTGTATCATACGCTACAAATTTTCATCTTCACTAACTGGACATGCCGAAAAATACTCTGCGTAATGTACTCAGGAAATCGATTTTCTCGTGCCTCTGGCCCCAGGAACACCCTTGGTAGAAAGCATTGTAACGATGTTAGGTGATTAAATTATCAGTTACTCAGTTAGCTTTATTCGAATTGCAATGGTAGTATTTTCTGGACCATGGTTGAGTAACTGCTATAGCTTTGTTTTCCCAGCTCATTCTCCGTGTCAGGACACGGCCGTCTTTATTGATAAGCTGATATGAGGCAGTTCTCATGTTGGGTATTAGCATCTATGGGGCAAATACTAACAATGGAACTGGCGTGCATGCCGGAGTCAAACTGGTTTTACCTGCCCTGGATCTGCCAAAAACACCTCTGCTGTTAACAGAAATCTTGGACTTCGTACAAAGAACCCTTGTTTACCTTACCGGAACAGTGTCTGGGCAATAAAGCGTGCCAGACGTGTCCTGGCAAAACAAGCACGTCAGAATAAAACCTGTCCAGAAGCTCAAGTAGTCCTTTCTTTTTTGAAGCAGGGCATATCATATTAAATAAATGAGATTGTTGTAACCCTCTCGTTTCAAGAAATAGACATGTTAGCTACCAACAAAGAACAAAGTGACTCCAAAATTTGGAACACAAGAAGAAGAGATGTGAGCAGATGAGCAAAGGGACTACAAAATTTGGAACACAACAGGAGACGCGTAAAAGTATATTATCTAGCAGCAGTGACCATCTTCAGTATATCGTAGATTCTCAAACTGGCGTAACCAAACAAATTAGTGACCCAAACACTATCATCTTTTTCTTAAGCTTATATTTATAAGCTAAATTTAAATTTAGAGTTGATTTTAAGAGTCTTTGCACTTATATCGTTAAGAACACATATAAAAGTTGTCTATATTATTTTTTAATTGTTATAAACTGTTTCGCTTAGACTTAATTATAAAAGATAGGCTTTAAAACCGGTGTCACCAATTGAGTCACTGGCAACACAACATATAAGACTTCCAAGATCTTTGTTGAGGATCGCACAAAAGAAGCCACCAACAAATTGAAATCTTGGCATCATGAAAAACAAACCCTAGCTAGCCAACATATCTTTTAAAGACTTGCGTAGGAAACCTAATTTTTACTTAAAGACATAGCAAGAACAGATCCATATCGTCGTCACTGTCGTGGCTAACTGAGTGCAACTAGAATATTATGTAGCTATTTATCTCCTAATTAGGGTAGGTCAAGAAAATGATCTTAAAGTGCTTAGAGTTATGTCGGGATGGTCTCTTGATGCTTTCCTTTGGTATTATACTCATTTATCTTGTTTAGCACTGTAGTTCATGGGACGAGCCTTACCAATAACTTGGGATGCACTCAACAAATCATGCAATGGCTTCGTATGAGAATCAATACTATCATCATGGCCTACTGCTTAGACCTTAGACATGGTTTACCTAAAGAACCTCTTGCTAAAGGGATCCTCAACAACATCCTTAAGGGGGGCTGCAACTTGGATTCTTCTAGCTCATATCATCATGACCCTATAGCCCTACCATCATCTAGCCAATGTCAGCTACACTTACACCTCTTTGTTGGCCGGTCTCTATCTAGAGGTTCATACTACTACTAGTGCCTAGATTGGTTCATGCTCGATCGCCATGTACCCTAGATCTATGCACCACGCTGTCATCGTCGTATGTTGCTACGTTGGGTCCACCAAGTCATCACATCGATGTCGTTTTGGTGAGGGGTGTCCACTCCTGCGCCCGCTCAAATTTGGTTAGGGAGACACCACAATCGTCCCCATTGTCATCGAGTCCGTCAACTCAGCCCTTAGATAATACCTTGTCATTGTCGGTCTTGTAGTCATCTCTGTCGTCATCAACTCCGTCAACACGATCCTTAGATAATGCCTCGTCGTTGTTGACCTTCTGGCTGCATAGGGTTCTAATGGCTTGCTTGGTGGTGATTAGGCAGGGGCAGTATGACATTTGCATCAAATTTCAATCAAAATTTGATATATCATATTAAAATTTTTGAAAGCCAAAAAATCACTCAGAATCTACTTTTGTTCCGGCTTTGAAACCTCAAAATTTTACAGTTTTAGATCTGTTTTCATCGAAAACATAAACAACAACAACACGGTTGTTTGATGCCCACCCATGTAGCCTTTTTGAAGTTGTGGACGTTGGTTCAATACTTAGAGCTGATCAACATGCTACAAAGATGATAATAAAGAGTACAATAATACAACAAAAGCTTATGTGCCACAAATGAAACAACATAGCAGCAAGTAGATTGAGAAGTTAGCTAAAACCGAGTATACTTAATATTGTACTTGTTTATCTAGAAGGGTTATTAGCGAACATTCACATGCCTCAGTTTCACGTGAAGGCTCGTTGTTTCCCTTTCCAGCATAACATCTTTTTTTTAAAAAAAATTTATACAAAAAGTTTGTACACGTTCGTCTCCAATTCAACGTAGAATTCCGTTTTTAATTATAAATCTACATATTTATATATCTATATTAAAATATTATATGTACAAAGTTTATATATTTAAAGTTTGTACATTTAAAATATATATACTGTAAAGTTCATACATGTTAGTTAAATATGATGTTCGTGCGTTAAGCCTCCACACGAACGTTCGCTAAATAGACTTGCCCTAAGTGACAACAAGGTGATTCATGTGGATGAAAGATTCAACACTTGGTTTGAAAAGCAGGCGAAACTTTTTTTTGGCTGCTGAACTCGCCTATAGTGCGTAACAAAGAACAACAAAAGGAATATTTAGGGCAAGAATTTTACAAATTTGATCAGGCACATCATTAGTGCATAAAATGCATGTATAATATTTACGCTGCAAATGCTCACCCTAGTCCTGACATATCATGAACAGTATTTAGGAGCTGACGAGAATTGCAAATAAATAATATCTACAGGTTTGTGACTTGTGTTGCACAGGAACACATGGAAACAATCTCTTTGGTGTCAGGCTAATCTACTATACATGAGATTTACAGGGTTAGTAGAATTCATTGTCCACCATGCTTCCAAACTGTTCCATTTGCTAACCTGGAAAAATACAATCCATATTCAGTAGATCTTTTGGTAAAGGTACAAAAGTTATAATTTTAGTGCATTTTATCAACTCGGAAACTCCGTAAATGTGGGGGCAATTTATCATTAGTTAACGTGGACTATCACCATTTTCCAGTCTGGCCAATAGGGTTTTCACTTCGTGGTAATGATGATAAGCAGGGCAAATTAATCAGGTATCACCTCTCCATTTTGCTTCTACTTATACTTATAAGCCAAAAAATTGAATTTTTCAACCATAAATTTGGAGTTGATTTTGAGATTTTGTCACCGAAGTTTATTTTCCAGCCTTGGCCTTTAGATAGCCAAGAATACAAATATAAAAAAATTTTCATAAATTATTTTTTCTTTGTAAATATGTTGTTTGGCTTTTTCTATGTAAAAGGCACACAATCACCAGGTTGGCTACAGCTTGTTCGAGAATTTTTATCCCGAAACAATTTGATGGGGGCAACTAGGCAAGTTAATCTTAAACTGTAAGATAACTGTACTTGAGGGAAGCTTCCCACCAATTAATGAGCATATATACCATTCGTTTTCTATTAATTTGTATGTAGAAATTTGTAGCTCACAAATAAATGGAATTTTAGGCAGCATCTCCAAACAGGGAAAATAGTTAGCTTCCAAATAATGGATTGGCTTACTATAGTTTTCAGGGCAATTAGAATGTTGCAATGAAATGAAAATGTATGATTTGCTTACAGCAGAACAGGAACAGATAATGGTATTGTAAGTAGTACTTAAGAATATACAAATACCTGCTTGAGGTCTCGCCCACAAGGCTACATGAGACGCAGAACATTTATCTTGGTTATTACTGCCAATTTCCCTCTCCTCCCCCTGCACAAGATTATACCAGATGTCATGGAAAGACGAGGGGAAGTGCTAATCATTTAGCCTTTTATACTCGCAAGTGAAACTTACCCATTTGAAAATTGTTTGAGTGCTGGCACATCATCTGTGCCCCGCACATCAATAAAAAAAGTGCTGCAGTACTGCTTCGAAGTTAGTACAAGTAAGCCCCAGTCAAAGATTCATATGATCTACAGAAACATGGCGAGGGAGTGCTTGCTATCCCATATGTTCCCAATTACAACACCTTTGTCTACCTACAGTAGAATAGTTGCCAGAGTTCAAACCATCACACATGAGAATCTGTTCTACCTCAGCTGGATCCGTTCACACAGTAACTGCGTACCAACTGCCAAGGCAGATGCTCTAAATTGTATAAAGCAGCAGCTGATGCTTCCAAAATGAACAGATAAATCCAAAGAAAATGCTCCAAACTGTAAAAAAAACACTGAATGCCTCCAAAACATACAAGATCAATCCAAAGTAGATACTCCAAATTGTATGAAAAAGCGCTGGATGCCTCCAAATGTACATAAACCAGGAAAGGCAGTCCCAGTTCCTACTGAGCTCACAGCAGACTTAGTAGGACCCATATCTTTTGTGCTGTATAAGTATACTGACGTAACTGCAGCCAGGCATTCCAACAATAGCTAATCACGGGGTGTCATTTCCTGCAATTCTGATTTCTGAAAGTATCAGCTACTGATCGACTCCATAGAAAGCCGGACAAGTCTCAGTAGTTCATTGACATTGTTGAAGTTAAAATCTAAAACTGTTCTTACTGAAGCAAGACCATCATCCACAACTTTTTCCCTTTGCAGACTACCAACAGCAGAAGCAATAGCAACCTGTGATTTCCGAGTTGCATCGAATGCACAATTGATATCATTTGTCTAAAGATCAACAAAAACAAACTGAAGTTAGGTTCCAAGTATCATTACTCGATGGGAGAGCACTGAATTTCCATTATCCTTACTCATTAATAACAATCAGAGCCAATTATTGATGATGGTAAATAAATATTTGATGGTTTCGGTTCCATGCTATCAGCTTCGTGTGGCCCAAAGTGGAAGCGTATTTGACAAGCACGACTTGGTGTCCAAAACAGGGTTTAGCAATGTTTGGGTACAAATATTAATAGTCTTTTAAGCTGCATATTCACTTTATGTACATCTAACCCAACTATCATCGCACGAAAAATATTTTTCATAGAAATTTGACAAAATTATCACTTACATTGCTATGGACAAAACGACTACTGTCATCAACATGGATGCCATTGTATTTATGATATACATGGTTTTGCTACTTTTTTGTCGTAGATAATATAGCTCCAAATTGTCTATATGAGAACTGCCTGCTTTAACCTTAACCAAATAATTCACAATAACATTATTTTAGGCCCTGTTTGGCAATGCATTGGCTTTTCAAAAGCACTAATTATTTATAAGTTGTTTATTAAAGAATTAGTTGATTTTTTTTTAGTTACACAGAAGTCTTGCTGGAACTAAACCAACTAATAAAGATATCCCTCACTAATTAGATTCCAAAGCACATTATATTACCACTACTGCCCATACTAATTGAACTTTAGAAAATATTACTGTGTCGAACTCCTACTGATTCATCTCCAATTTGATGGGTATAGATTATACAAGCCCCCAAAATAGATTATACATTACATTGAAATTGGTTCTGCTTGTTGGACTTCATGTGACACACCAGACTAGGAAATACTTCCTCCGATCCAAAATATAAGCATGTGGGGGATTCAAATTATGTACCACAACATAAGCATTCCTGTGCTAATTCCCATGATTTTCATCACATTAATGATTTCCCACCAATTAGAAGCTTGGAAAGGGAATCTAAACCATTCAAAATTCAAGAAATAGACCACTGAGGTGACTTAATTTGTGCATCTTTTGGCTGAACCTTAATATTTGCTAAACAACCTAGAAATGCTTATATTTTGGAATGAAGTAGTTAACAGCAGGACAGCTGACATATCCTAATCTACATTCTACAAACATGTTTTCATGAAGGGACAGATGAAGGAAATGACACCTAAAAACTAAAAGATTTCACCAAAATAAATGTGAGTAGCTTGATTGAAAGTAACAGCTAATTGGGACATGAGCAATAAGGTACTTACATAGGCAAGTAGCCTCAATAAGTGTGCTTGGTTACGAACAGCTAGTGGCAAATGGTTGCCGGCCACTTGGGGTGAATTTCCATCCTTGGTTGAAGGAACCTTAGACAACCCATGGCTATTTAAATTATCAATATCTGAAGCAGACGACGATGGAGATTCACCTATATAAAGAAACAATTAAGAGCCAATATACACATAAAATTCCATAAACTGCCACAAAATACTCAATAAAAATAGAAGTTTCATAGAGTATAGTATGAAGTCAGAGAATTAGTAATAGCTAGTAGCAGTGCAATAAAGGTGTAGAACATAACAAAATTGGTAAAAACATGTTACAACATGAAAAAAAAATAGATTGAAGAATGCACCAAGCATAACTTGATTAGAGATTACAGTGACCAGATAAAAATATCAGCAAAAATGGTTTTGCCAAGAATCATATAAAACCAAGTTAGATATTGGGTAATGGCCAGGGTTCATGAAACTGCCGGTTACCGTCATGGTAACCAGGCTTACTGCTGGGTGCGGTAGCAGTAACCGTCGGTTTCATTTAGATAAAATTGGTGCAAATTAATTTTTTTTTGTGGTTCATCAAGCATTGATTCTCACTTTAAACCGCACGGTTACTGCGGTGAAAACCAGGACAAAACAGTCCCTACCGCGAATTTTCATTTTTTTTCCATGAAATCAACAAGCGATGATTTTCGTGGTAAACTGCAACAAAACCGTGGGAATTCATCGAGGTTTTCGCGGTTACGCACGGTAGTCACTGTGCTACCGCTGGGCATAGATCAAAATCGCAGGAATTCATCGAGGTTTTCACGGTTACCACAAGGTAGTAACCGTGCTGCCGCTGGGCTTAGATCAAACGGTTTGGTGAACCCTGGTAATGGGTCTATGTCTAGATGTAGCACTCTCTAGGCCAATCAATCAATTACTAGCGCCATGACTACATTTTTGTATAATTTGGTTTATCTAGTAAACCATTTGTGGTTAAACAAATATGAGTTGCATAGAGATGATAGGTAAGTCTTGTAGCTGGACTTTCACAGTTCTACCATGCTTTATGTACTTAAAACAGTAGAACTGGTAACCACTTTGCTCCCCCCCCCCCCCCACCAACTTTCATTGAAAGCTTACCATTTATTGTAAAGCAACTGAAATAAAAATCCTAGTAAGCATCCGCATGATAGCTCTGAACCAGTTACGGAAGTTACAGGTCCAAATTGGTCCTTTTGATTAGCTAAGCAAGTAACTCAGGGACCAAATTGCTCATCCTAAAATAAATCGGTAATGTTCGAAAATTTTCCAACATGAGATTGACACAGAGCGAACAAAGGATAGTAGAAGCAGTCCCCAAGTTTCCAAGAAACCCAGCAGGAACCAACAAGACTTTAAAAATTGAAATTCCGGTTTACAGGCTAGAGCCAAAAAAAAAGGAAGACATAAATTACCAGGACCTGTCTGTAAAACTGACTGCAGTTCTTGTCGATCTTTGTTTGCACTAGGGTGCTTGTAGTATGCTGCTTTGAGGTAAGCCACTTCTACACATTTATATGCTAAAGCGGCAGAAGCCATTTTCTTGCATCGTTCATAAGCATGAGCGCAAAAGCTGAACAGTCAAATAAAAAAACATTTTAGTATATTGGACTTAAAAAGCTTGCTTCACAGAGTATCGAAGTTAGACATGCTCTCTCTAATCCCAAAACTCAACTGCTAATACATTAACAAGACACTGTTTAATTTAATATGGATGGGAATAATCACTACGTGACTAGATGCAATCGCCCAATTCATCATCATTCAGTGTAGTTCAATTAAATAGCCAGAATTCTCTCCTTTAAAAAAAAGAACAGATTGTTTCCATCCCAGAGTAAATTTTGATGTGTCTTAACAAAGTAATAATGCAGGCATGCAATAATGGATTTCAAGTTTGCAGCGGAAAACCATACTATAAAAAAGATTGTGAGATATTAACTGTTACATGGCCAGTTTAAGAGGGATGCTAAGGCAGCATAGTTACGGGTTAAACCCAAAAAAGACTGTAACCTTTTGTACTCATGTCACAACCACAAAAGGAAGACAAAACCACTTGATGAAACAAAACTATATAAACTTATTCAACAGAAATCACAGGTAGCTCACCTGCAGAGTTTTGCAGTTTCTGAATACATCTTCATTGACTGAGCAGCATCACCTGATCTTGAATTGTCCAGATTAGGAGTTTCCAAAAGAGATGCAACATGCAGAAACTTCAAAGCTGCCTCAAAGTATAGGCCCATACTTTCAAGTTCAAGTCCTTTATCCTGCAGGGCAGATTGTCGTTACATACTTCAAGCAAAATTGACAACACAATTAAGCTGCCTGAGAAACATTTAACACAATTGGTGTCACCAACCTTCAAATGATTAGCCTTGTGTTTTAGATCCCGAGCTTCCTTGAGCGCAAAGGCAACCATATTACCATCCCTCCTAATTGGACTTGTAGAATCTGAAGGATTTGAAACTGCTTGCCCCATAGTTCCATGCTGCACTCCATTCTCAACATTGGGCCTTGATTGTGTGCTGTTTTTTGAAGCATCTGATTTTGCTCTAGAGGTGTGAACCTCTAATTTGCCTTCTTTCCGATGAGAATGAATATCTTGACCAATAGGCTTTTGCATGTCTTGATTATCAATTCTAGGACGTGATTTCTCTTTTCTGGATGACATCTCAATCTGCTTATTTCCATCTGAAATCAAGTTACTGGATCCATTTCTACCTTGGCGAGAAAGAGTACTGTTCTTACTTTTATGTCCAGTGGAATCAGCTGTGGCCCTTTGGTTAAAAAGAGCCCGCTGATCAGGTTGCAGTGTAGGGCTATGTGTATCCAAGATCTTCTTATCACCAGGATACAATTGATTATCTCCGCTCCCCACACCAGAGTTATTTGCAGCAAGGTCCATTCTCCCTGATGCCTTTGGCCTACTGCTATCCATAGACTTTTCCAAATGAATGAAATCAGAAATTTGAGCTTGGGTTGACAGGTCTCTCTTGTTATTACCATCAGAACACCCTTGCAAATAATCACGCAAAATGGCATCACCTGTAGCTTTGCTCTCAGTATTCTTAGCTTGCTTCCCAGTATGTAAGAAACCAACTTCGTTGCTTGGATATTTCACTGGGGTACGCATGACGCTTGAATCAGCATTCAATGCTCCATCTTTTCCAGTGTCCCTGGCCTTAGAAATCTTATCGATGGTTAGATTTTTCACCGGTGATGAAGATACTGATTCAACTGGAGAGCCCTTTGTTTCTTGAGAATTTTTGTTTCTCCGAGAGCTTGAGACCTTTGAAGAGCTTGAAGTTGCAACGGTAGAAGACTTATGACAGGCAACATCCCTCCTAGTGGGTTCCGTCAAGTTCAAAACCTGTCTGGGAGGTTGATTTTCCCATGGTTCTGATGGACTTTCTTTACAAGTAACAAATTTGTTGTCAGCAACTAGCTCATTATTAAGACGCCCCCCAGCAGAAGACAATAATGCATTTGCATCCCGAACTTCTCCAGGCCTAGCTTCAAACTTCTTTATTTTTGACATTCTCTCCAAATTCTCATTCTCGGCCCCTTTGCTTGTGTGGTCCATTGAACTGAGCCGGCTATCTTCCCATTCCTTCACTATCTTCTTTTTGCCAGACAAATCTAATGTTTCTGTATCTGCATGTGGTTCTTTCATCTTCTCATGAAAGCCTACATCATTGTCATTATTTCTCTTGGGTTTTTCCAAAATATCATACCTTGAAGCTTTTTCCTGCTGTAAAGAAAACTCACCTCGTTCACAAGAGTCCTTTAACGTTTTCACTTTTGCAGCAAAAGCCTTGGTTTCACCATGAACTTCGTTGCCAGCTAAATCGTATTGATTTTCCCAATCTTTGTCAAAGTAATGTCGATCATCCTTTTTTGTTTTCTTGGATGTTTTGTGCTCCTCTCGATCATTTCCTCTTCTGTTTTTAGATTTTGAATGCTTCTTCGATTTTTCCGTAAGATCTGCATTTAAATAGGAACCATATGTCAGGACAAAATGCAAATAGCACAGCACAACATTTACTGAAAAGTATCAGAAGATAATACAGAACAGAAAAACACAGGCAATAAGTATGAAGAAGAGCAGAACCTCCATCAAAGTGGCTACTGCGACTCTTGTGCTTAGACTTCTGCTTTTCAGCAAAATGGTCAGCTGATTTGCTCACTGGCCCCAGCTCATGTCTTCTTACAAAATCACTGTCATTGGGATAACGTTCACTATCAACAACTTCCTTATTTTTTGCAGGAGCTCGTTGATTGCTCATGATAGTCACTGATGCTGGGGCAGGAAGGTAAGAATTCTCAACTAGACAGTTTTCATCTTTCAGAGCATTCTTCCTTTTCCTATTCTGTCCAAGTTGTCCAATTATATTGTAGGTGCTAGATGCTGCTGCACCTGCATGCCCAGTGTGAGGGCCACCTGAAGAAATACCAGTGGCAGGGATTTGAGTGACATAGAGTGCATTTAGAGCATTTGTTGTTTCATCCTCACTAATGTCACACCTGTTCATCCCAGGTCTGCAAATACAAATTTGGATTATATTTTTCAGTAATGCAATTTTTTCCTCCAAATGTCAGAAACACTCATAGAAAGAAAACTGCATGACTCCTGAATTTGCAGTGCCACCTCAATGTTGAATTTTCACAGCTTATGGGCCATTTAACAAGACTTTGAGCTTAAATTTATCCGAAATTAGTAAAATTACCTTTCTAATCAGAAATGGTGTTAAAACGGACAGAAAAATTCCAGATCATACATAACTAAGATTATTAATTTAAGTATGACTATTAAACATGAACTGAGGACAATTCAGCGTATGTTAAGTGCCAATTGAAGCATGCACGTATGGTGAGGCATAACATTATGGATAAATGCATTTATAATAAAACTGAACTAGTACTTACAGCCAGTCAAGCATGCTGCATTTCCACTTTTCTGGAAGCATGGAAGTGTTTGTCCCATAGGGAAGGAGACGCCATTTATGGCACAAGTCACAGCATACCCACTTATCCTCTATCACAACAGGTGCAGGAAGAGAAGCTGCATTTGAGGGTATTATCCCACCATTTGACGGCAGATGCAACTGTTGTTCCTCTGAACCTGGAAATATGCCATGCTTTACAGTGGAAGGGATCTCCTTTTTTGCTGGCCCAGCTATATGAAATTCCTTCTCATTATCACTGTCCATCATCTTCTCTTTCTGTCGACCCTGAACACTTATGTTATCCAATGAAGCTTCTTCCTTGTTTCCCATATATCTCTTAGGCAGAGTTTCACTAAGATCTTTATGAGATCTTGCTTTGGATTTATTTTCAAAATGATTAGATTTGGAATGAGAATCAATTTTCCCATCATTAAGTGCTACAGAAGAATGAGTACAAATGCCATCCTCTATGAGATTAGATGGTGCTGGAGAATTAGCTTTGTGATCCTTCTGCAATCGTTTGACCTCAGATCTGGAGTTACCATCCGCAGTTCTGTCACTGGCAAAGGTTTTGTTACCAGGAATTATCTTCAAATTATCTGATGGACCTGATGGCCCAGCATCCCAGTCCTTGTCGTCATTGCCTTCAAAATCAACCATGGCAGGCTCAAATGTTCTCATAGGTTTCACTTTGCTTTCTTTCTTCCTATCATATGGAGAATCTCTGTGACTAGTTATATTCAAGTCTTCTGAAGTCCTGTCCACTTTGCTTGCTGCAAGGTTTACTTTACCCCTTGGTAGTACAGAACCATTTCCTGAACTGTCAAAACTACTGTTTTCTTCTCCATGCTTTGTTGCCTCTATTTTGACTGCTCCACTTTTAACTGTTCCCAGGTCATTGCAGACTATTTGTTGTTTCGAGCGAGCATCTTTAATTGATTTTTCTGTAAATTGACTCACACCTTTTAACTCTGTAGTCGGGACACCAGACGAACCAGGTATATTATGTGTGTCTGATAAAATCACATCGCTGGAAGGTATTTCTACATTAGCCTCCTTGCCAGCTATTGCACTAGTACTATTTGTATCTTTTCTAGTCTTTGTATCTATGGACTTCTTTTTCTTGCCATCATGCTTCATTTTCTTAGCCACATGGCCTTTAACATGTCCTGATGAAAGAGAATGCTCTGAATGCCCATCAACTGCTCTAGGTACATTTTGTAAGTCCATATTAGTTTCCCATTTGTTTACCAACGGGGTGACCTTATTCGTCAATTTCAAAATGTTTCCATGCAGAGGTGACAGCAAGAACCCTCCAGGAACTGAAAAGTATGTCATGATCTTATTGATCATGCAGATAAAAAAATGTAAGCAGTTATATCCACTTGTTTGACTATGCTTAATGACTAGACATGTTTAGTCAGTGATCATAAAACATCCATACCTGGAGGATTGTCCGAGGAGATTCATATGGCATGTTACTAAACTCTGGAGATTGAGCCTCAATACCATCAGGACTTCCTTCCATGGATGAAGATGAAGAAATATCAAGGCCTAGGCCACTGTAGATAGCTGCATTCTTTCTTGTCAAAGTATTAGTGGAACTAACTTTGAGCCGAACTTTGAGTGTCTTCTGGTCACTACCATTAAATGAGCTGTCCAAGGAATCAGAACAGGCTACAGAGTCCTTCTCGCCGTTTGTGCTTGAGCAGATTTCCTTTTTACATAAATCACCAGAAGGAGGTGCAGTGGATCCATTATTTCGGGAGATAGATTCCATTGCAACAGTTGAAGGATATTGATCCATGCTCTGCATTTGTAATCATGACACATGAACATACACCAGAATATACACTGGTTACAGCTACAAGAAAAACTAATAAAGCACCTCAGTAGATTGTCGGTAAGGTGATCTTGAGATGCCAATGTTTGCCACCTTGGGTGGGCTTCTACTTTGAGGCAAAGGTGGGGGTGACCGCTGGTATGTGGGCAAAAATGAACCATATCCACCAAATTTTGACCCTGTCAAAAAGTGATTAGTACTTAATATGACTCTGAAATGCAGTGAATAAAGTAACGAGTACAGCGGACTACTAGCCCTTTACCTAGGTTCTCTGCGGATACTCCTCCTTCAAAGTCTTTCTGAAAATGTCCAAGAACATGCTGAAGCTTTTCATCCTGAAACGAAAAAAGAAAACATGGAAATAAATTAATGAAGATCAGAAATAAAATGATTTGATCACAGAAATGGACATCATATCACACGCACACAAGCAAACACAGAGTGTTCTGGGTTTCCTCAAATAAATTCTCTCTCGATTCATTGTTACTTGTCATCTAGGACATCGACACAATCTCCAATACACATTTTATCATAGCTTTTTCTAACAATAAAAAAAATAATGAAGATATGACAATATGAAAGAACTTTTCAGAAGAAACCTATTACTAACATTTTTACATTTCAAATCTTAGTTTATCCGCGAATCAGTGGTTTAAGTTTTCAAGATTTCACTGCACGCATTCTATAACATGTACTTGTGAATAGAAGTGTAACTGATCTATGAAGGGAATAACTGCAGCAATCACCTAGCAAACTCAAGACTTTGCGCGTGACTTTGACAGAAGTTTCTCTTGGTTAAGGTGTCCAACTGTGACCACAAATCAGAACTTTGGATATCAGGTGGAGTCAATAAACAAGAAAAAAATGCCCCCTGTAATGGATCACAAATTCTTACGCATTTAATGAAAAGGGAATTATTACAATTTAACGTTTCTTAATGGGCTGTTTAGTTTGTTGAATGAATAGTAATGAACTCATAACTGTAACCAAATTAATCAGGCGAGCAAGCATTGCCTTATGAGGATAGTGCATGGAAGAAGCTTGTACTAAATTGCCCATTCCTCATAAGCGAACTGAAAGAATCTTGAACTAGATTGGCTATTGCTCATTACCCACGCGCATCAATGAATCACCTAAATGACAAGAATCCATCCTCCAAAAAGATGAAACGGAACAATGAATGCAATCACTCCTCACCCTACGAAACTAGCAGCCCGCCTACCGATTAATAACGAACTGATAAAAATCGTGCGAGGCTGCCAAGTATCTCCTCGCAAACCGGACCGATCAAGCCGTCCTCCCGCGCTGAACTCTCACGTCAATCCTCGAAATCAGCATCGGATGCGCGGAGCAAGCGCGCACATTCCGCGAGGCCACGCGAGACGGGGGAGGAAAGGACGAGGGCGAGGGCGCTCACGATGTAGGAGAGCTCGACGTCGGGGTCGACGCACCCGACCGTGCCGTCGTCGTCGGGGCAGGCCTCCCCCTCCTCCAGCTCGACGTCGTGGTCCATCGCGCCGGCGCCGGAGCCACCGCGGAACCCCTCCTGCCGCCCCCGCACCGACAGCATCCGCCGCCACCACTCTCCTCCAAATCGCAGCCCCTCCACCCCACACCACCTAGGGTTTCGGCGGATCACGCGATTCCCGCTCCTCCTCCCCCCTCTTCTCCCTCCCGTCCCGTCGACGCGAAGCCTCCCCCCACGCTCCTCCGCCCTCGCCGCGCTACTTTTTACCGCGCGGCCCCCTCCATTTAGGCCTTGTTATTTCCTAAATTTTTTTATAAAAACATCATATCGCATCGAATTTTTGACACTTAAATAAAAAATTAATTACATAGTTATGAAAGAAATCTTAAGATGAATTTTTTGAGCCTAATTAGCCCATAATTAGCCATAAATGCTACCTTAACCAATATATGCTAATGATAGATTAATTAGGCTCAAAAGATTCGTCTCGCGGTTTCTAGGCTAACCATGAAATTCGTTTTTTCATTCGTATCCGAAAACCCCTTCTAATATCCAGTCAAATATTTGACGTAACAATTCTCCCAAAAAAAAATTTTCTCAACCACCTTACTTTTTTTTTTTCCCTCTCTCTCTATCTCAGCGACTACTCAGCTCGTGTTGTGTGTGAGCGCGTTGCGGTTTGGTTGGGTGGCGGCGCGGGGGAGCCGTGACCGGTCGGTCCTCCTCTCGGCCGGCGGGTCGGTTTGGTCCGGAGTTCGGACAGCGGGCGGGCGGGCGGGGGGGGCGGGTCACGCCGACCGTGTCTCAGCTTGCGTTGTGTCTTGTGTGTTGCGTTTGCATGTGGGTGGCGTGGGGGCGGCGTCACGTGGGTGGGCCCTGTACGCGCGGGCCGGCCTTCGCAGCCTGCCTCCGTGGGCCTTCTTGATGGGCTGGGCCGTAAAGTATTTAGAGAGAAGAACCAGCATAGATAACAGCAAATCAGAGTGGCGCAGCGGAAGCGTGGTGGGCCCATAACCCACAGGTCCCAGGATCGAAACCTGGCTCTGATAATTTCAGTTGGGCTTCCGAATTTTTTTCCCCTTGGAAATGCATTTTTTTTCTGTTTTGCATTCTCTGTTTATTTTTCCTTCTCCCTGTCTCTATTCTTTCTTTGGGCCGCATATTAGTCAATAATTAAAAAACTAAATACATCAATCGATTTTGTAGGGTGTTGGATTAAAATTAAATGTTTTCATACTATTGATAAATAACAAAATATTTTTCCTTTTTATGTCTTTTTTTCCCGAAGATCCTACAATCCTACATTCTCTCATGTTTTTTTCTCATCTTTTGTGATGAATTAGTCCTACTGTAGATCTGCTAACTCATTTTCCGCTTTGTAAAAGGTTTTCTTAGAAGATCATGCATTCCCTTTGCTTTTTTGTCATATTTTCTAAAGAATTATTACTGCTGCAGATCTGCTAACTACTTTTTTCCATTTTTTAAAGATTGTGATATAAATTGTCCGAGTGACTTTTTCTTAAAATCACATAAATGTTACAAATATAACTATAATTATAGTATGTTTACAATGTACATTATATAATTTGATATAACTAGCATGTAATTCCAATATAACTAGTGGAGAATTTTTTTTTATTTACATGCAACTTGCATGTTAGTTGTATTAACTATACGATAGTTAAATTTTAATTATATTATAGTTACATTTATGTGATATTTAAAAAATCACTCCATTTATACATAGGAACTCCTTTTATAAAAAAAAACATTTTTCTCTGAAGGTTTTAGAATAGAACCTGTTTTCTGAAGAATTGGTCCCTATGTAGATCTGCTAACTCCTTTTTTCAAACTTTTTATTAACCTTCATTCTCTCTTTCTTTTTGTGTTTTTTATCCTGCATGCTCACTGTTCTTTTTTTGTCATCTTTTCTAAAGAAGTTGTTCTACTGTACATCTGCTAACTTTTTTCCATTTTCTAAAAAACATGTTTTCTGAAGATCCTGCATTCTCTCTGTTCTTGTGTCATCGATTCTAAAGAATTAGTCATACTAAACCTGCAGTACTCTCTCTTTCTTCTGTATTTTGAATAACTAATGTTGATCCCCTTTCTGAATTACTCCGTATTAGTTTTGATCTATTACTGGCTTACAGATATCCTTATCAAGGATGTATGATTGCCCAAAAATTAATTGTTAATCGGGACATCACCAACGCTGCCTTTCATCTGCTCCAGCTAACCTTCATGCCAACTGACCATCACATGGCAGATCAAAGCAACAATTTACTAAACTGTAATTAATCTAATCTCCAAGCAAAACTAAGCACACGTACCAAACTTCATTAGTCAGACAGCGGTAGTTATCCGTAGCAATATTAGAGCAAGGCTAATAATTTACCCAAGAAGCTGGCTATAAGGCTTCTGGTAAATTTTTTTTAGCCACTTATACATAGTTAACTCTTTATTATTAAGTAGGACTCACATGTATATCTTACATAATTTTTTGGTTCTTGTGTCCAAGCTGACTATAAGACTATAGCCGACCACTACTCCTCTCCCTTTTCTACACATAAGTGTTTAGCTGACCTACTGTTATACTTGCTCTTAGGACCGAGGAGACCAAAACAATTGAGTACATGGGCTTTAATCTTTATTGATCGGAGAGTAAAGAGAGTACTACAAACTGAATGCCACGTACTTGCATGCAGATGCAGTACACGCGTCTCCGCTCGAATCATACATGCACGACATCTATCGACCAGCAGATATATAAGCAGATAGATGATGTAATAAACATGTAATAATTAATAGCCCACTGGCAACATCTAATCCTACAAACTCAGAAGAAAAAAATTAACGCCGAAAGATACATACAAGAGCCACATATAACAGTGACTTGATTAAGCATGCAGATGGTAATTAATTAGCTAATTATACAGCCGGATGCATGATCGGTCGATCGATCGAGCTGCAACGAGAGAGTTTGGTCACGCTTAATTGGTCAGTGGTGGTCATCACGCGTACTACCGTGCAGTGCGTGCAGCTTATTAGCTTCGTCACCGGCCCTCTCGTTCGTCTCACGCCACCTCCACGGGCGGCGGTGGCGGCGGCGGTATGTCGACGGCGACGCCGGCCGGCACCGGCCTCCCGGCCTGCAGCAGGTCGGCGGCGGCGGCGGCGGCCTCCAAGTCGGCGTGGGTGTCGAGGGGCGCCACCGCCGGCGACGCCTGGAGCTGTAGCTGCAGATGCTGCTGGTCCTTGAGCTCCACCTGCTGGGCCTGGCCGGCGGCGGCCTCCTCCGACACGGCGGCGTTTTTCCTGGGGTTCTTGTACACGACGTAGAGCACCATCTGCGCCACCCCGAACAACAAACCCAGCACGTTCGGTGTCTGCACGCATGCATATATATGCAGCAACATATATCAATATTCACAGACATGAGTAGTATATTACTACTGCTACTTAATC
Organism: Oryza brachyantha; assembly: GCF_000231095.2. Taxonomy (NCBI): domain Eukaryota; kingdom Viridiplantae; phylum Streptophyta; class Magnoliopsida; order Poales; family Poaceae; genus Oryza; species Oryza brachyantha. Next base: position 11,314,271 of record NC_023165.2, read on the forward strand.
TGTTTTTTTAATTCGACGCTATTAACTTTTGGACACTATTAATTTGTCTCGTTCAAAAAATCCACATAATTATTAATTATTTTTATCATTGAATTTATTACTCATTAATACACTTTAAGCCTGACTTCTAATTTTATATATTTAGATAAAGTTTTAATAAGATAAATGCTTAAACGTAAATTAAAAATCAACGCCGTCAAATAAAAAACCAGAGAAAATAATTAATTTGTTGCTTTAGTTAATTACTACAGCATATTACAGCGATGCAGCATTGCTACAACAAAAATCTCCTGGTTTAGTATAACCGCGTGATCACTACGTGCACGTTGTTTAATTAGGGCTTTTTAGGCTTGCAAGTACGTATGCGTTGCTTTGGCGAAAGATAAGCTTATACAAGTGATGAACAGTGGTTGTGGCTTTGGTGCTGGGCTCTCGGCAGAAAACACCTGGCCCTTGGACCATGACACAAGCGACACGCACTAGATCCCTATAGCATTTGATGACCTAATAAAAGTGCATGCGTGTGTGTATATCTATTACCAATTATAATAAACAGTTGCTTAAGATGGTCTGGCCGAAAGCAGTTTTTAAACACACAGATGTATGCATACCTATTGCTTGTATATTATCTAAATAGTGATAGAAATATAAAATAATTTGACAAGATAGTTTAATATGAATTATATGAAACAATTTGACAAGATAGTTTAATACGTAAATTTAAATTCAACGTATACAAGTTGTAGCAAAAAAACAAAAACAATAATGAATATGCGTATACTTAGTTTCAGCTTTGTTTGTTTTTGCTATAATTTGTAAAAGTTAAATTTAAACTTGCATGTTTGCGGAGTTAAACTTTCATGTTTGTGGAGTGATATAACTCATATTAATCTATCTTGTGAAATTTTTTCGTATATTTTTTTGACCATTTAGATAGCATGCAAGCACACCGGTGTACATACATCCGTGTGCTAAAAACTATTTTCCTAGTCAGCTACTTGCTATTTATCTAAAGAAGTTTAGAAAAAACGAGACAAGGAGTAAGAAGTGATAAAGAAGAAATTAAGAGATCGAGCTGATAGCTAGCTATACCGCGACGAAGAAATCTTTGATGAGGAGGCCGTAGAGGAACCAGACGACGGCGCTGAGGGTGAGGAAGAAGGAGAGCCAGAAGGGCATGAACTCCACGCTCTTGGTCCTCATCACTTGCCTCTGCAAATTCAGTTAATTAATCAATCAATTAATTTAGCTGATCGAGCTAGAACTGTAGATGAATTAATGTGCTCTTTAATTATATTACGATGATGGTGAGAGGGGCGACGAAGACGGCGAGGGCGAAGGAGGCGCCGATGCCGCCGGCGAGGGTGACGCGCCGCTCGCCCTTGACGCAGAGCTGCAGGACGGCGACCATGGCGCCGAAGAGGCCCAGGTTCATGGCGCACACCAGCTTCACAGTGAACACCTACGCACACACGCGCGCATCACATATATATTCAGAAGCAGCTCGCTCGATCGATCGAGCAACGTACGCCGCCATTGATGTCGTCGATCACTTGCTAATTAATTAAGTAGCTAGTCAGTCACGCACGCATACCATGGATTTCTTGGGGGCGTAGAGGAGGAAGATGGTGAGGTAGAGGGACTCGACGAGGCAGCCGAGGGAGTTGATGGAGAGGAGGAGGAGGTCGGAGGTGAGCAGCGCGTAGTAGAGCCACAGCGTCGCGCTCAGCAGCGCCGCCGCGTACGGCGCCGACCGGAACGACTCCGTCGACTTCTTCCTGTACACCCTGTAGAACGTCGGCCTGCATGCAAATCCATGACATATATGTATTTCTTCATCGATCATTCACATGCCCAAGAATAATTAAGCATCGATCATGCATGCAGCAGATGCATTCAGTCAGTGTCTAGCTAGCTACTCACACTGGCGCAAGGATGACCAGGAACGACAAGATGTTGCCTGCAAAACATATATTTACCAGACCAGGTAGAAACTAAGTTAGCTCGAGCTGTGTATATATATATATACGTAGAATGCATGCATGCATATATACTCGTGCGTGCTAGCTAGATTAATTAATTTCTAATTAATTGTGTGTACTGTATGTGCTACTACGTACCTACGATCCCCACAGCAAAGACCAATGGCTGAACCATCCTGGAGCTAGGATGATGATGATGCTAGCTTAATTACAGTTTGATCAGGACGATCGATCGTCTCCCCTCCTGCTCTACAATTGAAGACTACTGCTGCTGCTGCCTGAATATATAATCAGCAGTGTTAATTCAAGAGAGCATATCAAGGAGATGGATGGATCCCTCTAGCTTAATTTGCTGAGAGAGCTAGCTATGTTTTGCTGCCACTGCACCTGACACAGGTTGCTCTTCCTGCAGGCCAGCCCAGCCCTGGTATTTATAGGGCCAAAAGGAAAGCAGCCACACATTGTATATCATTAGTAGCTCGATCGATTAAATGCCGGATCAATCAACTGAAGATCAATTAGCTAGCTAGAGATAGTTCCATATATGTTAGGGGTGTTTAGTTCAGGAAATAAAAATTTTTGGACGTCAGATCAGACGTTTGACCGGATATTGATGGGAGTTTTCGGAGACGGATGAAAAAACAAATATCTGGCTTGCCTAGAAACGCGAGACAAATCTTTTGATCCTAACTAATCTGTCATTAACGTATGTGGGTTATCGTAGCACTTATGACTAATCATGGACTAATTAAGCTCAAAAGATTCGTCTCACAAATTCTCACATAACTGTGTAATTAGTTTTTCATTTTATCTATATTTAATACTTTATTTAGATGTCAAAGATTCGATGTGATTTTTTGAGAAAATTTTTAAGATCTAATCAGGGCCTTAATTGCTTGTTGCACTTTGCCGACCTGCTTCTTCGTTCCAGTGCATGCATACGTGTGTCGCCAGGCGCACTCACTATCACTTGCATCGATCTCGATCGACCTAATCTCCCTCTCCTGTTCATTGCCTTTGACTGGCCTATGTGTCGGTCATCCGTCCATGACATGTCGCACTGGGGAGGGCACTTTCGACTGACACATGGAAATTCACCTGCACATGTGTCGATGGAATTAGGTCCCATAATGGAATCACGGTGATAATATATATGGAGAGCCATACCCTCTTGTTGACAACTTTAACATAGGTTGAATTTATTATATACACACATATCTTTATACAGTTTGCAAATGTTTTCAGTTCTGGGATAATGATGAGATGATATATATATATATATATATATATATATATGAGAGCTGGGATCAAAGTATATGTGGCATGCATGAAATGTATGGATGTTCCTACTATTGATACAAGCGAGATAACCCACGGACTCACGTATAGGTTATTTTTATGTGACCTATAAAAATATCTATACGTGGGCTCACATATCAGCTCATTTGCGTCCCTATTACTTAGTCCCCACATTAATGCGCTTAATTGATCCTCAGATATTGAACTAGTATACAGCTAATATGTTCCAAACAATAGCTGAAAATACCATTAGCCGTAATTTACTGCAACTAACAAGCTCCAACTATCCAAAATTCCTGCACAAATTGCGGAAATCTACACCTTAAAGTTCATTTAATTAAAATATATTTAATTATATTGTTCACATATAACTCTAGAGTTATGGATTTTGATCATCTTAATTAGGGTATGTTTGAAGGTGATTGAATAAAAAGATAAAGATGGTCACGTAAAATGAACATTAGTGAATTATTAATTATATAGTTGACACATAACTCTAGAGTTATGGAATTTCATTGTCTTAGGGTGTGTTTGAAGGTGAGCGAAGAAAAAAAAAAGATAAAGATGATCATGTAAAATGAGAAACTCATTCATTAGTGAATAATTAATTAAACATTAGCTATTCTAAAATTAAAAATAGATTAATATGATACGCGTGTGTGTATATATATAACAACCCATTTAACAACTTGGGAGATGTGCCCACGGGAAAACGATAGAGGGTTATCCCCTTGAGTTAGGATGGAACGCAGCCTTACTCTTATTTATGTTTCTATAGATATATAGTAATCAATCAAGCTATCAAAACCTGTTGATCAAAGTCATCTTGGTAACATTTTTAGCCTTGGGAGGAAATGTTGCTGAAACATGCTAGATGAACAAGTATGATCAAGTGCTTCAACCTCTTTTAATTTCTATGGTTGGTCTTTGACATTGATCGAGATATATATTCAACTTTTAGCAGCCTTATATTTATACTTCTCTTAGTATAGTATATATGTAACTATGTAATTAAGCTTCAACAAGGAGTGCTAGCATATACATATGAAAAAAAATCCACCAAAAATAATGTGATGTTTGGAAATTCACGAGTCCATAAACTGAAAACAGAGTTTTCCTCACGATCTTTTACCGTTAGGAATGGCATTAAACCATCAGGATTGATCGGTGCCGGGAGGACTAGTTGCCTGTTCCTCGAAGGTAGCTCCAATCATAAATATACGTGCGTTTGTGTCACTTTTGAAGCTCTAGTACATATTTCATTTGGATATATGAACACTACATAGATACATATATATGCTTAAAAATTAATTAAACTACTATAGCAAATACATATATATCTACTTTTCCTTTGTTTCTCAAATACATTATGATAGAGACGATTATCGACCAAAGTTTGAATCAATGCGAATTCTCTCTATATATATCAACACGCATTTTCGTGGCCCGATCGATGGAAACTTCGGCTATCAAAAGTGCCTTCTGATTTCTCTTTTAATTAACACTAACGCGACCAAAAGTTTATAAAGTGAGTTCGGCACTTCTGCATGCATGCTTGTGGATGATTATTCTGATATCTTACTTTGTACTAGCTAGTTCCCATTGGCGATAAAATGGGCTAATTAAGAAACCGTTAATATATAAGGCTATAGCTAGAGGGACAAGGGTGCTGCAACCACGAAGGTAAAAAAAAAAATACTCGGCTAATTAATCCCAGTGTCCTTTCTACCCGAGACGTACGCGCTGTAAAAATCCGTACCCGCAAAGTGGTTAGCTTTTGACGCGCGGTGAAATTAAGTGGGCTACCAAAACATAAATGTTTTTACGTCATTATTATCTTAAATTCAAGTTGAGAAAAAAAATAATGGTATTAGTAACGAATGAGAAATTAACGAAACAAAATGATAGGGACGGATAAAAAGAAATATTAATGAAAAAAGTGGCTGAAACAAGTAGTGTCGTAAATAATAATACAAATATTTATAATATCATGAAAGATTTAAATCATATAAATGTTTACGGCTAAATTCTAATTGAGCTTTAGCTATGTAGCCCTTTCAGTTGTGTGTCTCCCCGCCCCGCGTACGCGCGCGCGCGCGTCAAAAAAGCTAAGCTCGCAAAAGCATTCGCACGCACCAATTAACGCGCGGTTAGGCAGGAAGCGATCGAGGGATCGATCTGCGCCGTCCACGTGGGCGGGTGCCGTACCTACGCGGAGCGATCTCCGCCGTCCATCGACGTGCCTGGGCCTGACTGAGGTGCCGTGCCGCCACCTTTTCTCAGTCGAAATTTGTTGCGGTTTTTACTAAACGACGGCTAATTAATTAATTAATTCATCGGAATTGCTATATATTTGCTGCCAGATTTTTTTAATAAAAATGTCTATTAAATTTTGGCGGAACTTTCTTGTGCAAAATTAATCATGATTTTATTAAACGGCGGGAAGTTAATTAGTTAATTATAGTGTTGTCCATCTTACAATGGCGCGCTCATTCATACAAAACCCACGAGGAATTGGTGATCAGTGACAAATTAACAAGCTACCTGGTGATGATGAACAAGCACGCATGATTTCAGATTAATTAAGAAAGGGCTGGCCCCTCAATTTGAAATTAACTTTAATTTGTCCTGGTTTTTGACTATTTGTGCTAATTGTCACATGTTGCACGAGCAAAATAATTAGATTGAAATTAAGGTAAATGTTACGGACTGAAAGCACTAAAGTATATATATGGCCAAGTCGTAGGTACAGTTAATACTTCATTCACTAGAATCCAAATCAACTTGCTTATCTTACACGTATGAGATGCTTAGGGCATGTAAAAAAGAGCCAAACATACTATCTTAATTAATATATATCACTTAGAGATTCAGAGCATGTATAAAGGCAGAGTGTATGTCTTTTGGTCAACGCATCAAAAGTAATTTTTTATTACTTTTTTTCTTTTTATTCATCTCATATAATCAAATTGCATTTATTAAGAGTCAACTCTAATCCATCAGTATGCATAGAAACTTTTCTTCCTCTCTCCGCTCCATTTCACCGTACTTGCTTACGTAACAATAGAGTGAGTTGACTAATAAACACATTTATTTTAGTGAGATTAGGATGTACTGGTTGGGTAACTATATACGTGCCCCTTGAAAAGCCGTCAAATATTTAAGGCAAAATAGACAGGATAATAAAAAATATTAATTTTCTTATAAAGTGAGCTACATGAAAAAAATCTAGGGAACGAATTAAATATACCATCAATACTAGAATTATCTAAAACTTCTAAGTGATGGATATTTGTGGCCATGCATGATAGAAGTGGTGGTATATGGGTTGTGCATGAGAACCGTAGCCCATCCATACGCTCGCCAAATTATTAGTAACTCCTTCCTTACTTTTGTTGCCTCCACCTTACTTTTCTTAAAATAGCACTATTATTTTTCGCTTCTACTTATACTTGTAAGCGAAAATTTAAATTTTTAACCTTAATTTTTTGTGTTTTAATATTTTTAGTTCTCTAATAACATATATATTAAAATTTTACTCATAAATTTTTTATTTATAAATATGCCGTTTTACTTTTTTCCTAAAAAACCCAAACAATCATCCCATAGTCGTGACATTTTCACAAAATACATGATTTTTTATTCCTATGGGACTCGAATTAAAGTGATACTATATAAATCCTGAAAAATCACTTCACTGGCGTTATTGTGATGTTTTAAGTAATGGTTTTGTTCTTGACGTTTCAATTACGATACCACCGCTAGGATGTTATGCGTAAAAATCATTACATTTTCTCCCTTCTATAATACTCACGACGTTCTAAAATATAAGACACAACCACCTTATATACAAAGACCAAAAAACATTTAGTCATACATTTACTTACTACAAACCACCAATGCATGCTATTTATTTTTTGCTTTAGTTTATTGTTTTACCTATGCATGTAGCAATGCAATTAATACACGCCTTATATTTTAGAACACAGAAATAAAATGGTTGTGCCTTATATTTTGGAATGGAGGAAGTACAAGACTTTCTAATTTTTAGTTAAATTCATATAGATGCTAATAGATATAATACATATACATAGACTAGTGTATGAATTAATGAAAACCAGGATAAAAAGTTTTGCAATATGAAACAAACGGTATTTTAAAAATCGACAAAGGTAAATGGTTAGCCTATAACTCCTTGATCTCCTCTCCTTAATTATCTCTACTGCTAATTGTGTTTTTTTTATTTTTGTGTATTAATATAGTTAAGCATCTCTACTAGTGGAAACCTAGCTGGTCGCTCAGACATTTTGCTTTCTGGCCATGCACACGCATGATGATGCACCAGATGGCACGCCAGGAGGCGATTGGGGCCAGGGGGAGACAGAGATGAGGGCCAATCTGCAGGTTGCTCGATCGGCAGCTTAAATAATACAGTCACACATTAATTGCTTGCTTAGTAGGCTGAGCACTAGATGCTGATCAGGTTATCATCTACCATAACGTCATGCGTGCTTATAGTACGTCCAGGCTGATCGATCAGGTAATTAATCTTCTGATATGATATATGATATGTTTAACAACGAACCAAAGCTGTCATTTCACTTACTAGGATCTAAAAAAAAAGATCGGATCTGATCATACTGGGTGATTGCTTGGTTTTTATGAAAAACCAAATAACATATTTACAAAGAAAAAATAATTTATGAATAAAACTTTTATATGTATTTTTAACGATCTAAAACACAAGGCTGAAAAATAAACTGTGATAAAAAAATCCAAAATCAACTCTAAATTTAAGGCTAAAATTGTAAATTTTGGTTTATAAGAATAAGCAGAAGCAAAAGGATAGAGGTGATTGCGTTGCGTATATTTACAACCATGGTATATAATATTGGCACTAATATTAAGTGCATTTAATTACACATGGGTGTTATAAGTGTCATTCATCCATCGCTCAGGAAGACAGGAATCTCCTATCGTTCTTATTTAGGTCATTCTCAATGAGAGTTTCATGGGTAATAAATAAGGTGTCATGAAGATATTTTTGATGATGTGGCAAAGTATTAATGAAAAGAGATGAAATGAGTTTCATAAAGATGAAACATTCTACGCATTGTTACCTAGACCATTTATGTCTTGCATGTAACCTAGGAAACAACAATAGATAAAACCATACATTGAAAGATAGATGAGTGTTTTATTCTAGTTTTAAACTTTTAGATGATATGTCACTCTAGATAATCATATCCATAAAATTTACATTGAGGATGGCCTTATCATCTAGCCAACAGATTTGGTCGACAAACGAGAGGGTAATTAATTAATGTACTAGTAGGCAAGTTAACAATGATCTACTTGGGATCCCGTAGCGATAGAAGCTCATAGGATGATAAGAACATATGGGCGCAGCTGCGCAAGGCAGCTCTCAAGTGCAAATTAAAGGAAATTGTCCTCCTTTTCTTGATGAGGTTGCATCATTTCTTGTCCTAACAATTGATGTTCCTATCGACCCCTCTCTCTCTCTCCCCACATCCATGAAAAATCTATATTGTGGCTATATAAGACGTGTCAGCTAGCGTTAACTAGCTCTTTGCATGTCCTTAGTTATATAACACATCTGATTAATTGTTTTCTATGTGCCAACATATCTGATGTAGATTTGATCGATTAATTCCAGATTAGCAATTCGTTATAAATTTCTCAACTCTGCTTGATATCCCATTGTACATACATGGTTCGTAAAGAATCATATGTTGTTCTAATAGTTTATTCGACCACTTTAATCTCATTTATATTTATTCACACCTTGGCGCCCCCACTTACCCTATCTAGCTACTTTATTCATCCAATATTTATTGAGGGACACTAAAACATTTTCTTCTTAGCATTAATATTTTCTAAATAATCTAGGAATAATTATATTTTGAAAGAACTTTTTTAGCCTCCCTTAAAAAGGTATCTTGATATAACATATTTTCTATTATAAAAACTTGGCATCTGTAGATACTACACGCTAAAATTTTATATTTGATACATTTGTATACTTCTTAAGCACCATAAAATTTCTAATTCTAAAACGAATGGAGTAACTTAATTATATCCGGTGCATGCAGTGCAATACATCAAGCTACAGCTTGAAGCTAGTCAGCAGTTTCGTTGTGATTAGTAACGTCGACCTTTCCTCCTAACTGATCAGCTGAGATTTGAACCGGGTAACTATATATATACTACCTCCGTCCCTAAATGTTGATGCCGTTGACTTTTTTATACACATTTAACTATTCGTCTTATTCAAAATATTTACATAATTATTAATTATTTTTATATCATTTCATTTATTGTTAAATATACTTTTATGCACATATATAGTTTTACATATTTGCTAAAAGAATTAAATAAGATAAATAGTCAAACATGTAATAAAAAGTTAACGGCATCAAATATTTAGGGACGGAGGGAGTATATTGGATTGCCTCAAAAAATATATATATATCTTGGGTGCGTGGTTCTCCTAGTTAACGACTGAAGAAGCGACCTTTTTCCATGGAAAATAACTAAACAACCGCAAAGTGCAACTATATTTATATTAATCGATCGATATCCTCGTAGTGCATGTTCGAGCTAGCGGCGTGTTACTTTGCAACAATTTGTGGATCGATTAATCTACGCACGGCTTACCATCCTACCAACATTTATTAATGATGGGATTACTGTAAGATTAGAGACGAGGTGCTAGCTCAATTAAATCACTAGCCTAGGAAAATGTTTGGTAATATTCATATCTAGTATTCATCTTATAATAACACGTACATGTACTCTATCCAAAATGAAATATAGCTAGCTCTTTTTATGCATTATTCGATTATCCGTTGCATAGGGGATTGAAGGGAATTTGGAGATGATTTATTCCACATCTATTATAGTGTGGAATTATTCCTTTTTAGTTTCCTCCAATCCCTCCCTGTTTGGGATTAATCCGAACAAGGCCTTAGGCATGATTCGGAAATTGGCTAGTGTGTGCATTTTATCTCCTAATGATTCCCGGTGAATTAGTGAGAAGGTATACCTAAGATAATCATGGCATTTTGAAATAAACCAAAAATTCGCTGAGTACCACTAATTAATTGTTTTCAGTAATATAATACATTTTATTAAATAATGCAATCACCCCCGTTTCTGTATCTATGTATCACGGATACATCGCTTAGACAAACAAAAGAGAAGTGAAAACAAATTATAAGATAACATAAATATGGTATATCATGTCTTTTCTGATGAGAACAAACTCTGCAAAAACCAGCTGGGACTAACACAACCATATGACGCACACTTCAAAACAACGTCTCCAACAAAGAAATCATTTTTGTCCAAAAAGAAACATAGATTAGCATGCAAAACCTAACAGATAGATCAATCGTGCAAGGCCACATTGTATTTTTTCTTCCTTAAGATGGAAGTCACACACATGCTTATGCATATATGAAACATTAGCCAATGCAGAGCATCTCTTAGGCACATATATAACTAGTTCGATGATCGATCATCAAGTTAATGAATAAGGAAAAAAAGAAGAAGAAAGCACCGACTCATCTTATTAATAGATTAGTCTGCATATATATGTGTGTGTATGCATGTGTGCATGGCATGCAGTATGCGTGCTACGAGAATGCATATGGTTTCCAGGCCTTGACACGTCGCATCTCGATCGAGCACGGTATAGTGTTTGATTAAATTAAATTAGTGATTGCGAACTGGTCTGTAGCCTAGTGGTTATATAAGGTCTGAGTAGCATCTGATGTTCTGGGTTCACTCCTCGTTGGAGCGAATCTTCTAGGATTCTGACGGCTTGTGCTTTCAGTAGTAGACGACGTGCCCCTTGATAACAAGACGCCCGTGACGACTTCGGGGTTTCTCTAGATTTACCGGCCAGTCTTCTTCGGAGGTGATCATAGAAGACGTGCGTGTTCTTATAAAAAAATTAAATTAGTGATTTAAACTAGCCTTTAATCTCAGAAAGGCTAGATACGCTATATATATAGTCTCGCTAAACATTAATAATTTAGAAGCATACGTGTTGATGCCTTTCATAAGTGCGTACGTGCATATAAACGACCGAGCTAAGGAAGTTAAAAGCACATAGAGGGGGCCTAGCTACAAAATGAGAATTCTGGAATGTTCTGCAACTCCCATACCTTCCTGTACTCTTTCACTCTGTAATATTCTCGTAATCCATAAATGTTTTAGGCCCTTTTTTCAGCCTTGGGTTTTGATACCGATATTTTCTAAACCACTACTTAAAATTGTTTTAAAAGTTATACAGAAATTATTTATTTGTCATTTGTCTAGCACTAAATTAATTAATCTTGCTGCAATAAACAGTCTCATTTTGCATGTACTCCTTCTATTCCATATTATAAGACTTTTTATATTTGCCTAGATTTATCCATGTATCAATATATATATGTGTGTGTTTTGTATATGTGTCTAGATTCATTGGCACACAAATGAATCTAAGCAATGCTAAAATATCTTATAGTGTGGAATGGATGGAATAGCTTATCTAAGGTATTAGCTATAGTGAATGTAAAAATAGATTAATATGGTTTTTGAAAGTGACTTATAGAAAGAAAATTATATAAAAACACGTTGTTTAGCAGTTTGGAAAGCGTGCTTATGGGAGACGAGGGTAGTTTTCCTTCATTCTCTCAAGAGCAAACACAATGTTAGAGAACACCGATGTTAACATAGGGCATACATTTATGACGGCAATATTGATACGACAGAAGTGAAGTGAACCGTTGATTATATGTAAAATTTATTGGTATATATCCTTACTTTAAGGGATTTGTTATAAGCAAACTCTTGGAGAAACACATTATATCTAAGCTTAAAAGCAAAGCCTAAGACGAACCAAGCTCAAGCTACTTTAAGCCTCCAGGCACAGAGTCAACTTCTTTGTTGGGGTCAAACGACCCGACGAAATTTCAAAAATTTCTACTAAAACACTATTTCTATATATGTTTTCCTATGCTATGCAATAGCGATGACCTCGACGATATTTTTAGCTGGCTTTGCCTCTATGAGCTTCGGACCTTTTGTTTTACAGTCCTACCGACCCACCCTATATATATCCACCTAGACATCCTAATTGGGTCCGGATCCTCTGCAGTAAAACACTATTTATGTGAGAAGAACAGTAAGTCAATAACATGAACAATGTATAAAATACTACAGCAACAGTAACACAAACCATTGTTTACTACTGTAGCAATAAATTTCGGTCATCCGTTTTAAACCAACGATTGAGGGGTGTACCAAATGCACTGTACTATAGCCCCTGCAGTAGCACCATGCTACTAGAGGGGATCCCGTTTCATCCTAATTAGATCAAATATTGCACTTACGTTTCAAAGCACATATCTCTCCCAGCATTAGAAGGTTTGAGATGGCAATAATGCTTTCGACTCAACAATGTACATGCCCGGCCGGCCGGTCGACGTAACGCTACAGCTAGCTAGCTAGCTTAGGCTTTGTGGGCGTGCTACGTACTTAGCTAGAACTAGATAAGCTGCTCCGTGTTGCTGCGGCTGCGAGGTGACATACCTACCTACCGAAAGCTACAATGATTTCAATCTGGATTCTCTCACTTAAGAAAAGTCATAAAAACGCATTATATGTACTGTTTATGGGTACTATAGCGATCAATTAGACGGTGGTTGCGGATCAAACGGCTGAAAATACATATAAAATCACAGTACTGTTCATCTCTAACTTTTTAATGGAAAGTTAGAAAATCCCATTGGGAATGATTCATGCAATGCATTTGCATTAGCAGGTGAATTATTTCGTTAATTCCATCGTACGTAGTACACGCAGGGGATGGATCAAATCGTTGATCCTTTTGTTTGCTTTCTTAATTACTTTTTCCTCTTCGGTTTTCTTTAACCTTTTCTGTGATGCTGATCGTTCGGGATTTTTTTTTGTTTGTGTGCGCGCGCGCGCTGTGTTGACTGCGTTAAGTGCGATGGTCGTCCGGTCGATCTAGTTTCCTACCACTAATGCAATGATGAGGAGCTAGCTAGCTTCACCTTTCAGGTCTCTCAACAACATGCTTTCGTATTGGCCTGGACCATTCATGCACGATGGATACATGTAAATTTACTCGGAGCATTCCCAACAGATCATATAAATTTAGTCATCCATATTTTTATTTGAATGATCATCTAAAACGGTTTCATCATCTATATTTCTTTGTACCCAGCAGATCATCCATATATAACATCCTCCATATTTCTTTGAAGAAATATAGAATTTTTCTCTCTAAATAGGATGACATCTAAAAATAGAGAATGAAATGAATATTCTGTTGGAGCTTAATCTTTACCTTTCATTATCTATTTTTATGATAGAGGATTAGATATATGAACTGTTGGGATGCTCTTACAGAGAGTTACAGTTGCTCGCACTATTCTAGTACCTTCCGGTTTCAGCGCTAGCACAATACTCTCTATATGAGTTGACTTATAGGTATATGTTTGACTATTTGTATTATTCATAAAAAGTATATAATTATTAATTATTTTTTATAATTTGATTTATTATCATATGAACTTTAAGTATAACTTATAATTTTGTATATTTAGATAAATTTTAAATAAGACGAACGGTCAAACATAAATATAAAATTCAATAGCATCATATTAAAAAAACAGAGAGACTACTTGTTCCATTTTCGTTGATTGGGCCCTCCATTGACCTTTTTTTTCAAAAAAAATCAAGGCATATTTATAAATGAGAAATAATTGTAAATAAATTATATATATATATATATATATATATGTGTTTCCAATAATATAAAGCCAAGATTGAAAAATAAATTATTATAGTGAAAGCCTTAAAATAAACTCTAAATTTAAGGTTAAAAATTTATATTTTGACTTATAAACATAAACTTAAACGAAAAGATGAGTTTTAACCCAAAATTTAAATTTTTAACCTTAAATTTGTAGTTGATTTTGAGTTTTTTTGACCTAAGCTTTCGTATTTAGATTGCCATAAACACGTATATAAAATTTTTATACGTAAACTATTTATATTTGTAAATATAGCATTTTGCTTTTCCTTTTTACCGCCCATAAAGATGACCCTAATGGCTTCCACCGCCACGGTGAGTATGACCTTCAAAAGGTACTCCCAAAGAAGTGGATGTCGCCACGAGTCCATTATGTCCATTGGAATAATATTAGATTGCAGAATTAAAATGTCTTCATGTGTTCTACCTCACGGGTATTTTGGTAGTGATTGGGAAAAAAAAAGACAATGTGAAATGTGGAGCTAATGTCATAGAGTATTAGCAATCATGATGGTTACTAAGGTGGCAAAAAAACACAATTAAAACCATTCTCAGAGTCAAACATGTCTGGTTTTCAAAAGTTCAGTACCAAAAATAGCCAATTTTATAGTTCATGGTAAAAATGAAATTTGTTGAATGTCTAAGGGCGAAAAATGGACATTACTCTTATATATATTGATCATACCAAAACTACACTGTTATGTTCTTCATATAAGAAAATTAATCGCAGGTTTTGCCAAAACTCGTCTCGTCTAACCTTGGCTGGAACAGTGTAGTCTGTATCCGGTCCTGTTTTTTCAGTTATTTAAATTAAACATTATTTAAAAACCATTGACTTTAGTGTTTTAAAATCTTGACAAAATTTTATACTAAACATCGAAACATTTATGAGTGTGCCTCTTCGTTACCCTCCCCCCTCCCCAAAAATTTAAAACAAAAACATGCCTCGTAATTTGTAAAGCACATGTTGGGCTGCCACTGCAGAGTGCTACGTGGCCAATTGAAGAAGAAATTACAGTTTGGGCTAAAATGGTTACGCTGTCCCGTGTGTCAGCCTTTGTTTTGGTGAAAAGTCCACTTAGGACCCCTGAGCTATGTATTGAGTTTCATTTGCGTCCCTCAACCGTAAAATTAGATAGAGTATCCCGTAACTTCTAATATCAGTGCAAATCGAGTCCCTTGATGGCATTGAGAGCAGTTTTGTCTGAAGTGACACTTACATTATCTGTTTGACTTAGTATTCGTCCTACCTATTATTCACGTTGTGTTTATATGGTACCACAAGAAAAATAAAAAATAAAACAAAAATAAATATGTCAGTTAGATAAAAATGTAGCTAGACACACATGCTAACAGGGCCCACCCTTCCAATCTATCCCTCTCTCCTATCCTTCCTCTTGCCTCCACTAACCCCCCATCGCACGCAATGTTGCTAGGGACACTGCCAATGTCTATCACTAGCGTCCTTTCCATCTTCACATAAGAAGGCTGGTGCTACTTATGCTTTCAGATGAGAGTGATGACGGTTGATTGTCTCTTAAGCTCATTGAGCTCGACAACCGCCTCCCTTTTCACGTGACAGCGTAAGCAGTGGATAGTAGACAAGGAGACAATTGACGAGGAGGGAGAGAAGAACCCTAGGAGGCATGTTGTTCCCCATGCCGATGAGCCGCCGCCTTTTATGGCCGTCATCTTCATTGGCTCATCCCTCCATCCCTGCTTCTTCTCCTCCATCGTTGTCGCTCGTCACCCATTGCCAGCCTCTTCCTCTCCTCTCTATCTCTATCATTATCTCTCATTTCCATCTCCCACGTATGGCTCTGGCCAGATCTAAACCATCGACAGTAGTTAACTTGAGCTTGTTCATGACAAGGGACTCACTGTTGGCAGTGGTTGATTTGAGCTTGTTCATGACAGGTAGCTCACTAACAACCATCATTGTCACCTCCCTTCTTGTCATGTGTGTACAAGCTTGACCTCGTGTGGCCTCACTAACCGCCGCTTCCCATAGTATGCCACTAGAGGGGAAGGATGAAGGGAGTAGGCTATACTACTATTTTAATTTTTTCTTAAGAGATTTATGTGTGAATCCTACTCGTCATCTCACCTAAAAGAACGTTATGTATAGGTTCTACCCGCCACCTCACATAAAAGACCGAGTCAACATATTAAATTAAAAGTATGCTCTATCCCGATTTCGTGATTGACGGACAAAATTAAAACTCAAAGTTGAAAATTTCTTTGCTCTGAGTTGCATAGAAACCTGCTGCAGCCTCTGTCCTAGTCCTTGGAGGCTGGTGGACTTTCTATTCAAAAGTTGGCCCAGAACGATCCAAGAAGAGTCATGCAATTGGGACGTACAGTACTAAATAAATAGTATGTCTTGCTCTACAAACCAGCTGGAGTAGCTCAGATGGTTAGAGCGTGTGGCTGTTAACCACAAGGTCGAAGGTTTAAGCCCTTCCTCTAGCGAAAATCATTTATATTTTTGAAAATATATTTCTTTCTTTGAATAATTTCTCTGCAAATTTTCTTTTCTAGACTTTGTTATTTGAATAATTTCCCTTCAATTATTATTATTATTTACTTTGCCATTTGGGAAAAAAACTCTTTTTGTATTTCAAAAGATTTTTTCTTTCAATAATTACTCAAACAATCTTTTCTTAGACTTTATTATTTAATATTTCCCTGGAAAATTCCTTTTAATTTTTTCAGACTTTGCCCTTTGAATAATTTCCCAGAAAAATTGTATTTTAGACTTTTTATTTGAATAATTTCACTGAAAATTTCTTTTAAAATGCTTTTATACTTTGCTATTTGAATAGTTTCTTAGTGTGACTATATTTTCGATTTTTTTAGACTTTGCACGTTAACAATTTTGCCAGCCACATATTTTCGTTCCCGCTAATGCTTATAAGCTAAAATTTAAATTTTTGACCTTAAATTTAGAGTTGATTTTGAAGCTTTTCATTGAGTTTATTTTTCAGCATTTACTTTTAAATCACTAAAAACATATATATATAATCTTTATTTATAAATTATTTTTTGTTTGCTAATATGTTGTTCGTTTGGTTTTCTAAAAGAACAAAAAGATGACCCTGCGTGTTTGGACATTGCTGTTTGAACAATTTCTATTTTATTTCGTATCTTTTTAGGCTTCGCTCTTTGAGCAATTTCTTTGCATGTTTGGACTTCTCTTTCTGAACAAATTCTGTGCGAGAAGTCTTGTCACTCTTCAGAAAAGTGGAACAAATCTGCCATCTTAGCAACTTAGCACGATTCACATCTGCACATTAATTTGTACACCTATCGAAATCATCCGTCCATAATCCATACAACAACAGCCATGCTGCCTGTGCGTCGTCAATGTCGTGTCATCCCATGCAAAAATCCCACAAAAAAATCATAAAAACAAACAAAAAAACGTATTCCAATAAACCGAGGTGGTCGTCGTCGTGTCGTATGCACACCGGAGAGGTAGGAGAGGGCGGTCTCAGGAGATGGAGTGGCGGCGGCGGCGCTGGAAGAGGACCTTGGCGTCGGCGGTGGCCTTGGCGCCGAGCTGGTGCAGGCCAGGCTCGGCGGCGGGGCGCATGCGGAAGAGCGCGTTGAGGCGGCCGAGGCTGCGGGCGAAGCTCCGGAGGAGGCGGTTCGCCGGGCTGACGCGGACCAGCTCGCGCTTCATGCTCACGTGGTCCTTCTCCAGGTCCGTCAGCCGCATCCGCATCCGCGCCACCTCCAGCTTCAGCTCCCGGTTCTCCCGCCGCACCGACGCGTAGTTGTCGCGCGGCGACATGGCGCCGCTCCCGACCCCGCTCCCCGACCGCATCCCGCCGCAGTGCGACCCAGCCGTGGCGGCAGCGGCGGCGGCCGCGCACCCGAAGAAGAGCGCCGCGTCGTGGCTCCCGCCGACGCTGCTGCTCCCGCCGCCGCCGCCGGCGGAGGATTGGATCGCGCTCCGCAGGCGGAGCTGCTCGAAGTAGAGCACCTGCACCGCCATCTGCACCGGCAGCCGCTCGTTCTGCGCCGCGTGGCTGCACGCGTCCGGCGTCAGCCGCTGGCAGTCGATCGCCTTGCACATCCTGTACCTCTCCGCCTCCTTGATGTTCGGGTGCACCTGCTCTCCACCGATCGATCATGCATGCAGTCAGTTCGTCGTCGGAGAAGAAGAAGAAGAAGAAGAAGATGTTACACCTTGAGGAAGATGTCGACGGCGCGGTAGAGGCCGTCGGTGACGAGGCGGGCGTGGTCGGGGAGGAGCTCGGCGAGGGAGATGAACTTGGAGGGGAGGAGGTTGGAGTCGAGCGCGATCTCGGCGAGGTAGCTGTCGAGCAGCTTGGACGCTTTCACCAGGAGGCTCTGCTTCGGCGACCTCGGGCTGTCGTAGTCGAACGCGCCGCCGACGTCCTCCTCGTTGCTGTCGTCGTCGAGGTTGAGGAACACCGCGAAGATCCTCGCCACCACGTCCGTGTCGTACAGCGTGTGCTGCTGCCCGGCCCCCGCCGCCGCCGCCGCTGCGGCGCCTGGCCCGGCCGCGACGAGGATGTCCTCCAGGATCGCCTGGTCCAGCTGCATCCCGATCCGCTTCTCCAGGTCGGCCCTGCAGATGCTCGACGCCGACACCGCCATCGCCGTCTTGAGGAGCCCCGACAGGAAGGCCATCGGCACGGGGCTCTTCTTGGACTGCGCCGGGAGCAGCCCGACGATGGTCTCCACGACGGCGCGCTGCTTCTTGATGGCGTCTGTGTCGCCGCCGCATTTGGCGGCGGCCTGGATGTCCCTCGCCATGAGCCCGTGCAGCGAGTTCTGGGCGTAGTTGATGAGGATGCGGGTGACGGTCTCCTGCTTGAGCCCCTTGGACTTGACGGCGGAGAGCAGCCGCTGGAAGAAGTCGAGGCCGAGGCCGGCGACCGACTTGCCCCACCAGTCCCCCGGCGAGTCGAGGTCGACGCCGGCGGACACCGCCGGCGGAGGCTTTAGCTGGTCCAGCTTGGACAGCCCCGAGGTGAGCTGCTCCTTGCACACGTTGTTGGCGATGGCGGCGATAAGGCGGGGGACGAGGTTGACGTCCTCGGCCGCCGGGAGCAGCGCCTCGCAGCTGCGGAGCACGGCGACGGAGCTGGCGATGCTGGGGAGCACGGCGTCGCGGAGGAACGCCTCGGCGCGGAGCTCGAGGTTCTTGTCGGAGAAGTCCTCCGTCATCTGCAGGTAGTGCGCGGCGCACCGGAGCATGGCGACGTTGCCGACCGTGACGTCGACGCCGACGCCGTAGCAGAACTTGGCCGCCAGCTCGAACGCCACCGCTCCCCCGGGCGTGCCGTGGAGGCTGAGCCGCGCCAGCCTGCCGTCCTTCGCCTCCGCCACCGCCCGCCGGATCTTGCCGCTCCGGGACACCAGCGGGAACTGCGCGATCAGCTATCCACCGCCATTAGCCCAACATCCCCTGCTCCGTCGTCGAGCAGATCAGGAAAGAAAGAACCATAGCTCTCACCTTGTGCAGCGCGAAGCTGGACGTGCCGACCTCGACGGTGAGGTCGCTGGAGACGTCCGTCGGCGGCCTGCAAGACGACGATCCATAACCACAAAAAACCATGCAAACATCTCATCAGCAATGGCGACACGAATACCATTCGTTGGCGTGCCGGGTGGTGAGGCTCGGCCGGAACGCCCTCTTCCCGGAGATACTCTGCCTCAGCTCGGTCACCGTCGCCACGCCCATCTCTCTCAAATCTCTCTCTCTCTTCGCAAATTCACAATGGAGGAACAAGCTGCAACCTGCAGCTTCTGTTCTAAGCTTAGCTCCTGTGCTTTTGCAATTGGATGGTGTGAAGAACTTGTAGGAAGAGAAAGAGAGAGGTGGAAGAGTGAAGAGGAACGCTCTTAAAATCTTAATTAAGATCTAGTCAGGCTAAGTGGCGAGTGTGCGGTGTGGGAGTGTGTGCATAAAGCCACCATCCTACCATGCATGCATTGAAGCTCTCTCTGTGTGAGAGAGTATCTGAATACTCCTGCATTTCAGAACTTGTTGCTACCAAAAAAACAAAAAAACAAAACTGCTGCAAAGCACTGTAAGCCGGCTATAAATATATTTTAAGGAAAATAATTAATTTTTTTGCCACTCTTATATTTAGTCATAATAAATTTGTCACTGAACCCATATATTTAGATACATGAGGGTCCATGTCTCATAGACAGCGAGTGATAAATCTGTTATCGTCTATTTCTAAGAGTGATAACAAGTTAAATGTCCCATTTTAAATAGATAAGAGAGTAGAGAGAAAAGCAGTGAGCTATAGACTTGTAGCCAGCTGCAGCATAAACTCTAAGACACAATGTGTGTATGACATGTGAGACATGACAATATATATTTTATAGGTAGGTACTGTATAAATTGACTTAATTGACTATATTATTAAACTTGCTCGTAGGGAATTAACAACACCAGATGATGGTCCGGATCACGGATGGCAGCAGACTGATGGGTGATGATGAGATATGGCACAAGCTGCTGCAAAGTCATTTTTGGCTAGGATGGGCGATGGGCAATGAGTTACAATCTGAAAAAAAGGGCAATGAGCCAATGAGTTACAATCTAAAAAAAAAAGGAGTAGGGGGGCAGTGAGCATCATGTAGCCTTTTTTCCTCTTTGCGGTTGCTTCTGGTCTCTCAATGGCTTCCGTCACTTTTGCAATTGCTTATAAGTTAAATTTAATTTAAAATTTTTGATTTTAAGCTGATTTTATGGTTTTTATAGAGGTTTATTTTACGGCATTTATTTTTAAATCACTATAGACACATACGTAAAAGCTTTATCTACGGATTATCTTTTATTCTGTAAATAAGCCGTTTTGCTTTTATTTCGAGAAGGGAAACAATTGGAGCCGTCATGACCACTCTTATGATGCATGGCGAAAAATAGTTAGCTGCAATCATGCCAGTTCGTGACAATTTGTTGTGAACAAGATTAGTTAGCCATATGCCCAATATCTGGTTCACGGTTCCCATAAATAGCTAGTGACAGAACATAGGAGTGCTGCCAA
This sequence comes from Oryza brachyantha, assembly GCF_000231095.2. Lineage (NCBI taxonomy): Eukaryota > Viridiplantae > Streptophyta > Magnoliopsida > Poales > Poaceae > Oryza > Oryza brachyantha. The sequence continues at coordinate 11,335,444 of NC_023165.2, forward strand.
ATACCGTCGCCTAAATTTTGGCTTCCACATATTTCTAAAAGAAAAATAATTTATAAATAAAAATTTTATATATGTATTCTTAGCAAACTAAAAGCCAAAGCTAAAAAATAAATTTTAATAAAAAAACCTCATAATTAACTCTAAATTTAAAATTATAAATTTAAATTTTTTGCTTATTACCATACGCACGAGGGAAAAGATGGGATTGTATTTGTCGAGTGTTGTCACAACGACATTCCGTCCTAACGTGACAGCCTGTGGGACACAGATGTCTCGATGGCTATTGCTAATAGTAACAAAGGAAAGGATGGGATGATATTTGTCAAGTGCCGTCATGACGTCATTCTGTCTAGACATGGTAGCCCGTGAGACCCATATGTCATCGACGGACTCGGCGGCTATTGCTAACAGTAACAGGTAGACCCTGTGTGAATCTCATAGGACTAAAGTTTCTATCCCATCGAATTTTTGGACTATTAATAAAACCCATCTTATACTTTGTACTATTTTGCGAGACGAATCTATTGAGCCTAATTAGTACATGATTACCGAATGTGATGCTACAGTAAACATTTGCTAATCATGGAGTAATTAGGCTTAAAAAATTTGTCTAGTGAAATAGTCTTTATTTATAAAATTAGTTTTATTATTAGTCTATATTTAATACTCCTAATTAACGTCTAAACATTTGATGTGACAAATAACTATAAAAAAGTCCCTGGATCCAAACAGCTACGAAGAATGATAGAACGGCTTTTGCCCATAGATTACACGCATACCATCCTTTTCTCTTCTAACGAGACTTTCTTTGGAACTCAGAATTTTTTCACGAATTAAATTGTCCCTACATTGAGCCTAAATTTCTAGTTTTAGTCATGCACTTGCTAGTACAATGACAACGGGAGTATGGTATAACATGCTCACACTTCCTTCCTAATTATTCGACACCAATTCTCTTCTTGGTTTGTCCAGTGTTTTCTTTCAATTTATTACAGTGTTACACTCTACATTTCCATCGGTGGAATTAACATTGATCAATTGATGATCAGGTTCTGTAAATAAACTGACTGCAAAACTCATTCTTTCTAATTAACCTCAAGTGACATTGACGTGTGATGCTCAAGTTGTCACCCTCTGGTATGGTTGAATCTTTGCAGTTTTGGTCTGATATCTCATCATACCTCTGGCCTCTCTTCTGGATTATCTCCCAAAATTTTAAGTGTGTGTGGGGATCCCCAGAGCGAACAAAAGTTTCTGGAATAAAAATTTGCACGAGCAATGGCTTTCTGCTATATATATTCTTAAGTTTGGTCTAAAAGCTGCCCCTGATGTTTGAATTGGTGCCATGTGAGGTGCAAATCATTTGTGGCACTGACTCTGTATATAAGATATGGTTTCACAATGTTTTATAGTATATCTTAATTACCATGTGGAATTCATACTTCAAAGCAATGGCTTAATTATCAGCAGGGGCAGTTTGCACAATGCACTTAAGTACATACATACGAGTGAGAAATGTTGAGGCAAAATCTTGATGTGCTATATATTCTTTTGCTTGGATAGCTTTGTAAATTGTAATCTCTAGTTGTATACGTTAAAAAAAAAACTGAACATATCTTGATTCCACATTGGGAGTGTCCTACTACAAAGTGAAGATAAACAATGGGATTTAATACTTGAATGGTACTTAGTTTCTTTTGTGATGAGAGACTAGTATAGTATATATATCTTATATTTATGTTTGATTGTCACAAAAACAAAGATTGATATCTTAGTTGTTGCATGCAATTACTCGCTGGATTCCCGTGGACCAGCATTGGCGTTTAACAAGAAAGTTGAAATCCCATGATGGTGCATGACTAAGCCCTGGGTTTTTTATAAGCAAAAAGGGGGATCAAAAGGGTGGGCTTAAGGCAAAAGAGAAGCAAAGGCAAAGGCAAAGGCAAAGGCAAGGCTTAGTTAAACTAAAGGGGTAGGTATTTCTTTGACACCCAAATTGCCTGGAAAGCTCAACATGCCAGCATCAGCATGCATTAGCTCCTTCTCTGCCTGTGGGCCATGCACCTAAATTGCCAATCTGTGCAGTAGGTTCTCACCACCAACCAGTTTAGTTTAATAAACTAATAATTAACCAGCCTAATTAATGGCTATATTGGCTAGTAGATTTGAGTGTGTGAGTGTAAAGCATTTTGCCTGCAGAGTCAGAGATGAAATCATAAGAAGGGTGGCAAAGTGCAGAAGAATCTTGTTGTTGTTTGGCAAAATGACAGAGCCGACACTGGAGCTTTGGCTGCTGGAGTCGACTGTGTTTCTTCACTATTAAGCTTACTAATGTATAGTTAGGGGCAAATAGTACATGTGTGTGTGTGTCTATGTATCATCATCAAAAAGTAAGCAGCATAATTAGGCCAGTCTCCTTCGCTTGGGAGTGATGAAATCCAAGATGATCGATCTCCCTCGTTCTCTGAAGAGAGGCTACAATCACTTTGATGCTTGATCACATTCGTAGGCTTTTCAATGATTGAGCGGCACATTGTTAACGCTTTCTGAACAGCAATTACTACATATCTCTCTCTCTCTGTCTCTCAAGGAAAAAAAAAAGAAAGGAAACCTATCTAATTTTTAGTTTGAGACACATGATGGTCGCAAATTATCTTCACATGCGAGTCGTCCGATCAGGAGGCGCGGCGACATGACGGGTCGATGGAGCTGATGGCATTATCCTTCTTCAGGCAGAGACAACGTTCGAGTCCCCCAAATGCTGGACTGTCGGACTGCATGCTTGTATAGATTGGGAGAAGATCAGAAGACGGAGCTGCACCAACATGCAGTCTTATATTTTCGATTAGAGCAATTTTATCATCCTTGATAGGTATCATTATTTTTCTATATACATAGAAAACGGTGGTACCTCATAGTATCTACTCAAAAATGAGAAACATGCTCTTTCGATTATATATGTTTATGTCCGTAAGTTAAAACTTAAATTTTTATCCTTAAACTTAGAGATTTTAAGGACTTTTTATTATAGTTTATTTTTAGCCAATGTTTTTAGACCACTAAGAATACATATATATATATATATATATATAATATTTAGAAATTATTTTTGGTTTACAAATATGCCATCTGAGAGTTTTTTCCTGAACAAGCCAAATGATGACCTATTAACAGGAGAGCACTTTTGAACCCTACCAAAAACGTTTCTCAGTGGCAAACTTTGGCACAATTTGGCGCTACCAAATTCTGATGGCATTACGTGTGTTTTCTTAAAAGGTTACCAAATTTCTGGTTCAGTTTTTAATTAAGAGCAAAAGCTTTCGAAAATATCAAAGTGTCGTAGGATAGCAATGTAAGAATGTGTGTAGTTTGCTACGTACCCAGCATAATTTAGAAAGGTTTGAGTGCTTGTTTGGTTTGAGGGCAAAACAAACATTTAGACTCTTAAGGATTAATGAAGTGTCATTCGGTTTGCAGTAATAAAGTCCTTTCCTACATGTAGCTTTCTTTTGTCGTAGAGAATAAATAAATAAAATTTTACATTCTCCTCAAAGCTCTTGAAAATTTTCATTAGATTAATACGTGCCTGCCTTCATAATTTTCGTCTTCCCTACTCCTTCGGATTGAAATTATTCATCTAAAAGGAACAAAGCCAGAGGTGGACCATGAGGGCTGCGATCATTTTTTTTTCATTATTTCCTGGCTTTTACACGTACTTTTCTGAACTATTAAACGATATATTTTTTATAAAACTTCTTTTACTTAGGTTGATCATCTTACATTTCTAAAATAGTTTTTTTTAACTCAATAGTACTTAATTTCATCACTTATATAATAAAATAGCTAACATAAAATTCAGATAATCTTTCATCACTCGTTCAGCCGAGGACCAACACATGGCGCAGCATTGGTTAGGCTTAGGGAACGATGGCGCGCGCGAGATAACGGAGAAAACCCTGCGTCTCCCCACTGCTCATGGCTAGGAATCGGGACGCTGGCGATTGGAATCATTAGGCGCGCGGTTACCTAGCGTACGTACGTAGGCCACAGGGTGGCAAGTGGTGTCGTCGATCGTCCTCATGGCCGGCCGAAAGAAAGGCCGGCGTTCGTTCTCATCATCATCATCTATCTTTGCTTCTCATCCGACTCTACCATCAGCAGTCATCACCCTAGCTTTTAGCTAACCCTTGACCCTTATTACAGTTCGTGATCAAGCCTAGCTACATGCATATCACATTAGGGTTTTCTGTATCGCCGATATATTGGTCGATATATCTGATATTTCAATATTTATCGACGGGGCCCGATAAAATGATGTATCCGCAAAAAATTTCGGCCTCCTTTTGAATTAAGCAAATTATATAATGCTTTGATTTTATTCATGAAATATACTGCGTATGCTAAAAAATTGTGATATCATGTCGATTATAGCTTATATGTTTATTTTTTTACACTAATGGTCTATGTGATTTCCTGAAGAAATTAAGCTATTTTACAAATTTTGATCAAACTGTATCTGCATATCGCCGATATATCCGAGATTCCCCTATATATTTTTATAAAATCGATACTGAGAACCCTCATGTATATGCTGCAACAACATAATGCCATCCAGTTAGTTTAGTCTGATCATGAGATGAGAGAGGCCGATCGATCTGTACGTGCAGCTGCTGCCCAGACAAAAAATATCGCTGGTGATCTGTACTGCTGGCAACGTACGCGCGCAGTGCGGTGCCGGCGGAAAGGGGCGCAGCCGGCCGCGCGAGCTGCTGGCTTGGCTGGTTTTAAGCTTTGCGTTGCTTGCTTGCGGGAGCAAAAAGGGGAGGCAGGCATGGCGGTTCGGCGAGTTGGGGGAGAACGTGGTCTGCGCGAGGGAGGCGCGCGCTTTCTTTGGGCTAATTTTTATCTCCTCCGATCGAGCTAATAATCGCCGCCGCCGCGCGCCCGGCTGTGTTGTGCATACATGAGTAATGATGCAACTTTTGGCCAGCACAAAGTGTTTGGAGTTTTGATCGATGGGGCGGATCCCGTAAACGATATTACATGGATCCAAGTAAACTAGATAGAACTTTAACCCCAGCCTATTTTTATTGATTTTTGACATAAAATTTTAGGGAGCACTACAAGAACTCTCATGGTCTTAATGGAAGGAGATGATCCAAACGATATTGAGATCAAGGAAAAAAATATTGTAATAAGTAAATACGTATGATGAAAGGTTGATGAGGTTGGTTATACACCAAAGGGCATGCTCAAAACCCACGCACCAACCATACCAACGCATGCCACCGACGAAGCAACTTAGTACCAAACTGGTTGTCGTGTTGCATGACCAATCGTTCTCGAGCAAACAATGGCACAACAAAGTGAAGACCTTAAAATGATGCCTCCATGGAGGTTACGAAGTCCACAGCACTATCATCGTCCATCCAAAAACTAGATATGATTTTCACCCAAAGATGTCTGCTATAAGAGGGAGCATGTAGGTATCCGATAATGCCCTAGGAGGGGTTACGATGCATATGCCTAAAGACGTAGCTATCGCGGACCCACTGACACACCTAGCTAGACGTTCATCTATAACTTCCCGTAACTCTGCTCGTGGTCCATCATGCACCATCTCAGATATTAACATCTAAACATTGACCGTGTGTGGCCTCAACCACATTGGACCAACAACACTCCATTGGCCAACTTCCAAACTTGCCATTGACGAGACTACCATTGCATCATGTTGTCACATCCCTGTACGTTGACTCGGGCCTCCTCCACCTACTGTCCATAGGCATCCTCACCTGATCCGTGCAAGGAGAGCCAGAGCTAGGCAATGTCTTCCCTGCTGACCGAACATCACCTCTGTCCTGCCTAGACTTCTCATAGAGGAAGTGAGAGCTTTACCATGAGAGAGGGTGTCTAACCAATATCAAGAGACAACCTACACATTGCTAGTGCCCTCTGCGCTACCACAACTCTCTTGTGTAGTCTCAAGCCTCCTTTACCCCGCTATCCACCTTCTGGTTGGATCTGACCAAGTAGAGTGCCAATCAGGGCAACGCTACCTCAACATCCCAAGCCTTCCCCTAATGCCTGGTATCGCTATATTGTACCCATGGAGCTCCCTGTAGAGGAGGGGAGGAGCTCTACCAAGAGGAAGGATATTCAACTGGTATGGTATAAAGAAGATGACCCACCGAAGCCTATCCGCTACCTATCTCTCCGAGTAAGATCAGTCTTGCCAAAAAATGACCCGTCTCCCTATCATTATCGTCCTAACTTGCTGCACTATTTTCGAGTGGTGAGCTCTGGTGGCCAGTAGCATGGTGGGGAGGACGGTGGCGGGTACCGTTGGCGGCTATGTTTGATATGAGGGTTGTTTTCATAGATCCTGTCTTTTCATTTATGCAGTTTTAATGAAAACTGAATCGACTACTGTTAATTTTTCTATAAAATCCAATATACGGTGAAGGCGAATAGGCTCTGACCATGTGTGATTTGTTCACATATTGTTCATTGTGTTGTACTATCTCCGTCCCTAAATGCTTGACGCCGTTGACTTTTTCTTATAAATGTTTGACTATTTGTCTTATGCATATATACAAGTGCTTTCCAACACACGCTTAAAAACCGTATTAGAAGCATGCTCGTCTGAGCGTACTATTAATTTATGGAGCACCATGATTCAAATCCGAGTGAATTAAGTGGTACCCAGTCGTGTGCTAGCTCCCAGCTATCCCATAATATTTTCTCTCAAGTCACGCCCGCTATGGTCGAAAATGCATGGCACACCGCCTTGTTAGCATTCTATTTGGGATCACCTAGGTCTAGCATTGATCGGGGTATTCTATTGTATGGATGAAATGGATTGTAGGAGTAGTAAACATGGATTAGGGTTTGGTGTTACCGACCGGTAGAGCCGCTCGCGGAGGAAGAAGATGATCCCGTCATCTTCATCGGTGTTCGGCTTTAGGCCGGCGGCGATGAAGGTGGTCGGGGCAGCTTCCGACGAGGTCGCGGTGACGGTCGGTGTAGTCCAGGCGAGGCAGTGGCGCGGCGGTGACGATCCCGTCACTGGCTACGCCCCCTCGATTGGTTACGGTTAGGGTTTGTGGGGTGGAGTGCGGCGGCGATGAACTTCGTGTGTTGCTGTGCCATGCCAGCCTCCACCGGTCCACCCTCTTTTATATGGCGCAGTGTGACAGGGGCCCACCAGCCTATTGGGCTGGATGCCCCTGATCAGGGCGCGATCAAGGCCCCTTTAGCCGTTGGGCTAAAAGGCTGGAGATCAATTCTAACATTCTCCCCCTTGATCTCACTATTTCTTTTAGGCTTTTTCTATTTCATCACATGTCTGCATATGGAGCATATTTCATCGTCTCAGTTAATCACCGATGGATTCCACAGCCACTATGCACATCTCTATTCAGAAACAGATACTTTACTTTTGGGCCATATAGTCCAGGAATCATAAGGCTTCCCATAAACCCATGCTGGCTAAATGTTCTTTGAACATGTTGGGTGGTAGGCCTTTCGTGAGTGGATCCACGAGCATCTTATCTGTTCTAATGTGCTCGAGACTGATTGTTTGATCCCGGACTTTGTCTTTCACAACATAGTATTTTATGTCAATGTGTTTGGCAGCACCACTTGACTGATTGTTGTGAGCATACATTACTGCGGGTTTATTGTCGCAGTATAACTTTATTGGTTTCTCAATACTGTCAATCACCTTTAAACCGGGTATGAATTTTTTTAAGCCAGTTCACCTGCCCTGTTGCCTCATAGCATGCTATAAACTCGGCATACATTGTAAACCCTGCGGTGATCGTCTGTTTTGAGCTTTTCCATGAAATAGCTCCTCCCGCAAGAGTAAACACGTATCCCGACGTTGACTTTGTGTTGTCTGTTGCAAAGTCAGAATCAGAGTACCCCACTACCTGGAGCGATTCTGATCTTTTGTAAGACATCATGAGGCCTTTTGTTCCTTGCAAATAATGCAAGACTTTCTTTACCAATTTCCAGTGCTCTGGGCCTGGATTACTCTAAAATCTGCCAAGTAACCCGGTAACAAATGCCAAGTCAGGTCGTGTGCACACTTGTGCGTACTGTAGGCTTCCTACAGCTGACGCATAAGGCTATGTTTTCATTTCATTAAGCTCATATTGATTTCTAGGGCACTGTGACGCCCCATATTTTTCGCCTTTTACTATAGGAGCAGGTGAAGAACTACAGTTGGACATGTTGAATTTCTCCAACACTTTTTCTATATATGTCTTTTGGGAAAGTTCTAATACGTACTTTCTTCTATCTCGGTGAATCTCTATGCCCAAAACATACGAAGCCTCACCAAGGTCTTTCATGTCAAAATTTGATGACAAGAATTTATTTGTTTCCTGCAGTAGACTGACATCATTACTAGCTAGTAAAATGTCATCTACATACAGAATTAGGAAAATAAATCTTCCATTCTTAAACTTTGAATAAATACAATTATCCTCAATGTTCTCTTGGAAACCAAACTTCTTTATTGTCCCATCACTTCAAGTACCATTGTCTCGAAGTTTGCTTTAGACCATAAATCGATCTCTTCAATCGGCATCCCATATTTTTACTTCCTTTTATGACAAAACCTTTCGGTTGCGCCATATAAACCTTTTCCTCCAAATCACCATTTAGGAATGCCGTTTTTTTACATCTATTTGATGTAATTCCAAATCATAATGTGCCACCAATGCCATTATAATTTTGAAGAAATCTTTACAAGAGACTAGAGAAAATGTCTCGTTGTAATCAATTCCTTCTCTTTGCGTGAAACCTTTTGCCACAAGTCGCGCCTTAAACTTTTCTATATTCCCTCTAGAGTTATATTTGGTTTTGTAGACCCATTTATAGCCTACTGTTTTGGCTACTTTAGGAATTTGTTCTAAATCCCAGACATCATTTAATTTCATTGATTTCATTTCATCTTTCATGGCTTCCAACCATTCAGATGAACGGACGCTTCTCATGGCCTCTTCATATGAGGTGGGATCTTCCTGCATATGAGACTCTTCTATATTATAAACCTTGTAGTCATCACGGATAGCCGATCTTCTGACTCTTTCAGACCTTCTAGGGGCCTCCTGTTCAGGCACATTATCTGTTTGAAGCTATTGAATCTCCTCCTCTTGCGTGACATTAGTTTCTGTTGGATCTTGTATGATAGGATCCCCACGTTCATTCATTGTTGCCACAGGAGGGGTCACAACAGGAGTTGGTACCACAATGTCAAACGGAATTGACGGTATTGGCCCGACATCAGCAGGTAGAGAGAAGAAAGATTCTTGAGTCGACAGCGGGTTCTGACACCCGCCTCTCCTCAAGATCAAACTCTCGAACTACCGAGCTTCCCCTAATCATCCCTTCTTCCAAGAAGACGGCGTGTCTCGTTTCTACAAACTTTATATAATTTTCGGGACAGTAGAAACGATAACCCTTTGATCAATCAGGATAGCCAATAAAATGGCAGCTCACTGTTTTGGGATCCAATTTCCCAATAGTTGGGTTAAATACTTTAGCCTCTGCAGGACTCCCCCACACACGGAGGTGAGCTAGCGAGGGTACTCTTCCTGTCCACAGCTCATACGGTGTTTTGGGCACCGATTTGCTTGGAACTCTATTGAGAATATGAATGGCGGTTTTTAACGCCTCCATCCATAACCCCAATGGTAGAGTGGAGTAACTCATCATACTGCGCACCATATCTATAAGGGTACGGTTACGCCTTTCAGCTACTCCATTCTGTTGAGATTCGCCCGGTGTAGAATACTGGGCTACTATTCCATTTTCTAATAAGAATCTTGCAAAAGGTCCAGGGACTTGCCCATATGGCGTGTGTCGACCATAGTACTCCCCCCCACGGTCAGACCTTACTACTTTAATCTTTTTGTCATGCTGATTTTCAACTTCAGCAAGATCTTAAGTTTATCCAAAGCTTCTGATCTTTCTTTAATTAGATAAATATAACTATAGCTGGAGTAATCATCTGTGAATGTTATGAATGAGTCATAGCCATCCACGCTTTTCACAGGAAATGAACCACAAATATCTGTATGAATGATCTCTAAGTTTCCCGTGGAACGAGTTGTACCATTTTTGATGCTCTTTACAAATTTGCCTTTAATGCAATCTATGCATTGTTCTAAGTCTGAGAACTCCAATGGAGGAAGAATCTCATTCTTAACTAGTCTCTCAATTCTCCCCTCGAAATATGTCATAAATGACAGTTCCATAATTTCGATGAGACATTGGGAGTTCTCTGTCTTTTCTTATTTTTTGTTGTCGACGATGTCTTTTCTTATTTTCTGTTTCGACGAGGACACAACATTCACACTTTCAGATAGAGATAACAAATAAAACTCATCTTGCAAACAGCAAGGCTAATACGTTCATTATTACACCATAGCTTACATTTGTCATCTCCAAAATGGCAATAATATCTATCCAAAACCATTGGCTTCAGCTTGGAAGCCATGCTACTCATCCTTAGGATGTGGTCTCTTATACCACATCCATGGTACTTTTGCTAAGTGAGCTGTTTGATCAACTGCGTCGCATCAGTCTTTGAGAGACCAATAAACTGGTTGCGACAGTCTCACACTCTGGGATTGAGCCCAATATTGTGGACTCAATCGTATTCTTTACCACAGCCAAAATTTCTTGTTGGCTAAGGCCCACTTTTGTGTTTTGTCATATGACATGACTAGGGGAGTATAGTCCCTCTCTCTCTTTTGCCAGTCAGCATCTGACTCATCTGCGCCTCTGACTAGTGCAGCAGGCTTTATAAGACATGGGGTAGTCACTACTCAGTCCACCTCTCCCAAGATAAAAGCAAGGTCAAGTTTTCTTTTCCATTCAAGGTAGTCATCTCCTTTCAGGGTCATAATATCTTTGATACAACCCATCAAGGAGTAGCCATCAGTAACAATCATGTATGGTGAAAACAAAATCAACGATAAAATTTAACCATAACATTATTATGCACTAGGCCTAAAATTACCGTTGGGTAAAAATAGACATAACACAAAGGACCATAACTGTGATATTGCGATTAAAACCTTTGTCAAAAATCCAATATCATAGCACATTTAATGTCACTAAAATTAAATTTGTCACGTTGGTTCGAAATTTAATTTTAGAAACATCAAATTTCAATAATTTAATCTATTTGCAGCGGAAGAAACATTTAAATATTCTCTAAACAATTCTTATGTTGGTTCAAATTGCTTAGAAAAATTCATAGAAACAATTCAATAACTTTTAATTTGAGATATACTATAAACCGGGGCATAAAATAGACTTATTTCCTTTTAAAACGGTCCGAGGGACCAAAAATGGACTTTTCCCGGTCGAAACCGATCGACCCGTCGGCCTTTTCTCTCGCGGGTGAGTGTTCCCCCCTACCCATGCCGCAATCTGGGCCTGGGCCGGGAAAGCCGCCAGCCGTGCGGTGCCCTCATGGGCCAAATCTCGGTTCGGATGACGCCGGCCGTATGATCTGCTAGGGTTTCGATCGGACGGCCGGGCGAAGAGGTCGGCATATCAAAACCGCCCCTCAGTCGCCGCCAGATCCAAAACCCTAACCCTAGCTCATTCCAGCTCCTCTTTCGGCCGCGGCCACGCCGAGCGGCGCCGGCGCCGCCGCGTTGTGGCCGGTGCTCGCCAGTGGCCGGCCCTCTTTTCCCTTCTCCTTCTTCCCCATCGTCTCTTTCCTGTCTCGACCATGTCCAGAGACCGACGACGATGGTGAAGGCGGCGCCACCGCGGGCCCCCTCGCCGGCGCGCGCGCTCGCCTACGGGTGAATGCGCCGCCGTCGAGCAGCCTCACGGCGGCTCCCGACCGGAGCTCGGCGTGGCACAAGCCCTTTTCCCCCTTCTCGGACGGCAAGCCTCGCGCGATGGCGACGACACCCGACGGTGGCCATGGAGGAGACTTCCCGCGCGACATCGACGACGACTGGCGGTGAACGATGGAGGTTAGGGCTTCGCCCCTCCTATCCATCTCTTTTCTTTGTTTTTCTTTTTCTGTTTTTCTTTTGGGATCGAATCCCTTTGCGATTTCTCTATGGATTTTTCAATCCCCGAACCAATCTACAACCCAACCTGGCTCTGATACCATTGTTAGCATTTTATTTGGGATCACCTAGGTCTAGCATTGATCGGGGTATTCTATTGTATGGATGAAATGGATTGCAGGAGTAGTAAACATGGATTAGGGTTCGGTGTTACCGACCGGTAGAGCCGCTCGCGGAGGAAGAAGATGATCCCGTCATCTTCATCGGTGTTCGGCTTTAGGCCGGCGGCGATGAAGGTGGTCGGGGCAGCTTCCGACGAGGTCGCGGTGACGATCGGTGTAGTCCAGGCGAGGCAGTGGCGTGGCGGTGGCGATCTCGTCACTGGCTGCGCCCCCGTCGATCGGTTAGGGTTAGGGTTTGTGGGGTGGAGTGCGGCGGCGACGAACTTCGTGTGTTGTTGTGCCATGCCATCCTCCACCCCTTTTATATGGCGCAGTGTGACAGGGGCCTACCAGCCTATTGGGCTGGACGCCCCTGATCAGGACGCGATCAAGGCCCCTTTAGCCGTTGGGCTAAAAGGCTGAAGATCAATTCTAACACGCCTCATATAGTATGATCTCATTAGTGAAGTCATAACAGTTATAACTCAGGATCCATGCTATAACGGAGATAAGCTTCGATTAGTCAAGCATTCGTTCTTTTTTTTTTTCCATTTCATCCTAACCCTATGTTTATTTATTGTATATAACATAGAGTGACTATTAATTAAAATAAACTTAAAAAATAAGTTGATATGAACTTTAAAACACCTTTTTTTATAGTTTTTATTAAAACACATCTTTTAATAGTTCAAAAAAAAATTAGATAGAGAAAGTTGTAGTCCTACTCCCATTTTTGTCGTTAGCCCTGCTCTGTTTGACGTGGTAGGCTCACACTCTAGCTCGCAGGTTACAGCCCAGTCCACATGACGTCCTTAGTGGGCTGGCCTGCCTCGTCGTTTGGCAGGCCGGATTTGAGGCCGAACGAGATGGACCAAATAGCTCAAGGCCCAAAATATCAAACATTTCGGCCCAAACCCGAAGCCATCTCCTCACCTGGGCGATCCGTCCGAGCGGCGCCGCCGCCTGCCGCCTCGCCGAGCCCCCCTTCGGACGACATAGCGCCGCCCCTCCCCCGCCGTCCGCCTTTCTCCCAAGAACTCCGACGACATCGCGCCGCCCTGCCACTCCGCGCGATCTCTGCCGCTCCTCCACACATCTCGCTCTCGAGGACCGCCTCCTCCCCAACCTGGTGACGGAGCAAGAAACCGCGCAGGGTGGGCGACGGCTAGTCGGGTCACCGCACCACACCGCGCCGCCGCGTTCAGCGTTGCGTCCCTTCGGACGGGACCGGACCTACCGCGTCCCCCCCCCCCACCCCCACCTCGCCGCGCGCCGGACTTGCCGTGTCTTCTCTCGTCGCCGCTCACTCCGCGGTAGGTGGTTCTCCGCTCATGTGCAGCATCTCTCGACCCTCTTGTGTCGCGGGTAGCTTTGAGCTTGTGGGATTACAAGCATCAGGGCGTCTGGCGTCGAATGGGATTTTCCTTGTAGTGTGCCTTAGGGCTGCTCGACAAAATGCCGAAGCAGCATACGATACGATGGGTTGGTGTTGAACGAGCGAGTCGTATTGCCCCAGTCATTTTTATTACTCTCTCCGTTCCATATTATAAGACTTTTTAGGTTTGTCTAGACTTATGCATGTATTAATGTATATGTTTTGTATGTGTCTAGATTCATTAGGACACGTATGAATCTAGGTAAGACCCAAAAATTTTATAATGTGAAACGGACGGAATACTCTATATACTTCTTGTCTATCGTTCAGTTGTGTATCCAGAAGAATAATCTAGTTTTTTTTCTTTTGCTGCAGAATTCTGCATCTGTTCAGTGGATGTTTGGAATTGCTACCATCGAGTAAGCCATGCGAGGAAAGCTTTGGACAAGACTTGCCCCTTACATATCTAAGCGTCATATTTCAACCTCTCAGACCTCATCAACTTCATTTGCCTCGTCATGCTCCGCAATACAGCCATGGCTCTTTGTTGGTCTCGGTAACCCTGGTGAGAAGTATCAATGCACCAGACACAATGTAAGCTTTGCATCTCATTCTTTTCTTTGGCATTTGATTGTTACGTAATTTATTCTCAGAATTCTGTAACACTCGTTTTGGCTGCAGGTTGGGTTTGATATGATAGACATGTTTGCACAGTCTCAGGGTATATCTCTGACTAGGCATCACTTCAAGGCACTATTTGGGGAAGGTTTGATTCCATAAATATGCTCCCGTATAGAATGGTCTTTTGACCTTTTGAGTTATGCATAGTTGCGTACTCTGTTCTCCCAGTTTAAAGTCAAGTGCTGGCTTTCCATTGATGCAGGAATGATTGAAGGTGTGCCTGTTTTGCTAGCTAAGCCTCAAACATATATGAATCTCAGTGGTGAATCTGTAAGCTCCACTTTTAGAAGTCTTTCCATGTGTTTAGTATCTGATTTCTACTCTTCCCTATTATCATGGAATGTCTACTTGGCACTGCTTAACTCTTGTTGTGGTTTAATTGTCATCCCTGAACTTGTAAGACTAAATTGTCTCTGGCCCATGGTTGATTGGCACTCCTTGGGTTTCTACAGTTTTATTTCCCCTCCAAGAATGGTTGCAATACCCCTGTCCTGGTCTTCAAATGATAGTCCATGTTCTCTTTGACGAGCATATCTTGTTGTGCTCTTTTGTCAGCCCCTGTATTGAGTTTACCAGATTCATGAGATGCTAGTATTGCCACTGAAATCTGTTCCATCGAACTCAACAGAAGTCACAAATTCTCCTGTCACCAGCTCACTTGTTCACCCCTTTCACATCCTACATGTATTTGATGAGCTGCACCTAAATGGCTGAATCCTCTCATCCAATCTGGAGAATGGACACTAGCTGTTTGCTACCCAGAATGGTTTAGGGGCCGTTCAAATTATGTAAGCTGAGCATGGTAGTGATGCAGAAGAGGTTGTAGTGTGATCGCTTCAATGGGAACATCAATGCCTTCTTCAGTGCTGGAATGTCTCGTGTTGAAGACATCGATCTGGGATGCTTTTTTAAAGTTGCTGATGGTTGAGAAGGATTAGGTTTATTTATTAGTGGCACTGATGCTATTAGTCGGCAGAGTTTGCCATCCACACTCAGACTGGAGAATGAATTTGTGACTGCAAGGGGTTAGGCTGAGTATGCCGTCATTGGGGCAATCCTGACGTTTCTTATTATCTTGATTTTGAGAAAATATGAAATATATACTCCCTTCATTCCAAAATGTAATGTCGGCAGGGGTATGCCATGTTGAGGGAAGGAAGCCTCCCTTGGGCCACTTGGCGTGCCCTGAGAGGGGTCGGGCCTGAGACCAGAGAGGCAGCCACCTTTCCGCACTAGGGGTCGGGCCGCCCGACCCCTGTCCCTTCGATCCGTTCACGAGGGGGCACGTGGCGTGGGAAGCGTCACGCGTACATGCCCTGCCGCCACATTGAATGTGGCGTGCTTAAGGCGCGGTAAGTCATCTGCGCTAGAGACGACGGATGTGATGGCAGACGAGATTTGAGTCAGAGTTGTGCGTACATGCGCCTACCCCTAGCAGGAGGCGTGACCCAGGTCAGCCCCGTCTCGTCGACCATTAATGGGTGGCCCTTTTGCCCCTCTCTCAAGACTGAACCGACGCTCCATCTTTGATGGGTCGTTCTCTCTCTCGCCGCTGCACTGTGGGACCAACCAGCTGAAAGTCTTCGACATTTATTGAAGAGTGATGCGGGTCTTTCCGCACATGTCTCAACATGATGCGGCCCATGCTGCGGCAAGGCGTGCACCGTTCTGCACGTTGAAACATTTCATAGGCATTAATTACGCGTAAAAGAATGTTTTTCCTTTCCTTAGAGGACGGGTCTTGGCACCTGTCGTAGCCCCTTGCAGTATAAAAGGAGGCCCTTGCCTAGGGAAGAGGGGGAAGTTTCTTGGGTAGACAACCAATAGGTGCCCATGAAACCTTGCTGCTAGCCAAGCCATCTATGATTCCTTGCGCCCCAAGCAACCGCGCACAAAGGAGTAGGGTATTACGCTTCTCAGCGGCCCAAACCTGTATAATTCGAGTTTGTCAGCATCGCTCCCGAGGGGCCTGATGCCCTTCGTTTCTCTCATTTCCCTCAATCCTCACACTCTCACTCGCACCCCTGGTTCGAACCCAAAAGGGCGCCCCACGGCTTCCTGCTTGAGGAGTTTACCCTTCGACAGTAAGAATTTCAGGGATTTGAATCTTAAGCATTTCTAGCACTATTCACAGCACTAGTCTCATCAATCACTTCCCATTCAAAATTCTTCTCATTTTTTCTCTATCTATCCTTCCACCCTCATCTATTCCTCATTTATTAAGGGGTACTAGGATATTTTCTTCTTAACCTTAATATCTGCTAACAACCTAGAAATGATTACATATGTGAATGCTGATGAAGTGGTAAACAATGGAATGCATGAGAGTTTCTCATGGTACTAAATGGATCGGAATGATTTGCAAAGAGCCATTTTCCCTTAAAATTAATTATATCTGCAGCTTTATTTCAGTTGGTGCAACCAAAATCCTATCAGTAATTAGATACTTTGGTTGGTTTGATTTGACTTGACTTCGAAATCTCAATATGTAACAATAATACATAGCCATATCTGTTTCGGTTAGTTCTCTCTCTATTATTTCTGAGACAGGTTGCGTGTAATTCACCTGTAGATATTCCTTTGACTGGCATGAAAAATTGTTTATACCACACTGAGCGTGATCTGGTGACTATGAGTGACAAACCTTCATTGGCCTATTGCAGGTTGGGCCACTTGCCGCCTATTATAAACTACCACTTAATCGTGTCCTTGTGGTAAGTATTTACTACTTCTGTTTCAAAATATAAGCATTTTTATGTTGTTTAGCATAGACTAAGGAGATGTTAAAGAAATATTTTTTAGTCACTTTAGTGGCCAAGTTTTGAATTTTGAATTGATTATATTCCCTTTCTAAGCATCTGATTGGCTATGAAATCATTGGAATGATTGCAATCATGGGAATCAGCACAAAAATGCTTATATTGTGGTATAAAATTTGAGTCGTGCAAATTCTTATATTTGGGATGGAGTGAGTATTTTGTATCTAATCTTTCCTAGTACTAAGTCACATGGCGCCAATCTGACTTCTCTGATGTGAGTTTCAGGCATTTGATGACATGGATCTGCCCTGTGGAGTTCTTCGTTTACAACCTAAAGGAGGATATGGGCGTCACAATGGGTCTGTTTATTTTTATAACCATACCTTTTAGTGAAGTGTTATCTACTTATGTCGAAATCAATTTGTCAATGAAAAAGGTGGCCTGATAAGCAAGATGCTGATCACCTTCACTAAGAAGAGAAAGCAGAATCTTCTCTTCCAATTTCTTCACTTAATTACCTTTTTTCGCTTATGGGGATATTTCTGCATGACATTTCCATTTTCTCATATGAACTTTTTTTTGCTTCCTGTTTTATATAGCCTGAGATAGCCATGGTTCTTGAAAGGTCATCCAGACTTAGCACACTTTAATCACTGTGATAGCATGCTCCCTTTCTTTGCGTGTTTTGTTTATTTGTTATTTGATGTGGATATAGACCATTAGCCACTTGAACTTTTTTTTTTATGTCTGTAGACAAGTCTTCCTTTTGACATTGACCTGAAATATTTACCGTTCTAGCTTATCAGGGTGAAGAGCTTGATTTACCATTTTCGTAAGAACCGAGAATTTGGTCGACTAAGGATTGGTAGGTTTTGACATCTGTCGCATTCAGTTTTTCCCCCTTAATGTGGATAAATACTCATACTTTTAACTTATTCAGGAATTGGACGGCCACCTGGCCAAATGGATCCCAAAGCTTTTGTTCTCCAGAAGTTCAATAGAACTGGTCGAGAACGGGTAATTATCTATTTGGGTAGTACTTGTAGTTCTCTTGTCATTCCTTTTTTTTAATAGTTTTTTACTGTAATCGTTGAATTTACTTCAGTAATACACATTGGATGATTATGCTCATTTGCTGGGCTAGATTCATTATGACCAGAACCCTAGCTGTAATATACTCTTCATGTGAGGCACACGTAGAGCTAATCTACTTCAGTTAATAAATTTCTGTGGTGCTATATGCAAATGAGAGATGACTTATAGGCTTGCAACACATTTATGCTTAGCGGATTGGCTCAACCTTGTGGTGAGCTTCCATGTGATGTGCCAAGCCAATCTCGTGAAGCTCACTGCCCTTGAGATCTCTAAAATCTTTATTATTTTAGGTAATGCCACCATGTCCTAGAAATTGAACCACTGGAGCAAAGTTACTTGGACGACTTTTTATGACAAATCTCTGTGCTATGCACTCTTGGCAATATTTTGTCATGGGATCATTATGGTGACATCATATTTATGGAAACACCATATTTAACTTGATCACTTTGCTGTCCCAATTTTTATTATTATGTATGTAAAGACCCTGAAAAATTGTGCTGTGTCCAGCAGTCTTATGGTTGCATCTTTTGTTTAACCTAGATTGATTCAGCCATACAAGAGGGTGTTGAGATTCTAAAGTTGGTTGTTAGCAAGGGTTTGACAGAGGCGGCGAGATCATCAAATATGGATCAAAAGTATAAACATCTGACCTCACATGACCTGCAACTGTAAAGATGATGACATCATCTTATCTGTTAAAGCGATCTGTGATGTGCTATCCCGCTATCAACTGTTGAATGCCTGATGGGAGAACCTGGTAACATCTACATGACATGATTCATTGATTTGCCTCTCCCGACAAGGTCCGTCTCCATTGCATTGGATTTGTAAATTTTGATGCTGTCATGTTTTTTTTTACTTTTGTACAACTGACACTCAATTATAATCAGAATTGCAAGATTCTGTTGGCTTCAAGGTTCTACTTTGCGCTTAAAGATAGAGCTGATCATTTTTCTACAAAAGATGGATATCCATCTTACCACGTGACGCCTTATTCAGAACTATACCAGGTGCCATCTTCCGCTTCCACCCCATGGATTGAATAAATGGAACCGAAGAAACAAACCAAGTACATAAGAGTAAGTAATACTATGCACCATACATTCTCTGAGTAACTTTTTTTTTTCTTGACGATGTGCTCCGAATAACCGGGAGCTAGTAGTATATTAGAGATACCACATGAGCTCATTTGGAGACTGCAAACAGGCCAGCAGCTCCAAATAATTTTTCTTTGCCGTTCAGCCCAAGCTCCCTGTCGAACAGTTAGATGAAACATTGGAATTATTCAATGAAATGAAACTGCAAGTCAGAGATGAACACGGAGCTGGTTTTTGTGCTGCCTCAACAAGCGCAGCTTTTCGAATCACTAATACAAGCTCCCCATGCACAGCACGATAACAAAACAATATAGCAAACTAGTACAAGCGCAAACACCTCCCTTTTTTTTTTGTGAGGACACAAGCACCTTATTAACTACCATATATGTCTGTACATAATTACCAATCACTCGTAACAAAGTGGTGATGATAATACTTTCGCCGATGAGATGACAAGATCCAGGCATCGTATTTACTATTAGCACTTCTCTGCACGTAGACAGAGTCACACAGTTGTAGTTGTATACATCTAGATGGGGATGGGCTCGAGGAACTGCTGCTGGATGGTCTTTTTGTTGAGCTCGCTGAAGGTGTATGCGTCGTTGCTGTCCTGGAACAAGAACACCATGCTCATCGCCAGGTTGGCGACTCGGTTCACAGCTGGTACCAGCGAGGGATGCTCGAAGCGTGATTGATTGATCGTTTTCCATGCGTCTTCGACCAGATTACCTATCGCAGCCGTAGCTACCTCACCTGTGACACTGTGCTCCACCATATGGCACTCAACGCAGCTGGAAATGTCCATTTTGCTTTTCCCATTCTGTGACCAAAACAAAAAGGTAGTATAGTTACTATCATATCTGATCCCATGCTGCAAATCGTTCTTTAGCATACTGACATGAAATATTTCCCATGTAAAATAAAAAGGAATGTGACATTTCCTGTGTGTAGCATAACATTTCACCAGTGCTCATCCAGAATTAGTACTATACCTCCATTTCACAATATAAAATTTTCTAACGTTACTTAGATTCATACTGATGCCAATAAATCTAGATATATATATATATATATATATATATATAAATAATATACATTGTTTAATAGATAAATCTAAGCATAACTAAAATATCTTTTACGAAACAGAGAGAAGATGGAGCAGTATAAATAAATACCTTGAATGCGGCTAAGTCATCAAGGAAGCGTGTAATTTCACCGCAAGCCTTGACAGCATCAGTGCAACCGGTGGCCCATTCCAGTGCTTCCTTGGTTACTAAATCACCGGTACCAACAAGTGACACGAGACAGCATCGGAGCGCCTGAGGAGATGATGGACACATCCAAATGATCTTGAAAGCTTGGTATGTAATTGTGATGAAACCAGACAGCTTCCTGGAGGTAATGCTTGCATAACCTTTGATACTATAGGTGACAAGAGAAAAAAAATCTTGATGAATGACTATGAAAATACGACAACTCTATCCAAGCTGAATGTTTAATATTCAAGTTTGTTGGTTTTTAGCTCCAATTATTTTGACATTATGTTGTACTCCTTGCATGCATGGTACAGTAGACATTCCACACTTCTATCGACCTCATCCATATACTTGATATCATATTGGACTAATTAGCATTCAACTTTTTTCTTCCGCGCCTTCAAATCTAAATACTCATTTTTGTTATAAATATTTGATACAATTGACTCTGACCATTAAATTTGATCATTTGTTATAATTAAATATTTTTGCAAATACATACAATATAAGTCATAGAAGAATAAAAAAGGAATTGAGTAGTATTGTACCGCTTTTAGAGCATAATTTGTAACGTAGTACTTCTCATCTGATTTCAGTTCAGCCTCAATATCTTTGAAGGTACTTATTAGCTTGGCATAGTAATTCTTCAAATACTCTGGCAAAAGAGAAATTGCATTCTCATCCCATCTGCACAAACATTTTTAATTAGTTTGCTTACAAGCTAATCATCGGCAAGATGAATTATGCTACCATGTATTATAATATCAATATATATAGGATCGGTTCGTACAAGCAGTTTACTCATATTCTAATGCCAACTAAAAAAAAGTTACTCTCTCCATTCCTTTTCACTTAGCTTTTCAATATCAATACAATCTTCAATATACGTATGAACCATTTTTCTGTAAATGTATTTTGACACAAATACTTCAAATATGAATTACAGTATTTTTCATGAAAAATCCACCAATGATATTTTCACATGTTAAATATTAATATTTTTACATAGCAACTAGGGCTTAGATATAGCCTTGGTTTCTTAATCCCATGTACAATTAAAAATTTATAATAAAATAAAAAAAATGCAATATGGATAGCCCAAACACATGTTAGTTCAGCTCTCTAGCTAGGCTATGAAAAAATTTTAGCCCAACCCTTACAAGGTTTAATTTTATGTACACTTTCTAACATAAAAACATGAGATGTCCAGAATTGTAGAGCTTCAAAAGTAGCTAGCCTTTTGGGAACGAAAATATCATTAAAATTTGTGTCTAGAAGAACAAAAATGAGCATGCTTTATTATTCCCTTGGAAAAGGAAAGAGTAAGCAGGAATTTTTTTCCCACCTCTGTACGCTTCATCGAGCTTTTGTCCCTCTTCCAACGTAGCATGCATATCATAAGTGTCATCTAGTAAGGATGTTAGGACGAATATCTTGGCAAGGATGATTCGTGCTTCTGCATATTTCTGCTCATAGTAAACTGTATAGGACCAAAAGTAGCATTCAACTATACGATCTCGAGAGTAGGTAAGTCCCACTATACTGTATAGAGTATTTCCCCACCTGAAAATATTGTAGGACATATTTGCTTAAGCTGTATCTTAAATCATAACATGTATGCTTTGTGCAATTAATGAATTAATTTCTTGTGATTAATTTCCTCATGATACTAATAAGTTCTCGGTTGTACATATAGGTATAAACATACAGATAAACAACGGATTAATTTTCAATTACATGCATATAAATCTTACTATAAGCGAAGCCACACTCAGAAATCAGGATAATATTGTGGAATTTATTTTTGAAAGTTTGAAGTATTTTTTAAAATCTGCAGGTCTATTGTTAGAATAATATCGTGGATTTTCCGTTACATGCACATATATGCATATATCGGAAAACCGAAACAATGAGATTTGTAGTCATATGTGAAATATATTGTGGAAGCCTACAAATCAACACCCTAGGTATAGAAGAGGATTGTGGCATAAAACATAAAGTACTGGGAAAATATACCGAGAAAAATCCTTGAGCTCCCTCAAGTGAAGTTGCAGGAGGTTAAAATCCAGCCTTGCAAGCTCAAGGATGGAGGGATTGTATGCTTGCTCTTGATTGTATTCTGCTATATAATTAAGTGCTTCTATCCTCTTCAAGGTCCATGGTAACGGTATTTTAAGGGCACGTTTTACTTGTTGAGATAATGGCGACTTGAGATCACTTGCCATTGTTTCCAGTTGATGCCTTGAGAACAATATCGCATCCTCCAGTTCCACTTCACCATGAATTAATAGGTGAGATGCATTGTACAAGCTTAGCAAGCCCCTAGGATCATCTACTACTTCAGTGTTGAATTGTCCATCTGGGCCTTTAAACTTGTTGAACACATCTACAAGGAATCATAATATTTTTTAAGTACTCTCACCGTCTCAAAATACAGCGGCGTATCTAGGAATTTCAATATGGATGGTCCAACTTACATAATATTTTTAAATATCACAAATAGAACATACAACCATAATAGAAGTATAAATTTGATCAAAAGTACATCTTGCATATGTTAATAAAGAATATTTTCCTCTTCACATGAGCTATTTGTCATATTTATATATGGGTTTAAGCTGAGATTTTTTTTTGGTCTCAAGATCACCCTCTAGACCATCAGTGTCAAAATATAGCTACCTTTGGATCTTGATACGGTATTCAAGGTGCTACTTTGATCAATAATATTTATAAAAATAAATTATTTTTAAAAAGAGCTACATATTATGATAGTTTGTTTAATAATAAATCTAGTAATATCATCCTTACAAAGGTAACACTTATTAACCTCCGTAATATATCCAATTGGCATGACCGTTAGATATAATAGTGTAATGTATCAAACCAGATTTGCTCTCTAAATCACAACTCATGGCTACCAACTTACTCTGTGTGTGTATATATATATGGTCAATAATCAGTTTTCAACAATAACCATGAATAGTTCTAAAAGTTGTGATGCACATAATGAAAGTTGGGTATATATATACCCAAGATTTTTAGCAAAAAAAATACATACATACCTATGTACATACCATGTATATACATGTGTATTCAATAAAATAGAAGAAAAACGCTAGTACAGCCTAAACAAGCAAAAATAAAAGGTTTAGTGGGCCATTTTTCTTATTTTGGCCCATGTCCCACTAGAGCCCACGTTCCACGTCCCAACAATTACTAGCCCTAAATCCCTAATGTGAGTGAGGTAGCGTGGAGGCTGGTTGGCGGCGGTGGCCGGCGCTTGCGTGGGCGAGGGCGACGGGCCTGGACCATGGAAAGCCAGCGGCCGGCGGAGCGCGGAGCTCGGGAGCCGCCGCCCGCCGAGGCCCGACCGCCCGAGGGAAGCGAGGAGCGCTGGAGCGGGGCACCGGCGCCGGCGCGTCGTGCGTCCGTCCGAGGCTCCGAGCGGCCATGGTCCGAGGAGGCGGGTGCCGAGGAGCCGCCGGGCGGCAGGCGGCGACGGGCCGCCCGAGTCCGGAGTACCGACTTCAATACACAGTCAAGCACGGTAATTAGCACAAACTCTTGACCAAATCAGGATCGATACTGCAAAAAAAAAAAAAAGCTTCTTCAGCCACATGTATATATGATATATCCCGTGCAGCGCAGTGCAGAAGTGCATGAGAGATCGAGATAGATGCGACGGTGTCACGATGGCCTAGCTTGCGACCCACTGGCCAGCGACTGAGCGAGCTGCTTTAGCGGGCTGCAGGCGTTAGGCTGTGAACTTCAACGAGCTGCTTGACCGAGGCCGAATGTTTCAATTGACTTCATTTTGTTGTAAAAGTATGATTATATGAACTATTAATTTTGTGCATTGTCAATTTCTTAACTTATAAAGTTACAATAATCGAAGTATGATTGATTGTTTGATCGTTTTATTTTCACTTTAGGTATCAAAATGAAAAGGAAGAGGACATCATAATGATCGTTTGGCTACATTCATTGAAAGGGAATTCTTCTTTATAAGGACATCATAACTTATTTTCAAAACATGGAGCATCGGAAAGTTGTCCTCTAAATTGTAAGAATTCTACTCAGTTTATCTTTTTCATCCTCTGCATGTTTCACGTGCTTTCAATTACTATATGTTGAACAACGTTACGTTATCAATTCAATGAAAGATGACTTTAGGCTCAATTTGACATTTTGTGTTATATATGATATATATCGTACAATCACTTAGTGTTCGATGTTATCCAAGCCAATTATTGTGATTTTGGTATAAATTTTTTTTACACCCTTATATTTCGAATACCCAATGTTTAAATCCTGCGCCTGCCACTAGACTATATATCTATTAATGGGTAACTATCATTACCCATTAGGTAGGTTTGTATATATTGGTTTGTTCTTTAGCCACCAATAGGTACTAACCCACGGGTAAAAAGAACCCTGCGTGCCTATACTCTGTCCTAGTCCAGCTGTATGGAATTGTCATCTAATTTTTTGGTTTTGGAACATGGTTGTATGTATTTTGTTCACTTTGTTTTAAATTTTAATGTTAAAATCATTGTTACCTGACATGATGTTGACGATTGATTCTTTAATCGTCTGATTTAGGGGCGGACCCACCCATTGGGCAGGGTGGGTCGGTCGGCCTAGCTTCGCCCCATGTCTACACAGACCCCTTCTTAATGATAATTTCAAATATTTTATTAGTTTGACATTAAAATTGATTGAAACACAAATTTATATGTAGTTCTTTTCTGTTGATACGCCATTTCATTTATTTAGCAATGCTTTTATAAGTGACAATAACATATATATAGTGAAAGACTCTTCTCGACTAGGTTATAATAAAAAAAAAACGACTCATACAATGGGATAAACAATAACTCATTAACTTAATATGCTACATTGAGAATGAAGTTTTTAGAAATTTTGATTTTGATAAAATTAAGAAGACGTTTCAAACCGTGGATGCTCGAAGAATAGATTTGCCCAAGTCTCCTTAAGAATCTGGAGACATACTTCTCATAAAGAACGTAGACGTGTTTAGTGATTTATTGGTGGTATGCCTTCCCATATACTAACCCAAAAAATTATAGATTATTCATAGCTAATTATTAATCATGTTTAATAAATTAACTAATTTTTTAAATTGAGAGTTAAGATTTAATGGTCTTGCTAGTTTCGATTCACCAGAAAACAAGCTAAAATGTTTAGTCTAAGTATAGTTCTCAACAGTCAACATACATGGGTCAACATATGTGGGGGACTAATTTGGTTAACAGAAAATCAATCCCAGTGCACACATGATGAATGGTTTTGAAACGCACGATCATATAACAATCATTATTCCTTATAATATATTAATATGTTGTATTCAATCCAAACAGTTACGCGGTAGTACGTACATGCACCTATGTGATGACAATATATAGTGCATACGTAAAGGCAAGTTGAGAGGTTCAATAAATGAGTCTCAAATCAAACCATATGTGATGACAATATCTTAGTCGGTCAATTCAAAATTAAAATAATTCTAGCTGCTATATGTGGTAGTTATAGGGGAATTGGTTTGACGAAATGCTTCTCCATCGTCCCCTTAAAATCCTTACTGTATGTATATGCGTCTCGTTTGTCAAGAAACAAAATAGCCATGCTCCTTGATAGGTTGGTGATTCGATGTACAAATGGCAACAGTTCTTGACGATCTATATGTGCTTGATTTATAGTTTTCCATGCATCTTCAACCAAAGAACTTATCTTAGCCAGAGCAACCTCACTGGTAACATTGTACTCATTCATGTAGCACTCCATGGAGCTGGCTACATCCAATTTGTTCCTTCCGTTCTACAGAGAAAAAACTAACCATTAATTTAGCCATGTGTATACATATCAACATGCCAATGGTAAAGTTGCATTCAATCGCTTCCGCTTATGCTTATAAGCCAAAATTTAATTTTCAATCTTAAATTTGGAGTTGATTTTAAGACTTTACCAAAGTTTATTTTCTAGCATTGGCTTTTAGATCGCTAAGTATATATATATAATTTTTATTCATATTATTTTTTTTGCCAAACAATCACATAATTACAGAGCTCGCGCGGGCTCATACCTTAAATGCAGTGAAACGTGCCACCTCACCACCAGCCCTAACAGCATCATTGTTGCCAATGGCCCACTCGAGTGCCTCGTCGGTTACTATATCACCCATGCCAACAAGTATACAAACACTTAGTGCTTGAATACCTGCAGACATCACAGACACACTTATTTGCTCATTGAAACTTGGGATGTAGTTATGATGGAACCATTCTGCCTCTTGAAGGTAATACCCGGATAGCAATTGAAACTGCACAAGAGGAAAAAAAAGAATTAACTGTAGATTGATATACGGGGTATCAAACTGGAGCGAGGTGCTCATAAGTGTTGAATCTAAGATTTTAGCTAAGAATATGTGACATATGTCTGTCCAAAATTATCGTATATAAATCGAAAAATTTATTTTAGCAAATCAGTGGTAATCGTAAAATTAACAACATGATTCAATTTATATACACTAGGTAATATGTATTCATATTTAGGTGATTTTTTTCTAGAAATATGTATATATACCGATATATACCGGTTATGGAATATACCCTGTAGCTCCGCCCGTGCGATGTACAAGTATGCATGAATGCATCCGTAGGGACGAGTGTTTACGTGCATGTATATGAGCGCATGTATTTGTGCTATGTTTCTTTGTTATAAAATTAAGTTTATAATAGATTGCCCTTTTCTTTTGTTTCCACCTGAAGAATTCACAAACATACCTTGGTAGATATAATTTTATCGTGGATGGTAGACTTTATTTATTTATTTATTTATTTTTGAGGGAGAGAGAGGAGGATGGTGGCCTTCTTAATGGTGGATATACTTTTCAACGGCGGAGGCGCTGGCCGGACGTCGATCAGACTAGCAAACCATGTGAGACAGTGTCTTCTCTGGTTTCGATCCACCTAGTGATTTCTGATTCTAGGAGGAAGGTACCAGTCATCTCAGACTGATTCATTAAGGACTGCAAATTTGCGTGTGCCTGCATATCATTGCGAATTGTACATGATTCATTAAGATTGATTGATCGGTCTCATGTGTGTGGATTTGAAGGGCTATTTTCCTTGAAATTTGCTTGCAATATCACATCTTAAATAGGTTACAAATAATAGAAATTAGTTGTATAGCATTTGCAAGACCCTGTCAGTCTCCAAAATAATAGAAACTTGAGGCACATGTGTTTGTGACCGAAGGGAGTAATATATAAGCATGCACTCTGAACTCCTGAAGCATGTATGGTTTTAAAAATTATAACAGTCAAAATACCAGGCCACATGTTCCAACATGTTTCACTGAAATAACTAGTTTAATATTCAAAATAATTAACAGGAAAACTAGGATTTTGGTTATAAATTAGTCACGAAATGTAAACATGTTCTTCCTACTTACAAAATTGAGCTAAAACGAACTACCAGGGGCAGCTCTAGGGATGGTCACGGTGGGCCTCTGACCACAAAAAATTTCTAATCTAAGGTATATATGTATGTGAAAAAAGAAAAAAAGATCTTACGAAGAGAAAAAGAATACTCCAGTAAAAATACATGATAGTGAATGTTGGATTAATTTTAAACTTTTATTATATATTTGATATGGTATATTTATGATGTTTAAACAGATTTATATAAGTTGGACCATCCAATTGAACTAGATCGTTGCCAATTTTTTGGGCCTTCCCTACATGTAGTAAAATTTAAGTTATGTTTGAAGAAAAAGATACTTTAGGATATAGTCCCTTTGTTTCGTATTCTAGGTCTGTTTGGTTGTATATAGATTCATCTATTAATTAATATATTTTGTTTATATATATATATAAATCCGGGCAATGATTAGAATGCCTTACATTATGAAATAGAGGTGGTATATAAATTAATGCCATGGAAGATGTTTACTTAGTTAATTGACTATAGCAAGATCTTTACATAATGAATATAATATTGGCAGAATGTTAGGGGAGTAACATATTATTTAATTTAGAAAATCAATAATAAGAACAGGTGTAAATATCCAAAAAGTATCATACCACTTTCCTATTGTAAGCATTGCGATACTTGATATGTGGTTCCAGTTCATTCTCAAACTCTGCGAAGTTGCTCATCACCTCCAGGAAGAATTTCTTCAGATAATCTGGTAGGACAGAAACATCGCTCTTATCCCAGCTGCATGATCAATTTTCACACAAATTAATTAGTTTGTCGTTGCACCAATGAGCCTCATTCTTCATATCCATATTTTCTCTAGATGGAAGTTAATCAAAATTAACCTTTGTATAGCCGCATTAAGCTTTCGACATTCCTCCAAGGTGGCATGTGTGTCGTAAGTGTCATCTAATAATGATATTAGCATGAAAAACTTGGTAAGGATCATCCGTGCACATGTGTACTCTTGCTCAAAATATATAGAGTACGCCCAAAAGTAACACTCAACAATGCGATCTCTTATATAGTCTAGTCTTGTGTCTTTTGAAAGATCCTCCCACCACCTGAAATAAAGAAATGATATATATGTTTATGTAACTATAAGTGAGATTAGAAAACTCTACTCATTATCTACATATACATTAAGTTCCATTCGCATTAGAGCTCATAAATATATATTGAGTCTAGTATATGTAGTAGTGACATTTTTAGAGCATGTCAGCATGCTCAGAAAACCTCCAATATTTAGATCTGATCAGCTATTTGTTACCAGTATATAATTACAGCATGCTCAGAAAACTTACTGAGTAATGACCTTGAGCTCCTTTTGGTGAATATGCTGGAGAAGGTTGAAGTCCAGCTTGGCAAGCTCCAGTATGGAGGGGTTGTATGTTTGCTTGTGTACATCGTCATACTCTAACATGTAAGATATGGCCTCAAATCTATTCAAGGTTCTGGGTAATGGTATCTGGAGAGCACGTGAAACTTGTTTAGCTAATATTGGGGACATGAGGCTACTTTTCATTAGCTCCAGCTGATGCCTTGAAAATAGGATAGCTTCCTCCAGGATTTCCTCATTGTGGGTAGAACGTTAGCCGCGTTGTATAAGCTTAAAAGGCCTTTTGGGTCATTTGTTCTGTCATCAACGACAAAGCTCCCATCTATTTTTTTGAACTTGTTGAAAACATCTG
Source organism: Oryza brachyantha (assembly GCF_000231095.2). Taxonomy (NCBI): domain Eukaryota; kingdom Viridiplantae; phylum Streptophyta; class Magnoliopsida; order Poales; family Poaceae; genus Oryza; species Oryza brachyantha. The sequence continues at coordinate 11,365,111 of NC_023165.2, forward strand.
CAGATTCACAGGCGATTGCATTAATTGTCACTCTACATGAGTCTAGCTTTGGTGAGTCAGGGTCCAAAAATATATCAAATCACCTCTAAATTTCTATTCATATGACTCAATAGATTCCTCATATCAAAATCTTGCATGCATTTTTTTTTCATTTTTGAAGATTTTAAGTATTTGTTTTAGATTTTTTTAAATTGAATAATTAGGGTTCCAAGGTTTTCCACCAGATTAGGAATTATGTTAGCATAACTTTCAGAAAATAGAGCCTAATTAAGTTGGCAAAGCATTTCTCATGTATATATATATACCTGATGAAACCCAGAACCCTTGCTGCCTCAGCAGGCGAAACCGGAGGGCAACGTCATGAAGGCTAGGGCTGTCAAATTCAGCACTGTGAATGGCTTTCAGGGTGGTGGCTATCTGTTCCTCAAAGAGATGGTTTATCCCAAGGCGCTGGAGTGTGTCGATTAGATTCAGTTTTTCCGCCACACCCTCAAAAGCATCGAACAGCTGAGTTACCTCTGCTCTTAATTCATTGCATCTGTCTCTTGTCCATTTCTCTGGCCGCTGCCAACATATGCATGTTAGGTTGAAATCAGTACATACAAAGGAGGTTGAATATACATGCATGTTTGAACAGGAGATATATATGCGCATGAATTAATAGAAATATGATATGTCTAGTGTTAGTTTAAGTACTTTAAATTTCCCACTGCGACACGCGTGGTATTTTCACTAGTATTAGTTAATTAGAATACCAAATACTCAACTGGTTAAGAAGGACTACATGTCAAAAACCGCCAGTAAAATAAATAAAAATAGATGCAGTCCTCTGCGTCTGTTTGGTGGTGTGACAATGTGTATTCTCTGTAATTGTAAAAGCGAGAAAGATGAGAAGAAAGGGAATAACTAGGTATCAAACTATTTGGGTTAGTTAAATTTGCAGTAGCCCATTTAATTTGCAGTAAGGGAATATAGAGTGCATGCCTGCAAGCATTGTGGTTCATAGTTGATAAAGAAGTCACCCCACACTGTAGGGTGAAACCCAGATGCCGTCTTTGGAGTTGTACCACTTCCTGAAGCCATGTATATGTGTGTGATTTATCTAGAGCTGTTTCTCTTTTAGCTGTGGCTGACTACTATTCAACCATGGAAACTCATGCGTGCACTGCATATGGCCACCATGGAGAGGTTTATATAGGCACCAGAGCCCTCTTTTCTTATATTCTTATATTCTTTTATTCATTTTTTTTTCTTGGTGGGCAGGACTCTCCATTTGCTTTTCAGGATTTTATGGTGTTTGCGAGGTACACATAGATATTGAGAAGTGGTGTGACGTTGGCCATTGATCAAGATAGGGGCATGGTACATAATTTTAAATTATTGTAATCGATGGCATCGGTGTAATTGCATATGTAATTCAGTGATAATTACATCTAATGTCAATATCTTCATGGATGGAAGAAGCACCGATCAATGCTTTATTCGGACAGCAGGAGAAAGTGGGACCATCTTTGCTGTTGTCCATAAATCTTCATTTTCTAGGGCTTGAATGCCATCCAGGAGGCATGATCAACTAATTAATAGACAGTGATGGTTGAAGTTTTGAACACGAGAGAAGATTCCATGATGCCTAGGTGGCTGAAAGCATGTATGGTAAGATCCTTTTGGTTTATTTATGTGGTACGTTGAATTGTTAGTTACGCTTGATGTTTCCTATTCATGCAGAGACATGGCTTAGTCGACCCTTCAGATTATTTATGGGGTTGATTAATTAATTAGTTACATAGGTCTCAAATCATTCATTTGCATATAGAGAAGTGACTGAATCAACATCACTTGTCTTCTCATCCTCATATTACTAGGGTTTGATCATGAAGCAGTAGGAAGGATGCATTCTGAAGGGGGTGTGATGCATGATATAGTTTTGGACCAGATGCAACATCAAATTCAAATAGAACCACATTGGGTAATTAAGAAGTTCTCTTATAAATTACACACTTTGTTTTTTATTTACTCAGTTTAGTAGTACCCCGGAACACCGCAGATAATGTGATGAATCAGTAATGAATTTAGTTATTAATTCTTTTGCATAATATAGCAATGTTTATTTAGTTTAGTATTGACACCATCCATCTTTATTCATAAATTATTTTTTGTTTGTAAATATGTCATTTGGCTTTTTTCCAAAAAAAAAACCGAACAACCACACCCCCCGAGAGTCTAGATGCAGTATGCCAGCAACATCACATTGGCAAAGCATCATCTAAGCTAGGTTGACAATTCAAAGCGGTTATGGCAACATGTGGCTCCAGGGTATCTTCATTTGATAGGAGTACCAGAGAAATCTTGTCCATACACACAAAGATCAGGATTAGGATGAACACATGAAGATGTTGTCCTTCGTCAACCAGAATACTTTTAATAATGGAATCGAAGATCATGATGATGCCTAAAACATCAAGTAGTATAAAAGAATAGATATTGTATTAATTGCTAGTTTCTACTCACATGAAAACAGGTTAAACATTTAGTCCATATTAGCTAAATGCTCGTACTTTGCTGTGAACAAAAGAAAATAAATAATAATATTTTGTAAAATAAAAATATACTCTTTTTATTTTTTTATTTAACATCATTGACTTTTTATCTATGTTTGACTATTCATCTTTTTTAAAAAAAAATAAATATGCAAAATTATAAGTCATTCCTAAAGTTGTATTGGTAATAAATTAAATCATAACAAAATATTTAATAATTATATAATTTTTTACTAAGATGAATGGTCAAGCTCACATCCAAAAGTCAATAGCGTTAAATAAAAAAATGACGGGTATTTGTTTTCATGAAATGTGTTGCCCATCTTTTTTTCACTAGTGAATATTTACATGGTTGTCCATTTAGATTTAATTATTTTAAATATTCAAAAGTTTAAGGAGTAATTTGCAAAAATCATAATGTACTTAGGGGCAATAGCGAATTCACTGCCACCACTATCTTCTTACAATGAATATAGATATAGTTCTCGACATACGTGGATCAACATATATAGTGGAGTAATTAGGTTAAAACAACAAATACTAGTGCACACTTGCACATGAATGATTTCGAAACACAATTATAACGTTAATTATTCCTTATGATCCACATAATATATTAATTGTACACAATCCAAACACTAACACACGCTACTATTTACGTGCACCTGCAGGATGACAATACATAGTACATATGTAAAGGCAAATCGAGAGGTTCAGTAATGAGTTTCTCATATTAAAACATGCACAACTTACTCATATTAAAACATGCATAACTGCATAACTTATATATGTACTTCGATTTGACTTTTTTCTTGCAATATTTGATCATTTGTCTTATTCAAAAAATTATAGAAATATCATTTATTTTTCTTGTGAGTTACTTTATTATCGAAAGAACTTTAAGCATGACTTATTATTTTTTATACTTGTACTAAGTTTTTAAATAAGACAATGGTTAAACGTTTAAAAAAAATCAAACATCTTATATTATGAAACAGAGGTAGTAGTTGACATAATTAGTTGCGGTGAGTATAAACTAAAGTATTTCACTTTGCTATTTGTGGTATCTACGGGGAACAATTTATAACGAAATGGCTCAGTCATCCCCTTGAAATCCGTACTATTATGTGTACGAGTCTCTCTTGTCAATATCCAGATCCACACGTGCAGGCGAGCTCTGGTGCCAGATTTTGTCATTTTTTTCATTTTTTTCTATCATTTTGTTGGATTTCTTGATCCACTTTCTGATGGTTCCATTGTAAAAAGATTTATTCACTTATGTTCTTTGTTTGATTTGATCTGTTGGGTAGAATACCGTATTGATTGAGTGATTTTTTGTGCTCACTTTACTTGGTTGCTTCACTAATTACTTAATTGTTTGGTTTTGTACTTGACAAACCAGCTTGATTTTTTTACTTATCTAAGTAATTAGTGTCGGTTGGGACAGCCACTACTAAAAAAAAGGGAATAACTATAGGTCCCTTTTACTACACCCGATCCTACAAGCAATGACGGATCTAGGATACTTCTTTCACCTTTAGCCCTCTCCCCCCCCCCCCCTCTTCTTCCCCTCCCCTCTATTTTTCACATGGGAACAATGAAGCCATTTTCTGATAGTAACATAATCCTAAAAACTGGAAAATGCTGATACTACCTTACGCCTTACAATTTCTTTTATAATAGGAAAACTAGCCGGTGACCTAAAAGACATTGTGTCAAAAATGACAATATTCTCTATACATCGCTAAGAAAGAAAGATATAGAATATTCTAGCTCTTCTACGTAGGCCGCGTTCGTTCACCTCTCCAGGTTAACTTAACGTCCTCGTTTTCCGCACGCACATTTTCCGAACTGCTAAACGGTGTATTTTTTACAAAAATCTTTTATAGGAAAGTTGTTTTAAAAATCATATTAATCTATTTTATATTTTTTAATAATTAATTAATTAATTAATCATGTACTAATTTATTACTACGTTTTTCGTGTCGGGTAAGTTAACTTGCCCATGCTTCTACCGAACACGGCCACAATCCACCTGCTTAGTTGAGAATCCCTGATTTTGAAACCTTTGGTCTCAAGTTTGCTTCACTCTCATCCTAATTAAAGACATGAGGTACACACAACTGTTGCCAATGTGGACACTTGAGCATACTAACCATGGATCCAAACATGAAAAACAAAAGTGGAAAGCGATACAATGTGCACTGGTGATGCTTATCAGCTTTAGAGGAGACCAGGTCATAAAGCGACACCACCTTTTCATGCCCATGTCCAGGGCACACATTAGCCACTAGCATTACTATGTTTCTTGACATCACAAAAAATATAAACAAAGAATATAGTTTGAATATATTAGGACAAAAATGTAGCATCTGAGGTTCTCATTTAAAGTGACCTCTCCTTTCACGTGTTGCTAGGATGACAACTTGAAAGCTTGTTGATACACGAAGATGAGTGGTCAAGATGGGCACAAGAAGATAAGATGCTACTGTGCTTACAGAACGATGCATCATCAACCTGAATAATGACATCAATTGTAGACTTTGGTCTTGTCTAAAAATATCAAGTAAAAGAAGAACAGAGATTTTGTTAATTTTTTTAGCAGTTATTAGTGATACTTTATAAAAGAAAATTAATTGTCAAAATTTACATGGAGGTCATTTAAAAAACTAATTAACATGTCTTATATTTCTTAATAGAGAAAGTAAATTTGCCTTGGATTATGTAACAGATCCAAATGTGCAATGTACAAAATGATGTAATGAAATTGGGAATCAATGGAATACTCTCCTTAAGTTGAATCATTTCATCCCTCATTTCATTTTTGTGAAACTGTGATGCCCATAATAGGTACATACATACATGTACTTAAAATGGTTCACAAATAAAATCTCTACGTTTGGCTTAACATAAAATTCCATAAAAAAACCACAGTTGAACTTAATGATATCACACATCTCTGAATTTTGTCACAATTTTATAAAGAAGTTAAGCATTCCAGATAAATTCTTCAACTACAAAGAAAACTAGAAATAATACAACTGAATTAGTTACCCTAGTTAGCAATGTTACCAATTAGTGACGACAAGAGTTAATCCCGCATAAAATGTTTAATTCCTATGAATTTATCACTAACCTTGCTACATAAAATGTCTAGACAAAAGCCCCTGTGTGGTATGTCTGCATGACAGATAACTGTATAGGGATTTTGCCCAACTCAAGCTATTGCACAGTTGATGCCATGCAGGTCGAAACAGTTGTGGTCACCACTCGTACGTGGTCCATCGTCAGACCGTGTCGCTAGGCTGCCAACCTTGTGGCCTCTCTAGTAGGAGCTAGTCATTTTAAGGAGTCTCATCTCGAAGGCCTAGGTTGCAAGAATGTCATTATCATCATTCTCATTGGTCACTTAGTCATCGTGTTGCCCTGCCATAGGCGGAACTACCCATTGGGTAGGTTTGGGCGATCGGCCCAACTAGAGCTCCTATCGCCCCCTAACCCCATACAAAGTTAGGGTTTAGCCTAGAAACATAGCTTGGAAAATAAACAGTCATCTCACACAAGCGCATCTCACAACAGATAGGCTTGGGCACAAAAAGACCAAGACTGGGAGACCGAACCGAATAGACCGAGATCGAGACCGAGAAATTCGGTCCCGGTCTTTGGTGGAGGAGGTGAAAGACCGATAAATTCGGTCCGGTCTTCGGGTATAGGGCTCGGGTAACCGAAATACCCAAACAAACCAAACTAATAGTGTGCGCCCCGCGAGACCGCGACTGAACTATGAATTGTGTTGTGAAATGTGGAACTATGCACTTATGCAATCTATACTTAGTTCCTCTTATTTGTAGTGCATGATATTTCTTTATCTTATAAAATGTGTCATTTTCACTGTGAAAATATGTCCCAAAAACTAGGGAGGTGCTGCCCAAATTTCCTATGATTTTTGAACTTCACTGAAATTTCGAGCACTTCGGTCAGGACCAAGACTGAGACCGAACAAGACTGAGATTGAATTTCTCGCTCTTACGTTTTTTTTAAGACTGATCGGGCCCGATTTCTCATTGATCGAATTTTCTCTGAAGACCGAAGACCGAGACCGAACCGAAGACCGAACGCCCAGGCCTAACGACATGTAGGCAGCTTAGGACACAACAAACGAGTAATGACGTCGACGCTCTAACTCCCTCTTGTCTCGCGTCTGATTGATCAAGCGAATACACGATATCAACATGCGGTGACCATAGCCCAATCACTCCATGCTTGTCAAGTGGCTAGAGCCCGTCGGCGCTCGGTCCTCGACGGCCTTCATGTTTGTTGTGTTGTGTACAATATACGTATATACTTCTTCTGTCATAAAATAACTTCATTTTTACTTCATCATACAGCTACCAATATAAAAAGCTAAAAGACTAAAATACCCTTGACTTTATCAAATCCTAATATAATTATCCGGCCCCTACTTTATCTATTCTCAATGCATTTATTTTTTTTTACTTTCGCAAACTTTAATTTAATAATTACTCAAAACTTATTTTGGGATAAAATAGAATTGCTAAAAAGACTTTATTTTGGGATGAAGGTACTATGTAGTTATCTTCTTTACTTATATATTTGATTAGTTAACTATCAAATTGAGTTATTTTTGTTAAAAAAATTGACATGTCATCCGATATCTTTGGTGTATGGTGAATTATATAATTATAGTATTATGTACGGATTATGTTTGTTTACTCTTATCGAATCCGTTTTTATTCCTGGTTCGAGTCACTCAGGTTTTCCCCTGTGTAAATCCCTTCAACCCTTCGTTCGGGTATACTCCCTAGCACTCTACTCATACCGTGGAACACGCTTGCATAGCTCGCCAACAACCCGAGGAGACCGACGGCGTGCGTGCGTCATTTCCATCTTCATGGTCGTTGCGCCATCAGAATTTCGAGCTTCAGTGAGCACCCATTAATTGTTTTAACTCCAGATTGAATGAAACCAATGTTTTGTTTGCTTCATAATTTTACGCGCTGCACTCCGGTAAAATAAAAGGTGGTACTTCATGTGCATGCAGTAATGTTGGGCATTACTATTTGTTAGATATTCAAGTTCGGTTATATACGTATAAATGCTTAGCCTTGCTTAGGAAACTGTAAAATTAAAACGTGGCTTCTATATGACTATATCTTTGTTAATTTAAAATGGGATTTTGATACTTGAGTACAGCTACAAATAAAAAATAATTATGAACTAAAACCGAATTGAACTCATTGATGTTTTGTATTGGTAATAAATAAAGATGGTGGCAAACGAGATTAAACGAGAGATGGTGTGCAGAAGATAAAAGGGATTATCCAAGTTGAACTACATGTGGTATTAACCTTATTTGTGACTTTTTTATACACGTTTTAACTACACGTGGAATTATCTAAGTTGAACTGTATTTTTCTATCCCTGAGGAGATACTATGAGGTACCACTGTTTTTTATTTAAAATTTGGTACTTTCTAAAATCGAAGGTATCAAAAGATACCAAATTTTACATAGAAACTTACCTACTGTATCTTCTCAAAAATGATAAAATTGTTATCTGTGTACACCCTTATCGTATACAAATAGACCGGTGATATGAATACCCCTAATCGATAGCCCCTAGAGTCCTCCATAGCGGTGTCCATTTCCTCCCATAGGTTCTTGACCAACGTGGAGGAATTTATGATGCTTCCAAGATCGATGTTTCCCGAAAGATTTTCTGCTAGCTCCAATCAACCTGCACACCGTGATCCGCAACGACGACATCGACGCTGGCCAGGCTCGCCGCCTGCAGGAAGAGCGTCTCGACGCTCCGGCCAAGGACGATCCTGCAGTTGCTCCAGTCGTCGGCCTCCATGTCGACGCCCAGGTAGGTCAGATGATCCGACGCGCTCCAGAACAACACAAACACGCTCCTGGAGATATACATGCAACAGGTACGAGATGACCGGAAGATGTTTTTTTTTTTAGGATCTGATGCCAGCATGCAGCTAGGCACAAGACACACTGAAACAACTGAAAATGGGGCAACAGATTAGGTGAGGATGAACCGTTTGTCCATCGTCAGATCACCTGGAGCAGTTTGGATCTTCGCCGCTGCCGTCGCAGACTTGATAGATCGTGTTGCCATCAACTTCATGTTCCCAGACCTGAAATTTCATTAAATATATTATATATGGATCATACGCAAATCCACATACGAACATTGTTTGGATGGCGATATATATAAGAGGGTGGTCTTATTGCTGCTTTCTAGTAGCCAGAAAACCATTGCAGTCAAATTCAGTTTTATACAACCACAAGTAGTTTAGAGCATTTCATAATGCTAAGATTGGAAAAAAGAGTTTTTTTTTTTTGCAGAAAAGTACTTATGATGCAGTTTAGTCCAATGTGAATAAATAAGAACAAACGTTGTGAGTGTATGGGCAGTTGGGCACGGTTTAATAGTAGCAAGTTTTCTGTGTTATGCAGGAGCTAGCATACCTCTCTTGGGAAGTGATGGTATGTTTGATCTGGAAAGATGAAAAAATATGGGGGCAAATGCGGCACAATGTCATGCTCATGTGTCACTCGAATTGCATTGGGCACATATTTGGCGAAGTAGGACGCAAATGCGGCATTGCCAACACGCGGCTGCCCAAAAGTCATCAGGTAAACGTTGTTGCCTCCATGGGTAATCTGTAAATGTAGAAAGCATTTCAGAGAGTAATGATGCATCGGTGAAAGAATATTTAGTGTTGAAACAAGGCATCTTGTTATAACATCATGCTGAAAAGAGGATTATCTAAGAAGCATCACAAACATGCAAAGTTAGTGAAAATTACATTACATTACATTACATGCAGATTTTCTGAATTATTACAGTTTGTACTTCTATTGGGCTGTTCGTTATAATTGTCGTGGAATTTATCCGGATTTCCTTTACTGATGATTCTAAGATAATCTTGACATATATGAAGGTATCACTGCGTCTAAATTCTTGGAGTATTTGTTAAATCTTAATGGCACTTACCGCAAGATCAAGTGCACAGAAAGAAGCAAGGGCTCCTCCCATGGAATGCCCTGTAACTATTATCCTAATATCTCCATATAACTTCCTCGCCTTGCGAACGGCGTTTCCGATGGCTGGACGTAAAATTGTATTATTGTAAGAAGAGTAAAATCCAGTGTGGACCTTTAACCAGAGTAAAAATCTCATCAGATGAAAAACGAAATAAACAAGGTGTGTCCTATTTTTCAGAAAAAGTACAGTTGTGTCAACAATGTCAGCGGCAAAAACCTTTGCATTGGGCATGTCTGGGTTGTTGAGATCAACTTGCTTCCATAGCATGTCTTTAATCCAATTCTGTACACTGAGCAGAAAAACTTTAGCCCGTAAATATAGAACGTCAAGCCACTAAGCATAATCAGTAATTAAAGGTGTGTGCAGTTATTTCAGAACCTGTTCTCTTGAGTTCCCCTGATTGAAACAATGATAGAATTGAGACTATGATCGACACCAACAAATGCCTGTGACATTGTTCAATGCCATGTAGTTTAGTTTATTATTTTAATGGAATATTGATGAGATTAGTGCTCGGAATTATATCGTAGAACAGTATTAGCATCTAGATAGACCTGCAAGCAGTTCTGTACATCCACGATTAAACATCTCATCTCAAAGCCCTGTTTCGAAAAATAAGCGCCCACATCAAATTAAATTTAAATGGTGATCAAACTGAAACAGTTAAGGCACTGAACTCTTGGATATCAAAATATCTTACTTGGATTAAGTCATTGCATTTCGAGCAGGTCCACGTATAGAGCTCTGTTAGATCTGTCATATAAACCTGTACAATGGGGAAATAATAGAGGGTAACTTCGTTTCGAGAGAAAAAGAATAAGCTGGTAATGGAAATAGCTATATGAATGGCTCTATTAAGTGCAAGATACAATGTATGCATGAACTGTACCAAAAATATGGAGAAAAAATCGATCCAATGGGCACTATGTATGGCATAGTGAGGAAGGATAAGGTGATGATAACTTACAGCTGAAGCATACTCCACAATAGTTTTGGCAAGTGTAAGGTTAAAACCAAAGCTCTGCTCACTGTTCTGAGCACTGGATTCTGTGAAGATTGGAACATCTGTCTTATAGGCATGCTGATAACTTTATCTAAAAAGAATTGGGTTTGTGATATGTGCAAGCTCAATTATACATCATACTCATTACCAATAAATGCTATCAGACAAGAATTAGAACACGAGTAAACATTAGTGGTACATTTTTGTGTATTCCCTTGGTAGCCTGGGTGATGAAAGCAATATTCTTGCTATTTTGAAGCTACAACTTTTTTATAAAAAAAACATTTGTGCCCTTTAAAAGGTTCTGGAAAAATATATATATATAAAGAATGCTAACATGTCAGCAGATCAAGAAATTTATGAAAAATATAAGGACATTACTGTAGAAAAAACTGAACATTTGCCTTACAATAGATGAAATAATTATTTAAAAACTGGCCACAAATTGTCATTCTTGTTCAGGCCATTAGATGATAGAACTGAGATATATACGATGGCATTTCAAGGTTCAACTCATACGTGCAAATTATCCATTTTACTTGTAAACAGTACTATGTACAGTGTACTCCGTATTGTGTAGTATACAATGTTATGAAACAACGGGGGTCATTGTTTGATTTTTCTTTTCCTGAAAAACCAAATTTTGCAAAAAAAATATTTGTAAATAAAACTGTTATATATGTGTCCTCAGCGATATAAAAGCAAAATGCTAAAAAATAAACTACAATAAAAACCCTCAAATCAACTCCAGCTATAATATTGAAAATTAAAATTTGGCTTAGAAAGATGAGGGCGATACTAGAGGCATTTTGGACTTTAGACATCTCTGGTACACAATTTATATTTGCCCTTATGGGTAGATCAATGTTACCGTAAAAAACACCCAATTTCTCTCTTCTCCTACAAGTGGCATAGTCAACATCAGTATTATTTGTGTGTAATCGTAGAAACAATAGTCAACATTATAAATTAGTATCTTGTAGAAACAATAGCCAGCATTACTGTCTTCCGGAAATAACCACGCGGTAGTAGGCTAGTTGCGATTTGATATGTTCACGAAAGACAAGTAGCGCAAAGACTATGACTGCTTCAGTATGGAAAAAGGATCGATGTAATTAACCATGAACCGCTGAAAAACATAACTAATCTACTGCTTCCTCAGTCCAAAAGCATGAGGATATCAAGGCTTTAAATTTTATCCAACCACACGTGAACATCTCCATCTATCTACTCGTCTCAACCATCCATTAATTAACTTTCCCACTTTATTAATCTCTATCGATCACAACTTTTCATTCGCCAACCTTAATCTCTCTGAGAAAAAAAAAACTCCAAACACTCTAGTTGGACAAAGGGAGTACAGGTTTTTTTGGTATATTTACAAACAATAAATAATCTGTAAATAAAATTTTATATATGTATTCTTTACGATATAAAAGTTGGGGCTAAAAGATAGAATTTGGTGAATAAAAACTTTAAAATCAATTTTAAATTTAAAGCTAAAATTTAAACTTTGGTTTATAAGTCTAAACAGAAACGAAAAGATTGTTGTAAGTTTAGAATCAGCACATTACAAATCAAAATATAAAAATTCGCCTCAATCATCGTCTCTCATAAAATGGGACTAAAGCGATGAAGAGAACCCAGTCCATCAGTCGAGCGGCAAGTGAGTAGATCAGTAGATCAGCCTGAACCGGAGACGAGATTAATTAATTACCTTTTGCTGCTGCTGCTGCTACGGATCCATGCGGTGGGCGGGATGCCGCGGCGGGGATGATGAGCACCAAGAGCATCGCCGCCGCCGCCGACGACGACGACGACCACCACCACCTCCGCCTCTCCATATGCCCGCGCCGCGCGCGCACCTCCGCTACTGAATTGGTGAAATTAGAGCGAGTGAGAAAAGAAAGAAAATGGAGCGAACGAAACTGGGAGGAGGATTGCAGGAAGAGAGAAATCGGGGGAAGGCAGGAGAAATTTGCAGCTGTGATGTGATGATCAGTGTGGCCGCCTTAATGAGGAGGGCCCGGGCTGACTGACTGACTGTCGCTTTCACGCCATGGTGATCTCATCAGAGCTCGAGCTCCAGACGAGATGTCTAAAGGTTTTGACAAAGGAGGGGTGACGTATTTTCAAATAAAATATAATTTATAAATTATATTATATATATATATATATATGTATATTCTTAGCAATCTATAAGTTAAAGTTAAAAAATAAACTAGGATAAAAAGAACCTAAAATTTATTTCAATTTAAAGTTAAAATTTTAAATTTTGACTTATAAACATAATAAGTGAGGGGGCTGAAAGAGAAGTTAGCTGGTGAAAATATGAATGTTAGGTATTCTGGTCTCTAATTTCTTGGTTATGCAACATATTCTAGCACCAGCATATATCTTACAGTTAAATTAACTAACGCCAAACAAAAAATTGAAGGAAATATATCTCAATAATAAATTTAGGAATATATATATATATATATATATATATATATATATATAATATGCATTGATCTATAGATAAATCTAAGATAACGTCACTAAGATACAAAAGCAGTTTCTCTATAAGCTCAACGTTAGGTCCGTAGTTCTATGATATACCATTTTATATTTATATTTTTTTTAGATTTGTTTGGTAAAAGCAACCATAGCTTTACAGAATTAAATAAAGAAAATATTTAAACTAAGGTTGCAAGTTAAGTAGTCGCGGGCTAAGCCCACTCCTCAAGTCCATCGTCTTCAGATGTTTCACAGCCAAATGTGACCTCAACCTCAACAAAGGCATCGTTTTTTCGCGGCCCAGAAAAAGAACAAAATTGACAGGTTTTAGTGTTTGGGGGCTATGCTTTATCTGCATACCGATAAAATTGGGCCCATCCCTAACCCTTGTTCAGAATGGACAAACGTTTATTTGCATACCAATAAAATATTTCAGCTTGCTGTTACATGGAAGATAAAACGTGTCATTCGCGTACAAAGATTTCATCCCTGCAGTTCATGTTGGACTGAAATACACTTGGCTAGTAATAATAAGAGCCAGCCACTACAGAATAGTAGTATACTCTCCGTCCAGAAAAAAAAAACTAATTTCTATAGACGACAAGATATTCATACTAATCCACAGATTTTGATTTTTTTTTTTTTTTGGACGGAGGGAGTACATGAGTATGCTGCTGCTGTAGTGACAGTAAGTATCTGCAGCTAAACTAAAAAAAAAAAAACAATTAAGCAGGGAGCACCGGGGCAGCCACCCTGCAGGTGTTGCGAGACTGGCAATGGCAGCACTTGTGGCCTGCCACCCTCGAGTACACCTGCGTCGTGTCCCTGCAGTCGTTGCACACGATCCATCCCTACGCCACCAACAGACGACGCCAATGGCGTTAGCGCCACCATGGCATTGTATTATAATATCATACAGGATGCACGGCTGGTGGCAGGCAGCTTACCTTTCCCATGTAATCTATGTGCAGCATATTTGCCTCAATCTGCAGAGGTTAACAAAATAAGCTTATTACGATAGAATTCAGAAGAAGAAAAATGAATGTTGGTGAAACTACTACAGGTCAGAAACATTTCTAATGTGTAATTCAGATGATGAGCCCTCGTCTGGTTTATTTTCATCTTTGCATATCATTTCTATCGTTGTTTGTGTTCATTTTCTATTTACCATTTCTGAAACTAGAACAGGTTTTATTAAATTCTGAAGATAAACTATAATCGTAACTTGCAGTGGAGTGTTAAGGAAGCTCACCAAGAAAAATTAATACAATACATACCTCGGCATCCAAAGCCCTCAAGAACTTGTCCATGTCAAAGATAGGCATCGAACATATAGGACAAGAGAACCTACAAGGGGTATCAGCATCCAAGAAGAACAAGATCACACGAAAGAGATGACTGATCTAGCACACAACAAAAGAAAGAAAGAAAGAAAGAAAACAACGGTATGAAAACAGATCAACAGCATGGGCAATTACTTGTCGTGCTTCAACATCTCATGGAAGCATTGCAAGTGCATCGTGTGCCCACATCTGAGGACAGACGTCTCCCTTAGAGAATCGAACAGATACTGCATTGGGATAACGACAGGTTTGCACATAAGTAAGTGGCTGCGCTTCTTGAATGGGCACTACACAGAAGGCAGCTCCACGGTCAGCTCTGACAGAAGGCACACCTCGTAACAGATGGGGCAGTTGTTCTTCATCGAGTTCTCGATGCAGCAATGCTTATCCCGCAGGCTAACCGAGTAGCACGATCCTGTTGTTTCAACCGACAAAAATGGAATCGAAAGAATCAGACTAAACCATTTCACTTAGTAAAAAATGGTAATTTGGGATTGCCGGATTGAGCTTTTTTATCATCCTTGAAAATGGTAATTTCAGTACCGAGAGTAAGAGCATACTCACCACATTTTTCGCAATGGAAGAAGTTCTCCTGCCCTCCAACTCTACCGAAACGCATCACAATTTGAGTCAGCTCAGCAAATTTGAAAAGGAAGTTGTCTCAGGTTTTCCTAGTACATTACTTCTTTAAAATACAGTACATAGTACAAACAGTCACAACAGATATTTTTAAAAAATTTCGAGATATGTAACCACAATTTATTAACACTATATCAAACCATTTGATTACTTCTAAAATTTAAATGAATTCAAGATGGACAGCTAAAACATACAGTACCTGCAGATGCCGCAATCTTTGCAATGGAAGTGCTCCCTGTCAACCTGCAGAACTCCACCAGCATCTCATCAGCAACCAAACCAAACCACCAAATCCAGCAATCAAGCAAGCAGCATCTGCATCTCACATCGTCGTCGAGGAATTTGCACTCCCTGCAGAAGTACTCCCCCATGCAGACGCCGCAGTTGCAGCAAACCTGCGCAACCTGGTCACCATAAAAAAAAAAATCAGCTCGGCCGGCTCTGCAATCAGAAACAAAACCTGACCTCCAAAGAAGCAGAAATGGAGGCAATGGCGGTCGCACTAACCGGCTGCTCGGTGTCGCAGACGAGACAGATGACCTGATGCAGAGCAAAGACCCAAGATAAGATTTTCTTTTTTTCAGATCAAGAAGGAAAAAAAGGCCAAGATAGAATCGATGTTGGAGCATGGACCGATTCAACCGCGTGGCGATCGAGCTCGTGGCCGTCTTTCTGATCCAGGAAGAACAAGGGAGCGCATCAGAACAAGAAAAGAAAAAACGAAGAAGAATCAGGATTGGTGAAGCTGCGTGTGCACGAACCGTGGACTCGTTGTGGCAATGGCGGCAGTGGAAGACGTCGTTGCAGCAGGGCGCCCGGATCCTGCACCTCCTCCGGTAGTGCTTGCATCTGAACACGCGCGCCATGGAGCTCTCTCCTCAGTAGTAGAACCCAAAAGGGAAAAAAAAACTTTTTTTTCTTGTCCAAGAACAGCAACAGAACAAGGAGCAGGAGCAGGAGCAGGAGCAGGAGCAGAGTGAATTACCCGAACCCCATCTTGCCGAATCCGTGGCGAGCAGCCGCGTCGTCGAGCTCCATCGGCGGCCGGCCCGCGGCGAGATCCGACGAGCCTCCTTTCCTCGCTCCCGCTCGGTCGCGCTGCAGTGTTGCGGCGCGGCGCCAAGGGGAGGAGAGAGAACTTTTATAGTGAAGCGAGCTGAGCTACCGAGTTGCCGAGAATGGCAAGAAAATGGCAGTTGGGGATTGGGTCGCCGTCGTGCGTCAGAGCCACCCACAGCAAGTAACTGTACCGTAAAAGGAAAGCTGCAGTCTGCACTCTGCAAATGCTGTGCTGCTCCTATTTGGAGTACACAACCTCTCTGTCTCTACGTTTGTTCTTGTTTGTCCTCGGTGTTATTTGTTGCCACTGATACAAGAGTCTCACTGTACTGTAAGCTTATATATTTAGATCTGTAATGATATCATCATTGTGGAAGATGATACGAACTCAGGTTGCTAACGAGAAGTCTTAAATGCGACCGGTTTGTTTACAACTTCTCATCGTCACGTTTCTGCACATCAGCTTGGGGAATTCAGAGCTCTTTTGGGGTGTTCTTTAGCCTATCAAGACGCAATGGCCTTTGCATTTTCTTTCTGAGCTTTCAAGAAATATACTATAAATATAAACCATCAAGGTTGGGTTTGGGTTGGGTTGGGTTGAGGAGGTGGCGTGCAGGTAGATCAAAGTGACATGCCGCCCGCTCCCGATCACCACCAACTGTGATCAAGATGACGATTCCTTGCTTCCTCCTGCAGTTCAACTCTGAGAACCACTCATCAACCCCATGGGAAGTGGCAGATCCGACGGCCAACACGCTGCAAGGGTTTGGCATGCATCCACACTTCTCTACCCTAGCTCAAGAGTAAATTTGTTTCTTTCAAACTCTACAGAGAGATTTTGACAACTGAGTTGAGACTATTTGGGATTTGGGAACCGAAGGTTTGTAGATCGGGTCACAGACTCACAGTTGCCAAAATTTATATGATCACAAGCCAGGGGGCTCTAGTTCCCAAAGAGTCTCCAATTCAGTAGCTACAGAATTAAACTCTGTTTAGGAAGTTTTAACTTATTTATATGCTCACGAGGACCTCTTCAGAACACAAAATTTTCACATAAAATTTTTTAATTTACTTAAATGAATTTATAAAAAATCCTTTAAGTCGAAGAGGCCTAGATATTCATATGTTTTTTAAAATCTATAGGACATAGTTTTCCCTAGACAGTACCTTTAGTGGCTGTTTGGATTCAGAGACTTTTCATAGTTTCTTGTCATATCAGATGTTTAGACGTTAATTAGAAATATTAAATATGTACTGATAACAAAACTAATTGCATAAATGAAGGCTATTTCATTAGACAAATTTTTAAGCCTAATTAATCCATAATTAGCAAATATTTACTGTAGCATCACATTCGCTAATTATGGACTAATTAGGCTCAATAGATTCGTCTCGCGAAATAGTCCAGAGTATGGGATGAGTTTTATTAATAGTCTATATTTAATATTTTTTTCTAAACATTTAATGTGACGGGTAAAAAAAAGTTAAGCGGAAACAAAGATCCCTTGGTTTTGTTTTTACTATTGTAGGATAGGAGAGAGTTGCAAAGGCATAAATGCTGCCGGTGTGGTGGTGTTTGATGAAAAATTTGCATCCGGTCGTCTCTTTTAGAAAAGAGTTACTCGCAGTAGTTTGTGCGATTGTGCGGTGCCACGGAACTTCACCGAAAGAGTGGACCTGCTGCTAACCAGACAAACAAACCGTCGTGGTTATCTGCTAAACAAAATGGCCATTAGGCCGAGAGTCTGGATTGTTACTAATAAATCAATCAAAACAAAAGTACTCTAGGTAGACGGACGGCTGGTCGACCCTGGCACCATCCCTGAATTTTTCTTCTTCTTCCACTACTGGAGCTGATGTGCCATCTCATCTCATGGGGTCACATCTAGGAAGCCAAAGAGGATGGGGGATGATTAAAGTATTCACGAGGATAAGATGAGTTGCTTAAGGATGTAGTAGCAGGATGCATTCATGCATTCAATCACTCGCTGCCATGATGACTCTCCCAATCTTTTTTCTGGGTCCATGACAGGTTAGCCAGCCATGTGTAGAAACTGTCACAGTCGAAGATGTTCTTCCTGCATGTTTTTTTAAAAAAATATATATCAAACGATTGTAGCATGCTCAGACTTATCCATTTAGGATAATTCGCAGTCTGCTTCATATTCGAGTCATTTTAGATTTGTTTTAAGTCCAATATCTTTAAATTTAACCAACTTAGTTCCATTAAATCCACAATTAAATGGGCTTTATAGTATATTTATTTTGGGTTAAAAATGCTACGACAATTTTCTATAAACTTAATCACGCTTGAAAGTTTTGATTCTGAATAAACCCAAAATGACTTGTAATATGAAAAGGAGGAAGACCTTGCAAAACTTGAATACTGATGCTGTTAGATCGGATATAGTAAATGGGATTCAGGTTAAGTGATTCCGATGACAGTACATAATAGAGCCGCCATAGCCTCTCGAACTAAGCAACATTGGGTATTCAAAATGCTGCTCTACAACCATGGATTAATACAAATTGCTGGTGGGGCATTTTTAAGTTGAACATTTCACAAGCATTACACATCAGATGAGCCGACAGACATGGCATATATAAAGCTCTTCTGGCCGACATAATTGTATGGGAAAACATTTGCATCTGCCAAAGTCTGAAGCATTCCAGTTCGGACCAGCACATCACCAGCACAAGTAGAAAACATTTCGGCAAGATCAAACACCGACCCCATCATATCATATGCACTGCGCCACCTTCTGATACAAATCCTGTGGCCAATTCCTACTCATGTTGCTTGCCACAAGGTTTGCGATCTGCCCATCATTAAAAATATGGCATGAAAAAATGCAGAAGGATTGCATTTACGTTTATAGCGAGGCAGAATACCCAAATAATGGTAACTAAAAGAAGTTTAAGTTATGCATGTTTAAAATGTGGTAACTTAAGGGGAGCTTGTCAAATTTGTCATTTGCCAATGATGTCTCCAAAAGGATGTGTATATAGCCACTAGTTATCATTTAGAAGTTCAATGAGTCATGACATGTCATGACCAAATTGTGTACCAAGTTTGGACATTGTATACCAAATTGCAAATTGTATACCAACTTAACAGAAGACTTTTTCAGTACTTAAGTCACAGGCTACCTTGCATGCCTTACAGCCAGGACAGCAGTCTATACAACTATAACAGCTGAAGATATATGTCAGCATAAGGCTGACAAGTGCAACCAGGCACCAGGATAACTTTCTGTGTGCAAATAATATAGCCTGCTAGTTAAGGTAGGTGGATGTGTTGCTAAACAGGTGATTCGAATTATTTATAGTTTATATATCTAATTCTAAGGTAGTTAAGCATTGTATTCTGTCATTATGAAGTGCCAACATGCTTGTAGTGATAATTCTACAATAAATGCAAGAAACAGGTTGAATACCTTTGACTTGACAGCACGTAAGGTCCCATCAGTATCTCTAACATTATCCATACAGTTTAGAGCAATCTTCAACAGATCTGGCACACAAACTTGAACATGGGGTGACAAGTTTCTGAATACATCAACCGTCACATTTGGAGCCTGAGGATCCAAATGAAGAAATGGGAGTTTGATGGTTTCCCTCAAAGCATCTACGGTCTGTCCAGCTCGAGCAAGCCTATAAATATGGAGAATAGCTTCAAGCTGTCTCAGTAAAGTTTGTTGCTCAGATATGAGGTCTTTGTCTTGAACACTACAAAGTTTCAAGAAATCAATCAAATCACAGCTTTAAGCATAAAGGATCAATGATCAACTTGTGTAAAAGCAGAATATAGAGGATAATAACCTGGCTTCCGAATATCTGGCAGTCTCCAAAATTTCGTTACCAGAATGAATTAGAGCAGCTGCACGACTTTCACCATCTAACATACTACGTGCCATGGCACATATAGCATCTGACAGGCACTTATTTATTGTCTGAAGTGCCATCGCAAAAGCTCCGACTCTTTTATGTATTTCCACTGACTGAGTTCATGCAAAGAAGTGATATTAGATGGATATAGAATAACTCAACAAAGATAGCAAGACCAAAATTCAATATGGTCATCTTCAAATTTATATAAGAAATATCTACCGCTGTACAATGTAGTTTGTAATCAATGGTTTGAAAACTTATAGTCAACAGTTTCAGAAACATGCACATATATCAGAATTTATGAAGCGTCTGTGTCCTACATGTGGCACTCAAGTACTATTATCACAAGAAAAATTCTCTACTTTACTTACTTTGTCATAGAGGCCTGCCTCGTGACACTGATGGGCAGCTTCAAGTAAGAATTGCTGCCTGCTTCTCCAATCCATCATATACTTCTTTAGTTCTCCTTCTTCCCCCATTCCACTTGGACCAAGCAAAAGTTGAATGCCACCATCCCTTAGTAATATCTCTGTCAGCAGTTGCTTCAACATTAGATTTCGCTGCCGCTGCTGATCAGCATTCCCTTGACCTATCCATGATACCTCTCCTCCACCCATTGCAGCAGCAGCCTGTGCATAATACTCCAAGGCCAAATCAAGGTTGCCATTACGCAGGTAAATAGAACCATACTGACGTATTATGCTTGCAGCTTCTGCACAAGCATCCATGATACCCATCTTCTGGCCTGACCCAACACCATCTGGGAGAACACCGTGATCAGATAAAGCTATTGAAATATGCACAGCATCAACATGGTACCCTTCCTCTCCAACTTCTTTAGATAAATAAAGAATTGCTGGAAGCAATTGAATGCTTAACAACAGAACATAAGGATAGACCAAGGGGTCTTTTCCATTCTTTGTATAATATGATGGTTCGAACTTGTTTAAGTAACTTTGTAGGTCCTCCAGAGTATAAGGAACCAAGCCTTCATTCAAAACATTAGAAGAAGATGCACCGGTGTACTCCCGCAGAGCTGACAACTTGAACCACAAGAAATCCTCTATAGTATTGAAAAGTGTTGGCAGATCTTTAAGCAATCTGTCAATTTGACGTCGACAGCCACAGATCATAGCATATAGGAGCAACTTCTTCCTATCATAACCAGGGCGCCCAGGTCGATCCCCCATTCTGAGCATTTTCTCACACTCTTCAGAGGCTGTCAGAGCAGTCTCTGGGGATACAGCACCATTGGTAGCAATCCATTCTACAAGCTGCCAAAGAACAATATTATTTGTATGAATGGTATCAAAAACAAGAATCAGTCATGATTTACAACACATAGATAGTTTACCAGTGGAGCAAAGTTGAATGCAGCACGAGATGATTGGGCAACTTGTCTTGCTTCATCATAATATCCAGTTCTCAAGCAGAAATAAATCTAAAAAGGTCAAACAATAATACTTCATTTTTTGCACTGATCCTTCAAAAGTAATATGAAAATCAAAGAGAAAAACTATTCCATAACTGTGCAATTCAGAAATTTTTATTGGTAAATCAGAATAATGCCCATGTAACCACAAAAGAAATTTTTTTATGGATCAGATATGGCTTCTGTTGAACTAGAGCTTACACTTGAATTAAGTAGGTGATAGAATAAGTCAGTTATTGACCTAGCATACAAATGATATCATGACAAGCCTAATCTAGATTGGACAAATAACACTCATGGTCCCAGTGTTGCACTACATCCAACTCGATGCACCCATAAAATATTTAAATGACTTGCTCCAGTATTCCTTGATCACTGCACTTGCTTTATTTTTTAGCACGGTTTTATTTAAATATAACCAACTGTCTTTTACGAATTTTAATATGCCATTACTAGACAGATCAAACTGGCGTCAACTACAATTTTCTGTTACATGCTCAGAACTAAAAGGGGAACCTGCTGCCATGTTGTGTCCACAGGTGGCTGTCTCCGCAGATCGGTTGCATCGAAGTCCAGCACACCATGATCCCGTAATCGTACCTGCCAGTTCATAAGATGCATTGAAGCACATATAGAACCTCCCAGATTGCACCAAAGCATTTTTTTTCTAGGAAAAGAATTGCTGCACAGCAACAGCAAGAAGGGAGCAGCATTAAATTTAAAACATACCCGAAGGAATGCCCGAATCTTCTGAAGATTGCCGACAGATCCACCAAGAGCAGCCTACAATCATAAAGATGCACAGCTTAATTAATTGATGATCTGTTGATACAAGGAGATGCATTTGCAGGAGTAGGTTTCATAAAGGATAATCCACATGCTATAGTGAGAGTAGGAAACACCATTTGCTAAAAGACTAATAGAAGATCACAGCCATGTAATAATAAAATCGAACAACAATGAGTTATTCTTGAGTTCCTCACTAACAACAACAATAAATATTGTCTTCAATAAATATGTGCAACAGTAGAAAGCACATATCAGATCCCAATTCACATTCATGAAACTCAAGAAATAAAATCAATATTTGAAAATATGATAAGTCAAATTGAACCAAGGTGACATGACAAAAAAGAGTGGAATACCGAATACCCATAAGCAGATAGGCCTATCATAAGAAGACAGGAAATGAAGTAACTCTCAAACAACCACTGAGAAATAGCGAAGGAAGAGCATTGCTAGGTCAACACCAAAATTATTGTCAGAATTTCACATGTTATTCTATTTTCATAATTTCAGGAACTTCAAAAGAAATGTCAGTAACTAAAAGTTATGCGGAAGTACTCACTAGAGCTGGATGGCTATTGATGGTCTCAAGTATGTATTTTTCATGACCCCATTCAAGGTGTCGTCTACCACCAATCACTAGTGACATTTTTGTTGAAATGTTTCGATGAGTTGACCCTTCACCAACTAATGCCTGGATTAGAAAAACAAGAAACAAATTGTAACAAATTATAAGGTAATAAGAGAAACAAGGAGACATCATATACATGGAATGTAAAAGGGCCAACAGATGATAGCACCAGCGTTACCAAATAAAAAAATTATTACCTGAATTAAATGCCACACTTTATGCATGGTCACAGATTTTGTCCCAATAGCATCAACGGACAAAGACTCATAAGCAGTCCTGAAAGCTGTTGCAGGCTAACCAAAAGATAACTTTAATGAGCATCAACAGAACTACAATGATACATCAATAGAATTTGCCTATGCTCCAATGATAATGCATTGAGGCTACACAAATCTATTTCTCAAATTAAATTATTTGGAGCATAGAACTATGGATAGAAAGAAAATATAATCTACAATGCCCACAGAGGGACTAAGTAACATGCTGGATTATGATATATGAGTTTAACACTTACACCAAAAGGTAGGCTGCGCCCTCTAGCATCATTAAGATCTCTCACAACTGCAGCATAAACTGAAGATTTATTTTCGATTATGGTCTTGTTAGGTATGGGCATGACTTCCTTAGATGGCAGACCAGACGAAGCTTGCGGACTGGAAGCTGAGGATGGCATCAAAGAGGGACGGGAAAGCCCAGTGGCCATGAGATTTGTGTTTCTTTTTGGCAATGTAGAGAGTCGGCTTAGACTCTGCAAGAAGTCTCTCTTCTCCTTCTGCCAATCGTCCTGCAACATACATGTTATACAAGTTTAAAACTAAACCATAGAGTATTTTGAAGCATTCGACACTGAGTAGTTAATAGTAGTACACAAAAAATATAGCGCTGAATGTAGAAATCTTAGTAACATGAATGGAATAACTGTGGTGTTTAACATTAAATCAAATCAGAAGTTCACAACACCGACGAATGATTTTGTTTTCTATGGTGCAATGCAATAATACATATAGGTGAATAACTGATACAAAACCCTAGGTAGTACAGAAATTTGACAGGCTACTTTAACATATAGCAAGATGATAAAAGGCATTTTGCACAGGCTTGTGCATATTAAACCAGATCAGATATATAATTGAAGTTGGTACAAGGAAAAGGCTACCAACCTCGAGAACTTGCATCATATAATTGTTAAAACTCCTTAAGTTGTCCTTTTGTGCTTCTTGGATGGACGAGACAATTGCCATTTCATGAAGCTGAAAACCGCTGACACATTTCAGGATACATTAAATGAAATTGGGAGAATGCATGAAGAACGATATATGAAGTATTCACCTGCTGCAGATACTCCTCGACAGTAGTTGCTTCGGATGGAAAAACATCCTCAAATGTGGTCTACAAAACCTCAGATTTAGTCACTACGATATATATTCAAGCAATCTAGAGTAAAAAACTGAAAATATAGAATAATAAGCTGCAGATGCACATAGAGCAACAGAGCGGAAATTTATTAAGGTGTGATAATGAATTATAAGTTTGAAAGGACAAAGCATGCTGTGTGCATGCTGAACAGTAAGGCTTATGATGGATATATAAGGTAAAGTGTGGAAACTCATCCTCTGTTAGTTGGGTAATGATTTCCCATTGGATTTTCGGCTGATCCCCGCAAAAATTAGTAGCATTACCTGATTGGAAAGGACTGATTCCTACTATAATGGTTAGTGAACATGGGGTACTAAAATTTTCTGCATTTAAATACCCAAAGAGAACATTGCATAACCAAAGCATATGAAACATGAGCTATCAGTTTCTTACTCGAGTAGATAACTGTAAGTTACTAAGTTTCTTCTACAGTTGAAGGTGACTTGCACACTAGTTCGCAGAGATAGAAATCAAAATATAGGATCAATCAGATCTTGTTGCGCCTCAAACTGTAGAGTTTTTTCTTGTTTCAACATACTTCATAGCTAGCTATTTCACCAAAGTGAGCTAACTGAAACTAACTTACGCATTTCAGCTCGGTCATAGATCTGAAACTATTTACTAGTAAGTTAAATTACAATAAGTGTTTTTCCATGTTGAGAAGACATGATGAATTGGTAATAGACAACACCAAATTATCATCTTCACTTCTTCATTTCAAACTATTCTCTTCTCCAAAAATTTGGTGCAAGGAGTAAAACAAGTCAATGTTTATGACAGAATTTTATTAGGTTCAAAGAACCAAATGAATTCCATTTCATCTATTTGTGATAACTGATATCCTAGGTTTTAATCTGTGGTATTGTAAAATGTATAATTCTCAAACCAGACAAACTGCTCGATCTGATGGCGAGCACATGAGATTAGTCACATCACTCTCTGAAATGGAGTAGTCACAGATGCATTAATCCCTCGCTGACTATCACCTTGAGTTCGAAGGATTTGAGGTCCCGGGCGAGCTGCTCCGCATTTATCCCCTCGCGAGCCAGCAACCTGCAGAAAGCAAAAGCCCAAAACCCTAAGTCCCCGTAAAACCTCCACAAGCGCCGCCCACCTCGGTGAACGCGGAACACCGCGCGGGGACCGGCGGGTGAGCCTCACTCTGGCACCAATGGAGGGGGCTAAGGGGACCGACCTTGTGGCGGAGAGCGACTGCACGGGCGCCTCGGCGCGCACCGTCTTGGCCTTGAGCTTGGTGGAGAGCACCTCCAGCTGGTCCAGGTTCCTCTGCGCGCGCGGGGGAGGGACAAGCACGGAACCCCGTCAGGCGGATGAGCCAGGAGAGCGCGGGGGAGGGGGAGAAACAGGTAGAAGAAGCGGGCGCCGAACCTGGAGGGGAGGAAAGTGCGGGGTGGGGGCGGCCTGTTCGAGGAGCTTGGAGGAGGAGTGGAGGAGCTCCGACCACCCGCCCATCTCCACGTCGCCGCCGCCGCCGCCGCCGCCGCCGCTGCCGCTGGAGCTGGCGCCGACGCCGGCCATCGCCGCCGGAGAAGGAGGGTTTCGTCGGTTTGGACCCGTAGGGCGTGGTGCGGCGGAGCGGAGTGGAGCGGAGCGGATTCCGGCGCGGCGCTCGGCCTTGCTGGGGTTTTCCCTTTTTTTTCGTTGGTATTGGGGGAAGGAGGCTGGGCTTTGATCTGGTTGTAGCATGGGCCTGGACCTATCTGCTCGTATGAATTTGGGCCCAGGAAAGATCAGATGGACTCAGGCCCGGCCCATTATACGCCTCGGTCTACTTTTGCATCTTTTTATTTTTGTTTTTATTTTGTTTTTTAAAATGATCATGTATGTTATACCGTACTGGTAGTATAATATACACGTGCATTGCAACAGGCTCATGTAATTGATGATGGCTGCAATACATGTTCATAAATAAAAGAAACATTTTTTTAAAGAAATGACTTGGTTTTTTTCTAGTTTTTTTTTTCCTAAAAGCAGTGGTTTTTGCATGACGTAAGGAAAAGACATACGACTCCACTTCTAAATAGTAGACATATTATCCATCAACGAACAGTTCAAGTTCAATTGTTTAACTTAAAGCAAACCCCTAGCAAATTATCTATCCTATCGCTCATCCTGAAAATAGATAATGTGAGGGGGGGAATGTTTCCAATAAGTCATTTATCCCATCATTAAAAAATAGTATCATCCACATTAAAAAGAAAAACTTTAAATATACATGTTCTCTTTTCCCCCCACATATCTCAATATCCAATCACAGAACCAAGAAACAATAATAACATAAGGATATGGTTGTAAAATAATAATAAAATATATATGAATGATATTTGTTAGAGTGATAACTAATATGAATAAGATAATCTATTTTAAATGGTCATCTAAATGGTATTATGGATGAAAAAATTTAGATAAGATCTTAGGAACACTCTTACCTCGCATAAAAATGTAATATAGATCAAACTACCCTCTCAAAGAAAAACTATGTACAGGTCCATGAGAAATAAGAAGAATGATTCCTAGCAGCAGCAGCAATAATAATAATAATAATAATAATAATAATAATAATAATAATAATAATAATAATAATAATAATAATAATAATAATAACAATAAACTTTCCATAAATGCTGGAATGATTAAGCATTGGAGGTGAACCATACTTGCTGGAGTAAAACTGGAAAATTCAGGTAAACCATGCAACAGATCAGTCAAAACACAAGATTTGCTTTGGATCGATGAATGATTACACAGGTACCAATTGAAGAAAGGTGTTACAATGGAAGGGGATGTCCTTCAATGCTAGAGATCTCTAAAGCTTCCACCCAAATGAATCTAACACCAAATGCACGGGGCTATAAGAATTGAAAAACAGAACCTAATGTACACAGGTAAACTACCTGAGCTCCCTCCACAGCCTATACAACCGATGTTCGAAAAATAATCCAATGACAATAAGTCAAGAAGAAATCAATTTATCATCGCATGCCTCATTTGCGAAACAGCGCACGGTAGTTGCTGAAGAGTATTTTTCCTCCATAATTGAAGACCCTTTGTCTATAAATATCACTCTTAAGTGCTTTACCGAGCACGGGCAGTGGCTGGTTGTTTTGATGAGCGACCAAACTTGTGCTTCCACTTTTGTTTCCCAACTGCAGAGAGATCAACCAAAGGACCTGACCAAGTGGGAACAGAGCTTTTCTCTTGAGTAAAAACAGTGCTAAACGAAGACGGATCTTGGGGTTCGTATAGTGGGTCCATGTGATTTGAAACCAAAGAGACTGCACCATCCTGATGCGGAGGAGGAAACTTTTCACTCTTGCTTTTCGCATTTGCATGAGTTATTAATCTTCTTTTCTGTAAGATATGAACAAATGCGACAAATTAGAGACACTGCACAATTTACATTAGGAAAGTGTTGGCTACATTTTGGGCCACTATAAACCAAATGAAATGATGGTGAAAATGATATCAGTATCGTTGCAACAAGGAAGTAAAACAGGGTGATTAAGTGTGGGAAGGAGATGAGACCAAGCAAGTGGTTTCACCACCTCAGCCGTAAATTTAGATAGGTGGCCTCTTTATACTTTAAGCAAAACAGCTCAAAGAAACAAAAACTAAAAAACTATTGGAATCAGTAAGGAAGCAATTTTTTTTCACGTACATCGATATTTGTTTGAAGTTCAGCATTTGCCTCTGGAGCTGGAACTGCCCTAGGTCGATCACGTGTCTTCGTCTTCTTAGCTCCATCATTAGTCCTACCGCCAGCAGCTCTCAAACTGTTGATCATGACATGAATAGGTCAGCCAGCAATCCAATATTTCTGCACACGCTCAACTCACACAAGAGCATGAATAGAGAACACATCAACATATAATAGGTTATGTGGGCATTCGCCATTTGGCTAACATGAGAAGTTTTGTCACACTTTGTTATGTCATTGACTTGTGGACCCTATATATTGAAGAGGGAATATTGACACAAGTGTGGAAAATGTGACACAAACTAAACACACACCTAAGTTGGTCAAATTTGGCTAACTTGAGTTGTGGCAAGCTTAGACAAGTTGTGGTAGCCAACCAAACAGCCATGATTTTCCATACTATGGGTATTAAACCCAAGCAAGTATTAAGTAGTGAAGTATTCAACCGAGCTCCCCAGCAAAGTAATTTGCCACATTTAAAGCAACAGGTCATATATTTAAAGATGTGATTTCTCAAATTCTAATTAAAAAAGAAAGTACCACAACTGCAGAGTGTCTAGAGCACACAAGACAGCCAAGGACTAAAGCACATCATGAACAAATAATAGAACTAATGGGTATCAAGGTGACAAACCGTCTGGCTTCTTCATCTCTTCGTTTTGCATCCATTTCTTTGCTTGGAGGATATTCTGGGAGACTCGATGGTTCACATGCATAAGGTTCAGTTGTAAAGAACTGCATAGATTGTGATAGGCAATTATTTATTAAAAGTGTAAAGGTATGCTACATAATGTCAACATAAATGACAAAAAAAGGTCTACCTTACACATTATCCAGTGAGCTATGTCATTCAAACCAAATGTATGCAACACAATTGAAATTCAAAATTCCGACTTGAGGTTATAGAATGCTACACATACTCCCATATATTGATAAATGATAACAAATAATATCTGGAGATATGCAATTATATATGTGAATATCTGGTCATATGCAATAATAAATCTACTGTATATTATATGGCGGGTAGTTATATTTGTAGCTATTGCATATTACAAAGTGCTAGCCTAGATTGATAATATCTGGTAGAAAGATGTTTCCATGCTCTTTAAAAATTGAAAATCATTTTTTAAGCAAATACAAGGCCTAAATTGCAGCAACCTCTAAATAAGATACCATGATCCAGATGAGATGACAAGCATCATAGAGTGTTATGTTGCACAAAAGAATTACTCACGTCATACTTCTTTGAATATGCAATAGGATGCAGGAAATGCACAGCGGTTATACTATGCTTGCAAGTACATCATTGGAAACTGACTAAATATACAGTGATAGCTACCCAGAAGCAAACTCCAGCCAAAGCACCATATTCTGAAACCCTGGAAACAACTAAGCTATTATCATGCAGATATCGATAGCCTGAGCCTAAGATTTTGTAAAAGAGAATATTGTGCTTGCCCATGACTGTGAGGTAAACGCAGATTTCAGAACTTCAAGACGGTTTTGTGAGAAACCAAAGCCAACTTACATCACTTCTCAATGCAGAAGTCGCTGTTAAACGATCAGCTGGATCAATAGCAAGGAGTGTTTCAATCAATCGGAGTGCTGACTGTGGAAAATCTTTGTATGTCTCTGATATTCGCCTTTTGTATGGTTGCTGAGGCTTAAATATCGTTGCATGAGGCAGCTTGGACTTTTTCCAATATTCTTCTGTGGGGGAGCCACACAGCTTAAAAATTTTATGCAGCTGTTCCACCTACAAGAGACAGAGGATTATTAATTTAAAGAAGCATGGGAACATAAAAACAGATGGCTTTCATTGGATTGGCTGGAACAAACTACATTGCGTGCATGAACAGTGGAACAGGCCATATTACATCCAGTGGCAGCAGAATCATCTCGAGTACAAAGAAAAAAAGTACACAAAATAAGTGTATAAATACTCTAATCCGTGGCACTACACATCATGTTAGATTTTTGTGGTAGAGCAAATTTTCCAGTTTCCACATGAAAAGTTACTGATTTTACCAACATCTATGTTTAAATAAATTGAAATTAGTTTAACACTCCAAGACCTCCGAGGAAATTTAATGCAGTTTCAAGGCATTTCAAACTGATAATCAGGCAAGTCAGCATGCTATTGCTAACCTCAGTACGTCCAGGCATAATAGGCCTCCCGGCCAATAACTCGGCCAGAATACACCCTGCGCTCCACAGGTCCACCCCCACTCCATAATCCGTCGAACCCAAAAGCAGCTCGGGCGGGCGATACCATAGTGTCACCACCCTGCTCGTCATCGGCTGATTCTTGTTAGGATCAAATAACGAAGCCAGACCGAAATCTGCAATCTTCAGCATGCCATTGTTATCCAACAGCAGGTTCGACCCCTTGATGTCGCGATGCAGCACTCCATTATTGTGGCAATGCTCCAGCCCGGACAGCAACTGACGCATATAGCACTTAACCTGCATGCGAGCATGTCAATTAGACCCTGAATTGGCGAATTTCATCGCACATTGCGCTACCAGAACATGAGGCTGCATTTGCAAAGGTGGAAAAGCGGGAAGGGGGGGTGGGGGATCTTGGGAGACCTGTGGCTCGGTGAACTTGATGTCGGGGCTGGCGGCGAGGCCCGCGAGGTCGTGCTCCATGTACTCGAAGACGAGGTAGAGGCTGCAGGACATGCGCGAGGTGACGAGGCCCTCGAGCTTGACGACGTTGGGGTGGTCGAGGCGGCGGAGGATGAGGATCTCGCGGGCCATGAAGCGGACGCTCTCGGGCTCGAGGTTGTCGAAGCGCACCTTCTTGAGCGCCACGATCTTGCCCGTCACCGTGTCCCGCGCCTTGTACACGTTGCTGTACGTCCCCTGCCCGATCTGCCCACACACACACACGCCGGAGCCCCCCCTTCCCTCAGTTACCCTTCCCAACAATGGCGGCGGGCCGAGCGGGGGCGCGAGGGCGTACCTTGTCGATCTTCTCGAAGGAGTCGGCGCGGCGCGGGGTCCACCCGTCGATGGCCTCGCCGACGACGGCGGAGAGCCACGCGGGCCAGCCGGCCGCCGCCTGCTCCCCGCGCGCCCTGTTCACGAACCCTCCCCCGACGCCCGGCCCCGACCGCGCGCGCCTCTCCCGCCTCGCCTGCTTCCTCTCCTCCCTCTTCTCCTTCTCCTTCTCCTTCTCCGCCGCCGCCACAGCCGCCGCAGGCTCCCCCGCCTTCTCCGCCGCGGCGGCAGGGGCGCACGGCCGATCGGCCGCCTCCTCCGCGACGACGGCCTGCGGCTGCAGGTGGCGGGGGTGGTCCGGGGTGGGGGCGGAGACCGCGGAGGGGCGGCCGTGGACGCAGCCCATGTGGTCACCGGCGGCGCATGGGGCGGAGGCGAGTGTGGAGTGGAGTGGAGTAAAGCGAGGGGGAGGGAGTGAGGTGGGGGACCGAGCTGGCTGGGCTGGCTGGGTGCCCGTGGAGGAGGAGGAGGCGGCTTTGACTCTCTCCGACGCTCTCGCTCTACTCCTACTAGCTGTGCCTGTGCCTGTCAGTTGCCCGTGCTGTGTTTGTGATTTTGGAGCTTTGGATGTGCTGCATGTGTTTGATGGTGCAGATCAACTGTTGCTGCGGCTTATTATAAATAATAAACTTAGATTATTAATAGAATCCGTCCATAATTATGGACTAATTTTTGAGACAAATCTATTAAGTCTAAATAATCCATAATTAGCATATGTCATGCTACAGTAAATATTCTTTAATTATGGATTAATTAGGCTTAAAAATTCTCATTTATAAAAAATTAGTTTTTTATTAGTCTATGTTTAATACTTTAAATTAGTGTCCAAACATCTGATGTGACCTGGGGCTAAACAACCCGTATCCGTTTCACAGTACTATTGTTCTTTGCCTTGTAAAAACTCAATACTTTGATCACAAGTTTAGTAAAATATGGGATAAATGTATTGTGATTTGAAAAGGTAAGGCCGTGAGGGGAAATGTAGTGGGGTCCGAGGAAGTAAAGGGCATTTTAGTCTTTATAGCTTTCTATAGATACTATATGTGAGGTACGTGAGGCTGTGTAAAAATATTTTTTTTACGAAAGAAGTATGACGCTAGCAGCTGTAAATAGTACTCTTTTAATGTATAAATTATTTATTTATATTTAAATTTAATTGTACCTCTCTTTCATTTAAGTTTTGAAGCAGTGCAGAAACCATGTTCATTATCTTTCTCGGTGAGGTATCATTATTTTTCTTCGTTTACTCATTTATTACATCATATTTTTATTCTATATAGTAGCTTATTTAATTATATAAATATCATCAAAATCACTATATTGTAATTGCACTTGCTACATTTATCTGAAAAAAAATTATCTTCCTTCATCTCACATATATCAATATACCATCAAAAAATTAAAATACTATTCACTTTGTTATACTCCAATAAATGTGCCCTCCTACTTTTTCAAACTTAGATGGATTTGTCCTCTGCCTTTTAAACTTCAGTGCAATAAAGTACCTATGGAGAAAAAATTTATAAAAATAAAGTTATTTTGAAACGGACGGAGTAATATAGTTCTTCACTCTTTTTAAAGGAAAATGTTAATTCACGTTTGAAAGACTAGAAGAGCATAGGTAAAACTGGCATTTTGGCACAGCCTGGGTAAAGCATGACTTCCTTTATGGTAGGGTTCGTCGGTTCGGCATGGTTTTTTTTCTTTATTTTCTAATAAAATCGCAATAAAAAGGCTTGTTTGTGTGAGTGTGAAATAGTTTACGTCTTTGGAAAATATGTATAAATTTTTTGTATGAAAAAGGTTTTTAAAAAGTTAGCGTTAGGTTATTTAGAAAAGGAAATATGAGGAAAATTTTCAATGCTATTTCTTTTCTCCTAATGTCTTAGAGAAAAATCTATTATGTGTCACGTACTTTGGCCCAACATTACGATTTGTCGCTAACTTTGTTCAGTTCTATATAAAGCCATTGATTTTTGTTTAATTTCTATAATTTATCATCATCATCCAATTAGCATCCATTAGTACTCTACATTTTTGTTATAATGACCGAAATACTCCTAATTCAAAACTTCCAAAATTTGGATCAAAATCCAAAGTATCAAATTATAATATCTTTGACCAAAATTTGGATGTTATACATTTTGAAATTTCAAATTTTTTGATAAATTCGAGAAGTTTTTTTCCTAGTGGTTTTTTATCCATTAAAACAAAAATTAGAGTACTACCGTAGGCTAATTAGACAAGGATGATCAATCGTAGCATATTATATAACTAAACAAAGCTTTGCTTGCACACACACTTCACACTTCTTGCCTTTCTCATAACTCACACTGGGAATTAAACTCATACGACTCATCCGAGATATGCTATTAAAATTCACATGGCACAATCGAGAGTGCCATACATGTGACATGCAGCCATTTGATACAGAGTATGCAAATGTGCTAAAACTGTCACAATCCAAAACAGATAAGCGGAACATCCCTCCACTTAAAATAGCCTTTTCCAATAAACGATCCAAATTTGGTCATCACAAATTTATTGGACTCAAACACCAATTTGTATCCCTCACGACACAACAGAGAACCACTAATCAAATTCTTCTGAATGGTAGGGACGAACAATGTATTTGTTAAAGTGAGAATTTTGCCCGAAGTGAGCTTCAATTCCACCTTTCCCATACCACGAACAGCTGCTATAGAACCGTTTCCCATTAACACGGTGCTACCTCTCGCAGTTTGTAACGAAGAGAAACAGGACTGGTCACAACAAATATGTAACGAAGAGAAACAGGACATTCGCCTCAGGTATGCCCTTATTTCTTTTCTTAAATTTGGTGGTTTTGTCAGGATTAAAACGATTATGCATACACTCGTTGCCGTCAAACATCAAAATAAGCCATAATTGTTCTCTGGATTGTTGAACGCACAGTGCTAAAAAAAACTTATTTTGAGCATGAGATTAGTTCCCAAACTAAACGGAAAGCAAGAAACATGAATTAAATACTCCCATATGGAAATATATGCCACCAGCATAATCACAAAAGATGCAACGTAATTTGACATGACCACGTCAAACACGTTAAGCTTTGGCACTCAATTTACTCTACAAACAGCAAGCTAATGGCTAGCAATAATTAAATTTACTACCAGCAATTAGCAAGTTACAAAATTAATGTAATGTAGAGAGAGGGATCGATTTTCTCACAAATCAACGGTACTCGAAACCGTTGAGAAACGTGGTGAAGCACGACAAAGTCGTTGTCCCAGAGAACAATTACGCCCCGCCTAGCCACGGGATCCCAAGCGTATAGTCCCGGAGATACGACACCACTATTCGCTGTTCGTGGCAAGCCGAGACAACGAACTGGAGGCCTAGGAGGAGCAGCACAGTGACTGGCCAGGCGAACACTCTTCCGATGGCAGGATTGCAAATCAGCTCTTGTGTGATTAGGAAGGAGATTAGATTCAGCTAATCGGGTTTCTGTTCGGTGCACCAAATAAGAAGGGTCCCTAATGCACTCGGCTGCACGCCTCCACCTCTCCCTGTACATCCACCCATCTAGCTGGTTTTACCTCCATGACAGGTAGGCCCCATTCATCCATCTCTTTTCCAATTAATTCAGGAACACATAAATTGGAAATTTTCTGAATTTTCATTGAGAAAATTCCAACATGTATAAGCCGTATTTGAATTTTAGAATTATTATTATCGGTGTTGCTTTCTTTTCTCCGTATGCGTTATTTGGATCTCCATGCTTCATTTTTTCCGTTTTATGCCTTACTTGGATGCTGAGCTGGCTATAGCTTAGGGCTAGGGTTGTTTAGATGGTGCTAACTTTTTAGCCACATGTCACGTCGGATGTTTGGACATTAATTTAAAGTATTAAATATAGACTATTAAAAAACTAATCTCATAAATAAGAGCTAATCCGCGAGACGAATTTTTTGAGCCTAATTAATCCATAATTAGCAAATTTTTACGGTAGCATCACATAGCCTAATCATGGATTAATTAGGCTCATTAGATTCGTCCCGTGAATTAGTCTAAGATTATGGATGGGT
Source organism: Oryza brachyantha (assembly GCF_000231095.2). Lineage (NCBI taxonomy): Eukaryota > Viridiplantae > Streptophyta > Magnoliopsida > Poales > Poaceae > Oryza > Oryza brachyantha. The sequence goes on from NC_023165.2 coordinate 11,400,224, forward strand.
TTTATTAACAGTCTATGTTTATTATTTATAATAAATATCTAAACATATGATATGACTAGAGGCTAAAGTTTAGTCACTAGAAATAAACACCCCTGAGGTAGCGAGCCAAGTAAAAGTATATATTGGTGTTGCTATCTTCCTGGAAAGGTTGCCGCTGCACAGTCATTGCCAGCTCATACAGACACGATATGTAAGCTATATATGTTTAAATTTTATAGTTAATTTAAGGGAAATTAATTTAAAGATCGTTTCGCTAGTTTCGGTACTAAGCATTACCAGCTTTAAACCGTTAAAAAAATACAAGGGCAATACCTTAAACTAAAATTTCGTTGCATCGCACTCGGCTCTCATAGTTTCATCAGTCGATCTCGTACGGTAGCACTCCCTTCAAATTATTTTATAGGCTGCCGTTGAAGTTTAGGTTCACGTTTAACCATTCTTTTTATTTTAAAATTATATAATTATTGATTATTTTTAATAATTTAATTTATTATTATAGAAACTTTAAGTATAATTTATAATTTTATATATTTGGATAAATTTTTTGAAAAAGATAAATGGTCAAATGTGATCTAAAAGTCAATGATGTCAAAAAAAATAAAGGGACCATTTGTTATTCCTGTTGGTTATTACCTCTATTATACTAATAACTTTGAAATATATATATAACATATATTAGTTTATAACTGAATTTAGATAAAATTAAAGCATATGGTAACTTCAAATAAATTTGGGGTGATTGTTTGGTTTTTTTTTTGGAAAATACTAAGCAACATATTTATAAACAAAAAATAATTTATAAGTAAAATGTTTTTTATGTGTATTCTTGGTGATTTAAAAGCCAAGACTGAAAAGTAAAGAAACATCAAGATTAACTCTAAATATAATGTTGCAAAATTAAATATTGGCATTCGTGAAAGAAAAATTTTTGGGTGTCACGTTAGACGTTTGACCGGATGTCGGAAGAGGTTTTCGGACGCGAATGAAAAGACGAATTTCATAGCTCGCTCGGAAACCGCAAGACAAATCTTTTAAGTCTAAATTAATCCGTTATTAGCACGTGTGGGTTAGTGTAGCACTTATGATTAATAATGAATTAATTATGCTAAAAAGATCCATTACATGATTTCCCCTTAACTACGCAATTAGTTTTTGATTTCATCTATCTTTAAAGTTCTATTTAAATTAAATGTCTAAAGATTCGCTAAACGGGCCCTATAGGCAGAAGAAAAAAAAACACGGGACCGAAGAGAGTATTCCACGAACAAATGTGACCTGCCAGGCTGCCACGCTCCTGTTACCTTTGTTTGAGAAAATCAAGACCACGAACATATTATCCACACTAGTAGGGTGAGTTCATGCGAGTAAGATGGTGTTTAGATGGCAAATTTTTTTTGTCAGAAATGTCACATCGAATATTTGATCGGATATATAGGGTTTTGTGGATACGAATGAAAAAACGAACTTCACAGCTCGCCTAGAAACCGCGAGACGAATCTTTTGAGTCTAATTATGCCGTCATTAGCATATATTGGTTAATGTAGCACTTATGGCTAATCATGTACTAATTAGTTTTAAAAAATTCATCTCACGATTTCTCACGTAACTGTGCAATTAGTTTTTTGGCTTATCTATGTTTAATGTTTTATTTAGATGTCCAAAGATTCGATGTGATGTTTTTGAAAAAAAAAATTGAGAACTAAACAGTCCTAACTCCTTAAGGTAGTGTTTAGATGCCAAAAAGTTTTGGGGCACATGTCAAATCGAACATTGGATCAGATGTCAGAAGGAGCTTTCGGACACGAATAAAAAAACGAATTTCACAGCTCGCCTGGAAACTGCGAGACGAATCTTTTGAGCCTAATTAAGCCGTCATTAGTACATATTGGTTATTGTAGCACTTATGGCTAATCATGGAGTAATTAGTATTAAAAAATTCATCTCACGATTTTTTCTATAAGTGTACAATTAGTTTTTTGGTTCATCTATGTTTAATGCTTCATTTAGATATTTAAACATGGCCAGTTCCTGTTGGTTCGCAGAAAACCGAGCAAAAATTGACACAAAAAAAAATAACGACTTTCAGTCAACTCCGTATAATAGCAAGCCCAAAACTCGGTTTTCATAAACTAGTTTCCGACAGTATAATAAAAAAAATGCAATGTATTGATGCAATTGTGCCAATCCGAAAAATGGTTGTGGTATTGATCATGCAACAACGCTTTACCTGATTTTAACCAACCGTGTGAATATTTTTTTAAAAAAAAACAAACAGTAATTAGCTAGAACTTCATCGCTAAGGTTACGTATCAAATCTAGTAAGTGTTAACTTTCGTACGGACAGCGACAGTTCATGCATTGGGAATTTGGGATGCTTTAGCAACTTGGACCCAACTTTTGTACCCCAAATTCTACTCCGTCTATCCTAAAATAAACCAATTTTTTATTTTTTTCTCTATAATTTTTGACTCTTCATTTTATTTAAATTTTTTTACGATTAATATTTTTATTTTTATTAGATAATAAATTATAAATAGTATTTTACGTGTGACTATTTTTTTCTAATTTTCTAAAATTATTTTAAAATAAGACGGACTGTCAAACCTTGTATACGGAAAACAGAGAATTGATTTTTTTTCGAGCGAGCGAGTAAAAGCCAGTACCTTTTCCCAACGCTGTTGTGGTACGGAGGGGTATTTTTGCCCATATTATCTTTACTACTATAAAAACATCTATCTACTTCTATTGTATTTTTACAATTTACCATCTTAACTTTGTAATATTAAAAACCAATCAAATCTAGATGGATAACCATATAAAATAAAATTGATATAGATATTTTCTATATAAAAAATGGTCACATATTTCATAAAAAATATTTTTCTATTTATTCTAGGAATAACGTAATATGTTTTTATCCTTCGTAAAGCACAGACATTTCAGCTATTTAAAGCTAAATTAAAAAAGGAAGAACGCAATCGAGTTCACTTGTGCACATCAATGATAAGATTTAGTTGGTGGTGCACTGATGTAATGCAAATTAATGATGAGGTTTAGCTAGTGGTGTAATGCAAATTACTGATGTAACGCTCCAGGCAAGCGTTGAGAGGTCTCAAATGCCACGCGGGATAACACTGCTCGAAAAAAACACTTATCATTTAAATGAGTATATTGGAATATGGAAGAGAGTACTCGATCCAGAGCAAATGATACCAGACAAACATCTAAAATATAAATTACACGCAGTGGCGGATCAGAATCTAAAGCTAGACAGGATGATTAGCTTTTCTTTTTTAGGCCTCCCTCGGTCTTCTTTTTCCTCTCCTCTCTCCCCTATTTTCCATGAGGGGGTTTAGTGTGTAGGGTGGGCTGAAGCCTTCATATTGGATCCGCTCCTGATTACACGGTTGTACACAACGTTTTGACTCAAATCCAAGGATGATCAGACATTGATGATAGCTTTTTTGTACCCTATAAGTGGTTAGTTAGAAGTGCATTCATGATAGCTTTTTTGTACCCTATAAGTGGTTAGTTAGAAGTGCCGCATCATTTCTACATCGTTTATACATATTAGTAAATGTTAAGTTTTGAAGATCCCCATTCCAACAGACAGTCACAGATCTCACATTTACGTTATTATCATGCCATTGTCAAGTTTCCTTTCATTTGATATTAATTAAGTCTCACATCAGATTTTATGATGACATGGCAAGAATTTAATTAAAAAAGAGAATAGAACCCTCCTTTCATCCTAGTGAAAGGCCTATGGCATTGTTTCCAAGTAAATAAAAGCCGAATGAAAGTCCATTGAGGCCAAAACGTTCCTTCATCTAGGTCCCATTCCTATTTTTCTCCCATGCAACAATTACTCTCATATAAGAATTTAATGGTTTATCAAGTCTATAAAACCGTGAAATAAAAGAGACCACTAAGAGATACTCTTTCATTTCACAGAATAAAACTAGAACATTGATGTGTCACACTTAAAAACTGTGAAATGAAAGTGACCACTGAATTTTGCAAAATAGAATTAACTAACAGTAGAGCTAACTGCTAGCTCTAAATTAATATCAGAGCTAACATTTTCGATAGGTTAGCTAAAAATGACTCCAATATTTTTCTCCTATATCTTTCTCTTACTATATATTTAATATATCTATCTTGAAATATGTATAGAGCTAGTTCATGCGTGAGAGCCGACCTCTTTATTTTTAATTTTCTCTTCTCTATATAAATTTATAGTTAGCTTGCATGTTGCCATTGTACTTAGCTCTAACAGGGAAATTAATAGCATGTATCAAAAGATGACTAGCAAAATTCAATGCCTTTTAAAAGGAGCTAATTTAGTTTATTATATTGCAAAACTGAACTTATATGTTGCAGCCCGTATAGCTGAAAGCATGAATATCAAACATAGAAGCATCGGCTTATATGAATGAAAAAAAAGGTTTATTATAGAACATTATTCGCCTAAAATAATTCCTAACAAAGTAAAAAGGATTTCTAGATTTGATAAAGGGTCAGTTCATCAGCCATAATACGAAGAACATAGCGACCAAGGCTCTTCTTTCACTCCAAAGGCAGTAGTAGTCAAGTAGCACGGATATTGAAATATACGGTGCGTTTAGATTCCAAAAATTTTTAGAATAAATGTGACGTCAGAGGTTTGATCAGATATTGGAAGCGGTTTTCGGACACAAATGAAAAAGCAAATTACATATTCCACCAAGAAACTGCGAGATGGATCTTTTGAGCCTAATTAATTCGTTATTAGCACATATTGGTTAATGTAACACTTATGACTAATCATGGTCTAATTAGGCTCAAAAGATTCGTCTCACGATTTCTCCCATAACTGAGCAATTAGTTTTTTTTCATCTAAGTTTAATGCTCTATGTACGTGTCCAAAGATTCGATGTGATGTTTTTAGAAAAACTTTTTAGAACTAAACATGCCTATAATATAAGAACTAATCGGTCCCCCTACTCTATTAAATGTGGCTGTCCTAAAGGATCTTTTTATTTTTAAATATTTTAAAAAATATATTTTTATTACTAAACCTACTAGGTAAATTTTTAACATTTAAACATTTTTAACCACACATCCTTCTTGGCATGGCATAAAGTCTAACACGTCAAGCTGGATAACGGGGTAGGCTTGTGGCGTCGCCTCCACTGACGTGGTAGGAAGCGTTGACATACCAACTCCTCAGACAGTGGTGTCTTGTCACGTCGGACGGGGTGGCATGAGCAAAAGATTTAGATTGTGAAAATATTTATCTTAGAGATTTTATAATAAAATTATTTATTAAAATATTTAAAAAAAATGTCCTATAAAGAGTAAGTGGTATCAGCTCTTTCTCAAAGTTTATCTGTACCAAAATTTGAAACGGCACATACATATAGAGCTAAGTAGCAAACAAATAATACTCCAAATCTGCAGTGCGTGAAGAGCACAAATCTAGAAAAAAAAAAGTATGGTTCATCACTTAGAATATAAGCCTAGGTAGATGAGAGATACAATAAAAAAGAAGGGTGTGGGCTCTCACGCGCTCTACCCATGTTCTAAAATAAATGTATTAAATACATGTGTGAGAGAAAGTAATACTAGAAAAATATTAAAGTAGCTAAACTATGGAATATATTAGCTCTAATATAACCTTATAGCTAATATTGACTCATATGTTATACTTGCTCTTATCTATGGGCATGCACAACGCAAATTAAGAACAAACTGCAAATAGAAAATCTAAAGGTAGTTTTATACGACAATAACGCTTATATCAAAGCACAAAATACAACTATTTGTATAGCACATGCTACCTTCAAATGCAAATAGTACTTCAGACAAGACATGCTGTGTAACCTGAATATAGCAATGCACCAAATGGCCATCCATTGTACAACTACTGCCTATTACTACTAATGTTACATTATCAGGCAAATGGCTTGATTTAGCTATGGAATTAAATTGTGCTCATACCTGAAAAGAAACAAATAATTTGCCTAGCTATACAAAACAAAAAAATGACTTAGGTTTAGGAAGTATTACATATCATAGAAATGAGAATTCATATTTTTGGGATATGTTCTCCCAAATCAGAGGATCAGAACTCCAGATTCATGCATCATGTGAGGAAGGCAAGCCTGAGATTATGTAAAAGGGGATAGAAAGGTTGGAATCAACAAAGATTGGGTGATTGGTTGGATTTTTCATAAAGAAGTCAGAATAACATTTGCAAACGAAAAATATTTTGTAAATAAAAATATTATATACGTATTTCTATCATCTAAAAGTCCAGACTGAAAATTGAACGTCGGGCAAAAAGACTAGAGAGCTGCAAGGCCCTTAGTTTTGGAAGGTTTCTTAATATTACTATTCAGTGTGACATGATGACAGATGTCCACCGCTCACAGGCCCGCATATCATCCACCACAACACTCATACTTTACGTTAAGAGGATCCCAAACCAAAAAGATCACTTCATATTCAGAAGAAAGAACATAATTTTACTGCAATGAAGTAACCTTAACCACCATTGCCTCAACAAGATCTGCGCAGCCAAAAGGGGAAGAACTTTAGTTGAAATATAATGAACAACCATGACAAGCTTCCTAATTCAAAAACTTGGTTGCTGCTTCAATCCAGTTCAAGGGTAAACAAGTCTCAACAGTGGTGCCTATACTACGGCTAATCGGCATGGAATAGACCGGATGTTCCATTTTACAGAACAGCTGAGTTCTCAACCCAATGCAAAACACTGTCCTCTAGTGTATCCCTCATTCATCAGTCATCACTATGCTTCTTCTTCTTCTTCTTTTTGTCTTTCTTACCGGACTCTTCAGTTTCCATGGCAACATCCTCAGCATCATGTGAATCAGTTTTCTTCTTTTACTTCTTCTCCTTCTTCTCACCTTCAGATGCGGCCACAGGTGGCTCCTCGCCCTCCTTGGACTTCTTTTTCTTTTTCTTGCCGCCATCAGCATCTGCCGACTCCTCGATCTCTTTGGACTTCTTTTTCTTCTTTTTCTTCTGACCCTCCTGTTCACCATCCTCCTGGATGGTCTCCTCTGCAGGTGCAGGCTCCGCCTCATGTTTCCTCTTCTTTGATGCACCTTCAGGCTTCTTTGGTGTTTCTTCAGTAGATTGTCCAAGAACCAGATCAGCCGCAGGATTGTATGTCTGACAAATTCAAGTGCAAAACACCAGAATGAGATGAGTTCTAAATTACATATACTAACACAAGTAAAATGAGCGCCTACCAGAAAACTATTAACAGATACTCGCCTATGTATATTGTAAGCAAAATATAAAAGACATATTGCAGTGAATGGGAAAATCATTAGGTACCTAGCAAAGCACTACAGTCTTCACAACTACTTTTCTTGATATAATTGTCAAGATTAACAGAAAACATGAAGCTTCCTCAAAATATTTTAAAGAGAAAATAACGTGATACTACCTACCTTGGCAGCAGTGATTAAAGCCCCAGCACCCTTCTTCCGGTCCTTCTCATACACTTCTATCTTGGGCTTTCCCTTAGCGGAACCTGCAGACCTGCCAAGTTCTTTACCCTCAAGAACCCGAAGCCGCGTCTCAAGCTGCTCAAATGGATCACATGTCAATCCAATGACTACCAGGTCAGAAAAAATATTGAGGACAAAGAAATGGTATTTCCACCAAGTAAAATACCTTTACTCGACTCTCAAGACCAATGGAGTTATCTCCACCATCACCAAGCGCATCGTAACGAATGGCAAGGGCAGTTTTTGCAGCAAGAGAACGGGAAATCTTCCCCTTGTGCTTTGGAGCTGCTTGGCCAATCAAGGATGCATGGTAGATGAGACCATATTTTGGTGTGGCATGCTTTGTCTTGAGAGCTCTGAACAAAGCCTGGAGAAAGATTGTGTTAATTTCCTTCTGAGGAAGGCAAATTCTAACAGCTTGCAAAAAATATTTTCTTGAAATAATGGCATTCATGGATATCAACACAACATAAAAATGCAGTATCATAAATTGTACTTATCGCTCAGACCTAGACTGGAATATAAGAAGACAAACAAAGTAAAATTACAAAAGCGCCTATTAAGTTTCTACTTCAAATGTTTGTCGAGAACTAATCTGAGCAAAAAAATCAAATCTTTCAAGGATCATAAATAGAAACTAACCTTCTCTGCACCAAGTATCTGAATTGTGCTACCAGGCTGCTTTGCCAGATTTACCAAACTGCCACCGTGTGCAATAAGTCGAGCACCAACCAATTCGCCCACAAGGGCAGTCAAATTTGGTGCGATAGTGTTCATCCTGCTTCTCAGATAATCAAACAGCTGAGCTCTGTACTCAGAAAGTGCCAACACTTGATCACACAGCTCCCTGATATTTAGCAAGTCAAGTTCACTAACTTCTGTTCCCATGGATATTACTGCCACCTCTTTTAACTGTGATTCGACATCATCATCTGAAAGTATCTGAAAAAAAAAGTATTTGCTTCTTATTGAAGAACCAGTGGTGTGCTTACTGCATAGTCACAGCCATTACATCCAGATACATCCAGAATTTACCTCAGAGAAATCAAGGTCAACTGCATTAGTACGATCGCCCATCATCTTCACAACTTTTGCGTACTGTATGTTATCAGCTACAATTTTGGTGAGCTCTGGGAAGTGCCACCCATACCATTCACGAACTCTCATGGCATAAGTGTTAAGCTCCTTGTCAAGATCATCCAATAACCCAATGGCCTGAATGATCATAGTATCAACCTGCATGTCCAGAAACAATAAGTAATTACCTTATCATGTCATGGAGGGGTTATGTACAAATAAAAATAGTAAGACCTCTTGAATATATAACCATCATGATGCTGAAAAATTACTCGCGATATGGAGCTAGATATAATGTTAACAGAAGCATGGAAATGAAAAATCTTAGTATGCATATTAAAATAAGATTATGATGTTGAATCATATGACTAAGGATCAGGAAGCACTGCAAAACATGAACGATAAAAAGGAACATTCGCATAAAAGGAGACTCACCTTTTCAGGGCTGAACTTCAGCTTATATCTAGACAAGCTGTGTGACAAGCCAAGGCTCATTGGACCAAGGTCTTGTGCACCCAACCCAGATATAAGTTCAGTAAGCTGGTTGCGTAACCCTCTCATGAGCTCCATCACAGCACTGTTATGAAGGCAGTCAATTTTCTGCAGAAGACGTCAAATTATAAGTGTGATCAGCAGTTCTACATAAATAAAGCCACCAAGGAGTCTAACTAACCAGCTTCTCCTTTATAGCATTTCCAAGTTTAGAGTCAGCCACAGCTAATGTTTCACCCTCACAGTGCTTCTGCAAGAACTTGCGCAAACCCTTGGTAAGTTTGCTGTCAATAATGAGGGTTGCAGCAGAAAGGGCATCAGATGTGTTCTCAAACTTGTTGAAAGCCTTCAGCTCGACAACCTAAATATAGTTAATGGGTTTGATCAGGAAAGAAAACCAACTGAAAAGAATAACAACAAATAGCATTAAGCAGACGATATGGGTAGCCTCATTGCAATTCCCAGCAAAGTAGCATGGCTTCCGTATGTGACATAAACTCAATGTGCAAACACAAATTTATTTCCCAAGACTTTATAGGCATCGAACAGACAGAACATGTACAGTATATAAGACCGAACTGACCATCGCCCTCTTTCTCTTCCCCAGACGAATAACACATTCAAAACAAAATTGCAGTTCAAACATCGTACAATTGGTTGGTGCTTTTTTTTTGGAAAATCACTTCGCATCTATCAAAATCATAAATCCACAACTAGCAAGGCAATCGGCTAAGCTAAAACATGTGTACTCACCAACCTACTGAAGTCATGTGCCCTCGCTTGTCTTGACTCAATCAATATGTGAGAAATCGTGTATTAACGGTATTAAAGAAAAGCACAAACCTTTCTCGCCGAGTCGGACGTCGTGAACTCCTTCCACAAATCCTACAAAACAATAGCAGAAAATGCTCGGCACGGTTAGCCCACTGCACACTCCACAGAAAACAAAAAAAATAACAACAAACTCAGAGCTGAAGCGGCGTTCGCCGTGAAGACTCACCTCGACCTTGTCGAGCTTGCCCTCGTCGAGCACCTTGAAGAGGGCGAACCCCGCGGGCGTCTCGAACAGCACCAGCATCTCTCACCTGGCCAACCCCAAATCAGAACCCAAGATCGAAGGCGAGCAGCCAGGGGACACACGGAAGATTAAAAACCAAAAAAAAAAAGGAAACGGCGCAAACCTTGGGTCGATTCGACTGCGGCGAGATGGGGGAGGGGGGGGGAGCACACGCCGCCGCCGCCGCCGCCGCGGCGAGGGTTTAGCGCGAGGAGCTGGGCTGCGGCGAGTCGCGCGGTTGGGGAGGGGGGAGAGGTGCCGGCGCCGCAAGGGTTTTAGGGCTGGGTGCGCTTTGGGGAAAATTTATAGTGGGCAGGAGGCGAGAAATGGTGGCCCATCTGACCGTTGGTTTGGCGAGGCGGAGATCGTGGGCCGTTGGATGGATCTCGGTCTCAGGTTGCAGCTGCTTGATGACTAGGATTACGACACGACGACACACGCGCCGGTATGTGTATCGGCTTGCAAAAATGGGGAGTGTGTGTGTGCAGAAATTGCTTTTTTTTATTTTTTGGTTTATGTTTATGTTTGTAGGTTAAAATTATTTGTATTTGCTATTAATCAGACCTTTCATCTTCTGATGATACCCTGGCCACGACGGCGAACTCCACGTTTTACTAGTGATGGAGTGAATGGAGGGAGCAGCAGTGTAGTCAAGGGAAAAAAACATTTTGGTAAAATGGCATATACAGACCTATTTATTATTCATGTCTATTATTATTTAAAATAGTATGATCGATTCAAATATTACTTGTATTAATATTTATATAACTATTTATTTTGTTAATGTTAACTAAGCATATTATTTTGTTTGAAAATATCATTATGAAATTAACCTCATCAACACAAATACGGAAAGATAACCATATCAACTCGTTCAAATTGTATCTCTCATCCACACATGTTACATGATCACTATAAAAAAAAGTTAAACTAATCCTTTTGATAAAAAATAGAACCAAGTCATCCCATAATAATGTATTGCCCGAAGTTTTCCTTCAAAAGCCAAACGATGTCAGCCTACGATGACCGCCTTGCATTACTCACACGGTGTAAATGAATGATATTAAATTGTCGCGTTTCACAAACTCCATATATGTATGGAGACTTACTTGATTTTTACATACCTTGGCTTTTTTTTTCCAGACTCTATATATGTCAATTCCACTAGTTGACCATGGGTTAATCGTTGGTTTTATTTTAAAAAAATCTTATTGCTCTTGGCATATTACTAAATGGCGTGTTTGGTTAGAGTAGCTGTCACAAGGATTTGGTACTCTATAGGGATAAGGCTAATAACTCCTTCGTCTGTGCAGAGAATATATGCACCCCCATTTTTTGGTTATGTTTATAAGTTTAAATTTAAAATTTCAACTCTAAATTTGAGTTGTTTTTTCACCAAAACTTATTTTTCCGTCTTGGCTTTTAGATTGCTAAGAATATGTATATAAAAGTTTATTCACAAATTATTTTTTATTTGTAAATATGTCATTTAACATTTTCTACGAAAAACATAGGTTTTGGGTGGAGGGACGAGGAATTCTCTCATTTTTAACACATGAGGTGGGATAAGAATTTAGAGGGAATTTAAGATCAGTGTCTATCTCAATCCATTAGTACTATTTCTCTCAACTTCTGCCAAACAATGGACTATGACAAGAAACCAAAATTCCTTCTAAATCTCACTATTAATTCCCCATCTAAACTCTTAGTTCACTTCCCCAAAGTTGCCAAATACGCCTTGAAAGTTAGAAGCATTTTACATATGAATTATTTCGTTTATGACAAAGATAGCAATGGGTAAACTACTGAATACGCTGTTCTAAATATCAGTTTTGTGAAGTTTTGCATCAAGTTTGAAAAGTAATCTTTTAATGAACATGCATTTTGAAATGTTTTTTCTTGATTTTGTCATAACAATGTATTCTCTTCCGTCGTCATTGTCACTTCACGCAAAAAAAATGTCGAAATTTGTTTCTTTTTTAAATTTTCATTTTCTTATTTGGAGCAAAATTTCAAAATAAATTAGTGTGTATTTTAGCCACTCTAATATATTTTGTAACTAAAACTCAATATTTAGTGAAAATGTTTGTCATTCTGTAATATATATGTAATATATAAAGTAGTAGCAGTATAATTAAATAACGAAATGGACATATAGAAGACCAATATAGAAACTCGAGGACGTGAAAGGGATTGGATACACTCAATGGCATAGCGCAGTGGACACATTAGCGATGAGAGTACGCCACATATTCATGTGTGACATGCAGCTTGTGTTCAAGGAGAACATCGTGGGGCACACCTTATTCAAGGCGCATCTATAGCCAGACGTGCATCCATTTAGATTTCTTTGACCACGTGATCTATGGTCTATTTGGGTAGGCACATGCACTGGTAGAAACTGTGGGTTTCTCTTTTACTTTTTCTATCCAACGAAAAATAGAGGACAACAAAGAGGCGGGTGACAATGCATTTTTGAGACCGCATGCGTGAGGATCAAACTCACAACAGGTGTTTACAAGTGTGCAACACTAACCTTACGCTTGTGTGTGTTTTGTACATATAACAAGTTATTTATTTCCTAATATATTGCTAGAGGGTATCTAGATGTACTAAAATCTTAGTGTATAACTTTAGTACCTTGAAATATATAATACCTATAAGGTATTAAGTTCTATACGTTACCTTGAGGTCTCTTTTTAAGTATGGTTTAAGAAGTTTATATTGCAACTTATATTATAGCTATAATATAATTACACCAAAACCATCATAACTACAGATATATTTGGAAGTTTCTGAAGGGACATATTAGATGCAAAAGAGGGGGGAAAAGGCTGTGTAACAAAGAACACATACGAAGATAACAGAAGACGAGAAATGAAATGAAACTTTACCCGACAAAAGTGAAAACAAAAATTACAATTAATCAGTCGATTTCTTCTCGATTTTCAATATACCTACAGTATTGACATGATAGCTCCACAAGACAGTCCGCTGCTTCTCCGATTTCTTCTCGGTCCTTTGATGTGATGTTTTTGAAAGAAAAAACTTTTAGGGAACTAAACATACCCTCTATAGTCGTAGCTATATGATACGTTTGTCGAAAATCCAACTATTTATTACTTTACATAAGACATGGGCACATGCTGCAAAGCCAATTAGGCCATGCCTACACCACTACCCTTATTTCCAATTGGTCATGCCTGCCCATTAACCTTATCTTTATGTTTCACTGTTTCCTGAAATCAAGAGCTCCAAATGGATAGGTGGCATAGTGTTGTCTCTAGGGCTAGGCAAGTATCACAGTGTGGGTCGACCATTGCTTACTTGACATGTTCCCCTTCGAACGAAGCCCAGCCACAAAGATGCTCATTTTTTGCTTTCCCGCGAAAAAAGGTAAATGGTATTATAAATGAAAAGTAATTTATAAATAAAATTTTTATATACGTGTTCTTAACAATATAAAAATAAATGCTAAAAAATAATTATGCTAAAAAAACTATCAATCATCTTTAAGATTTAAGGTTAAAGATTTAAATTTTAACTTCTAAGTAATAAGTAAAAGAAAAAAGATGAGTGTTAGATCTCTTAACGGTTACCGTCAAGTTGCTGTAAATATATTTGCGCTTGATAAGTTGGTGTGACAGGTTAGTGCAATTATATTTGCCAAGACGAAGATGTTTTGACCTTGCTACAGCTGCAGATACAATCTTGTTGAAAATGTTAATCAAAGAGTGGAGTCACCCATACAACCATGCACGATGCATGTACAGTGCTGCCTTGACGACCAAACAGATCACTTGAAAGTTTAGAATCAGAAGAAAGAACATCAGTTAGCAAGAACCTGAAAGACCTCAACAGCAATTGCAAGAACGGGAAGTTGGCCAGCCAAAAGGATCAGAAATTTTAGTTCACATAGAATGAGCAAGCATTATGTGCTCTCCAGATCCAAAAATCAATCACTAGGCACTTGCATCCAAAATTCACATAGATCTATGAGTAAACAAGTCTCAACATGATACCTATACTACAGCTAACCGGCATGGAAAACCCGGAATGTTCCATTTTACAGAGCAGCGAATGTTCAATGCAATGCCACTCAAAGATGGCATGCTCATCTCTGGTGTACCACTCATTCATCGCTATGCTTTTTCTTCTTTTTCTTTTTGTCTTTCTTACCAGACTCTTCGATTTCCATGGTAGCATCCTCAGCATCTTGAGAATCAGATTTCTTCTTTTTCTTCTTCTTCTTCTCACCTTCTGCAGTAGCCACAGGTAGCTCCTCGCTCTCCTTGGACTTCTTTTTCTTTTTCTTGCCGCCATCAGCATCAGCCACAGGAGACTCCTCGCTCTCCTTGGACTTCTTTTTCTTCTTTTTCTGACCCTCTTGGTCACCATCCTCCTGAATGGTTTCCTCTGCAGGTGCAGTCTCCGCCTCATGTTTCCTCTTCTTTGAAGCACCTTCGGGCTTCTTTGGTGTTTCTTCAGTGGATTGTCCAAGTACCAGATCAGCCGCAGGATTGTATGTCTGTGATAAATTCAAGAGCAAAACACAAGGTTGAGATGAATTCTGAATTGCATACACAAGTAAAGAACGCCTAACAGATGCTTGCCCAAGTAAATATATTGTAAGTAAGATATACAAGATGTCTTTACAGTGACTGCAATAAACATTAGCAACACGGCAAAGCACATAGTCAAGAATAACAGAAAATATGAACAAACCTCAAAACAATTTCAAGAAAAGAAAATGTGATACTACCTACCTTGGCAGCAGTGATTAAAGCCCCAGCACCCTTCTTCCGGTCCTTTTCATACACTTCTATCTTGGGCTTTCCCTTAGCGGAACCTGCAGACCTGCCAAGTTCTTTACCCTCAAGAACCCGAAGCCGCGTCTCAAGCTGCCCAAATGGATCACATGTCAATCCAATGACTAACAGGTCAGAAAAAATATTGAGGACAAAGAAATGGTATTTCCACCAAGTAAAATACCTTTACTCGACTCTCAAGACCAATGGAGTTATCTCCACCATCACCAAGCGCATCGTAACGAATGGCAAGGGCAGTTTTTGCAGCAAGAGAACGGGAAATCTTCCCCTTGTGCTTTGGAGCTGCTTGGCCAATCAAGGATGCATGGTAGATGAGACCATATTTTGGTGTGGCATGCTTTGTCTTGAGAGCTCTGAACAAAGCCTGGAGAGAAAAGCTGTTAAGTTTCTGTTGCGAGTAAGGCAAATTGTAACAGATCACGGAAACAAATAACTTGTAATCCTCATATTAATCGATTTCAGCACAACACAAAAATACTGAGTTGTGCAAATGCGAATTATATACTTACCTCCCAGACATAAGACCAAAATATAAGCTCAAACAAAATAAAAATACAAACACCACCTATCAGGCATCTCTTCCCCATGTTTCTGGAGGACAAACCCTTTTAGCATTGAACAGTCTGAGTGTAAATTACAATTTTCAAGGATCACAAATAGAAACTAACCTTCTCTGCACCAAGTATCTGAATTGTGCTACCAGGCTGCTTTGCCAGATTTACCAAACTGCCACCGTGTGCAATAAGTCGAGCACCAACCAATTCGCCCACAAGGGCAGTCAAATTTGGTGCGATAGTGTTCATCCTGCTTCTCAGATAATCAAACAGCTGAGCTCTGTACTCGGAAAGTGCCAACACTTGATCACACAGCTCCCTGATATTTAGCAAGTCAAGTTCACTAACTTCTGTTCCCATGGATATTACTGCCGCCTCTTTTAACTGTGATTCAACATCATCATCTGAAAGTATCTGGAAAAAAAAGCATTTGCTTCTTATTGAAGAACCAGTTGTGTGCTTACTCCATAGTCACAGCCATTACATCCAGAATTTACCTCAGAGAAATCAAGGTCAACTGCATTAGTCCGATCGCCCATCATCTTCACAACTTTTGCATACTGTATGTTATCAGCTACAATTTTCGTGAGCTCTGGGAAGTGCCACCCATACCATTCACGAACCCTCATGGCATAAGTGTTAAGCTCCTTGTCAAGATCATCCAATAATCCAATGGCTTGAATGATCATAGTATCAACCTGTATAACCAGAACAAAAATAGTGTTTACCTCAGTTATCATGTCAAGGAGGGGCTATGTACAAACCGAAATAGTAAGGCCTATTGAATATATAAGCATCACCATGCTGAACAAACTAATTTCAAATGGGAATTTGACCTAAAGCTAACAGAAGCATGCAAAGTTACAAAATATAATGATGTTGAACCATATGACTCAACCAGGGAGAATGAGGAAGAAGGGAATAACATGATCAATAAAAAGGAACAGGAGCATAAATAAAGGACTAACCTTTTCAGGGCTGAACTTCAGCTTATATCTAGACAAGCTGTGGGATAAACCAAGGCTCATTGGACCAAGGTCTTGTGCACCCAGCCCAGATATAAGCTCTGTGAGCTGGTTTCTTAACCCTCTCATGAGCTCCATGACAGCACTGTTATGAAGGCAGTCAATTTTCTGCAAATGAACTTCAAATTATAAGTACTACAGGTGGTTCTACATAAACAACGCAACCAAGGAGGCTAACTAACCAGCTTCTCTTTTATAGCATTCCCAAGTTTAGAGTCAGCCACAGCTAATGTTTCACCCTCACAGTGCTTCTGCAAGAACTTGCGCAAACCCTTGGTAGGCTTGCTGTCAATAATGAGGGTTGCAGCAGAAAGGGCATCAGATGTGTTCTCAAACTTGTTGAAAGCCTTCAGCTCGACCACCTAAATAGTTAATTTGTTTGGTCAGGAGACAAAATACTGTGTAAAGAACAAAAATTATATTAGCATTAACAGGAAGATATGAAGAAGCTCATTGTAATTCTCAGTAAAGTAACATGGGTTCTGCATATGACATTGTTCTCATATAGATTGAGTTCCCATAAACTCAATGCGCATAAAGAAGCAATGTTCAGCAGAATTTATTTCTCAAGTCTCTGTATTGGCATAGGACAGAGTAGGTACAGTATAGAAGACTGAACTAACCATTACCATCTATCTATATCTCTCACCATACGCAAACACATCCAAAACAATACTGCAGTTCGGAAAACTGTAGAATTAGTCAGCTTTTTTTGGGGTTTCTGCATAACACATTCAAAACAATACAGGTAGTTCCGAACACCGTAGAATTAGCCTCTCTTTTTTTTTTTTGCTTCTGGAAAATCACATATCCCCACTGGCAAGGCCATGTCTAAGTTAAACTTGTGGAACCTAGTGAAGCCAAGGGCCCTCGCTTATTTAATAAAAAAAGAGAAACATTTTTTTGCCATGTAGAAGAAGAAAAACAAAACCTTTCTCGCCGAGTCGGATGTCGTGAACTCCTTCCATAGATCCTACAAAGCATGACCAAACAACGTGCATCGCAATCGATTAGTCCACTGAACACTCCACCGAGAGCCAATCCAAGAGCTGAAGCTTCGGCCGCCGCGAAGACTCACCTCAACCTTGTCGAGCTTGCCCTCGTCGAGCACCTTGAAGAGGGCGAACCCCGCGGGCGTCTCGAACAGCACCAGCATCTCTCACCTGTGGCCCAGAACCGCAGGCGCAAACCCCCAAATCAGCTTCGGTTCATACACCGAGCAGCCGGCCAGGGGACACACGAAAAAGAGGGAAAAATTGCGCAAACCTCTTTGGTCGGCGTACGCCTGCGGCGGCACGGGAGGGGGAGGGGGCAGGGTGTGGGGAGCTGGAGACGCCGCCGCCGCCGCCGCCGCGGTGAGGTTTAGCGCGCGGCGAGACCGGGGGGGGGGGGGGGTTGGGGGAGGGAAGGCGGGGCGGGGAGAGGGGTTTAGGGCTTGGGCCTGTGGGGTTTTTATACGGGTAGCGAGTGAGATATGGTGGCCCATCTCACCGTTAGTTCGACCGGGTGGAGATTTTGAGCCGTTGGATGGATTTTTAGGTCGTGGGGGAGGGTGCCTGCTGGGTTAGTAGTAGGCTAGGCTGCCTAGCTCCTGGCCCGCGCCAGCGAACCCGCGAGGGATGCGGCGGCCGGCAGGGGCGCACGGCGGCGCGAGCTGTATCCTTCGTCGGTGGCGATGGGCCGACCGACGGCGGAGGAGAGGGCGAGCGCACCCGCTCTCTTTGGACAACTTTGTTCTAACATTCTCGTACAATCGTTGTTTTGTTGTTCGGTGGATAATCGAAACTGTTTATTAACTATTACAAGATGATTAATAGATGGAAATTTTATAGGTATATTCCTAATAATCTAAACGTATTGGTTGAAAATTTAAAATATGATAAAAAACACAAAATGTAAACTATAAATATAAGTTTCAGAATTTAAAATTTAGCTTATAAACGTAAGTAAGAAGATAGGAATATAGTTTGCAAATCTTCGGCTAAAACATGGATAATGAGCTTTGGTGAATTAGTCCCCATCAAATTGCAACTTAGGAAAAACATGTGAATGGAAAAGACGTAGGAATTAAACCAGAAGTTATCTAATCTCATAGAACTAAAAACACAAAAACATAGATAGAAGTCCATGGATTACACTGCATGGAAAAATAAGCCAAAAGCACTGGGCTGATGTGGTTTGGAGCTAAAAGTAACCTTACCATTTCTTATCAATTCCGAATTTTGGCAAGTTTTTGTATGGCCGAATTTGATGAGGTGAAGTTGTGTTTGGATTGAATCCAAAATAGCCAAAGTTACTATTGAAGTGGCATATTCTTTCTAGGCTTGCCAAATTAGTTTCAATCAGAAGGACAACAAACACTATTAAGGTCTTTTTTGTTTCAGCTTAAGATTATTGTAGTGTAATTTATAGAAATAAACTAAAAGAAATGCTCGGACTATTGTAATAGCTTATTATAATCTAAAGCCCAATTTTTTGTAATCTGATAATCTCCTATACGGATGCTTTATCCAGGTTATTAGATGGCTAAATGCCCAATACCCTCAGGAGCTTTAAGATAATTACCTATATTGTCATCCATTATCTAATTCAGTTTACAGTAATCTAGTTTAATAATCTAGCTTACAATAATTCTAGGTGGAAACAGACAGAGCTTAAAATTACCAAATATTGCTAAGACCAATTTAGACCACAAATCAAAACGTTGTCGGTGCAGGGTGTAGAGGGTGTAGAGAGGACATCGGCGACCGCAAGTTGTGCAACGGTGGCGAAGCGACAGGCTTTGCTGGCGTGGGCATTGGATAGCTGCGCCTTTGCCGGCGCGGAGAAAAGAAGAGCAACGTGGATGGATGACAGTCGCATATGGGGATGAGCTTCTTGGGCGACCATGTGCGATGCCTCATGCGTGGATAGGCCCAGGAAGGTAGCGACCATGGGCTGATACACTGGTGGGCCGGCGTGCGGATAAGGAAGGAGGTTGTGGTGGGTTGGACCATAAGGAAAGAAAGAAGAGAGGAGGAGGAGGAGGAGGAGGAGGAGGAGGAGGAGGAGGAGGAGGAGGAGGAGGAGGACCGGTTTTAAAAAAATGATTGTGTGATTTTTTAAAGATGTTTTGGAGAAGAATATTTGATTGGATTTGAGTTCAAATTTAAACTCAATTTTGATACTTAAGCTGTGTGGAAATTGGAGAAATATGTGATGACTGGAGATTATAAGGATATTTGAATTCCAAAATTCAACTCCCAGGACTTGAAGGATTTTTAGAAGTGGAGGTGACAAACATTCAAATTACAAATTTGGGACATGATTTTAGATAGAATTTGGAGTTAGGGTGGGAAGGATCAAATCGAGATCTTGGTACTTAGTTCATTAAACTCACACAAAGAAACAATATTTTCACAAATAGGGTTTTTATTCAAATAGTTTTTAACGGTCCAAAATTGGCATGTTATATATGCTTGCATCGTCGGATTGAGAGAGCAGGTATTTGGAACCATCGTCTTTGACATCTTGCAAATAAAAAGTATGAATAAGGTCTTTGGAAATCGCTACACTTGAGTGCTTGTTATCCGTCTACCATGGAGTGTTTTCCTTATTCAATCGTATTGCACCGTCGTCAACGCATACTACCGTGTAACATCAACAAAGTCATTACTGAGAAAGTTCTAATTTAGAACCCGAACCCGATTTAGAACCATCGATTCGTTCCAATCTTGTTTTGTATTTTAGATCTATTAGTATGCAATGTTTTCATATAATATCTTTCATACGAGAGAGTTTTGTTACTTTATATATTCAATATTGATATTTATTTATAAAATAAATTAAATCTACGTATATTTGTATTTTCAATCGAATCACGAGGTTTTTTCTTCCTCTTTCACGGTGTACAATCTACACCATGTCTTGGTGATGCACCATGCTTCGCAGTGCCAATTTTAATCGACCATTGTAGGTTGCTCCCTGTTGCATGATCTTTTTTCCTCTGTTCCTTATGCAGGTTTCTTCCTCATCTGCAAAATTGGAATTCAGACTCTCAGAAGCAGCATCAATACGTGTTGATCTCCCCAACAAAAATAAAACAAAAAATCTATGTGGCCAACAAATCTACGTACGTGTTGGCCTCTCTCTGGAATAGAACAAAAGAGGGAAACTAGAGAAGAAAAATCTCAATTTGTTTTTGGCCTCTTCGAAATAGAACAAAAACTATCTAATTTTTGGGTCTCCCTTCGAAAAAGAACAAAAGAGGGAAATTAGTGAAGAAATTTTATAGGTACCCATGCATTTGAACTCTGGACATATAATGCATACATGCTTAATTGTGTTCTGCGGTTCGTACGTGGTCCTATAATCAAGATTCTTTGCTAAGAGATGAGATTTTGATTCAGAGCTTGATTTTCAAATAACAGCGGAGATTTCTTACTTGCCGAGCTATTGCTGCTGATTACCAATGTAGGTTTTGGCGTAATATTAACCGCCACAACACTTGGTCCCACTTGTCATTCTTTGAGGCTATATGGAGAGTACTAACATGGTAATAGCTAGCAATGTTTTGACTTTAACCACTAATTTAAATATAAATTTAAATTTAAATGTTTGCTTATAAGCACGACTGGAACCGAAAAGATGGGGGTGTCATTAACTACCTTTGGATTGAATTAATGATGCCGCCTATAAACGAACTCCTCCGTGCATTATTTTTTAATTATTTAAATTTTTAATAAATAATTTTATTATTACACCTCAAATGAAAATATTTTTAATATAAAAACCTTTTATTCATGCCACCAACAACGAAATAGCAATACAACTCTATCATAACAAGCCTTACACGTCAATCATTATATATGGTGACAGTATTGTTTTACCATGCCAATGTTGATGGCGTAGCGAAAAAGTTCATACAATAAAAATACTTTTTAAAGGTGAGTAATAAAATTATTTATTAAAAATGTTCAAAAAATTAAAAAAAATCACCGTGCCTCCTAGTACCGTGACACCATCTCGCTCGGTACATCGACGGCGTTCTCTCGTCTGACAGCTCAACGCGATCACCACCACCCGAAGCCATTAGAGCAAGTTCAATAATATAGCCAAATAATAGTTAATAAATACGATAATTATTTATAAAACATATACTACCATATTCTACCTGTCATATGGCAGTGAATGCGTGCGTCGTGGACTGGCAACGCACAGTGCGGTGGTGGCATGCGAAGGAGACGGAGTCGATGTGTGTGAGTTGCACACGCGTGCGGTTTGTGGATGATAAACGGAACTTGGACTCTCAAATATAGGCACAAATAAGGAGATACAGCAAATTGCTAAATGTAGAAAATCATATGGTAAACCATTGAAGAGTGTTTTTTTAAATTTACTTAAAAAAAGATGGAGAGTATGGATAGAAAACTCTTATGAGATGCTTTACACCGTAAACCTATATCATTCCTCGTATATGAAACGCGAACCCGTTGATTAATATTTCTTACAGTTTGTTGATTAATAATATTTCATAATAAAGTTTTAAAGTCAGAGATAGACTTTGAAAACACAATACTTTATTTGCGTCAAGTGGAGTTCAGAAAATCTGTGTTTCTACTTTCTGCGAGACCGGAAACCATCGCTTACCTCACCCCGGACGTCATCCACGGCCGCCTCCGATCACCAACTGCCGCGACAGCTGCGCCGCCGTCGCCGTCGCCGTCGAACCATGGAGAAGCCACCCGCTTCTCCCCTCCCATCACCTGTCATCCCCGATCCTGAGATCCTCCCTCCCCTCCTCGGCAACTCTCGCCGGAATACGCCTCGACAGCGACTGACCACTCATCGCCATCTCATCTCCCGCCGCTGCTGCTGCCACCAACCAGCCTCGCCGCCGGCCGACACTGACTCGCCGGCCCCACTCCCCGGCCGCCGTCTTCGTCGTCGTCGGCTCCAACCAACAAAGGTCTCCCAAGTTGCGGTCGCTAAGCTCGTGACCTGACACCTGTCCGGTGGGAGGCCAGACGGGGACGAATCGGGCATAGCGAGTATCTTCTTGCTCGCTGGTCTCTCCTGTCCCTTTCGCCATTGCCAATTCGTTTACTTCTCTTTCCCCTCCCCATCTTATCGCGCAAGCAACGAGGCGTCATCTCCTTTTCCACTTCTTAATCATCTTCTTCTTGTACGCTCCACTCACCCACCGAGCTTGACGCTGCTCTCTCTCCGCGGCGCGGCGGCGGCGGAGTCGGAGTCGTCGGGAGGATGGATCGAGGTGACAGGGAGGTAGCTGAAGAGAGGGTGGATCAAGAACCGGAGGTGGAGGTCGAGGAGAAGGAGGAGGAGGGGTCCAAGGCGGGAGAGGCCGACACGGGCACGGGCACGGCGGCGTGCGACTACTGCGGCGGCGCGGTGGCGGCGGTGTACTGCCGGGCCGACACGGCCAGGCTCTGCCTGCCGTGCGACCGCCACGTGCACGGCGCCAACGCGGTGTGCTCCCGCCACGCGCGGGCCCCGCTCTGCGCCGCCTGCCGCGCCGCCGGGGCCGTCTTCCGCCGCGCCGCCGCGGGCGACTTCCTCTGCTCCAACTGCGACTTCGCCAGGCACCGCGGCACGGCGCCGCTCCACGACCGCTGCACGGTGCAGCCGTACACCGGGTGCCCCTCCGCGCTCGACCTCGCCGCGCTCCTCGGGGTCGCCTGCTCCGACAAGGCGGCGGCGGCGGCGGCGGAGGGGGGAGACGGCGGGTGGTGGGCCATCTGGGAGGAGCCCCAGGTGCTCAGCCTCGAGGACCTCATCGTCCCGACCACTTCCTGCCATGGATTCGAGCCTCTCCTCACGCCATCCTCCCCCAAGGTTTTAATTTCACTCTTCTACTGTTCACCGTCCGAAAAATTCACCCAAATTTCTTGATCACCTTATATTGACCCCCATTTATCCGGCTTAATTCTGGCTCATTTTCTACTCCAAAAGAATCAAAGCTCGTCGGATCTGAAGGTGAGTGAGGAGATCATAAGACAGCTAACGGAGCTCGCCGATTCGGACGGTGGCGCGCTCGTAGAGGCTCATCGTGAGGCGGCAGAGCCGGCTGGTGATCAGCAGTTGCCTTCATGGGCAACATCACAGCAACAGCACATCGCTGGACATGGCAATTTTGGTACTGAGAACACCAATGATGTTACAACCATGCCGACACCTGGCTATGAGGTTTGGCCCCCTCAAAACTTCAAGTCTTCATTCAGTGCACCTGACTGAAATTTTGTCTACTGTTTTCCAACCTGTGGATGTGCTTATTAGCTATTTGCAATTGTTCACCAACCAACAAGAATCTATGCTGATTGTGTACCACATGTGATGAAGTTGCTCCTTAGCATGATTTGCAATGGCCATTAGTCTGTAGCTATGTTGATGGGGCATATATGTTCTATAGTGCCAAATGTCGGCAACTCAAGATACGTCCCCTTAGTCATCAGAACCCCTCAATTATTTCCTGTTTATCTTTTGAGAGAATAAGCCCCAATTTTGACATTGACAAGAAGAATGATCTCATTCTGTCGTTTTCTCCTATATTGTGATATTCATGTAAGATAACTTCTACACTTACTGATACATGGATAATCTTTTAAACCGGGACAAGGATAGTACTAGTATTATTTAGTAACACACTAACACAGTCCTGTCCAGATTGTGGGAACTTTAATCTAAATCGAAATTATCCATGGAAATGCAGAGTAGGACAATAGGTCTACTTCAGCAGACAAACAGCTAAGAGCTATAATCATCCAAATCTGCACTATTTTTCATCGTAAATTCTTTTGTGCATAGTATTACTTGGAGATCTAATAGCGCCAGTTTATCTGTCTGTCAGAATGCTGGATGGGACAACAGTGATTACCATGTGCTAAATGATTCATGCAAGATCGAGTTCACATATGAGCAAGCTCCAGTCAGCTCAGCTGAAGCATGCCTTTCATCATTCGTTCAGATATCTCAACTTTGTCCCAGCATGAGCAATGGTGGCAACATGGAGGACACTCGCCAGACAAATCCTGAAAATGGCACACCAATGCAAGTCCACCCCAAGAGGCCTGAAATAGTTCCTTGCCCCGACAGGAACTCCGTCATTTCACGCTATAAAGAAAAGAGGAAGACAAGAAGGTGAAACAAGCTTGTGGCGTCACATGACATTTTTTTTCTCTTGAAACTTCCTTGGACAGTTACAAAGGATTTTCTTTTTGGGATTTGTCTGTGTTCCGAGTTCCTATCTAACTGTCTCACAATGGATTCTTGCAGATTCGACAGGCAGGTCCGGTATGAGTCTCGAAAAGCTCGAGCTGATAGCAGGCTGAGGATTAAGGGCCGTTTTGCGAAAACGAATCAGATTTGAGCCTTAATATATTTTGCATCTTGTACATGAGAATACTAAATAGGACCAAACCATAAAGTACAAGAAAATCTCAGTATTTTGTATGTACCCAGCAACCCACCCAGTGGCCACACTATACCGAGGAGAATCTGTTTTTTATGTACCCAGCAACCCACCCAGTGGCCACACTATACCGAGGAGAATCTGTTTCATCGAACTCAGTATTATGAAGTCAATGATACTTCTTACATGCAAAGGGTATTGACATTATGGTTGTTTGCCCACAGCTTTACTGCACTCTATCTCAGTGTTACTGCAAGGAGATTTGCTCTAGTCCAACAAAAAGTACCTACCAAATCGTTTTTCACTGTTGGATTTAGCTGAATAGGATGTGCACTGTTAGATCAATAATCATAAGTGATTTGGTACCTCGAGAGGTACCTCGAGATACTTTTTGTTGGACCGAAACAAATCTATATTGCAAAAGCTTATGATGACCAGTTTAATTGTGTCACATTTGAGTTGCAGATTTGTTGACATGGAAAAGGACCGTTGTCTATGATGAACTTACGTGGAATTGCATGTCAATGGCTGGATTGCATTTGGAGTGTTTACAAATCTGGAAACCGATGAAATTGCAGATACGATATTAATCTCCTATAAAGGAGTCATCTTTGATTTATGTCTGATTTGAGAGAGCAAAACTAACACCCTCCTTTCAAATTGGACGACACATTGTATGGTACAACTGAACGGCTAATGGCGTCTGAAACATCAAGAACTCGAAGCCTCATTCACCTTTCTACAACACTCGAATCACTCATGGACGATGTGTAATTTACAAGCACCTTGCTGGGTTGCCAAGAAAATGGCGATGGCAACCAAGAAGGCGAGGAGGCCTAGAAGATGGTCTGCTCACCGAGCTCCTGCCCGGCCATGCCCTCCCTGATCACCCGCTCGAAGAACTGCTCGAGCGTGTCGTTGCCGTAGCTCGGCGTCTTCTCGTCGCTGTACTCGCCGGTCTCCGGGTCCAGCACCAGCATGCTCTCCGACGCGTAATACCTCCCGATCTTGCCGAACTCCGCCGCGTCCTCCAACCCCGGGAACACCTTGGCGAGCCCGTCGAGCACCCAGATGGCGGCGTCCATGATCTGGATCGGCACCTTGATGAACTTGGGCTCGCGCCCCAGCAGCCGGAACAGCATCTCCCCCTGCTCCAGCGGCGTCAGCGCCTTCCCCGGCCCGCCGATGGGGAGGATCTTGTTGGCCTTGTCCTCGTCGAAGATGCAGTCGGCGATGTAGGCGGCGAGGTCCTCCTCGCTGATGGGCTTGCAGGCGCAGAGCTTCCCGTCGCCGAACATGACGTAGGGCTGGCCGTTCTTGACGGTGTCGACCTGGCCGCCGAGGGACTTGAAGAAGGCGGTGGGGCGAACGATGCTGTAGGTGAAGGACGGGTCGCGGGACGCCTCGGCGGCGAGCTCGTCCTCGAACCTGAGCTTGGCGCGCTGGAACTCGAGGAGCGGCTTCTGGACGCAGACGGCGGAGAGGAGCACGAAGTGGGCGGCGCCGAGGCCCCGCGCGGCCTGGAGGGTGTGGAGCGTGGCGCGGTAGTCCACGCGCCACGAGTCCTGGACGCCGCCGCCGCGGCTGGCGAGGCAGCACACCGCGGCGTGGATGGGCCCGTGCGTGGACAGGTCGGCGAGGAGCGCGTCCGCGTCGGTGACGTCGGAGAAGACCACGCGCGCTGGGGCGAGGTCGGCGACGACCTCCTCCGGGCCGTTCCGGCCGCGCAGGCCGCTCCGGGAGCGCGCTACCGCGACCACGGGGTGGCCGCGGCGGAGGAGCTCGCGGACGACGAACCGGCCGATGTAGCCCGTGGCGCCCGTGACGAGCACGGTGGTCTCCGACGGGGCCATTGAGCGGAAGGACCGCGCCGATGCCGCTGCAGCTGCCGGTGCGGCAGGCGGCGGCGAGGGCGGGACAGAGGATGCGACGACAACGCCGCCCCGAAGGCCACCCTTTGGGGCGGCAGCGCGGAAGGAGACGAGGCGGTGCACCGGTCGAGCAGAGGCGGAGCTAGTGGAGGAGGAGGAGGAAGAGGCGGCGGCGGCGGCGAGGTGGGAGGAGAGGAGGAGGCCGGCCATGGCGGGGCGGGCAGGAGGCGTTCGACGGAATGCGGGAGACGGAGGGCGACGTGGAGGCCGGCAGGATCAGGAGGAGGGGAGCCGGCCGGCGAGCGTTTGTGGTGGTGGCGTCGCGACCAAATCCGGGAGCGTGATTGCGCTGACGTCACTTGATCTTTTGGACAAAACGATCAAACCAAACCAAAAATTAAATAAAAAAGCCCAATAAAACTCAGCACTGGGCTTTAAAACTTCCCAGCCCAATGGGCCTCCATGAGAAGAATGCCACAACAACATTGGGCCCATCAGGAGCCCATCTTAACGACGCTTTATTAAAGATCAAGTGACTCGATGCCCCACCGAACAAAACCCTAGCCTCTCCTCCTCCTCCTCCTCCGCCGCCGGCATTGGCGAACGATGCTTCTCCAATCTTTCTTTCCGTCGTGTTCTTTGTTTCTCTATTTAGGTCGTCCTGGAACCGCTGATCTTTCGCTGGCGGCTGTTCTCGCGGTGTTTCTCCCTCTGATTTTCGTGTCATCTTTGAGGTGTGGCTGATGATTACCACCCTGTGTCTTGTGTGACGAGTGACGTTCTGTTGTTGCAAGGGAAGTTCTTTGATTTGGGCTTTGCTGATCGTTCATCGTGATTTCGATCGGACTTTTGAGATCTTGATGAGTGGTGGTGGTGTTGGTTTTGGCCGGTGATGACAAGCTTATGGTATGAGCGTCAGTAACTAATGTGCGCATCGGGTAGAGAGATAACCCGAGTTACTGACGGCCAAGATTCATGTGCCAAAATGCTAATCTGAGGCTAAACCATCATCTCCTTGATTAGGCCTGGGCATAAAAAATCGAGACCCTTAACTAGGCCTGGACATAAAAAGACCCAGACCGAAAGACCGAACTGAGAAGACCCAGACCGAGAGACTAAGACCGAGAAATTCGGTCCCGGTCTCGGGTGAAGGAGGTGAAAAACCGATAAATTCGGTCCGGTCTTCGGATATAGGGCTCGGTACCCGAAAAGACCGAATTTATCTTGTTTTAGTTTATTGTCTCCTTGTCCTTGGTTAAACTATGGTTGAATTGTGATTGGACTTTGGTATTTGTGACTTGAGATTCTGTCTGTACTTCTGTGAATTAGTTAACTATGAATTGTGTTGTCTAATGAATTGTGTTGTGAAATATGAAATTGTGCGATGAAATTTTCTGTGATTTTTGAACTTTATTAAAATTTAGGGCACTTCGGTCAGAACCTAAGACCGAACAAGACCGAATTTCTCGGTCTTTCATTTTTTTCAAAACCGATCTTCGCTAGAGACCAAAGACCAAGACCGAATTTCTCGGTCTTTCATTTTTTTCAAAACCGATCTTCGCTAGAGACCAAAGACCAAGACCGAACCGAAACCGAACGCCACGCCTACCCTTGACAAACAACTAATTGACCCCGTCTCAATGTTCATATCTATCGAGCGTAAGGACTCTCGAGCTGTAGTAGTTTGCTACCTTTGCTAATTGGGAGCAGACAACAATGAGCTGTAGGATCATATCGTGTCGCAGCTAGCACGCTTCCTAAGATTTAAATTTTACTCCCGGTTTAATTTTACTTAGAATTATTATAAAGACAGATACTGGACACTTAATTATTACTATAAGCTAAAATAAGATGATTCTAGGGGCGCTGCCGTGCTGAGTCCTTGGCCACTTAATAATTTAGAAAAACATTTTTATACGAGCTTACCAGTTTACAATAATTTAGACTACGGATTATAATAAGCTAACACAATAATGTAATTATTTATTTTAGATTATTTTTATAATATATATTACAATAATCCGAAGCTGAAACAAAACAAAAATTTTTGTTTTTAAATCGCTAGGCATGTTTATATAAAACCTTTATAAATAAAATGATGGGAGTTGTAATAGTTACAAATTACTAGGAGCAGACTCCACATTGATGTTAGTTGCACATCAACTTAAGAACAAGTATAGCCAATTACTAACGATTAATTTATAGTCAATCTAATAGCCAATTTATAGAATAGTTACTTATAAATATCACTGCATGGTCTTACATGTGATATACATATTTTCTCTTGCAGCCCGTGTGCAATTGGCTACAAATTTGTAGCACACCTCTCTTCTCTCTCATTTCTTATCTCTTTAAAATATGTTTATAGCTGTCTTATAGCTTGCTATTGTGCCAGCTCCAAGTACAAAACTCAGCACGGTATAAAAAAATTGTTCTTCGTCCAAAAATATTTACTTGTGTTTGAAAATAAAATATTTACTTATGTTTGAAAATAATCGTCGTAAAAGATAAACCAAGCCGTCACGCCCTCCATGATCAGGTCGTGGGTGAGTTGTTCACGCATTGCTGATTGCTGGTTGATTACTGGTGGCGTAGATTGGCATCTCAAGCTCTGCATGGTGCCCGAATCCTGAATCATGATCTGTCTTTGCTGGAACTGGAAGGCCATAGGTTGCCACCGTGAAACGGCCTCTTTCGCTGTCGCCTGGAACATCTCAGCCGTCACCACCATCACCGGACCCCAACAGTTAGTTTCATTGTCCGTGAATCATACGTAGGTAGTTCTGATCCTAAAGATTAGCAGCTTATCCGGAATGGAGGATCTAGCGCCCATCATTATCCACCGAAAGCATGAATTATACTTTCTTTCTCTTCTTTCTTCTGCATTACCAGTTTTTGTTTGCATTGTTCTTCTCTCTGGTTTGTCTCACTTATAGTTTCTTTTTCATGGGCCAGCGTTTGGTAGAGCATTATCTTATTCTTTCTTCTACATTACCAGTTCTTTTGCATTAATTTCACTCTTCTATGTCCTACTTAAAGTTAGTTTCTTTTTCATGGGCCAGCAGCATTCTTAACGGAAACTGAATTTTTTTACACTTATATTTTCAGTACAGGAAACTATACTAGATAATAATAGCAGGTACAAGCCAACTATAAAAATATTATAAAGAGACAAGAGAGAAGAGAAATATGTGGGCTACTAATTTATAGCTAGCTACAGCACGGGTTTCAAGACGCAATATGTGTATGACATGTGGGACCATATATTAATGTTTTGTAGGTAACTATTGTATTGTATGTATTGACTATTAGATTGACTATAGATAAGTTGAGGGGTTGTTTGGATCCATGGACTTTTTCGTAGTCAGTTATCATATCGTTAATTAGGAATATTAAATATATATTAATAATAAAACTAATTGCATAAATAAATACTATTTCATTAGACAATTTTTTAAGCTTAATTAAGTCACAATTAGCAAATGTTTGATGTAGCATCATATTTACTAATCATGAATTAATTAGGCTCAATATGTTTGTCTTGTAAAATAGTCTAGAATATAAGATAAATTAATTAATAATCATATTTAATACTTCTATTACTTCGATACGACAGATACTAGAGAATCATAGGGATTATGAGACGAGAGCCGGAGCCACGGCTCAACGGCTGCACCTGCACGAAACCAATTTCGCGCCTTCTTCTGACCAAACGGCTAAATTCCTCAGACCGAAACAAACCCACGTGATGATGCCAAGCCGAGCCGAGGAAAAAAAAAAAAGCCCAAAACCCACGCGAGCCGTCGCCCAATCGACGGCGCGCGCGCGGGGCCGTCGGTTTTGGCGCCGCGCGGCCACGCGTCGGCGCTCGCCGAGTCAGCACCACGTCCTCCAGCCAGATCCGCCCCCCACCCACCTCTCCCACGGTATGGCCGCGACCGCCACGTGGGCCCCACCCACCGTCCAATCCGCTGCGCGGCGCCTACGTGGCGGCAACCGCGTCCCTACGGTGCCGCCTCGCCTTATCCATCCGCAGTCACACCCGCCGGGCCCACGCGTCATTTGGTGGACGGAGGGTGGCAGGGGCCCACGCGTCATTGGGTCGAGGGGGAGCGAGCGGCGGAGGAATTCGTGCACGGTGAAAAAGGAAAAAGAAATTAAACGCGAGACCACCTGGTGCGCCCTGCATTATTGCGGCTGCTGGTCGCCGCCACGTGGCGCGAGCACGCTGGCGTTGGCGCCCTTTTTTCCCGGTTTTTTCCTTTCCTTTTTTTCTTTTTCTCTTAGCTGTGATTACCTCACCCCGCCCAATAAATACGCGGCGAGCAATTGAAAATTCAGTAGCACCAAACCAGTGAAGAACACAAGCATCCGAGCAAACGCGATCGAGTTAGGTGTAGGAGGCGACCATGGAGGCGGTGTTGATGCAGCAGGCGGCGGCGGCGGCGGCGAGGCGGCCGTTCGCCGGGGAGGTGGTGGTGTTGGGTGGGAGGCGGCCGGGGCAGGTCCGGCTCGGGTTTTCGCGGCGGCGGTGGTCGGGTGGGGCGGTGCGAGCGAGGCTGGGCCCCGCGCGGGCGCGCCTCGCCGCCGAGCGGGGCGCGGAGGCGGTGGAGGAGGAGGAGGAGGAGGTGGCGGTGAGGCTGTTCGTTGGGCTCCCCGCGGACGTGGTCTCCGACGGCCACGCCGTGAACCGCGCCAAGGCCGTGTCGGCGGGGCTGCGCGCGCTGAAGCTTCTCGGCGTCGACGGCGTCGAGCTGCCGGTCTCGTGGGCCGTCGTGCAGCCCGGGTCCGGCGACCGGTTCGAGTGGGCGGGGTACCTCGCCGTCGCCGACATGGTCCGCGACGCCGGGCTCTGCCTCCGCGTCTCGCTCGACACCCACGGCTCCGCTCTCCCCGGCTGGGCTGCGAGGGCAGCCGCCGCCGATCCCGACATCCTCTTGACCGACCGTTCCGGGAACCGCCGCGAGGGGTGTCTCTCCTTCGCCGTCGACGAGCTCCCGGTTCTTGGCGGCAAGTCGCCGCTCGAGGCCTACGAGGCCTTCTTCCGCAGCTTCGCCGCCGCCTTCCATGACTTCTTGGGCTCGACCATTACGGTAAGCAAAATCAACAGAACTTCTTCTTGCCTTCGATTCACCCCCAAATGTAAAAATTGACGTGTTCCTTACCGATTTTCATGTAATCTGTAGGATGTGACGGTGAGCCTGGGTCCCAACGGCGAGCTCCGGTACCCTTCGTATCCGCCAGGGAGCGACGGCTACTCCGGCGCCGGCGAGTTCCAATGCTACGACAAGCACATGCTGGCGCGGCTGAAGCAGCACGCCGTGGCGGCGGGGCAGCCACTGTGGGGCTTGTCGGGGCCCCACGACGCGCCACGGTACGGCGAGTCGCCGGAGACCTCCACCTTCTTCAAGGCCCACGGTGGGTCGTCGGAGACCGCGTACGGGAGCTTCTTCCTGTCGTGGTACGCCGGGGAGCTCCTGGCGCACGGTGACCGCGTCCTGGCCGCGGCGTCCAGGGTGTTCGGCGGAGAACCCGTCGAGCTGTCTGCGAAGGTGCCGCTCCTGCGGTCGCGCCCCGCGGAGGCCACCGCGGGTCTCCACGGCGGGTACGGCCCCGTTGCCGAGATGTTCGCGCGCCACGGATGCACGGTGATCGCCTCAGGCATGGACGGCGCCGCCGGGCCAGCCGCGGAGGCGCTCCTCGCCCAGGCCAAGTCCGCGTGCGCGGAGCGCGGCGCGCGCCTCGCCGGCGAGAGCGCGTCGCTCGCCGTGGCGCGCGACGGCGACGGCTCCCCCGCCGCCTGGGGCGGCCTCCTCGCCGCCGAGCGCACGCGGCCGTGCCACTTCACGTACCAGCGGATGGGCGCGGACTTCTTCTCGCCGGACCACTGGCCGCTGTTCGTGCAGCTGGTGCGCGCCATGGAGTGCCCCGACGAGGCGCACGAGGACGACCTCCCCGGCCGGTTCGCCGTGCCGTCCGGCGGCCGCGCAGCAGCGGACGCCACGGCGAAGCAGGCGCAGGCAGTGTAAGCCGCCGCCGCCGCTGGCTCGCCGGCGTCTCGTAGCTGTGCTGTACATATGTGCAGTAGTAATTACAAGTACTACTGTAATTACAGCAGTACAATTACTACAAATTTATCAGTAGGAAATCAGCG
Organism: Oryza brachyantha; assembly: GCF_000231095.2. NCBI lineage: Eukaryota > Viridiplantae > Streptophyta > Magnoliopsida > Poales > Poaceae > Oryza > Oryza brachyantha. Next base: position 11,433,216 of record NC_023165.2, read on the forward strand.
GTAAAATTCTTGGTGTTTAGCTGAGAATTATGAGATGGGATGTCCCTGTATTAGTGGGGGTCGATTGTATTTTGTCAAAATGGTATTTTGTAATGATCTTTATGATCGCAATTGAGGTTGTATTCTAGTGATGCTATTGCAGTATTACTACCTCAAGATGAGACAATTCTACTCCCTATAATATTCTTTTTTACCATGACGTTGCAATGCTTATACGATGATGATGATTGATGCATAATTGTATACGGAATCTGTATGATTAGCTCGCGTTGGAAATTGGATGACGAGCTTCTTATCCTGAACTGAGATTAGGTCCAACTAAATATTTCTTCATCAGATAACAAATACACGGTAGTTTTGAGTATTATTATGACGGTCTTTCAGATACATCTGGATACAATTGTAACCAATATCTATGACTTTCGAGGAACCAGTAGACATTGTAAAAATGTTTTAGTCAAATCGGTACATGATTGGCGTATGATATATCCAAAGATGGAAACCTGACGCTTACCCGCATCATGTAACCGTGATCATGCAATCATGCTTAGGTGGTGTTTAATATTAATTGAAACTGAACGATTAATGGATCATCTCCTTTCTACGATAGCTATTTGAGTATATAAAACTAAAATTAACTATTTCTTCGTCCGTTCAACATGAAATATTTCTGCAATTTAGATCTTATACTAAAATATAATTATCCGATCACTACTAACAAAATCCTTTCAATTTACCTTACATACCGTCCTATCTTTGTACATTCCTCATTTATTAGGGCACGATACTACATTTCTTATTTATTAGGGCATGTTCAAAGGTAGAGCTCGTTGTGGGCTCTATCTCAAGCCACGTCAGCAATATGAGTCTATTTTATAAAGATACGTATAAAGATAGAGTAAGGTGTGGTTTCTTCGTTAATGAAAAAAATATTTTTTATTAAAGATAGAGTAAGGTACGGTTTCTTCGTTAATAAAAAAAATATTTTTTATTAAGCTAGTTTCCTTTTTATACGTTCTCATGCAAGAAAATTTCTTTTAATAAATGCTAAGAGTCGACTCTAAACCGTTGCCATGCATACCAACAGCTTTCCTTCCCTCTCTTTCCTCCACATCACCAAATTTGCGTACGTGACGATTTGAGAAAGTCAGCTAATAGACACCTTTATACATGTCCTTAAGGTACATCTTAGTATTTTTTCAATCTTAAATCTTAATCAATGCTAAAACAACCAACAATACTTATAATTTAGAAGGAAGTTTTAGAAAGAAGGTAGCGTAAAATTAGACGAGGAACTTTTTTTTTTTCAACAAAAGAAGCGTGCCAGCAAAATCCAAAATCCTCTATTGGAAACGAATAGGCCTTAATACAAGTCAGAATGTGAAGTTCCTCTGTGTTTTATTGCTATCATATCAGAGCTAGTAACACTCAAAACTAACAACAAATCACAGCCCACAACACTGCCTTTTGACACTTTGTTCTCACTTCACAGCACTGCAGCCTCTTATATATTACATTAATTTAAAGGACTGATCAAGTTGGGAGGGAGAAGGAAAAAAAAACTCTCTAGGTTTGAATGAAAAGCCGACACCGGCTAAGAATGTGTAAATAACTAAGGAGAAAAACCAAGCTAGAGGGAGGATCACAAGCCGGGTGTCAGATAGATATCTGGTTATGTACACTGCAGCATCATTTGGGGCAGCAAATTCAGGAGATGGGCATTTTTTTTTTCTGTTTAACCAATCCTAAGAAAGCCTTGTGCTTTAATGTCAAGAGTGACTCGTGCACGCAGCGCCGGCCCAGCTTGGCTTTCATGCTTCCACGATTCGTCCAGCGCCTGCAGGTACATGAAGCCAAAATCTTGATTAGGATGCATAAATTTTGATTATGATTTAGCTGCATGCCTGCAGCTATACCGGGACAGTGATGGAATGCAACTGCACAACTGCAGCTTAAGAGATATTTGTATGCCCAGGATTATTTGTTCTTCGTTTCTAAAAGAAATATGATTTCCCGGGGGAAAAAAAATTCTACTACATTGTTTAGGCGACCACTTGTTCTAAGCTAATTATTAAGTTTATTTCTCAAGATGCTTAATTTATCCCTATACTCGGTGATAACTGTTTCACATTTTAATGTCAAGATTACAGAGTACTCTAAGGTGAAAAACAGTGTGGTTGTCATCTGGTGCAAGTTGCACACATGTGTTGCCATCTACTTTCTTATGATGTGACATATCAACAGAAATGCTCTATTTGCATATGGGCAGAGAGATGAGTTCAGAGATGCCTCAGACTCAGAGCCAGCTCAGACAGATTTTGGATCAACTACTCGAGTAGTGCAACTAATCTGACTATCTAGTGCCAGAATTTTGGAAGGTTCTGAAAATGTGCATCAGCTCTCATAAAACTTTTGAAGAAACTATTAGGCAAACTGAAGAGCGTCTAGAAAAAAGCCGATATTAAATGCCATTATATCAAGCAAGGGCAGAGTAATTAACCATGTGTGGCATGATAGAGAGAGAAATGATTACCTTGTCTCATTCACAGGCTATTTTGGTGTCAAAACTGCTCAGACAGATGGCAAATGATTGAAATGCTGATATTGGATAACGGTAGTCCATGGTGAACAAATCCTTTCCAATCTTTCCAAACTGGAGAATCACCTTGTCTTGCTCCTGGTTAGTTGGCCCATTTTCGTCAGACGCCACTAGCTGAAAGTTTTTCACTGAGGCAACAGTGACTCGTCCACGAAAGTTGAGGCACCAACACTGCAGCTGTTCATGCCACCTTGGAGATTTATTCCTCAGCACAAGTTTTTCTTCCTTCTGAGCGGATATTTGTGAAGTTGCACTATCAATCCGAGCTGATTTTGATCTGAAGAATGAGATCGACGGGAAAGAGTCGAGGCCACTAAGAGGAAATTCAGTCTGTGTGGGAGCTTTCCCGCCCTCTTCAACAGCTGATGCAGGGATGGAATCCATAATGCAGTTCATCCTTCTTGGACCTCTGTGACAAGCATGCAGCAGGAAAATAATTGAACTTTCATCATAGTAAGTATTATAGGCACACAAATCCAGCTTTCACCACGTAATGTAGATCAACATCAAAACGGTAATGCTCATGATATTATGACTGCTGTCTCTTCTATATTCATCTCTAGCGTTCAATTAACAACAATATCAGGGAAATGTCAAGTTATCACTAGTTTAACAAAAAGAAAGAAAGAAAATCTGGAGATAGAACATTGATCAACCAATACAATAATGAGGACTGAAATTATTCCACTACGAAGAATTCCAGCATTCCAGTAACATGGGTTTGATGACTACATTATTTACTCCACATAACAAAAGTGTTGATTACATACCTTGCACCCAAAACATTCAATTCGTACGAAATATGTGAAACTGGATAATTCCCAGCAGGAACCCTGGGAGAGACTTGGTTCAGACCAATCACACGTGCAGACCGACTCTTTGAAACAACAGCTCCATCATATGGTGGATGAGCGTCATAGACAGTAAACTTGGTTCCCAGAAAGTTTGATCTGTTAAAACGAAGTTGGTTAGCTGATTCTTTAAATGATTGTTGTAGATTATGTTTGATCTGTAAATAAACAATGCACAACAAAACATTAAGTTTAAATAATGGTACGATTAGACATCTGAGAACATGACTGCTTTTCCTGTGGAAATCTCTTAAGAAACAAGAAAATTGTCATCCAAATACATAAACTTTTTCTAAAGGCCAGTTGAATGAGCAGTTCTGATGTGAAATCCATAGCACATTATTTTCTCGTACTTTCCGTATTCTAACATGTAAAGCAAAAAAGAAAAGAAAAATGTCATGTGATGCTTTTATCTCAAAGAAACCTGTACTATATCTAAAGGCCTTCCTTACACTGACTGCTAAAGAAACTAGAAACAAATTTAGCTTTCACTTTTCAGTGATGAAATCTCAAAAGATCACCTTAGCTTGCCAATATAGGTATTGCTCCCCTTTGACATATCACTCATGTCAAGGGAAATCAGGTAGTCTGTGCATGTGGGCTTTCTGCATTTGCGTGCAGCAAGTAGGAACTTCCCATCATCAGCAAGTGCTGTAAAAGAAAGTTTCCAAAAATAGTAACCATATATCCATTATATGCAAGCATAGTTGTACTTAGCCTACCAAGTGGGGTGGGTAAAAAGCATACCTTCTGTGAGTCCAAGATACAGATAATATGTCTGAGTAGCCCGGTTTCTTCTTATGAAACATTTAAGAGTGCCGTCCCTTGGGCCAGGCTGCGCATCATGTACGGTAGAGAAAATTAGGACTGATAAAACACTGAAATAAATTCATTAACCAAACATTACAGTACAACAACCGGTTTGGAGCGATTTCACAGGAATTTTCGAGGAATTGAACCGTTTCCTGTGAAAATCACGTAAAATTCCTATGTTCTCAAGGAGCCCTAAACCTGTGAAACACCGCGTTAAAAGGGAAGCAGATTCATCGGTTAGCATTTTTGCATCTATCACATCTTCTTGATACACAGTTTGTTCTCTAGCCCAAAACTAGAGAAATTATATAAGAGTGACACCTTTCAAGAAACAAAACATACTAGAAGGCTATGTTATGGTTCACAACTTCCATCAAAAAGTTGATTCACTGCTTGCAATCCATTACTAGCAACCCGACATAGGGGTTTCATCCTTCACTGCTCCTAAAGACTAGTAACAATGAATCTTCAACACAATGAGCAACAATTCTTTAGCAGTCATACATTGCGAAACCGGAATTCAGATTGATCGAAAGCGGCGCGAACCTGCTTGAGCGAGATGGGGAAGGTGAGCTTCCCGGACGCCTCGGGGACGTGCACGATCTCCTTGGTGATCCCCCTCCAGCTCCGGCAGACGCCGGCGCATGCCACCACGTCCCGGCGCGACGGCCACCACCCCTCCGACTCCTCGATCCTCACCAGCACCTCCCGCAGCAGCTCGGGCGGCAGCTGCGCCCAGCAGCTCTGCTGCTGCTGCTGCTGCGCCGCCGCAGCCTCCACCGGCCCCACCGCCGCCACCCGCGGCGCGTGGCCGCCGCCGGCGCGGTGCGACCGCGACCGCAGGTTGTGCCGCGAGATGCTCCCGAACTCGTCCCGCATCTCCTGTATCAGGCTCCTGAACGACATCCTCTTCCTCTTCCTCTTCCTCTTCCCCAAAAAAAATTTCTCTTCCAACCAAATTTTTTTTTCTCAAATCTACGAGCAGCGAGAAATCCGCTTACAGAGTTGCCATCACCATTTCGATCAAATCCTCAGGACAGACCATGGCTGAAGAACTAATGGTGCCCTGAGCCCGACGGCGCCATGGCATCGCCGCCCGCACCGGAATCCATCGATTAGCCCAACAAGGCACCCGAACCGAGCTGGAAGACGACGTGGGGGGACCAAATATGGCAGCACAAAGGCCTCGAACAGAGGTAGGTATCTCTACCCGGTGGATCCCAGAATCAACCCAAATCCAAGAAACCCACCACCGGCAAGCAAGAACTCACGAACTCAAGCACCCAACATTCTATCTAATCTAGCCTGCCCAAAGCAGGCACCAAACCGAGCTCCAATTCCGCACAGATGTTCCTGGCTGGACGGAAGAGGAGAAACAACAACAAGAACAAGAAGAAAATGCAGAGGCAAATATTCCAAGGAACGAAAGGCAGCAGCTTTTTGGGGTGAGGAGGAGGAGTAGGTGCCTTGGGAATTTTTAGGTGGGGGTGGTGGTGAATGAATTGGGTGATTGATAGGTGGAGGTGGTGGTGTTGTAGGAATGGTTGGGGAATGCTACCGATGATTGCTGCTCCTACACAAAAGGGGGAATGGAGTTGAGAGCTGGTAGGATTAGGGTTCCTCCCTCCCTCTTGAGTGGCTGAAAAAGATGGGCATCCCTCCCTCACTCCATGCACATATACACCATCCATGTATCCATAATCCATTCATCCCACTCCAATTAATTAACCAATTAATTAGAACTAATTAATACAGTATGTGTTTGAGTACTAATACTAGTAGTAGTGAGTACTAGTGATTAACCTACATGAGAGGGTACACAAACTGGGGCAAAGAAAGAAACAAATTATCAATAATTTGTGGGCATGACACTCTGTCCCAGGGTCACTGTCATGCCACTACTATAGCCAAAGGGGAAGAAAACATCATTGCCCAAGCTTAAGTAGTACCACTCATGATTGATTGCTTCCATCTTTGTGCTAATCAAAGCCATGGAGTGCAGGACACTTGACTGTACCTGCCCTCTCCACGAGTGTGAGTGAGATTAAAGCGCAAGAAAGGAGATACTACCTCCTCCCGCCCATAATAATTTTATTTTTCGATTTCTATCTAAAATTTAATCATTTATTTTATTTAAAAGATTTAAAAAAACTTAAAAGTTAGTCATGTATAAAGTAATATTTATATTTTATTATATAGTAACAATAAAAATATTAATCACATAAAAATTTTAAATAAAACAAAGAATCAAAATATTATATCTAAAACTGAAAAATGATCTTATTTTTTCTTTCAGATACATTCTGCCAGTTTGGACAGGAAGAACTGTTGCTGTCATCCCTGCATCATTCAGATCCTTCACCTGCTGAAAAAGAAGAAAAAAATGCAGTACGAGTAGGCTGGTTCTTTTCATGTTCAGGTGAAAAACATGGGATGATTTATTGGGCTTTTTTTTTTTGCAATTTTCTTTCACCTCACATGTGTTTGTGGTCTGCATCAAATAACGGGAACTTTTTTTTTCTTTTTGCATGCATCAGCCCTTGCTTATGCAGGCAGTGGTACCCATTTATGCGGAGAATTGAGTAAGTAAATGACCGGTGTTACTCCATCTTATCCTAACCACAAGCTATCACTGGTCAATAATAGTATATACAGCAAATTGACTGTGCAAATATGTTGTGCTTATGGCATGATTTTCTGAGCTCATGGGCGATGGATTCTCACGGGGCGGCCATGCCTTTTCAAGCTCTAAAACATACGGTTTTTGCAAAAGCTTGTTTGGAAAACGTTTTTACACATTAGCTTTCTGACATTTAATTCATATGTTTATGCTCTCGAGAAGTGCTAGTATATGGTATTATTAGTTGAGTTAAGCTACAACCAATAAGCCATAGAAATATAAAAAAGACAACCAAAAAATACTTTATAGGTAAAACTTACGGTTGTATTATTAATGGCTTAAAAGGCAATAATTAAAAACACACTATGATTGAAAACCTCAAATTATATATAAAATTAAGTATTAAAAATTAATTTTTGGCTTTAACTGATGAGTCAATAAACAAATAATGATAGGCATAAACTTAGTTTCAACCATTGTCCACATCCACAAGCCGTAGGAAACGGTACCTAACCATTGTCCATGTCTAAAATTTTAAATTTAGCCAGGCAATTTAGGGGGCTAAGTGCTCCAATAAATTAGTTCGGGGGAGCAAAATAGATTTTTTTCTAAAAGATATACCTATAAAATCATAATTTTTACTATCTCCATCTTAAAATAAAATTATTTTTAACCATTCTTATTTGTCCCAAAATAAGTTCATTTTTTCAGTAATCATTGGACTGAAGTTTGCAAAATTAAGAAATTAATGTATTGAGAATCGATAAATAGGAGATAATTATATTATATTTATTAAAATAGAGATATTTTAATTTTTTAGCTTCTATATTGATAGGTTTATGATAAATGAAAATAAAGTTATTTTAGGACGAACGAAGTAGCCCATTAATTTTTCTTCATAATTTATCAGCTTTAGTGGATGTGCACGTGCAGGCAGATCATGGCCGTAGTTAAGACGATCCGTAACCCCAATCATGCGGTGTCGGAGAAATGGGCCCGAGGGTATCCTCCAAGCTCGAGTGGCGCAAGGCGACGATGGGACCATCTACTAAAACCCCTTGGGGAAAGGAGGTCAGGCCCTGGCAATGTCGTGCGCCCTTGGGAGGTCGGGCCCGGAGGCTGGCTCGGTGGGTGGACGCCAGAGGGGTCGGGCTGCTATCTACTCTCCTCAGCACCTAGGCCACCTGCTGCGAGGCCCACTTCGCGGCAGGCCAGGCGCCAGAGCCCAACCACCGTATTTATTGCGATGGGAGAGCGCCTGGCATGCCTTGCCGCCATCATGATGGGCACGTGCATGTGTCGCATTAAATGCAGCGTAGGCCCACGCCTCCGCCTCTCCTAGGAAAAGTGGGAGAGAGACCGGACCACCTGACTGTGCTTTGACATCTCTGCTGCGACAGAGGTGGCATGTCTCCCTCCGTTACCATCGCATTAAATACAACGAACGGCCGTAGGAGAGCCGCGGCGGCCCCCCGTTCGGACCGTTAGGTTCCAAGGAGTGTCGCCCCCTTCTACCTACCCCTGATAGATGGGACTGGACAAGAGCGGTGTGGAGCTGGGTTGACTAACGACAGGCAACCGCAACAGCCCCTAGGAGAATGATCACCTGTCAGCCGTGGACATAGAAAATAGTGGCCGTTGTGGTGTCCACTTGCAGTATAAAAGGAGACCCTGGCCAACAATGAAGAGGACAAGGAAAACATTCTCATATAAGCTTGTAAGACATTTACTCTCATATTGTGCAAGCAACAAAAGTAGAGCATTACGTCTCCCGGTGGCCTGAACCTGTATAATCCCTCTGTGTTGATTCGAGGGGGCTCGACCCCCCAAAAACCTTTAGTCCGCTAGTTCATTCGCTCGGACAAGGCTTTTGGGCCCTGTCCTCACACCCCTGAGCCGAACTCACTAAGAGGGTCCTATGTACTCCCGCTCCGGTATGCGGCATGCTACCCCTCCGTTTTCGTTTTTAAATAAGTCAATTTTTTAGTTTTTAGATATAATATTTAACCTTTTAATTTATTTAAAAATTTTTAATTAATATTTTTATTAGATAATAAAATAGGAATAGTACTTTTAAGTGTAACTATTTTTAAAAATAATTATAAATTTTTAAATAAGACGGATAATCAAACGTCTGACGTAGAAACTAAAATATATAGATCCTTGTGATGCAGAAAGTAGGATAAAAGAAGATGTCCCAACAGTAATATATACGTTCTTTTGACGCAGAGAGGCGAGGCGAAGATGATAGCAGTGCATCAGCCGCACAGTGCTAGCTAGCGGTGGGAGGCAAGCATGTTGCGTGATTTCAATGCTGGTCGGAGTGCTAAGATCTTCTCCAATAGATATCTATAAGCTATCTATAGGATGTATTATATAATTTTTAATAGAAAAAAGATAAAAGTTATCTCTTAATCAAGAGATATTCTCTTGCATATATTTTAATGTCAAGTGAGAATAAATTATTAGGTCATTTATATTATGAGCTATTTGCTAGGAACTAGACCATTGAATAAGTTGTCTTTTAAAATGGTGATTGTTGGAGGTGGCCTAACTTCGAAGGGGCAGCAGTCTGCAGACAGTGCAGCAATGGATGTCGTCCCGAGGCAATTTGTGGGCGCCGGACCCGTGTGTCGTCGAAATGGTCAAAAACCGAGGAATCCCCGACGCAACAGCCAGCCAAACAAACCATCCGGACAACGGAAGGACCTGAGCCTGACAAGAGAGGCCGCGGCACCCACGCTACGTCACGGGCTTTATCCATTCCTCCTCTGCAGTTAACGCTGGTTTTCACGCAAGTTCTCCTGCCGCTTTCATCGCCAGCTACCACTGTCAAACATGCTCCTACGTGGGTTTGTCTTGAATACTATTGTTAGGCCGTTGAAAGTGAAGTGAGCTGGCGAGTGGTTCTAGTGCTCCACGTCAGTTCGGATATGACCGCGCCCTCGTGCGAAGTCACTCGCACCCTGCAGAAGACACACGTTCCTTGTCACAGGTGCCGCTTAAGCAAAGTGCGTGTTCGGTCCCTCTAGCCCCATCCTCTTTCGTTGTCCCCGAGCACCGTTTGCCCTCGTGCTGTCCCGACCACCATCACCTCCGCCGCCCAGATCTCTCCCTCGCCACGGTTGCTCGAGCTCCGCCAACCACCGCCGTTAGGATGGGAGGGGTGCTGCAGCCCACCGGTGAAAAGGGATGGGAGAGGAAGCGGCGGGGACGAGGAGAGAGGGTGAGCACAAGCTGAATTGCCGATGAATGGTTAAGCTCATGAATTTAGTGGTGAAACAACGACGACAAAATAATCTAAGCAAAATCTAACTAAAAATGATGACAACTTCTGAATATATATATGACTAGGAGAGTTCTAGGATTAGCCTTAGGGGTGTCCATACCTTAGGCTAGCCCATGACTCAATAAGATGTGTGGCTTATTTTTGATGATTCTGGATAGTTCAAGAGAAATTTTTACGTGAAACCAAAACCATCTGAAAATATACTATACAAGCTTTCCAACAAATACTTATGAGCCCTAAGGTCGCGTTCAGCCGAAGTAAAAGAGATGTTAGTTATCCGACACGAAAAATATAGTAATAAATTAGTATATGATTAATTAATTATTTAAAAATATAAAATATATTAATACGATTTTTTAAAATAACTTTCCTATAGAATTTTTTGCAAAAAAATAACCGTTTAGCAGTTCGGGAAGTGTGTGGGTGAAAAACGAGAAAATCTAGGACAAGGAAGCGAGCAGTTGAACATTGCCTAAGAAGTCTTCTGGATCAACGACAAAGTCCATTTGAAGTTGGCACTATCAGAAGGTCCAAAATCGAATCCAAAACACGTGAAACTTTTATCTTTTGTCTTACATGAGCCAAAAGTGATGTGTGGATTTAGGATTATACTTGGAGAAGATCATGATTTGGTCTCAAATCAAGTTTATCAATCAACCACTCATTACATATGTTCACTCCTTTTTGTTTCACCCATGCCAGTAGTTTTGCAAATAATAATACATACAATTCATGATAAACATCATTTGTTCAAATATATTAAATACAATCTAATATAAAAAGCATGCACAATTGATTTATTAATATATAACGTAGGTTTGGTCATATCCAAGCCTATCATTTCCTCATCAAGATGGATGATTGGTGAGGCTGTGAACACGCCAAGCTCGAGTGAGCCTGCCTGTCTAGGCTCGAATCCGACACAAGCTTGGTTGAGCTCGAATCGAACCTACCAAACCATTGAGCTCTTAGGCAGGCTCAACTCGAGCTCGGCCTGAGTATATGATAAACATATTTTGTTGATACTTTTTTAGAAAAGAATTTTTTTAAGTCAATCATATTAAATAAATTATAACAATATTTAAAGTTAATATATTTATTCTTAATCTACTACCTCAGCAAATAAAAAAATAAAAAAAGCATATATAGTTAAGCTTGTGAGAAGCTCGAGTTTGGCTCGAGAAAGCTTGCGAGCTTTGATTATGCTTGGGCTCGGCTCGTTAGGAGCTCGAGCCAACCTCAAATCGAGTCCGAGACTAGCCAAGCTCAAGCAACTCACGAATTTCGAGCATGGTGGTGAAAAATGGGGACAAAAATGGTCCATCAAGACATCTCAAAAACAAAAGTCTCCACATATGAGACCGAAATTGGACGCGAGGTGAGGGCATACCATTTGTTTTCATTTTGTCAAAATTTAACATAACAAAACTTTGGTATTACTAATGCTACCAACATGTGCGTACGGACGAGTTTGCTTACTAGTTTTAGTTTGGCTTGGACTTTGATGCGTGTGTGATTCCGGTGTTTTGTGTTCATTTAGCCAATCGTAGAGTTTCTATATATAAGTTCATCTCTTATTTTTCTAAAATAGATTTTTTAACTTTGTAATAGATAATTTTATCGTTTACACCATTAAATAACTATAAAAGTCAAATAATCTTTCATCCTTTATCAAAAATCTCTAAAAGAGCACCGCCATACACTTGCATTTCCATGCTACCAACATCTACGTACGGACGAGTTTGCTTACTAGTTTTAGTTTGGCTTGGACTTTGATGTGTGTGTGATTCCGGTGTTTTGTGTTCATTTAGCCAATCATAAAGTTTTTATATATAAGTTTATCATCTTATTTTTCTAAAATAGATTTTTTAACTTTGTAGTAGGTAATTCTTTTGTTTACACCATTAAATAGCTATAAAAGTCAAATAATCTTTCATCTTTTATCAAAAATCTCTAAAAGAACACCGCCATACACTTGCATTTCCATGCTACCAATATGGCATTATCTTTCCTGGCTTGATGGTCTAAAAGAGCCCAAGCATTCTTGCAAGTTAGTAGTACAAGATTCCATCCTCCACTGTATCTAACATGAATCATTCATTCTGCATAATAAAATTGTGCGTAATAAAAAGGACGTACACAATTTTTTTTATAAGAGCAAGATCATCACCTACTTGACCTGCATGGGGACAATTTAATAAAGAAGCTTTGCGAATTAAAGAAGCGAGACAAACATGTGAAGCCTTTTCCTTCCAAAGAAAGAAAAAAAGTGTTGCAACAGTGCATTTATAACAGAAAAAAGGGGTTGCACAATTGAGTGGTACACATACATACCTTTTCCTTGCCTTGTTGCATTTTCTTACCTGTGTTTGTGGATCAAAAGGGGCACACTCAAAGAGGAGGAGTTTAACCGAGAATATTGCCACTGGTGGTAGTATATTACTCCATGATCCATGAAAAAGTGTGGATACACATTGAGTGTATCAAGGACTTAGGTAGGCAGGCTAGAAGAAAAGAAAGCAACAAAGTCCCCTTTCTATTTGAAGGGGCGGGTTCGCCTGTGTCATCACACGTCAATCTAATTGAAAGATATTGGATCATCTTTATAAATAAATATATAGTATTAGTTAACATTATACTTTGTCGGAGATTGTTAACATTCCACGTTTAGTTTGTTGTGACTATTATCAAATATCAAAATAATACTACTTAGGTTGCATTCTGGAGCACAAACGCATGGAACTAAATTTATGATGTTTGTTAGAGGACACAAACGAATAAATTAAACATTGAAGATTCGAAAATGTTGGTTTCAACAGAAAAAAATCTAAGAAATACCAAAGAAAAATGTTTTTATTTATTTATTTATTTATTTTTTGCAAAAAGAACACGTCCAGTTGTGGTCTTTGGGTTGGATTGGAAGGAAAATGCAACCGATTCATAAGAAGACGAGGAGATGCAGGTGCAGTGGTGCTATTGCTTACCCTACGACCGAGGTCGCCCAGCCGTTTCGGTTGGCGAGTCGTCTTCATCTTTTCATCTAAGGTGGTGTTTAGTTGCCAAAATTTTTTGATAAAAATATCATATCGAACGTTTGACCGAATATTAAAAGGGGTTTTCGGACACGAATGAAAAAACGAATTTCACAGTTATCCTAGAAACCGCGAGACGAATCTTTTGAGCCTAATTAATCCGTCATTAGCACATGGTGGTTATGGTAGCACTTATGGCTAATCATGGACTAATTAGGCTCAAAAGATTCATCTTAAGATTTCTTTCATAACTGTGCAATTAGTTTTTTGGTTTATCTATGTTTAATGCTTTGTCTAGGTATCCAAAAATTCGATGTCATGTTTTTGGAAAAAAATTTAGAAACTAAACGAGGCCTTATTCGTTTGCATTGCCAGCTGATGCAGGAGGCTGCAACCGGGTGAGAGCGAGCGAGACAGGGCAAAGCAGCGAAGAAGCTGCTGCTACGGCTGAACAAACCTGGTACGGCCATGGCCCCATGTTGATGTCCTTCTCCAACGCATGCAGCAGGTGCCTGACAATACAGCAATAACCAAAGCCGTGGCTATCCCAAAGTTGCTCGAGGAGGTTCTATGGTATTTGTCAGTTAAGGCTGATATGTCCAATAGTCAGAGGTGTAATTCAGATCTTTCCTGAATTTAGGATGATTGAATATGACATACCCTATCAAGTTACAAATTGGATATAAAGAAGGGGATTTATACGAGGGATGAATTTAGAGGATGGTTGTTTGACTTGTTCGAAAAAAAAGCTAAACGTCATAATTACAAATAAAAAATAATTTATAAATAAACTTTTTATATACGTATTCTTAGTGATCTAAAAGTCAAATCTAGAAAATAAACTACGGTAAAACCCTCCAAAACTACTCTAAATTTAAGACTAAAAATTCGAAATTTGGCTTATAAGCACGAGCAAAAGCGAAAAGATGGTGCTGTCAGACTAGGAGCTGTGTTTTTAGGCGGCTGGAATTCTCGGCCGCCATCGGACCAACCGCAAAGATGGGATCCGGTTTCTCTGCATACCGTAGAGGGACACTGTTCATGTAAGTGATACAGTGATTCAATAACATGAACAACGTTGGAACTCTGTTGAAACACTGTTCATTGCTGCAGCAAATACTGTAGCGCCAAATCTCATCCATCTATTTCGATCTAACGGTTGCGAGATATACCAAATACACATCACTGTTGGAGGATCTCATCCCACAACGATGTATAATACGCTGACGCTGGAAGAAACATCATGTACGCTAAACAGCTACATGAACGACATGAAAGATCCAGACCGTCCGTTGTCGATCTAACTACTTGGGCCACCGGTGCATTTTTCTTTGGTGCTGGTACTGCAGCGCACGGTGGCCCATGATGCCCACGGGATGGTTAGGGCCGGGCCGGGCCCCCGTGTGCAACTTTATGTTGTTGCCAAGATCCGATTCAAGAACACAGTTGGGCCGCCCTACCCTCCCTGGCAGAGAGAGAAGCTGGAGGCCAGCTTGGGCCTTGGGCCTCCTCCTCTCTGCTCTCTTCTCTTTCAATTTTCTCAGTGAATTTTGACACAAGCCGCCAAATTACAAAAATATCATCCACCATGTGTAATCTTGGCTCCAACCTTATCATCCAGTATCCTCGACTGTTCTCTGTCACAACTTCCTCCTCTAGTTCTACTTACAACTCACTATTGATGAAGATTAACTCCAAGTCCTAACAAACCTACACACCAATATAGCGAGCCAAGCATTTATGGGGATAGATATGCAACCTCACATATGTAAGTCAATAGTAGATGTAATGGTTACAAAACGTAATGGTTTTTGAAAGGCCTTCATGCCTAGAGAGGGTTAATAGATGTTACGTGAAATTACAAAAACTTTGCAGCAGAATTAGCACCGATCAAATAGTTCGGGATCATGCTTAATAGTTTGACTACACACAATGTCGGGCAATTTGACTAGTTCCGGACAATCCACAAACATTCACCGACTGCATAAATCTCACACTAACCTATAATACATAAACACTATCAGATTTTTGACTAATAGAAAAACCTGAAAACTACAAGAAAATAGAAACTTTGACGGCCATATGATTTAATATTTGGAGATCCCAACAACAATAAATACATAAAATAAACTACTTAGCCAGAGGATGGTATGAACGAAGATAGTGAAAAGGTTCTTCTTGAGGAGAAAACGGTCCATCGAGGCTAGGTAGAGCCCTAGGGATTTGGGGGCCACAGTATTTTAGCGGCTCTAGTTACAACCCATATGAACTTTATTTTTGAACTTAGGCCATTAAAACTTTTTGAAAGCTTTGTCTATAGGTTTATTAGAACAGATCTAATAGTAGACTATAAGTCAGGTATAAACATATTCTAAAAAGATAAGAGATGAGAAAGAAGAGCAATGATCTACTAATTTGTAGCTAGCTACAACACGTGCTACGCAGTGTATGTATGACATGTAGAACCATGTATTAATGTTTTGTAGGTAACTATTGTATGAATTGGCTATTAGATTGACTATAGATGAATTGGAGCTAGTAATTGGCTATACTATTGAACTTGCTGGTAGAGTTGCTCCTAGCGTTCCAAATGTAGGGCCCCATTTGCCTTTTGCACCGGGTCCTCGAATTCATAGGTATGGGTGGCCTAAATTTTCTTGGCCTTCACAACCGCGCATATGGCTTGAATTCCCAGATTTACATAAAAAATATTGTTTTGTCATCTGCTACTGCAATTGTTTTATTCGTCATAAAATATCATAACTTTCTATGATATAAAATTGTTTTGGAATATGGAACCATTTAGAGAGCTTTCGTTGTGAGGTTGGCACTTGGCGCGGAAAACGTAGTAATAGATTAATAATTAATTAATTATTAAAAAATATAAAATAGATTAATAAGATTTTTTAAAACAAACAGTTCGGAAAACGTACGCGCAAAAAACGAAGAGATAAGTTAACTTACATGGGTCATCGAACGCGGCCTTAGAAAGATAAGCAATCTTGAAAACATGTTAGTTAAGAGTACGTGAACCCAAGTGCTTGCAGTAGTTGCAGGGCATCGTTGCCTGACGAATTAGCGTCTGGTTAATTTGAGTAGGGAAAAATTGAGAGAGAAAACAAAGGTTTTTCTTTTCATCCCTTTCTTTGTCGTTGCCGACTTCGTGCGTTGTCGGCTCAGATCCGAGCATCCAGTTGGCCCGAAACACCTGTTGCGACCTTGGAATTGGAATTGGATCCATTGGCTGAAGAGAGAGAAAAAAAAAAGAAAATTCAATCGTATTCAATTTTTTCGGTGCGGTAGGTGAGCGTGCCGAAGATCCCTTCCACACCATAGGTGTGCTCGGTTTGAGATAAAAAGTGAAAATATCCGTTTTTTATAACTATTTAATAGTATAAATAATAAAATTGAACACTAAAAAAATATAAACGTAGGGTGATGAACCTCCATTTAGAAACAGTTTGCAAAAATAATGCTTATTAATTCAAAGAAACATGTGTGTAACAGCTGAGAAAAATACGAGAACAAACACGCAGCCAAACTACATTAGTACATCATAAAGTAGTGTCTAAAACTGGTCCATGAATTAGACCCTTGTCTTTTCGCTCAGTATACTTGTGTTTATAAGCTAAAATTTAAAAGTTTAAATTTAATTTAGAGTTGAATTTGTTTTTATTTTAGTTTATTTTTTAGTCTTACTTTTAGATCGATAAAAACACATATATATATACCTATAAATTATTTTTTAATCGTTAATAAGTTGTTTTGCTTTTGTTTACTAAAACCTAAACAATGAAGCTGGTCTGCGTATAACAAATGGATTATACTCCTATTTTAAAATGAGATCATTTTATTAGTTTTTATCATGTAACAAGATCAGCTTTGAAGCTATAATTATATTGGAGTTTGTAAAGGTATGAAAAAAATATATTAGAACTACATAAAGCAGAATTGGATGGCAGTTGTAATATGATTTGGTAAAGATTTTTTAGGAGAATGGAGTACCTACGTGTCCTAAGGGCATCCACAATACGAGTCAAAAGAGGTTTTTAACTCTATATAGACCACCTTGCCATTGTGAAAAGGTGTTAGAAAATATAATAGGATGAGCTACATTTAGCTATATGGACTACTCATATGATTTAAGATATATTATTTCTCTCCTCTCTTGGTAGAGACCTAGAACTATTGGATGTGATTTGTGGGTTTGCTATTTTTGCACATTATGCAAATTAAAACAACAATGGATCATCTACGTGGGTCTTATCTCTATGAACTAGGTAGTCAATATACATTAGCAATGTTCTAAGACGCGGGATCAAGAAATAAAGTACTTTTGGGGTGCGTTCAGTTCCTAAAAATTTTTAGAAGAGATGTCTTATCAACGCGTATGGTCATACATTTGAAGTAGTCTAATTACAAAACAAATTTTAGATTTTGTCTGAAAATCGCGAGACGAATCTTTTGAGTCTAATTAATCCGTCATTAGCACATGTTGGTTACTATAGCACTTATGGCTAATTATGTACTAATTAGGCTCAAAAGATTCGTCTCACGATTTGCCTCATAGCTATGTAATTAGTTTTAATGTTTATGTATATTTAATTGTTTATTTAGATGTCCATGTTTTCCGGAAAAGTTTTTAGAACTAAACGGAGCCTTGGTAGAGGGATTTTGTAATGTGTTTTTCAGCGTGTTCCATAATTTTCATGTCTGTACAGTCGTGTTCTAGAGTCTGTTCTTAATGGCTTCGATAATTTCCAAGCACGTGTGTAGACGATGAGCATGCATGTGCAGAGAAAAGATCGAACACACTAACTGTAGCCAGAAGATGATTGCAGAACATAAATATGCTTATAAAATATATACTCGTACTTCTCTTTCAAAATATACCTACATGGTTAAGTTAAACATCTAAACTTTGACTATTAATTAAAAATAAAAACATCAATCACGTAAGAACAGCGGTGGATATAGAAAAACACTACTAAAGGGTCTAACGAACTAAATAGTGTATCAACCCTCTTTTTAATTGATATTTGATATAAATTTTAGAACGAGTTTAGTAAGGGCTCCACTGTTCTAATGTGGCAGTGGGGCTCGAGCTCTTATACTCTCATGGTAGATTGACCCCTGCTTAATAATAATAATAGTAGTAATAATAATAATAATAATAATAATAATAATAATAATAATAATAATAATAATAATAATGTTTACTAAAATTATTATTAAAAACTATCATATTACAATATGTATTTCCTCCATACCAAAATGAAACTACCCATACCACTTTTTTCTTCAAAATCAAGCTATTTCTACACCCAGTTCCTCATCGTAACTAATCACAAACATTCTCTGTTTAATTTTCTACATACATCTCTTCTCAACCATGATAAGTTCACAACCTTTATTCAACCATTTCTACATACTTTCTTAATCTCCGTGCGTAGAATAATACACTTTGTTTAAAATAGCATCTCAAAGACCGCATCCAGAACCAAAGATATCTATATTCTAGAACGGAGACAACCTATAATTTCACTTTTACAACTAGTTATGCAGAATTTGAATTTAAATTTATTTGCATTAATTTACTAATTTTTCATTATAATTTACTTTACATCATTTGCATTTAAATTTTTGGACGCGTATATAAAAGTTTTATGCACGGAATATTTTTCGTTGGCAAGTAAGTAGTTTCACATTTTCTCTGAGAAAACGAAACGACCGGAGCAGGTGTGTTCATCTATGTGAGTGTGTGCACATTATCTTTAAATTTACTCCCAAAGTTTCAAAATCAACAAACCAGTTAATTCATAATAACTTCATTTAAAAATGTAAAACTTTCTAATATTTTCTAGATTTATATAGATGTTAATAAATATAACCATATATACCAACAAATCAATAGATAAATTTAGGTACAATTAAAATGTCAGTAATATAAAACGTATGGGTAGATCCTAGGCAACCGGGATGGGTCTGCGCGGAAAAGCAACGCTACTCCCTCCGCTTTTTTAATTAACACCAATGAATTTTAGATTCATGTTTAACTTCAACATAATTAAAAAAATATTGTGTTATAACTTATCTATTACTAGATTAAATTTAAACATGATCTATAATTTTATATATTTACAAAAAATTTAAATAATACGAAGTGTTAAACATATATTTAAAAATTAACAACATTAATTAAAAAATCGAAAGGAGTACTATCTGAGTCTTGTCTTTTCCTTCCGCTTATATTTATAAACCAAAATATGAATATCAATCCTAAATCTAAAATTATTTTGAAGTTTTCCATCGAAGTTTTGATTTTAACCTTTATTTTAAAATGTTTATTTACCTATTATCTTTTGTCTGCTCGCCCGACTGACGTCAGCCTGCTGGCCTTTCAACGCCTACTACAAATACGGAGCACCACCTACCCCCACACACCAGTCCACCCACGCACCGCACAAGAGTAGAGAGAGAGAGAGAGGAACCTTCCAGAAGCGCCAGATTCCAACGCACGCAGGCCTCCTCTTCCTCCTCCTCCTCCTCCTCGCCGCCGGGGTCACCTGAGGTAACAAACCCACCAACCCCCCTGCCCTGCCCTCCTAGCTCGCGCTCCTCCGGTTTCGCGTGGATCTCGGATCGGCGGCGGCGGCGGCGGCGGTGGTGGTGGGTTTATGATTTGTCTTCCTCCTCTCTTCCCTGGTTGGGGTTTCGCTCGCGTTTGGTCCCCCCGGGGGCGCGGTGGTTCGCCGCGTCGTCTCCGGTGCTCCGACGCGATGCGGATGCGGATGCCAAAGTAGTAGTATTAGTAGTAGTAGTTGTTGTTGTTGGAGCAATCGGTGGGACGGACGATTCGTCCTCCGTTGGCTCCCTTCGGTCGCGCGTGCGACTGATGCGATTTTAGTCCCGTGAGAGCGCGTCGTCTGATTGGCTGTGCCTGAACGACCACTTTTGCTTTGAGCGATGAATGATGCTGCTGCTGAGGAGACGGTCTCGATTTGTAGTTGCTCGTACTGCTGCGGGCTTTTGCGATATCCTGGGGGCGCATGATTAAGCAGGTTTCTGTAGGTGTCCGGCCATGATATGTTGAGGGGAAAGGGTGGGCATAGATCTGGGAATGCTTGGACTAGCCAAGAAACAGGTTTCTGCGAGTTTGGTGCCTTCGTGTACAAACAGCGAGCTTGTCCTCCTTATGCAGATCATTCCTGGGTATTAGAGACATTTTTTTTTCGGAATTTTAAAGCAGATCTAATGGTCCAAAATTTGAATGATAGGAGGTGGGATTTTCTGTCACATGATGTATAGGCAGCCCCTTTTTTGTTTGTCTGGGATCAGTGCCAAGTATGATGCGATCTTTTGTTTGCTCAATGATGCCTATTGTTTTACATGCTTTAGGAAAAACATGGATGATTGGGACATAATGTTGTCACTTGTCAGTGTGGCTAATAGTGAAATGATCGTTTTGATCTTCAGTACAAGGATGGGACGTAGTTGGATTATGTACTTTTGGTACTTGGTTGGGTTTTAGTACCTCTAGGCTACTTCTACTTCTACCCCATGCTAAGGAACTGTTGTTTACCTTGTGAAATTTGTTTACAGATCACATAAACAATGGTGAAGGCTGTTGTTGTGCTTGGTAGCAGTGACACTGTTAAGGGCACTATCTCGTTTGTCCAAGAGGGAGATGGTACAATTCATTAGTCATCGTCTCCTTCATGATTGACTTGAAATGAATTTTAGTCCCTGCATTAGTGAGATTTACTGGTCTGTTTGATTCTTAGGCCCGACCACTGTGTCTGGAAGTGTCTCTGGCCTCAAGCCTGGTCTCCATGGATTCCACATTCATGCACTTGGTGACACCACCAACGGCTGCATGTCAACTGGTAATTATTATTGTTATTATCACATATATTTCTTTCTCATTTTCCTATATGTACTAGCACAATTGATACAAGGCATCATCTATTGAATTTTCTACTTATGGTAAATTTCATAATGTAGGGCCACACTACAATCCTGCTGGCAAGGAGCATGGCGCACCAGAAGACGAGACCCGTCATGCTGGTGATCTTGGAAATGTCACAGCTGGAGAAGATGGTTTGTTTTTTTCCCTTTATTCTGAATTCTTATTTTCTTCCATACCAGTTAATGGGCCTATGGGTGGTTCAACATATGCTCTGACAGATATATAATGATGTTGTGTTCTTGTAGTCCTTGACTGCTACATCAATCAATTCGTAGTAATAATGTATTATTATTCTTATTACTGAAGAGTTTATTTCTCTGCTGTCAGGTGTTGCCAACATCAATGTTGTTGACAGCCAGGTAACCTGACACTCCTGATAATCCCCTTATTATTCTGATTTTACCCTGGTCTTTTCCTATTTTTTGTTAACACGGGTACATGGGTGACAATTTATTTATGGCAGATTCCACTTACTGGACCAAATTCAATCATTGGCAGAGCCGTTGTTGTACATGCTGATCCTGACGATCTTGGAAAGGGTAACAGACAACTGTTTATGCTCATTTATGTTCTATGTGTTTATGTGCTCCTTTTCTTCTCTTTTGGTAAGGAAGGATCTCTATTCTGTTAAGTCTGTTATGACAACGATCACTTTCTATTGAATGGATAACATAAATATGTTTAGTAGTCAGAAAAGTAGGACTGCCTTTGTCTCATCATACAAGGCAATGGTTCATGTAGTACTTTTGTGCTTCTATTAAGAGTTTAGATCACTATTGGTTGGTGCTCTAATCTAGTGGCGCCCACCTTTGATGAAGTAAAACATTACCTTCCTGATTCTTTCTTGTTCTTTTACATGCATTAACATTGTATTTGGGCACATTGTTAAATATTTCTGCAGATGATAACATTGTATTCAACCACATTGTAAAATATTTTCTGCGTACGATAACATTGTATTCAGCCACATTGTCAAGTACTTTCTGCGTACGATAACAGTATATTCAGCCAGACTGTTAATTGTTGCTACTTATTGTGGCAAGATTAATTTACTTGTTGAAACAAGGAAGCTACTAGCACATTGAATCAGCTGTTCCTGCTATGCCAGGCATTGTTTGACTTGAATCTCCTATCTGTGCACTTCATCGTAAACCCATACTTTCTTTGCTGATATATATCCCATTGCAGCGAGCCAGTTATTAGTGCAGCTTACTCACAATCATTGGTTTTTACTATTTTAGGTGGGCATGAGCTGAGCAAGACCACTGGAAACGCTGGTGGCCGTGTTGCTTGCGGTAAGTTTCGATGGCTGTACACTCCACCCCACCCGAAAATCAACTTCCTGCCATATTTTGAACTTCTCATTTCCTTCATCTTCGCACGTTGTTTTCCATTTACTCCAGGTGTCATCGGACTCCAAGGCTGAACTCTGAAGGTTGCCACCTTCATGTTGCCAGCAGCAGACCGGCCAACGTGAACACTCCCTCAGATCCGGTCGTTCCTTCCGTCTTTCCTGAGTGGCTAGCTACTCTAAAATAAGCACCTGGTCTCTACGCATGGTTTTGGTGTTCCCGTTCTGTCGCCCCCCCACATCACCCACTGAACTGTGTGTTGTGTTAAACCTTTAAACTGAAGTTTACCATTTGGAAATTCGATCTGTCACTCGGTGGGCTCTCTTCTCGGAACGTCGTTTGCATCGATCTGTTGCGTTTGTTGCCTCGTTTCCTCCCTTTTGCTTTTGCCAGTAACCCGCAAAAGAATCACCGGTTGGTGAATGGTGATGCTTTTTAAAATCGGCCATCGTCCTGTCGTCGTTGCGCTGCCGGGGTGACGAAAGAGAGGATATCGTATCGTGCTCTCGCTGCCGGGGTGACGAAGCGTTTTTCTGCGGACATATAACAGCTGTTTGGGCTACCAAAATTTTGGTAACTTCAATAATGCTGAGACAACATTTGGCATACCTTTATCAAATTGGAGAAGTATCCTACCTTATCAAATTTGGGCATATTTTAACATTGAACCAAACCAACCCTTTTTTTTCTTCATCGGGCCAAGCTACTGGTTGTGTTATTTTATGTGTGATGGATGAAAGATAAAATATTATAAGATTTTTAATATCTATTTAATTATACAAACGATAGAATTAACTATTATGAACTTAAAAAATCAATTAAAAATTTAATATGATAAAGTTATTTTTTTAAAGAAACCTCATTTAGTAATATCAAAAATACATCATTTAGTATCACCCAAAACTATGGTTGTTAGGGTAAATACCTATCGGGTATTGGTGCCTTAGACCCATAAAGTTTCATAACATCAAAATATATTCGTCACGCGTAGGAAAATTTCTCTAGATCTATACCCACTTGGGTAAACCTTACTCGTCGAGTCACCCATATACCTGCAACAGTTTAAAATAATCTAAATTACATAGTTTTCATATAATATATTATAATAGACACTAGATATTTAAGACATCACATTCATATAGTATGGTGAAAAATGTATGGATGATTTAAATATTTAGAGTTTTAGTTAATTAGGCTAGATTAATTTGATATTAGGCTATGGCATGCATTTAAACTTACGGGTATTTATGGGTAAACGGGTACGGGGATCATAAGAACATTTTCATACCCGTGTATTTATCGGATGAGTATTTGCCCAATTACTTAGGCACGAGTAATATATTTAGTTCATACTCATACCCTAATAAAATAAATATCAATTAGGTCTCGGGTCCCCATGGCCATCGCTACCCAAAACGCAGCTGTTTAGCAGGTTGTGACATCCAAATGAACGCAGCATAACGTGCACAGTGCAGTTTAAACGGGTCGAATAGAAAAGACACCACAAAAAAAGGATGGCCTGGGGCATTCCGAGAATCGAACTCGGGACCTCTCGCACCCAAAGCGAGAATCATACCACTAGACCAAATGCCCTTGTGTGATGCATTACAATTTCCAAGCTACATAAACATTTAACATCATTGTTTTGCATTAGTTTCGTTTAATTACTTAGATGTACACAATTAGCGCGTGCACCAGGTCCACACACTTGGATTACTGTTTTGATATGAATATAAGTGCAAAGCATATAATTGCATAACACGGGTTACTGTTTGATTAGACCGTAGATAAACATGAGAATTTTCGGAAAGATAAAGACTCGAAGAAAACTTCGTTTCAATAAGATCCAATCCTTTGTTTCAAAGAATTATACATGAAAATTACTATAGGACTGAAATACTACAAAATTCCTATACGTTTTCTCCAAATTAAAGGAGACCTTAACCTTACAAAATTCCAGCTGAAAATGCATATATGTGTTATATTTGTGGGTATCAATATTTGAATCATGGTAACTTTCGTTTACCGATGGGGTTTGAGAAAATGAGCTGGTGGCCGCTCAGTTGTCGGATCAAATCGGCATGAATCAATAAACCTCTCAAGTGAATCAATCAAGCCTGAAAAAAAATGATCTGAAATTCATTTTTGGGTGCTTTCTCTGTTTATATTTTAAAGATGTTTTGGTTATGCGTAATTGATCAAATGCATATTATTTATCTATACGACTAGATTTATTAGCATCCATATAAATCTAGGCAATATTAGGAAATCATATTCTAAAACAAAGATATATTTTTTTTCTTCAGGTTTCACTAGTTTTTGTCCATAGCCAAGCGGAAATCATGGTTATTGATAAAAAAAACTGCTCAAAAGTGATTTTCAGTTGGGTAATGGTTTTGTAAATTAATCATTCGATAAATGTTTAGTTTAGTTAAGTTTGTGATATGTATAACTTTATAATAAAATAGAGCCATTTGGTTAGTTGACAAAAATATAGCAAATTTATTAAGACGATCTGTTCTAACTAGAGAAGATTATGTTTAGGATGGTAGTCTACTCTAGTAACGGTCGTTGCCTTAGAGCTGTACAGGATAAGACTTGTAGTCCAAGAGCAAAGCCAATATTCTTGTCAACTTGGCTACCCTTCATTTGTTGGACGCACGGCAAGAATCACTCAACCTTTGATGAGCCAGGAACCTTCAGCCGTCAACCGTTAGTCAAAAAGAAGAGCGAAAAAATCACGCGAAAAATGGGCCAATCCTGCACTACCCTCGTGCGTACATGAGATGGGCATTGGCTTATACTAATTAAATTATTATTATGGCATCGTGCCAGCCGTGGTAAACTAAAAATGCCCAGAAAAATATTTGCATCTAGAAGGGCATGCAAGCACAAGAAACATTTCTTTCTCGCTCTGAAAATACCTTGTGTGTGTGTGTGTGTTTTTTTTTTTTAACTCAAAATATCTTGCGTGCACACGTGACTCTACTGACCCCGTCCATATTTTGGTGAAAGTATATGAAGTATAACGAAAACTGGCTAAGAGTTTATATAAATTTTACTAGGAGCAACTCAAACACTTCTCCGAGACGACGGAAATCCACATTTCCTCTTTCTTTGCAAGAAAAACAAATTATATATTTCATTAGAAAAACGGTTTAGTATGTTCGAATCAGGGCCGCAAAACTTCGTCAAAGACTTGTTCAAAAAAAAAATTCAGACTTGAAATTCACGAAACTCAGTCTCCAGCTCCTATTTAAGTCCCCAAAACAAAATTGTGAACCTTGGTCCTGTTGAGCAATAGAGGAGGGATCTATTATATTGAGTCTTAGGAGGCCGGTATATATAGAAGTACATGAGAAAGAGATAAAAAAATAATTACAGATATATAAGAACTCCACATAAATCAATCCTATCCTAATATAACTCTAACTACGTATCCCAACCAAGCCACTCGAACTACCAACAGTGCAAGCCCGTATTGCAAGCAATTGTGCAGGCACCAAAATTAATCAACTGCACACCATCACCTTTATCTTTTCGCTTATGCTTACACTAGCTTATAAGCTAAAATTTAAAATTTTAACCTTAAATAAAGTTGATTTTGTGGTTTTTTCATTGCAGTTTATTTTTCAACTTTTCATTGTAGTTTTTTTTTCACATGAATGAAACAGATCGTTTTATTCAAAATTATTTTTCATGTGTAAATATACCATTTAATTCTTTTCTATAAAAAAACAAACAATAAACCCCATAATTCAAACACAGTAGGACCATGCAACAACTTTGTGAATTACCAGCAAGTACAGTCACTGGAACAGTTCCAGGCCCATGACACCTTTTGCTTGCTTCTTCCTAATCGAACCAAAGATAAGGCACATGCTGGGCAGAAAAAAAAAAAGAAAAACGTACAACGATGGGACGGCGTAGTCCAAAGGGAAACGTAACCTTCCCATCGCCTTCTAGAAGGCAAGCACTGCACTTGCACATGGCCGGCGGTGGCCTTCTAGAAGGTGGAGATCGGGAGGAGGGAGAGAATCAAAATCAGCTGGCACCCTGTCTGTCTGCGTCACACAGCCTGCTGTTTTTCTTCTGCACTACTACTCCTGTGTCAAAAAAATTAATTCTTTGTTTTCGTATCCAACGTTTCACCCTCCGTCTTATTTAAAATTTTATTAAAAAATTAAAAAAATAGTCATACATAAATTACTATTCATAATTTATCATCTAATAAAAATAAAATATTAATCGTAAATTTTTTTAAATAAGATAAAGAACCAAACATGGTAGGTAAAACATGAAAGATTAATTTATTTGTGCTATCCAATTACGCATGCATATCCATCTAATAAAGGGCTTTGTACAGTTAATATGCACAGTGTCACGGCCGGTGTCTTCGAGATAACACATCCGCGAGGCCTCGTCTTTTTTCTATGTTATATTTATAAGCCAAAATATAAATTTTAAATTTAAAGTTTGTTTTAGGAATTTTTATTATAATTTATTTTTTACATTTAATTTTAAATCATCAATAATATATATATATATATAAAGTTTTATTTATAATTTATTTTTATTTCCATGATATGATATATGAAAACAACTTCACGAAGCTACCCAGAATCATCTTTTAAACTACATTTCAACATTTCGGCTTTTTATAGAAAAGCAGTGTGTACCAAACGGATCGAGCATTTTAATCACTAATTAAACACCTACCATGAATAACTTAGAGCAAGTATAATAACAAACTACAAGTAACTAGAAGCCTATGGGGAGATGAGAAAAAATAAAAATAAAGAGTGTTGGCTTTCGTGCAAAAACTAGCTGCCTATGTATTAAATATATAAGTGAGAAATGTAGGAGAAAAATATTGAAGCCAATTTTATAGCAAGTTTAACAGAAGAGTTCACTGCTAGTTCTAAAATCTTTTCGTGTCATTAAGAGCTAATATATAGCTAACTTATATAATAGTTATACACAAACATATATTATATCATCAATGTATGGTCCATCTCTCATATACAATCAAACTGTCTCTCTCTTCCATGTAAATATAAACTTTTTCTCTCTCTTTCATGTAAATATAAACTTGACGTTGCATATTTTTAAAGTCTACTTACCTCACTTATTGTACTTGGTCTATTGTACGTGTTGGTTATAATAGGAGATTATAGCTCATATTTGGCTATACTATTAAAGTTGCTCTAAAGCTAGTCTCAGTGAAAGTTTCTCATAAGAATTTAAAATTCATTAAATGATATGACACATAGGCAAAAAGAATGATGTGACTTAGAATTGATAATGAGAGAGGGGATTTGAGCTTTATGGGAGGATAAAACTTGGTGTACGCGGTTAACTAAATCATAAAACTAGATCGAAACATCCACTAAGATTAATTCATTTCATCATTACATATTTAATCAACTTATACTGGTCACCTAAATGTAAAATTTAATTGATATGTTAGCTATGAAGCTGTAAAATAAAATTTTGCATCCATGACGCTTGTTTCACGCATAAATATAACCCTATTTAAAATCGGACGATAGAATCTCGAATTGAGAATGACCTAACTGGTTCGCAGCTGCGGCACCAAAAACGGTGACTGATAATAACTATTCACCAGGATCGTTTTTTTATTATCATTATTTATCCGGCAAAACGTACATGCATGTGCACGTAGTACTACATATAGAATAGAAATACAATTATTCCTACTTGGACAAGCCAAGTAGGCTTCTCCACGTGCGTGCGTGTGTGTGTGTGTGTGTGTATATATATATATATATATATATATATATATATATATATATATATATATATATATATATATATATATATATATATATATATATATGCTCATATGCACACGTACCACCACCCCGCAGAAAACTTGACCGAAAGAAAAGCACAAAACCATTTTATTACCAACCAAATCGATTCGACCTCTGATCTCTTTCATGGCCACCGTGCGGCCGCCGCAGCCTCCGGCGCCGCCGTCCCCGGCGGTGGTGCAGGCGCCGGCGGCGCCCCCTCCGGTGGCCGCCGCCGTCGCGCGGGCGCAGCTGCCGTACTACCGCCATGGATGGAAGGAAGGCGTGGCGGAGTCGTGCTGGCCGACGGAGGAGGCGAGCGGCGGCGTGATCGACCTCTCGTCGGACAGCGGCGGCGGGGGATGGGCCGACGACGGCGACGAAGACGACGGGTGCGGCAGCTGCGTCGACGGCGAAGAAGGCACGGCCGGGGCTGGCCGCCGCCGCCGCGACGACGAGACGAAAGGGAGCCATCAGCTCGTCAGCTGGTGGAGCCGGGACAGCAGCAGCAGCTGCTACCTCTGGCCGCCGCCGAATGCGACCAGTGCAGGAGCGGAGGAAAACGGTCACGCCGTCGCCGGCGGCGAGCGCGACGGCGACGGCGACGACGACCCGGCGGCGGCGGCGAGGCGGCAGGAGGAGGACCGCAAGTTCTGGGAGGCGTGCCTGGCGTCGGGCCTTCCGTGAAGAAGGCTAGCTAAACACGCTGGCTACAAAGCTGACAGTTTCAGAGACGTATGTCTGTATTAATTTTTTTTGTTCCAGTAAATTGGTTTAAATTTCTCTGCTTTTTTAAATTTAAAAAACAGTTTCAAACGGTAACGACCTTTTTGGGAGGCTTTTTTAACGATGTTGCAAGCTGAGGTCCCTTGCTTAATTAAGCTGAGGTACCTCGCGCATCCGAATACAATTATGACTTATGAGTCGGGTGGGTGCGTGGGGTGATGGAAAGAACAAGGTGGTTACCTTGCTTAAGTTTGCTTTGGAACTAACCTTGCTGATACGTAGTGCGTGAGGGCAATCGTGTAGGGCAGATTGTTCTCTCCTCTTTTCTTTTCTTTTGTTATTTCTTTCCCTTCATGCACGAAAAGTACACTATTAGGAAATTTGTTGATATGTAATGCGTGTTAGCGTTGTGTATCCAGCTCGTCTTCTTATTCTTTTTTTAAAAAAAAAACTACGACTATTATTTCTACCTATGAAAATAGAGTTAAAGAGGCTTTTAACTTTTTATTATCACTCTTTATCAGTGAGTTTCATCCTACTCACAATACTGTGTGAAAGATAATCTTCGCTTATAGTGCAGAGTGACAAATCTATTATCACTCTCCCGTAAAAATGACAAGTCATTAAATTATATATCTCCCGAGCCATACTCAAAACCATAGTAGATTTTTATGAATAAAAATCCAGGACAATTCCGCGCATGTAGTCATATACTACTTGAACAAGAACGGTTGAACACTGGTTGGTCAGAAGTGGCAACGTGCAGCCTAGTCGTTGCTCCCATGACTCCTTCACCCACCGGGGCGGATGCTTCTTTGATGTTTCTGAATTGTTGCAACTGCACCTGGACATCTTTTGGTCTGAACAACTGGTAATCACAGCAAGGATGCGACAGAGGCGTCGGATTTACGACTCAAAACGTACAATGAGATTTGATATTAAGAAAAAAAACAAACCTTGGATTTACGTCATTATGCTATGCAAATGATGCAAGGGTAAGTTGAAATGAGCACGCTGCTTTGACCATAAACACTGCGCATGTAGGATCAGGTTACGTCGGCGCACACTCTCCCAGCGATGAAGATGCATGAAACGCAGAACCTCGCATGTGATGTGAGATATATCACATGCACATTTTTCACAGTTATAGCTATCGACAGCCTTACCTAGAACAGTACTGCAACCTAACAACTTGTACAATAAGCCACTCAGGAGCTGTGCAAATGCTGGAAAGTGTGTTTGTAGTATCAGATTATCAACTGGTAATAAAGAAACACATAGTAGGAAAAGATAGGATAGGATAGTACCATCCAAACGGCGTCAATTTTTGTGTATCACGGAAAGTGAAGCATCCTGGGGACAGAGTTGCTTGTGCCCTCCAAAAGAGGCTGGGTTCCTCTCACGAGCATGGATGATGGAGCCCCAATCAAAGAGCTCTCGCAAGTTGCCAACTCACCACAAAGCAGAAAATATTCTATGCATATCTGCTGGCTATCGCAGAGACGCTCAAATCACAAGCCCTGTCTTGAGATGTCGGTCGCCTGGATAGGACAAACCGCACATCGCTGTCGGTTGGAGATACTATTCTCCTATTCAGATTTCAGGGTCGACCAACTTGAATGACATGAACTGGCTACTAGAAAAAGGATGCCATGGACTTGTATCCGGCAAAGGTCTAAACAAGTCAGACAGATAACAGTCAGCACCAACAAACAAGCAGTTGAGCACTGCAGAATAGTACTATCTCCATGTATCATTACATATATATGCTGATATATATAATAAATATAATTATTGTTAATTGCTATTTTAGGAAGAATTTTTTTTACAATCTTTAGAATTGGTAGGAAGAGCTAACTTACCCTGTAATTTAATTTATTTATGCAAGAAAATTAGCAGAGAGGACATGCCAAAATCACTTTTATTCTATTTGTCATCAAGTATCACTGTTTATTCCATTTTTGCTATGCTTTTTCCATTGATGGCTCACCATTCAATTGGACCCTAATATAAGTTTTCTGCATTTTCTTGATTGGAACTTCCTTGTTCAAGCCTTGAAATTACCTCCCACTACCTACAACTAGATGTTGATAGTTTCTTTAATAACTTATCCGGTAGAAAAGCCTTCAGGGTTTCAACTGATTTCACGCCACAATTGGAATCAAAAAAAGGTTACTTAAGTGTTTGCTTGCTTTATTCTGCACAAAGGCTAGTAATCTATGATATAGCTAGAGTTTTATATCTGAAATAGGAAGGTAGCTTACACATATGTTTTGTTGGTTGATTCTGTTAGGCCATCAATCCAATATCTCCATTTCCGAATAATTGACAGCAATGACTATCTTGCTCAAACTCTAGCCAACAGCAATTTCTATATTATTACGTTTGGTATATTAATAATCGCATTGTTTAGGTTTATTCCACATTATATTTCCATGATAGTATCGTAGAGTTCCAAGTATATATAAATTTTTTGTTGAAAAAAACAGCGGTGAAAGTGTGAAAGTTTAGTCAACATTGCCAATTATTTAAAAGTAAATAGTATAGTTTAGTCACCTGCAATGGCTGAGAGCACACACTAGGAGCACAAATGATTTTCAAAGACGAAGCAAACCACTGGGCAAAATCATCATTAAAGCCACCATGGTTCTGCTATATTACTGATGATTCAGGCATTGGCATGAAGACTACTAGTAGACTTACCAGGCAGCTTTTGAGAAATTCAATGGATACTTGAAGAATTTCATAGGATTCTGTCCAAAGAGTCTTTTCTGCTTCTGTTTGAAGGGTCTCAGTCTCTCAGCAAATCTTTAAACAGATTCTGGCATTGATAGGCAGCTTTTCCAAAGAAAGTAGAATGATTGATTGCTCAGTGTACCAATCAAGAGACAAACAGTGATACTGTAGTACATCACACTTCTCTGCATTCACAAATACAAGTGAGAAATCATCAACATCAGAGATGTAAAGAAATTGTTACCCATGCTGCTGATATCTCCGTGTATGCTCCTAGATGAATCTTCCTGTATAGACTAAATTCTAAATTTAGCTGCATAACAAGACTTGAAGAATATCTGTTTCTTAATGTCTAAAGTGGAATAATAACATGATATCCCAGACCGCACCCATTCCCCTTTTGTGTTTCCAGTCTAGAGGAAATCTTGCTCATTGAATCTCAACAAAAACGCCATATCTTTATTGATCTGCGGCATGATTGTACAAAGCAGCACAGAGTTTGTGAACCGATTAGGGCCCGCCATCATTACGGCTTTGACCACGACCACATCCCCTTCAGCTGCATTATACATGTATTTACACGAGGATCACCAAAGAAATCCATCTAAAGTTTTTGACAGCCGATTCCATTTGCAAAATGGTGATCCAAGCTTTTCAGGAACTTCACCATCTTGGGAGAAACATCTCTACAGCAGTTGCATGCACAGGTATACAAGTGATGTAATGACCCACCAGTAAGATGATAGGCTAGAAGCTGATACTGCATCATGTTATTAGGGCAAATGTGTTAGAAAGTAACCACCATAGAGGCCTTTAGATTGAGAAGTGAGTGAAGAAGTCATCAAATTACATAGACAAAAGCTGGCATTCTTAGGCTCCATTTGGCATTACTGTGGGTTATGATAATATCGTCTGGTGTAGCTTTTAGACATTTTTGCCCCCCATAGTTTTGCTTATTAGCAAACAAAAAATAATTTATGGGTAAAACTTCTATATACATATCCATAGAGATCCAAAATCAAATGTTGTAAAATAAACTACAATGAAAAAAAACCAAAAAATCGACTTTAGAAATTTAGTTCTAAAATTCAAATTTTGGCTTATAAGCAAAAGAAGAAGCGAAATGATGGGAGCCTTTTAATTTATTTTGCAAGCAATACAGTTATTGTGTTCTGAAAATATGGAACAATTGGGATAGACATGGCATTTTTCCCTAACCAAAATTTATTCTGCAAAACAAAGTATAACGATCATTTCCATGACAACATAAAACAATTAAGTAGTGCAGCATCGCAAGCACAGAAACTACAAACTAAGCTTTTAACAAAATAACTTGTATATTTTTGTACTTGTTTCATTCTATCCAAGGAAGTTCACTTTATACACTACATTCGTATTTGAGGAAAATATTTATTATCCTAAAAGGGAACATAAGAATATTGTTTCACATAAGTTTTAGTTGATGTAAATAAGACATGTTTGCTGATTTCACAATTCCAGATGGTGTTTTGTGGAATTCTTGAAACATGCTCTACCGGCAAAAAGGAAAAATCAATCATTTTGGAAACAGGACAGTGTTCCTTGTCAGGATTTTTGTTTCATGGATATGAAACAAGTGGTCATGATTTTTCAATATAATTTAGGCAGGGTAGCCTACCTCAACATTCATCCTGCACTAAATAAAGTGTCAGGAGTTAAGACCCATCACAAATTCAGTTTGCAATGGCAAGGGATGTACCATCACCTACACTAGTAATGGCAAAACATCTATATCTGACTTTAGTTACTACTACTGAAAAGAAATTTCGAGGAATTTATATCAGTAGTTCAGCATCATGTTGGGAGTCGGAAAGACACTGATTTCAAAATGCCGAATTTCAGATGGTACTCAATTCAGTCATGTGCCCAAGTTGTCAGATGTCATAACCAGTCCTCAAGTTTTAAGGTCTATAAAAAGTTACAGAACTGGCAAATCCCTCAAAAGTTCTCGAAAAGGATAGTTTTTTTCATGATTCCTGGCCTTGTTATCCAATGCTCAATTAAGAAGATACAAAAGACAGAGGTAAACAAATAACTGTCTCTGAAATTCTGCCTGCAGGTCTTATGCAGTCCAAAATAGTTCACAATATCAGAACTTGAACAAAAAGTCAAAAAAAATATAGCAATGTCTATCTCCCTATAATTCAGCTGATGAGTAACAACTAACAAGCTTTGTTAATTATTACACGATTAGTGAATTCTAGAGGCTGTTCTTTGTTACTTAAAAACAGTTGAACTCCCCACTTCCCCAGTATGCATATGAGATCCAACATTCCAACCAGCATGCTAACTGTACAATCTATAGTTTCAAAACTTTTGTTCAGACTTCATGTTACAACATGTATACACTCTATGGATATATTATTGACAAATCAGGGAAAAGTGACTTACAGGTAGATGGTGCGGGTGATATTGACGAGAACTTGTAGGGATGCTCGAGTGTTCCCACACTCTCACTTGGTGGCATTGCATGAAAAACAACAGCAGGAAGTGGGGACAATGGGATCCTCGGATGAAATGACGGCGGATCCACATATGGACCTGAAGCTTCATAACTGTTTGGAGAAGCTACGGGCGTCACATGACGGAATGAAGGATCCATGTGAGGAGCTGAATGGTGTTTAGCATCACTATGCAATTTCTTGCGTGTACAGCTAGAATCACAACTCACAAAGGTTGGCATGCTGTGAAGAGGAGCAGGAGCAGGGGGCAAATGCTGCAAACCCTGATGGCTTAGGTCATGGTGGTGATGGTGGTGGTGACTGTGGTGATGATGGTGGTGGTGACTATGATGGTCGTGATTGTTGTCCTGGTGGGCTGAGTGTGGTTGATTATAAGGTTGAGGAGCTGGACTTGGTGAATGTGTACTGCCTGCATTGTTCAGTGAATGCTGAAGATAAGAAGACAGACTAATCTGTTTTACTTTGCCAAATACAGTGTGATTCAGACCCAAATTTCCTGAAGAAGAATTTTTTAGTGTTTGAGCCAACTCTTTCAGTCGTTGCAATGACGGTGGTTTTCTATCTGCCCCAACAGCAAGGAGAACAGATGTTTGAACTATTGTAGGAGGGGCAACTGTCGAACCATCCAGATTTGTCAATGTAACGTATAAGATCTGCATTCCAGAAAGAAAAAAAAAGGAGTTATCACCAGGAGTTAAGAAAAACATGTTAATCGTGCAATACAATGGTAGAAAAGAGTTTGAACAAAACATAACTGTAGGCAGTAGACTTTCTGCACTTAAAAATAAAATCGTAGTTACAAATTAACAGTATCAGAATTCAAGTGTTTGTATCTGGCTATCTGCTAGCATGGAAATCAACAGAAAGAAACACACTTTTCAAACACATGTTTCTTAGGCTCTTAGAACATTCAATAAGCATAGCACACAAATATTACTGGTAAAAGAAACAGTGATGATAAGTAATTTGTTGTGATCTCTTTGGTCAGTAAGCTGGTTTTTTTTCGGATGTTGTTGTTGATAAACGCACCAGGTTGCACATTTTGTATTAGAGGGAAAAGGCTTAGGATAAAAAGGTGTTAATCAGCAATGACCACAAGCTAGAGAGAAAAGGAAAAGGCTAGGGAACTCAGATTACACAAGAATTGGTTGTGCGACATGACATCATCATTGCTAGTATTTCTCGCAGCCTTCCAATGTGCGCCCTCTTCTATGATAGCTAACAAGAGTGAACTTTGAATTGATCAAGTGACAAACAGTAGCTGCCTAATCCATATCGAAGGTTTTTTCCCATTGGCAGTAGATAGAAATCAAGTTTCCGCAGCTAAGGCCTAACAGAAGTAGAAAGCTAAGCTGGTTTTATGGGTCATCCTAGTTGTGGTCGACTCAAAACACTTTATCCTAGAAATTAGGTTTGTATTGACCAATTTGATTGTAGTGAAGAATAAGAATCTCTCCCCCAAGACAAGATTGCATGCATAATGCTTTAGGCTAGGCATATAACGAACTGAAAGGCGGAGAAACACATACCTCAAGTTGACTAAGAAATAACCCAGATTTCATCTGGGCCTTCAATTCACTCACTTTGTTTTGTACCACATCAATGGGGAAGTTCAACGAGAAGTTAAACAAGGCATCGGGCTTCTGAGGAACAAAAGCATTTTGTGGAGGTATAATGGTTATAGCACCAGGAAACCTCAAAATCTCGAAAGAAGAAGAATTCCCGAATAGAGATGGCGTCAACTGAAGAGTGGATTGTCGTATCACCAAGGACATTAAATATGACCTTAGGATGCTTAACTCAGTGGTTGATATGGTAGAATTGCTTGGATACGGCCAGACTCCAAAAGTCACCACAGTCCAGTTTGATTCAGAGATGGAGTCGAACGAAATTACAGAAACCTGAAGTAACAGTCGCAAAAAATGAATACAAGGGCAACAGTAATGGATAACAAGAGAAAGCAGCACATACCGTAGAATTTCCGATGCCTATCTCTTCAAAAATATCATACTCGAGTTTTGGTTTATTTTCGCGGAGCTCCGAAATCATCCTTTGCAGTTTGAAGCTTGCAACCACATCAGCTGCACAAATGTGATACATAAGAATTGGAAAAATTATCGCTTCATAAAAGCTAAATGCATGCGAGCATTAGACAAATGGAGCAAGTGTCAAATGATTTCCTCGAGTAATGATTTGAGAACTACTCCGGTGAAAGAGAAGAATAGGTATCTTCGTATATTATAGGGCCATTTTAAAACCTGTCCTGGTTATCTTGGTAGCATCTACAGTATATTGTGAGAGTGAAACTGAAGAATTGGTATTGTGATGCACAACAGCTACCAGTGTATACCAATCTCTTTGGATGGTAGGGTTGTGATTTACATATTTTACAGCAGCACAAAGTGATGTATCTGTTCATTGGTTACATTATGGTCTTATCTCTATACATTAGAATCAGGCGATTAGGAGGCCACATGTTGCAACAGATAACTAGAATCCACATCTTTTCACTTCGGCTTATGCTTATAAGCCAAAATTTGAATTTTCAGCCTTAAATTTGGAGTTGATTTGGGGGATTTTTCATCGTTGTTTATTTTTCACCTTGGCTTTTAGATCGCTGAGAACACGTATATAAAATTTTTATCATAAATTATTTTTCGTTTGCAAATATGTTGTTTGGTTTTTTCTGTGAAAAAGCCAAAAGATCACCCTCTAGACCTATGAATTTCTGTTTGTGTTTCTTTGGAAAACAACTAGCATTCATCATCTAAACTGCTCCCAGAATCTACCAGATCACAACCTCAGATCAACTGATATTCTACAGTCTATAAAGTCATCAAATTATCCCTTCAAATATCAATCACCACCATTCCAGCAAGCTGACATACAATGCCCAGTAAGAAAATTCAGTTCCCGTGAATAAACATCAATTGGTGCCTCAACCACACAACCATCAATAACAATGCTATAACCTCAAACCCACCAAATTACATGCATAGTTTCCAATCAACCAACCAATTTGCAACACACAAATCAAGCACACAGAATTCCTATATTTACATATTTAACGACCAAACATGCAAGCACCCCTAATTTGGCAGTTCAACCCAACCAAACCACAAAATGTGTGCAAGTATGTCCACACGGCTCATAACAATCCTAACCAAAGCCTCTGAAGGAGCACAGAGCAGCTGAAATTAACTCAACGCTATGCAAACAACGGGAATTGTACGCCCACGCCACAAGTCCACAAGCTTTGCAAAGTCGCCAGCTATCAACC
This sequence comes from Oryza brachyantha, assembly GCF_000231095.2. Taxonomy (NCBI): domain Eukaryota; kingdom Viridiplantae; phylum Streptophyta; class Magnoliopsida; order Poales; family Poaceae; genus Oryza; species Oryza brachyantha. The sequence goes on from NC_023165.2 coordinate 11,470,800, forward strand.
CCCCCCCCCCCCCCCCCCCCATGCCCAATACAAATCGAAGGCATCGCAAAGCTCATCTGAATGAATCCACCGCTACAATCCCAACCAAACTCCTAATTCAGCATGATGAACTGCAGTAGATAACCTGCATTCCGCATCAAACACCCCAACCCGCCCAATTAATGAAAATTCACCACCGCTAGTGCAATTCAATTCCCCTCAAGAGGATAATTGGGTACGGTTGAGCTAGTAGCCAACGCAAGTAAGGGGTAAAAAAAGTAGAGCACGCCCGTGAGCGAGCCGCACGGTGCAAGCACTCACCTCCACCCCACCGGTCCTCCCGCGCCACCCCGCGCCGCCGCGAGAACGGTGGCAGCCAGAACAGCGCCGACAGCACGACCGCGGCTCCAAGCAACACCGCCGCCACGCACCTCCACCACCTGCGCCGCCTCCTTCGCTCCTCCCCTTCTCCCACCATCCCATCCCGCGAGCCGCCGCCCCCGCCCGCCGAGTCCGGCGTCGGGTCCCCCGCCTTCCCCATCACCTCCACCCCACACACACACGGCGGGATCCGGTCACCGCCGCGCCTCCGCCTCCCCCGCCATTGCTACCGCACCGACGACGCCAATCCAACCAGCGACAGCGAGCGAGCTCGCGAGCGGCTAGGGTTTCCGCATAACCACAGCTTCACCCCCCCCCCCCCCCCCCCCCACTCCCTCCTCGGCCTCCTCTCGCGTGCTCCTCCAATGGTGGACGAGAGCGAGAGCGAGAGCGAGATGGGGGTGGATGCGCGTAGCACGCGTGAGCGCACGGGACAGTATCACTGCTACTACTGCCGGCGAGTTAAATCTCTGTGGCGGCGTGCGGCTCGACCCAGCCCGGCGCGACCACACCGCCAATGACGCATGGGTCCCAGACGGCGTGGGACCCAGCTGTCGGTGAGAGGGGGACGTGAGGGGGTCGATGACGCCAGCATGGGGGAGGAGGTGGCGGCCGAGGGGTTGAAAGTTTTTGACGAATGCGGGGTGGACGTGGACCGTGGCGCGCCACAGCGACGATCCCCTGCTGCGTGTATCAATGCGCTCACGTGTGGAATTTAATCTTACGAATTGAATCAGTGATTGTGATGTGTTTTTTCTCTGTTTCATAATGATAAAACAGATTATGTCTTCTTTTCAAAAATATCAGTTTGACACCAGGTTCTGTATCTTGAAATCAAAAGTATTTCAAGGTCTCGACATAAGCGAAATTGTGAGAATTTTATGGGAAAAAAATGTTTCTTAACGTAATTCGGTTAAGTTTCATGAAACCACGGTATGGAAATTTTAAACCTAATTAATTCGTCATTAGCACATATGAGTTACTGTAGTAGTTATGGATAATCATGCACTAACTAGCCTCAAAAGGTTCGTCTCGTAAATCCCTTCCGATTTATGTAATTAGTTATTTTTTAATTATATTTAATACTCTATACAAGTGTTCAAAGATTCGATGTGACACGTAAACGTGAAAATTTTTGGAAACTGAACAGGGCCTAAGCCAATTATAAGCCTCACAAGAGAAAAATAAAAAATTAATGTTTATTGGCATTCACGTTGCTCCGAGATAAATATATTAAATACATAAATAAGAGAAATATATATGAGAAGAATATTAGAGCCAACCTGGTAGCTAATATATTGTACTCCTTCCATTCTACAGTAAGCGTATTTTGCATTGTTTATATTTAACATTTGATGGTCCGTTTTATTTAAAAATATGATTAGTATGTTTATTGTTATTAAATATAAAATGACTTTGATCCTAGTTTTGTGTGTGTAATTGCGCGCACGTACGTTAGATCGACCCAGCTTAAATACGGTATAACGGTACATTCGGCTCCGTCGTTTCCTAACTTATGCTCTTTTATCTACGTAATTGTATTTTTTAAATGTTTAAATGATGTATTCTTTAAAAATAAAGCGATGCTTTGAAAACACATCAATTATTTTTAGATTTTTTTATAGCTAATATTTAATTAATCATATACCAACGAGTCATGTCGTTTTGCGAGAAGTGTTTTCAAACCGTCGAACGTATTCTAAGTTGTCCTCTTAAGGTATTGTTTGGATTAACTCCAGATGTCGAAAGGTAGCAGGGGAGAATTTTAATAAAGTTAGGTTTTCTCAATTTTTGGTTTCGGATAATTTTCCATGTTAACTATAGTTCATTAGAACGTACTTTTGTGAGTTAGTTTGGAAGAACTTGAGATTCCATAAAAAGTAAACCGATTAGAAATGGTGTTGATTGTTGCGATAAACGGCATATTTATAAACCAAAAATAATTTACAAATAAAGTTACTGATATAAAAGTCAAGACAGAAAAAACAAATTGCGATGAAAAAACTCTAAAATTAACTCTAAATTTAAGATCAAAAAATTAAATTTTAGCATATAAATATAAGAAAAACGAAAAGATTAGGATAAAAAATTCTCCATTTAGAGCCTAATAAATCATTGCAGCAGTTCTCCATTTAGGGGTTCCTGGCATTCCTCTCCAAAAGTCGTGATACTCGTACCGCTTTCCACCAACGTAACAAAAGATTTTCGAGAGAAAATATCTGCTGCGGGAACGACCATGAGACCCCAGAGGGACCGGGAAAAGGGAATGCAGGATGAATTTTCATGCCAAGAAGCAACACGGAATTACGGATCCCTACTGCTGCAGGCAGACGTGGTAATGGACCAAAATCCTTAAATTCTTTCACAACCTTATTTAATATTTAAAAATTTTATCTCTAAATTCTATATAATTTAATTTTAGCCCATTTTAAACACAACCTTTTGATTTTTTTAGACAAAAATGTGGACCCATTACCACCCATATCTGCACGAACGTAAAAGGAACCACATAACTAATAATCAATTAGTATTATATGCATTTCAAAGTATTATTTTGTTGTCCTTTTGGTTTTAAAATGACTTTATTTCAAAACAATATTATTTATGTTTTATTATACTTGTCCCAAAATAACTTAATTTAGAAGCAACCATTGCATCACATTTTACAAAAGTATAGAGAATAAATACATTTAAAGTAGATAAAGCAAAGAATATTTGTATTGAGATTTAATAAAGTGGATATTACTATAATCTTTTTTGTTATAATGAAATATTTAAGGGCAGAGGTAGTAACCGAGATCTGATAGCACATATAGGGTCTGTTTGGTAGAACTCCAGCTCCCAACTCCTAACTCCAAACTCCAACTTCAGTGGGAGCTAGCTCCACTGGGAGCTAAAGTTGGTCTGAAAGTGTTTGGCTACTTGCTCAGCTCCAAAAATCCTGAAAGAGAGGATAGGAGGTAGATAGACAATGATACCCTTGTGTTTTTTCACTGTTGGCTTTATGTAGTATTAAATATGTACTTTTTCATCAAAATTTCAGCACAGTGGCTTATTCTAATGTTTAGTAATTTTATAATAATACAAAAATTGGTACTTGAACAAATTGATACTCAAGTTTTTGCATGACATGTATTTAATAATATAAATGTCTACTAATAATAACTAGAAGCATTGTCATCAAAAGATAAAGCAAAAGACCATGGAACAACATAAAATATGGCATATGTCCATCATCCTGCAATACGACCGGCTAGGTCATCACGAAATGCATCCATGGATACATCATTTTGACCCTCAGTGGATGTATCCGATGCATCTTGAGAAAACACATATCTCCTAAATCTAGATGGAATGGTAGGCACATAATCTGGATTCCTCTCAAACCTATGAAAATGCCTATCCGGCGGCGCATCATGGTCACGAATGAAATTATGCAATGCCATTGTTGCCGCCACAACCATCTTCTGTTTCCACATTGGAAAGCTAGGCATTTTGAGTAGAATCCGCCACTTCATCTTTCATACACCAAAGCATCTCTCAATGATGGTGCGCAAACTGGAGTGTAAGAAGTTGAATTTTTCTTTCTCACCACTCGGCAATGTACCTCTCCGAAATTCTGGTACATGGTATCTTTGTCCCTTATATGGCGCTAAATACCCTGGGCGATTTGGATAGCCAGCATCGACAAGATAATATTTTCCTAGAACACAAATGCATAGAAATGTATCAATTTATACTCATTTGAAAAGGAACAAAAACCAAGATATAGCACATGTTATTTACCTTGTGGAGGATGAGGAAATATAGTTAAATTAGTTTGAAGTGCAGTAAATAACACAGTTGTGTCATGTATTGACCCAGGTTGCCCAATAGATGCAAATTTCTCAATTACTTCATCATACCCAGGATTAGATAAGTGGGTATTTGGACGATTACCATCAGCTACTTGCTCAACAAAAATCTCACATACAACTCTAGTGTTGTAGTCATTCCAATCAGCAGAGTCCATAGGCATTTTAACACCCTTCGAAGGCACATTTTGAGCCATGCCTGTCATCCACTCACTCACACTAATCTTTTCTTCAATACTAACATATATCATAGGTTCAAATTTACTACTTAACATATATCATAGTTACTACCCATACAGGACATTAGCAGAAATTAAAGGGATACAAATCAGTTTATTTTGCATGATAACATGAGCTAGCAGCATGAAAGTAACATGAGCAAAAAATGAAATGTACAAATCCATACATATGTTTCGTGTACTACAGCCATAATAATATATTGTCATTCTCCCATGATTTTAACAAACAATCAAGCAATCAATCCCAAGAAAAATTAACCAAAGTTAAGCAATCAATCACCAGCAAGCAATCAATCCTTTGCAGCTAGAGTCTTTCAAGCTCTCTATCTATAGCAGTAAAATTACATTAAGGTTGCAATTGAACTAAAGGCAAAACAAATTACAGAGAGCCCTCCAAGCCTCGAAACCAGATGGCATTTAGGTCCTTATAGTTCTAATAATCCTTGTGCTTCAACACTAACAAAAGACAATATTTTTTAGGACCTTGTGACATACAAGGGTGGTAAAGAACAGCAATAGAGGCTCAAAAAGGAGACACAATTTTTTTTCTTCTCTTTTGGTTTAAACGTAGCAAATCAGTAGCACCAGTACTCTCTCACAAGTCTCTCATACACTAGTTTCAGTGATAAGTATGAACTTTCAGTCATATACAAAAACCAAGACATATGTATTTTCATGTGCTAAATCTGAATGAAAGTGGTTTGCTAGGTTTTGGGGATAGCTTGCATACAGATCTGGAGAAATACCGTAGCAGCTGCTGTGGTCCAAACTGTGGGGCTCTCACCGTGGTCCCGTCCACACCGAAAGCTGCTGTCGTCGTCGCCTGCAGGAGAAGGGAGGGAGCAGCTCTGCCATGCGCCGAAAGGAGAAGGGAGCCGAAAGGAGAAGGGATTGAGGCCGAGAGGCGAAGGGAGGGAGCACTGGAGCAGCTGTACGTACCGCTGTGCACCGAGAGGAGGACGGAGGGAGGGAGCAACTCTGCCGCCGGTGCCGTCGCAGTCGCCGCGGCGCGCCGTCCCTATCGCCGCCGCCTCGCTTGTTCCCTCTCTCCGCGATACGACCGGATAGGAATACCCGTACCGGTTCAGCTGGATAGGGGTAGTGCGGTGGCATTTTGCTATAATTTCGGTGAAAGAGGATGGGTAGCGCTGTAATTATTTTCAGAGTGGAGCCGTGGAGCCACGTTTTGGCCGCTCCACCTCGTTAATATAAAACACTGGAGCGATTCACCCCGCTTCGCTCTAACTTTTGGTGAATCTAGATCGTTTGGCATAACTCCAGCTCTAGATAAATTAGAGTTGGGAGCTGGAGCTGTGCCAAACAGGCCCATATTACGGAAAAATTTGCAGAAAGACTTGTAGACTCGTTTTTGACGTCATACGTCATCACGATGGTTTCGGGTGTACAGTGTACTAGTAGTTTGATCGTCAGACCTCTGCCTAATCGTCCCTGTCCTTTAGCCGTTCGATCAAGATCCTACGGCTTGGTCTGCCGCCGGAACAGCTATTAGCTGCCGAGCTAACCGTTGCAAGGTACAAGGTAGATACACGACTTATTTTGTTTGTTTATGACGATACTTTGAACGAAAAATACTATACTGTTTTATAATATAATGTTAGACTCTTTTGTTACAACGTTTGACCATTCGTTTTTATTCAAAAATTTAGTAGAAATATAAAAAATAATAAGTCGTGCTTAAAGTTCCTTTGATAATAAAGTAAGTCGCAAACAAAATAAATTATATTTCCATAGTTTCATAAATAAGACAAATGGTTAAACATTACCAGCAAAAAAGTTAAACATCTTACACTATAAAACGGAGGAAGTACATTATTTATGTGAAAAAGATATATGACACGGTTACGATACCATTTTAGAATAGTACACCAACACAGAAGACTCATGACTCATGGACAAATCCCCATCTTACTGACAGAATCATCACGTCAAAATGAACGGCTCGTATCCATCTCCTTCCCGCTCGCGTTCGCATGTGCCGCCACCGATTCCTGCGCAGCTCCGCCCCCGCCCGATCCACGCCGCAACTGCCGCCACCACTTCCTCCGTGCCTCCACCGCCCTCCACTCCCCGCACGCATAGCCCAGTCACACCGGTGAGGCGGTGACATCGCACGCCAATGCCGCCCGGTGAGGCAAGGCCAAGAAGTTGCGACAGCGGCTGTCTCGAAGCCATTGCTGACAGCATGGATGACACTGGCAACCTGAAATTACAAAAGGTAAGCAAACCCCCGTGGTTTCCTCCTCTTCTCAGCCTCCTCGTCACCATCGCCGGATGCGCATGCTCTTGGTCGTTTCGAGTTATTCAGATTTTTTTTGTTTTCTTATGTCATCCGTTTCACTTGTAGCTCGAAACATTTCCAGATATTCACGATCCGTAAGTGTGCGGCGCCGGCCGCTCAATCGATCGGTTTAATTCGTTCTCGTGTTCGATTTTAGTTTTAGGTTTGCTGCTCAATCGAATTAATTCCTGATCGATGTATGTGTGTTTTTGTATATTGCAACTATGGAAGGATGGAGCGGCTGTGGCCGAACTGGCGGGACCTGTTTATCGCCGCCACACGAACTTTGACATGGACAAGATACTCTTCTAGCTGCAGAGCTCATGTCTCTACCTCAATACTAACATGTTTAATTGCATTCTAGATAAGCGAACATGTCAAGGTGACTATACTTTGGTGCTAACTTTATTGATGCATAATTTCATCATTCAAATTTCTGGTGTCACTAGACAAGCACTGGCCTTCCCTGTACTGCTCATCCTCCTCTACCTCTTTCAGTGGCAAGGGGCCCTTCTGGGCCCATGAGGCATATTTGGTTTTATAAATCTGAACTGATGGATTGTATTGTACAAGTACAGTCAGAATTGTAGCTAACCTTTTGTGATGTTTTCCTGTATGTTGTTGGAATTTGCTGCTTGGTCATTCGCTGCGTATCTTTAGTATGGTAATGTTCCTCAAATCATTTGACCTTGTATGAACTTAACAGCTATGATGATTAGTTCAGATATTAATTCCACTTCAGCTATCGCATCGTTATATTTAGTAGGCATTTATTCGTCATTACGCAGGCAGATTCAGGTTTATATGTTTTTAGAGAAATATGAAACATGCTCGTTCCCTGTACTTAAGGATGAACTAGAGTACTTCTGTATGGTTCTTGACCTCTACTTCAAATATAACATCACGGTAAGCATCTAGGCTTGAAGTCATAATATCTAATATTCTTCTCTATGTATAAGTTCACTGATGAATGAGGAGATTTTACACTCATTTATAAAAGCTGGCTTCTTTTGTTGTTTATCTCGTGAAATCATAGCCACAAGATTATCTTCAGTAAGTAGTATATATGCATATTAATAATAATTCATTGTCCTAATTCCTCAAGTATCATCCACGCAAGATTTTTAATCTAGAAAATCAAATAAAGTAAAGCTAAATCATTTGTCTTCCAACACTGAACCACCTTACTATCTTCTTTTCTTATAGATAGGATACCTACGTCATTGTTGTTTTTTTTTCAATTTGACCACAGGATTGACATATCCAGTTATGGACTATTATGTGTACAGTGTACTGAGATGAGATAATGCAGTGTGATAGATTTCACATTGCAAAATTCGCTTGCATGCTACTGCATGTTAATAAGAAACGATGGAGTCCATTTTTCATGTAATGTACATGGAAACAGTTGTCTTTGTTTACACGGTAAGAAAAACGAAATTGTAAAAGCAAATATTTCCAGTTCATTTCTCACAATATTTCTGGTTTCTTTGCCTTACTGTTGATATATATATTCCTGTAAGCTTGCAAATTACCATTACTGTGTATGTACAAATATATATATATATATATATATATATATATATATATATATTCATGTGTATGTAGAAATATCTCGTGACATGAAACAAATTTGCATGCTTGAGTAACAAATTGAATATCTGATTATGACCTATTACTTGTGAATGCTTTTGATGGATTGCTATGCAAAATATAATTTTCTTATTGAGATTAAGTTTAAACCTACACTATGTTGTATGGACATTAATTTAAATGGTTCTAATATATTACTAATCTATTATTCTTGTGAATGGACTATCTATCTTTTTACTATTTACTATTATAGTAAGCAAGCGATGTATTGCGTATATTTATAAACTCAATATAAAACTCTAATTTACAAGCAAAAATTATGTATGGATGGAAAAGGTGCATCTCTCGGAGCACGCGTTGTATTCAGATATATAACCAACAACCTAAGTGATTTATGGACAACACATCCTGATGAAGTACAACGTAAGAAGGAAGAATCTACACTAAGAAAATGTGAATATCATGCAAGGAAGAAGGCTTAAGCTAATAATCCATATCATGGTACATTGAATCATATGTAGATACATGTTTTCTTAGAATTCATGTATATGTATGTAAATAATCAATGTAATATTAATTTCTGATGCTACAATGAAAATAGATAACAATGCAGTCGTAGAAGCAATACTGATATAGTTGACACCGTAGCATTAGCACGGACACATTACTAGTTACTAATGGTAGTAGTGCACTAAAATTCAGATCTAATTGTGTACTTTTATAAGTATATTAAATATTTATTCTAAATTTTGGTAAGATATATTTATCAATTCATCTATTTTAACATAATATATGATACACAAATTTATCCCAAAGTTATATATTTTAGTTTCAGTTTACCCTATAGAATTTCTACTGCACATACTACGTAAAATCAGATCATCAGATCCGTTGGATCTAAAGCAATGAACAAGTCACGATCATTCGATGCTTCCTTAAAAAATCAAAGACCTAATAATGCGTAATTACTTTTGAATACGAATTTACCAGTTTTGATACAGTAATCATTGCTTAAAACCAGCGTCGAGCCACCTCCGGCAACCTTGTTAACAACCAACCAGCGTCGAGCCACCTCCCGGCATCCTTGTTAACAGCCAACGCGTATTAGTAGATGCACACTTCCCGTTTGAAACAGATACACCTCTCAACTCCAATTTATCTAGAGCTAGTTATGTTAAACGATATATATTCTAATATTTTTAAACAGAGTTTAGTCGAGCTGCTCCTAAAAAATAAACTTTAAGGGGAGCTGGGTTTTAATTGCTCCACAGGTTCACTCCACGCCAAAAGACCTACTGCCCTCGAGTTTTAGATATAATTATGTAAAATTGCCACCCATCTACCCCTAATCTATATTATCTTACTTGTACGATTATTCCTATGTGACAAACAAAATGACCATATAATTATATTGTTCTAATTCTAAAAAATAATCAGTATTAATTACGTTCAAAAGAAAAATAATCAATTTTATGGCTTCCATCATAAATACAACATAAGTCACATGGTTATTATTATCAAACTACCCCCTAACCTCTCTTTCAAAGAGGTCTGGAGATAAACAAGGTACCAAACATTTTTTAGCTACTCTCCAACTGCTGGGGCACTTAAGATGGTGTTTGGATCCAAAGTTGTTTTTAGTTATTGTCACGTCAGATGTTTGGACGTTAATTATGAGTATTAAAATAGACCGATAACAAAACTAATTACATAAATAAAGGCTATTTCATTATACAAATTTTTTAAACCTAATTAAGCCATGATTAACAAATGTTTACTATAGCATCACATTCGCTAATCATGAACTAATTAGACTCAATAGATTCGTCTCGCGAAACAGTTCAAAGTATTTATTAATAGTTTATATTAAATACTTTTTATTAGTGTTTAAACATTCAATGTGATAGGGACTTAAAAAAAAGTTGAGTGAAAACAAACATCCCTAAATCATTCGAGCCTGTACGCATCACGTACAACGACCCACTCGTCACGATACCCAGCCCGCACCTGCAGACTCGTGGCACTAACTAGTTGAGAATGACAATAAGAAAAAAAAAAAGAAAAGCCACAATAACTTGTGATCAACTGGTCCCAGCTCACAGGAAATGAAATGCCTGTGCAATTTGGACACTGACAGAGGGGGCATAACACAGAGAGTGAGGACCATGTGAAGTTTCCAAGCGATAATGCACTGTGCATAGACAAGGACCTGCCTCAAGAAACCAGCATGGATGGATCAGGACAGGAGGGCCATCACCTTCCACATGAATGAATTCAAATCAAAATCCCAGGCTTTTACATCACAACCTCCATGCTGCAAAATGGAGCAAAAAGTCCGGTAGAGATAAGCTCAAGAAACTACAAGAGGAGAGAGAGACTAGTTATCTTAGACATTGTTTAGTTGCTAAAAATTTTTAGTAAAAAGGGTCACGTTGAACGTTTGACCGGATATCGGTCGGGGTTTTCGGATACGAATGAAAAAACGAATTTCACAGTTCGCCTGAAAACTGCGAGACAAATCTTTTGAGCCTAATTAATCCATCATTAGCATATATTGGTTTCTATAGCACTTATGGCTAATCATGTACTAATTAGGCTCAAAAGATTCATCTCACAATTTCTTCCATAATTGTGCAATTAGTTTTTATTTTTATCTATGTTTAATGCTCCATTTAAGTGTCCAAAGATTCGATGTGATATTTTTAGAAAAGCTTTTAGAAACTAAACATGGCCTTAATCTAGGGAGCATATGAGCATATGGAGTAGCAGTAAGCAAGAAAACATCGGCTGCAGGTCAATTTCCAGTTGCCAGATATGATGGACGCCCAGCCAGTTTTGTGAATATTTGGCATGACAGTGTTGTCATATAACCTACCTTGTTGTTTCGGATAACTATCCATGCCTTGGCACACAGAAAATGGGATTTGTCCAGACCAATGATGCCTGCATCATTGACCAGTTCTTCACGTGAGGCAGTGCTCCTATTGGTTAGTAGAGTCAACAAGACAACAGGTAATATAGTTCACCATGACTTAAGGGAAATCATGTACTTAACTAAAGAGAGATTCCAGGGCAACAGCACAAGTGGTTTAGCAGTGCATTTGACACCGGCAAGATGCCATTGCACAAGCACAACAATGCAGCTGTTCATGGACAACTTTGTGTACAGATCAATTCGTGCCTACACATTGAGAAATCAGTACCAAGATGACAAATGTATTCAAATAAGACAGATTTAATAGGAAACAGCACTAGAAAAAAAAATCTAATAAATGTGGGGATCCGCGCTAATCATAAAGCAGTTTAGGCAACCTTCCAAAATGCAAGGCAATGTGGCAAACAGTTATCAGTCCAAATATGCCTGCATAGATAACACAAATACACACTCTAGCATAAACTACTTGTCTAGCTGAAAGGTCAAACAATTTGCTTCTATATTATCTGGTCACACTTGTGAACATAAATCCCTTAAAATGGCACAGATCCAACAAAAAAAAAAGTAGCACCAAAGTATACATTAAGCAAATAATAACCTTTTCTAGATATATAATCAGTATCGTGCTAACGTTAACCTTTTATGCAAACAAAGTAGTAAAAGAAGATATGAAGTTGTGGCAAGCTAAAAAGGATATACTTGGAAGGAAAACCATTCCATGGTGATCATAACAAGCCATACATTACAGGTAAGACAGTAAGATGCCATGCATAACACCCATCTTATGAGCATCTTCGATCAAACAGTATTGAGAACTCCAACCAGATTACCAGACTAATCTAACGAGAGCTCGATGATCGGAAAGGCCATAGGAATGAGAACGGATTCCTTCTCCTTTGACGTCCAACACTGCTTCTCCCATTGCTACTTGAAGTTTGGCTTTGGTTGGTTGATCTTGTGCGTGAGCAGCTAGCACCAGCAGTGCTCTGTGGTGGCAACTCGTACCGGCAAACGGGGCAGGAGTTATGCTGTTCCAGCCAAGGAACTATGCAGTCAGAGTGGTACAGATGCTTGCATGGCATCTCCCTTGCCTCAGACCCCAGCTCAAACTTGTCCTTGCAGACAGGGCAATGCGAGTCTCCGGTAAGATGCCGCTGTGTGATCTTCACAGTTGGCATGGCATCAATGGAGGACTGAGTGGCGGGCGGCGGACCTTGCCGGTCATTCTGAGTCAATTGCTCAATAAGATCATCCAGTCCAGGTCCAACAAAGTAGTCTGCAATGTTTGCCCTCCGCATGCCAACGCCACGACGTCCGTTGATGAACACATCAAAACCATTGTCTTCTGAGAGATGACCAGGGATCTGGCCACGGAAGAGCAGCCATGGCCCTGATCCAAACTCCATCTCCAGGTCGGGAAATATGTTTGGCCTGCCTCTCACATCGACTTCCCGATTCGCTCCTGCCATGCCATGTCTCATCACCGCAGAGATCGCCTCCATGATCCCGAACCTTGGGTCGCGATGGAAATCAGGATCCATCCCAACAAAGTGGCTCATAAGAGCCTCCACATCATCCATTTCAGATACAAAACCTGAATCACAATAGGGACACTCCATCCTCCGGCCACGCGGATTCACCCGCTGTCTACATTGGTAGCACCAATACGATTGCCTACCTCCTGACATTTCTTCGAATTAACGTACTGCTTCACCAGAATCCGAAGGTATGGTAGACCTCCACACTGCAAAAATAAATCTCCAAGAACTCAGCACAGCAGCTCCACTAGTAATTGACATAAGCATATCATTTCAATGCAGCTTAACCCAACAAGACTGAAAGCATGGAAGTTCCACAATAGTTCCAAGGTAGACAAGTCAAAAGGACGCACATGGGCATCCACCATCCAGTATCAGTCCATATCACTGAACTGTCAGGGATTATTACTACAAATTATTCATCAATTATCACAAATACGCCTAATCCGAAGTAATCATTCAATGATAATCCTCCTACTACACGATCCAAACTGTTATCTTTTTAACTTTTTTTTCAGATACGAATTCTTGAACTCCCAATTTCATTCACCCCATTTCCCTCTTTTAGAACAAGGTATGGATTATCTCACAGGCTAATGGATGCTTTGATTCTATTCTAGGCTGCCTATTCCCAAAAGAGATCAAAGGGGATCAATTGCACTACAAGCTGCAACCAGGCTAAAATCCAAGAACTGGCTAAATCCCAACAACTAACCACTCGCCCGCAGATCAGTTAAAGTTAAGACTAAAACTCTAAAAATAGCCACCTTCCCCACAAGATTCACTCCATTCAAAATCAAAAAAGAAAAAAAAAAAAGAATGAACGAAAACAACTCACAAGGCTATGCGGCACAAGAAAAACCAATTCAACAGGAAGACACGGATCAGCGGCTTCGGTTGGTTCGATCACGGTACCAGCTGTAGGAGGAGGGGAGGAGCGGGGCGGGCCCGGGCGGGGGGAAAGCGATGAACTCCACCACCAACACAACAGAAGAAGCGGAATAATGGAAGAACGGAAGGGAGAGATGGATCCAGAGAGACCAGATTATATACCCGCTTTCGAGTCTCCGTGGGCCCCACCGCCCCCGCGGTGGCGCCCAGGCCGTGCTCCTGGGCCCACCTGGCAGCGGGTGTGGCCTCGGGGGGAAGTGGGCCCCGCCGGAGGGGTTGTGGCATCGGGTCCTCGGTTGCTGCGCCCGCGCGCGGCCCCCATCCCCCGTCACTTTCCGCGAGATGCCCTCGCCCGCGCGCGCCCGGAGAGAGCCACTGTTACTGACATGTGGGGCACGGTTCGTGGTGGGACCACGTGTCAGCGTGGGATTTGGCTGGGATGGGCTGGGGATTCTCTGCGTCGGGACGGTGGGAGTGGGAGTTGGGGGTGAGGGATTTTTAAAATATTGGGAGCCACGGAATACGAGGCTAGATCGGCCGTCGGTGGGCGGACGGACGGACGGATGGGGATGCCCCGTCACGTGGTGCCTCGTTAAGCTGTCGAGGAAAACCCGGGGTCTGGACTGTGCTCGTGGGTGTAGGAAGGAGGAGGCAGAGAATCAGATAATTGCTATTTATTTTGGTGTAGTCAAATTTTGGTTTGCCTGTAATGACACTTTTAGTTCTGGTTTTACTGAAATATCATTTTCAAAACTAGTGTGATATAGTAAAATATAGCTTTATTCATTTGATATAAAAGAAATGGTTTTTCTCTAGAGGGCAGGTAATCAACTAATTCAGTTGCTCAAATGGTGGGGGTTATTGAAGAAATATTTTTGTAAAAATAAAACATATAATATCAAATAAGGGGGTGAGTCAAGCCATATAGTTATTACAAACCAAAATACATATAAAAATAAAACAAAATTATAGACGCACCAATGCACCAATCTAGCATAATTATAAGGGCTAAAATATTATTTGACCACTTCACTTGATTACCATTCTAACGACAATAGCACCCTCACAATTATAAAGTTTAGGTAAGGGCTTTCAGTTTTGTTTGTTGAGGCTGAACCAAACACAATAGTATGCCAGTGATATTTCACACAATCAACCCATTATCTTGGCATGAACATTGAGGATAGTTTTAACTACCAAATCAGTAGTGGAACAATAATAAAAACATGCACATAAAACACGGTGATTTACGTGGAAAAACCTCCTCAGAATGAGGAGTCAAAAACCACATGACTAACGGTCCACTCTAAGCTTCCACTGTAATCAACGATGGGTACAAATAGAGTCTTTTCTAGAACATCTAGAGGCATGTCACAATAACAATCATAACATCAAGTTATACACTTGGCATCATTAACATCAACCATAGTAACTAACAAGAGACATAACAAGAACAAGTAGAGAAATGATGGATTCTGTCCTCTTCGGTTCTCAACTGAGATCTCCCAAACCACTAATACAAATTGCACGAAACTTGGCATAAATGATGGTCTACAAGTCCCTTCCAAGTTATCCAAAAACCAGTTGAATCAGACACCGCTGGATCCCTCAAACTGATTGATTACTAACTGCTACACAATATGTAACTGAGGAGGGCTTAGAGAGACTAAATGTTCCAGTTATCAATGAGATCATCAACATCTGTCACCGGTTATATCTCATTGACATCATGGGATTTCAGTACGACTGGTGTGAAGAGATTATTGCCCAATTCTCTGCTACAGTCTACTTTCAGAGCAATGAGGATAACACTATGCACTGGATGACCCGAGGGAGATGGTACAACATCAACTACAAGGACTTCGTAGTTCTCCTTGCTTTTGAGAACTATAACATGCATGAAAAAACACGGTTCATAACAAGGATGTGCTTAGTGACGGACTTATGAGCCGCATGTACATCCCTGGAGGTCAGCCTGTGCTGGGGACAGTCAAGGGGCTCAAGTCCAAATACATCTACCTCAACAGGATGTTGCGGAAGACTCTAACTCCTAAGGATGGTGACGCCAGTCACATCAATTCCTTGTCCAACAACATCCTGAGAAAGATGATGAACATAGACACCTTTGATGTTCCCAGGTTCATCTGGGATGAGATCTATAACACCTCTGTCTCTCACAGGAAGGGTTTGGGCTACTCACCTCAGATCATGTTCTTGATTGAGATTGTCATTAGGATTGAGTTTGTGAAGAAGGTGAAGCACACAAGGTTGGGTCTTCGCCTGGATTAACCCAACTACCAGTCTGGTGATGACAAACAACAAGGAGGATCTAGTTAGGCGGGTGGTTCTAGGGACCCAGAGATCCCTACTTCTTCCAAGGGCCGCTCCAGAGCTTCAACAGCACAAAAGTCCTCATCCCCAACAAAGTTCTTAAAGAAGTTGTTGTCACGCCCAGAAATTCCTCACACGAATTTCTGAACTTACTTGTGTATTAAAATCCCTGTCCAGGACCAGCCAGGGTACACAAAAAGACAATGTTGATTACATAACCATCGTTCTTAGAAACAACTGAAAAAACACTTATTCTAACGAAAATGCAGCGGAAAGAAAGGTAGACTAGCTCCAGCGGGTACGGCTCCAGTCCACAGGCAAAGCTTCAACGGTAGACCAGCTCACTCCTGAGAGTCACCTCCATCGGACTCAATTTCTAGCTCTGGAGGGGGAAAATTGGGCAAGGCAGAGTACAAACCACCGTACTCAACAAGTAGCACAGAAAAGAGGGTAATAAATGATGCATAAGGATCATCAAGGACAGACTTAGGGTTAGTTGCAATAAAGCAGCACTTAAATAAATAACAGAGAATAAACAGAATAAAGGTAATTAAATACGTTAAAGGAATAAGTAAATAACAATTGTAAAATACCACAACACTGTCCAACGTTACACCACGTTGCAACAGGCCCAACCACTACTCAACGTTACACCGCGTTGCAGTAGTCCCAAGCGAAAACCAGTTTACTCAGGTCATTAAAGGTTCACTAATCACAGTGAAGCTGGGAGTTCGCCCGTAACCGTGGGCACGGCTATTCGAATAGGTTATACTCTAATCAGAGGTGTACTACTGTACCCACAAGACACGACTCCACTACACTTGAACGTGCGCCGATATACCACCATGGTATATCGGAAAGGAGACCGTGATAGGACCCGTCACATAACCCTCCCTATTTAATCGCACCGTACTTCAGGTTTCACCCCCTCCTTTACACCAAGTCGGGCAGTCCCCTCCTTTACACCAAGTCGGGCAGTCCCCTCCTTTACAACACGATTGCCTGCCCATACTCCATCACGCCTACCCTTGCCTTGGTACGTCAAATAGTTCGAAGCCATGCTTCAAATCCCACCTTACCCATTTCGGCATGTGGTTAGCACTTAATTACTTCCAGGGTTTCCCATGAACCGATCCTTAATTGCCATGGGTGCGACTCTCAAAACCATGCACCCACAGCCCACCATTATCAATATTTTAGTTGACATTAACCCGAACCGGGTAATGAATCATTATTACAACTATTCAGAACTAAACATGATTAAATGTGATCTCATGAGCTACTTGTTCTAAGCACTGCTAAGCATTAACCTAGGCCTAACTCTAATCAAGTTACCCTTGGTCTAGCATGAATAAAGTTGAATAAACAACGGCATAATAATAAGGTTTACCCGAAAGATAAAAACAGTAAATACTTTAATTAAAACAATGCATATTTCAATAAATAAAGCGGGTAATTTGCAATAATGGGTTCAATATGATCAAAGATGAGGACCACTTGCCTTGCTCTGGCCCCTGGGGTACTTCGGCGACGATCTCGAAGTAAACCGGCTCTTCCATGGGGTCCGAATATAAGCGACAAAGCACAAAAATAAATAAAACAGGCACAAACTCTAATAAAACAGTAAAAGAAAGTATTTTTAATGGATTCTTGATAATTTTATGAATTTAATGAAATTTGAATGGACCTAAACGGAGACTAGATGAATTTACTTATGAATTTTAGAAGTTTTCTGGGTTTTTTTAACTAAACAGAAAAGTCCTAAATCAGTACCTTTGGATTCTTCGTCCACTTTATAATATTGATTAGGGCTTGAATACGCACTATATATGTAACTTGTAACACTATTATCACTAATTAATATAGTTATGCACCACACTCATCGATGTTGCTACTCTACATGTGCTTTTATTTATAAATCGATCGCATGACTCTTGTCAACTTGTAAAAGAAAGAAAGTAATAATATTGTATATAGCTTTGAAAAGTTGTGTTGACATCTTTTAAATATTATATATATTACATACTTACAAATATGCAATTATCACTTAAGTCTACTTAAAATTTATTCCTGATACTTATGTTTACATACTAGCAATTTGCATGTGCGTTGCTAAGATAAAATTTATAATATCTTTTATGTCATGCTAGTAATGTGTCTGTGCTAACACTATAGTGTCATAATATATTTGATAATACATTATAAAGGAATAGCATTTAAGTTATCATTTTCAAATACAAAGTGCTCAATTATGAAATATAATTTAGCATGAGTAACTCGTAAAGCAGTACATGAGTGATTATTAGCATGAGTAACATAAACAACTAGCTATGTGTGATCATAAAAAATATGATAGCTATAGTATTATTTGCTACTAAATAATATATGTCATGAGATGCCAGAATTATTTATAATATACTATAATCATTGGTTTTATAACAAATGTCACTCACCTATTTATAACATACTATAATCATCAGATTTATAACAAATGTAACAAAAGTGACCATATATTTCAAATAACTCCACATTTTATAAATATCAAGTATATTTAATTTTTCAAATAATATTAATTATTAAATTCACATAACTCATAGGTTTCACATAACTCAACGTCTTTTCTAACATTAATTTTCGATTTGAGTTTCAGTCAAAAAAAAGACAAGCAAGTACAGTTTGGAAAAAAATAAATGAAATTATATTCTGAATTTGGAGTTGACTTAGTAAGTTTTAAATAAAACGCAACACTGTGGTTGTGTTATATGTGTATATATAGCATAATTATAGGAGTTATATAATGTATAAATTTATATTTTATGGGAAGCAACGGTTTTATCTATCATGACATATACAAAGTTTCTAATACAAGTTTATATTTCATAGAAAGTTTCTAATATATTTTTTCACTGTAGGGTAGATTAGATTATACATACGCATATATATTAATTAAATAATTTAATTTGGACCCAAACAAATTGTTTATTTATTTTATGAATGGCTTAGATATTGTATAGGTCCAAAATTTAGCGGCTTCTAAAAAGCCGGACGAGGTAGTACAAATACTATTGTGTCAAAAAATAGCCCTCGCAATCACCTGTGAGTCAATCTAAATACACACGTGTTTATAATTTAAATAATATATGTACGTATATATTACAAAATTTATTTTATACTCGTTTCTTTTTTATTTGACACTGTTGATTCATTCGTGTTGATATATACATATAAAAACCCATGTGAGTATTACAAATACCACCGTGTGAAAAGTATCTCTCGTTATTTCATATTGTCAATGCAAATGTACATATAAATATTAGATTTTATATATATATATATGGTACATCATTAATTAATATCCGCTCTATTTTTATTTAATGTCGTTGATTTAGGGGTCTAAGGTTGACCATTCATGTTTGAAAGTCCATCTGGCCCTTAGAGCGTGTTTTGGATGATTAATAACAATCCTAGTCAAAGCATGTGTGCGCTAACATTTTGTGAATGCAAAGAAGTTAAGAGAAGTTTAACTCATTTTCAGAATGCGCAAATTCAATTTAGACGAGAAGTGATCCATAAGGCAAAGGCGAACGGAGTCGAAGCGATAGAAGTCATTTTTCTTTTTTGCTTTGAATCGTAGGACAATCTGTACTATTAAGAAGGGTCACCAAGTCAATACATGCATCCATGAGTGAGCAATGAGTGGTAGAGGCTAGAATAAGTGTATTTCCAGAGAGCCTGGACCGGACAGTCCGGTAAGTGCCGAAAAGTCCGACCCTAGGCAGAACCCAGAGTATAAGTGCTGGGCAGACGGTCCAGCCCCTGGGTCCGGACAGTCCAACCCTTGTAATTTTAACCAGTGACTACCTGACGTTTGACAACCCTATATATGTCACCTCGAAATTCTAGCCGTTGGTGAGGCTTTTAGTTCAAACAGAAGGGTTCCTAGGTGTGTTCTAGCACTTCCCAAGCCTCCTTTTATTATTTATAATAGTGCATAACATTCTAATTTATTAATAAATATATGTGTAGGATGACTATGAGCTGAGGAGACATTCATTGATACATCTATTGGCATACCAAGAGAATGAGTGTGAAAGCAACATACCTATTGGCTCACGAGATATCATTAAGTGTATTGCTAACGCTAAAGGATAGATTTAATAAAATTGTTACGTTGTATTAGGCATGGTGTTACCGAATGCTTATGTTTTTCTATATGGATGCATTTCGTTCACAATATAAAAATATTATATTTGATGATACCAAGTTAAATGTATATATGTAGATAATACTATTTGTACTTTACACTGTAATATTTGATATATAAATTGAATCGATTTTAAGTCTGATTGCATTTTATATGATAATAATAATTTAATAATTGATATAGTTGGCACCATAGCGTTAGTATGGGTACATTACTAGTATTTTCAGTTTGAATCTCGAATCCACTCAAAAAAGTCTGCTTTTTTTTGACAAATTGGTCTTTTTCACAAACTTTTCTCAAAAATAGGTCCTGCCAAAAACTTTAACCAAAAGTAGGCCTTTAGGTCAGCGCCACTGAACTTGGCGCTGAGATCGTCCATAAAAACACTAGGCTATGCCAGCGTGGCGGCCAAGCACTTCGCCCTGCGAACGTGGCACATAGCTCAGCGCCAATACACGTAGCGCTGAGCCGCCCAACTGCAGTGCTAGGATAGTTGGCGCTGAGCTCTAGTACATAGCGCCCGCCCAGGCCGGCAGCCCTCTTCTTTTCTTTCTCCTCAGTTTCTAGGGTTCAAGAGTTCATCGGTTTCCTCTCTTATCCCCTCACCAAATCTCCTCAAATAGGTGCCAAATCAAGGGGTTTTCTCCGGGATTGAGTTGGGGATCGTTTGGCAAGGTAAATCTCCTCCGTAAACCCAGATTGTCCCCCTGATTTGATTGTGTATTTTGCCGTATTTTGTTATGACATTGAATTTAAAAAAAATTGATTGGGGTGGATTATTATTTGGATGAAGTGGGTTTGGATGTAATGTGGTAGTGCCATGTTCATCTTGCTCCTAGTAGGTAATTCTCAATAGTCAAATTTTGAATTTAAATTTGGATGGCTAGGGTTTAGAATGTGCTTGCAAACTCAATTGAAAGAATATTTAGGCAAAATACAGGAGTATGAAATTGTAGTTCCAGAGTATTGTGTATTTTTTTTGAAACTTTACAATTTTAATTTCGGAATAACTTGATATTATTTGGATTGTCATGACACAACCATGAAGGAGAAATGCTCTCAATTTGTATATATTGGATTAACAGATTAAATAAGTAGAAATACCTGTGTGGTGATCGTCTTCAACTAACCTCCAAATTACCAGACTACCCCCCGAGCTCGAAGCCACCGGCACGCCGCACGCCTCAAGGACCAGCTGGCGGCCATGGATCGCCGGGACATGGCGGCGAGCCACCGGGGCCGGAGCTCCGCGCGTGGCCAGGCCTGGGGCCGAGGCTGGCGAGGTCGTGGGGAAGGCCGAGGTCGCAGCCGCGGCGCCGGCCCCTCCCCACCACCTCCTCCTCCTCCCTCCACCTCGTCCTTCCCTGCGGCTGGCGCCACCGCGGCTGATGCCGGCGGCGACGCCCCGCCGATCGCGGGAAGCTGCCCCGACATGTGCCCAGGTAACGCGGTTCGTCAAAACCTCTCGTGCTCACGCCCACGCTGGATGGCCGGCTGGCTGGCTGCCCGTTCGGCGAATGCGGATTGCTCCCCACCGGGCTGCTCGCGGCAGCGACGCGCACCACCTGTTCGACGAAAGTTCGCGGTCGATTTGTCCTAGTCGGGTGAACTGCTTGGCGTCTCTGGCTGACTACTTTTTCTCTTGCAGCGAGGGAGAGAGCGCAGAGGGAGCGGTTGAGGGACCTGGCGGTGTTCGAGCGGGTGGGCGGCGACCCCGCGCGCACGTCCCCTTCCCTCGCCGTGAAGAAGGTGAGCCTCCATTTTCTCCATATTCACGTGGAGGCCATTCCTGATTCTTGTAGTTGGGTTGCTTCATTACTGGTCTTTTTTGGTGCGTATCTGCTTGGATTGTTCTCCCCATGCAAATGATTAGGTAGAAATAGCTTGCATCAACTAGAATAATAGTAATACAATGAGATTTCATGTTCTGCACACTTGAGGTGAAACTGTTGGAACTAGTTTACTTTCCACTCCAAACCTGAGTTTGTCAAGTACTCAAGTTGACATTAATTGCATGTAAGATATGCACATCATCAGCACAAGCTAGGGAAATCATAAAGACTGTAATATAATGAATCTTTACCGACTACATACTACTAGAATAGCCAATTTACCACGTGAAAACATTGTTACAATTAAAAAATTATGTGGCAGTGTCCTGTGATTTGTTCATTGGAATGACTTCTTGTGCTCTATGAATTTTAAGAGAATCAGCTAGCTATTTGAAATTTTTGTGAATCTCGGTTCCTTTTCTAACACTTGGTTTCCTGCTAGTTTTGCAGAACTATCTCTTCCACAAGTGTACAGGCATCAGATATACGTCCCCTCCCAGTCCTGCGAGAAACAATGGATTATCTTTTGCATTTATTGGATTCCTCAGAGCATCAGTTTGGAATAGTTCATGATTTTATATTTGATAGGACAAGGTCTGTGAGGCAAGACCTCAGTATGCAGAACATAGTGAATGACCAAGCAATTCAAATATATGAGGATGTGGTACAGTATCAAATATGTTTTTATCTTGTTGTATACTTTATGGAATTTCTTCCGTTCCATATTATAAAACTTTTTGACCTTGCCTAGATTCATTTATGTGCTACTAAATCTAGACACACATATATAAAGTATATACATTGATACATAAATGAATTTAGCAAACCCTGAAAGTTTTATAATATAGAATTGAGGGAGTATTTATTTGTCTGGTTTCGATTGTTCTTTCTGCAATCTAACTTTTGGCATTATAGGATTGAACCCCTTTTACTCTATTACAGAACTACTCAACACCTTTTCTTTCTTTTCCTTGTAAGGTTATGTTCCCATCCTTTTTAAGTGCAGTTGAAGCCAGAGAACTCACCCATTCAAACGCTTATTAGATAGAGTAATACTGGATATGCATAAAACGGTGTTAGATATTCTCTCCTTTTATCTCAGATTTGGGAAAAAATATGTTTCTTTTCCAATTATGCATTGATTAGTTCTTTCAGCCATTTTCTACATGGCATCTGTGGTAGCCATAGCCACTAAGTGGTCTTTTGTTCTTTAGATGCTGCTATCTTTTATTGTTATGCTGTCGGATGTCATTTTGTTATGGTGGAGGAACATAGTTGCTTCAACTGCAAGCATATGTTAAGATTGTTCCTCTTTCACAGCTTTATCTGATGCATGCCCCTGCCTTCTGCAGATAAAGTTTCATATTATATCCCATCAGATACTTGCTAGGAATTGCCAGGATTCTGATGCTTCTTCCCTGTGTTACCTAAACATGGAGCAGTTGATGAAGTGCCTTATTTCTCTGTATGATATGTACGATGTAATTCACAAGAGCAATTCACAGAGCAGTAAAGAGACTGAATATTATTCCTTCTACGTGCTTCTACATTTGGGCTGCAAGATACCCAAAATGGTTTGCTCCAATTTTTTGCCTTCTAAATAATCTAATTTATGTTATTGCCCTGTTCCAAATTCTTTCTCGTTACTCTAGCTAGTGAGGATAAGACTAATTCCACTTAAAAATGGGTACCCCCAAATTTCTGTTTGTCTCCAGGTAGATTCACTCTCTTTGTGGTATGGCCATTTACCTACTTCAATTGTACAGTCAAAGGAAATGATATTTGCTAGATCTATATTAAGGTAAATATTATGTATATTATTTGTATCAACATGTAGGACCTTCATGTTTGTTATGCGCCTAGAGCCTTCATGTTTCTTAGGTCTTCTTTGTGTGCAGTATAAATTATATGATTTGGGTCAATTCATATGTTCTAACTGTTGGGACTCATCATTTTAAACTTAACTCATATAATCTTCTGGTCTTCCTATAGATACTACAACCTAGGGAACTTC
Organism: Oryza brachyantha; assembly: GCF_000231095.2. Classification (NCBI taxonomy): domain Eukaryota; kingdom Viridiplantae; phylum Streptophyta; class Magnoliopsida; order Poales; family Poaceae; genus Oryza; species Oryza brachyantha. The sequence goes on from NC_023165.2 coordinate 11,494,890, forward strand.
AAGCGTTTCTTCTGCATCATAGCAGCTGAAGCAACTGACCTTCAGTTGCGTCTGTTAGAACCTTTTCTCAACGAGGTAAGCCTGGAGGACGGCAACTTTGACCCTTTAAGTAAGGCCCTGTTTAGTTCCAAAAACATCACATCGAATCTTTAAACACCTAAATAAAGCATTAAATATACATGAACATTAAAACTAATTACATGATTATGGGGGAAATCGTGAGACGAATCTTTTGAGCCTAAGTAGTACAGGATTAGCCATAAATGCTACAGTGACCAATATGTTCTAATGATGGATTAATTAGACTCAAAAGATTCGTCTCGCGGTTTTAGGCGGAATTTGAAATTTGTTTTGTAATTAAACTACGTTTAATACTTCAAATGTGTGATTGTACGCGTCGATGTGACCTCTCTCCTAAAAATTTTTGGAAACTCAACGCAGCCTAAGGCGCACTCCTTGCCTTCTCAATGGAAATTTGAGTTATATCTATAACAACCGAATTGCTGCATTCTTAGTTAAATTTTTAATTGCGTTCTGATCCTTTCAATAAGAATGAGAATTAGCTAGTTTGTGTTATGCTACTGATTGTTACCAAAGACTGAAATGTTGCTGGAGTTTGCTTATTCACAAGCTTAAATATTGCTGGATATATTTCCTTCTGACGTATCAATCTTTACTTTTCCTGCTTTGCTGCCAAAGGCCCGTGTTAGGGCATTAATGTACTTCAATCATAGTGGCTACAAACTTCAACACCACCCTTTGACGCATTTATCGGAAATTCTGATGATCGAGGTACACCACCCTCTTGACACATTTTCACAGGAGTTGCTGCATTTAGTTGCAGTTTTGGTAAACCGTTCTGAAAGTATCCACTGAATGCTGATTCTTGCTTGGCAATTTTTAAGGAGGTGGAGCTGGAAACTCTGTGCAGACTATGTGGACTTGAAATTAGCAAAAACGAAGATACAAAAGCTTTTGCTCCTAAACAGGCTAGTTTCTCCCTACCAGGATCCATTCCTCAAAGTAATGGCATTTACATCTCGAGGGAGAGTCAAAGGTGAAAAAAAAAGGCATTGTAATAACGAATATAAAAGTACCCAACACGGAAAGTAATTGATCTCAGTAAAAATATTATGGTTGATATCAGTACATTTTTCTTGTATTCTCTCCAAATGTTTCGTTCTTCAAATGTAATCATTATCCGCTTTTCACACTCAATATGCTAATGATGTCGGCATTGTTGGGCTGCGTTCTTTTCTTCTGGTTATTCTCATAATTTTCTTCAGCTTTTAGACGTATGATTTTTAAACTAGTAAACACTGTATTTTTTGTAAAATGTTTATATATAAAGTTTATCATAACTTTCTAAAATTATACTTTTAACTTTGTAACAGTTGATAAATTTATCGTTTACATCATTAAATAGCTATTAAAAATCTGATGATCTTCGGTCTTTCATCTTTAGCTTAAAAAATAACCCAGCCTTGGTGAACGATTGACTTGATTCTCGTCCTTGCATATATGCTGCTGTCAGATTTTTGTTTTCTGCGGATGCAAAAGTAACAGTGGATTTTGCGGCTTCCAAAATTTCCAATAGGTTTCAGCATCCAAAAAAATTTGGAACAACCTATCTTGCTTAATCTAATCGACAGGGTTCATGCTATTCTGAATAGTTCTGCAGCTCACCGGAGAAGGGCCTGGACGCCGGCGGCTGGAGCTCAGACAAGTTTGCGGCGCCGTGTTTGTTTGAGGACGATATGAAATCAAGGGCAAATTTTGTTATAATAACTGCCGCCATATTTTGCTCCCAGTAATCACGGAGCACCTGTCGCGCCACAAAATTGCTAACAACGAATGACCAAAAGAGACGGCAGGACAATTTCATAGTTCAGGATTGCTTTTGTCTGAAGGAACTAGGAATATCTAGGTGTTTCAACTCTTGCTCCCAACAACACTAATCAGATGCATCAGCCATGCAATAGGCAAACTGGTCGGTCACTCCTCGTCCTCGGCTTTGGACTTTTTCTTCTTTTTTTTCTTCCCTTCGGTGGCCGTCTTTGGTTCGGCGTCCTCGGGGACTTCACGGTTCTTCTTTTTCTTCTTCTTGGGAGTACCATTCTCTTCAGCGTCACCATTGGCATGTGCTGCGCCGTTCACCTCCTCCGGAGGCTCCTCCAGCTTGTGCTTCTTCTTCTTTTTCTTCTTCTCGGTTCCAGGCTCAGCTTCTCCATCGTTGGAAGGCTTATCCAGATCCATTGCATCACCATCAGCTTTAGACTTCTTTTTCTTACTTTTCTTGGCAGAGGCATCCACCTTTTCATCATCTGGACAATGTATGCACAGTTTTATAAACGACAGTAATATGTAGCTCAATGTTAGAATGTCCAGCGACGGAAGAAAACCAACTTACCATCAACATCATTTGTCATACTGTCTATTGCAGCTTTCATCACATCAAGGTTTTTACGAGGTGCAACACCCTTGTCGTAGAAGTCCAATCGCTCCTCGACTTGCTCGCGCAACTTTTGCCCGAAGACTGTGGTAGCTGAATCTGAATTCCAAAATATAGCAGCCAGTGCTGTCAGTGAAAGCAATAGTGGACATAAAAATTGGAAACAGTCCCACAACTAACCAGAGTAACAATCAATGCGTGATGCAATGGAGCACTTGTTCGCCAGGTACCTAGCCATTCTGCCTTTGTTCTTGGTTGAAGCACGGCCAATGAAGGATGAGTGGAATATAAGGCCGTATTTTGGCGTATTCCCTCGAGTTTTCAATGCCCTGGAAGACAGTAAAGAAGCATAAGAGATTGCTTTGCCTATAAGGTCGTAAACTAGTTTGGAAAAGTTACTTGGAATTAGAGAACTACCAAGAAATCAGAGTATTTGTACCTGAAAAGTGCCTTTTCAGCACCAAGTATCTGGAGAGTGGAGGCAGGACACTTAGCAAGGTTTGAAAGACTGCCAGCATGAGAGATAAGGCGTGCTCCAACAACTTCACCAATTAATGATGTTAGATTTGGCGCAATATCATTCATCTTGGTAACAAGATACTCATATAGGTTTTTGCGATATTCAGACAGATTCATGACTCTTTGAGCAAACTGCTTCACATTGATCAAATCAACTTCCGAAAGATCCTGACCTGAGAATCACAAGAATCAGTACCCTGCAAAGTAATTACTATATTATATTAGAAAGGAAGTCAACTATAGCCATATCTCCTTACCCATTGAAGCCTTTGCTGCTTCGACAACTTCTTTTGCCTTGTCTTCATCTCCAATCAGATCAGCTAACGTTGGAATATCTTTTTCCGCCAACTCAGATTTGTCCTTAATATAATTAGCAAGCTTAGCATAGATGTAGTTGTCATTGACAATTTTGACCAGTTCAGGAAAATGCCATGAAAACCATTCCCTGCAAAATGGAGGTAAGAGAGCAATCAATCTCAAGGGACCAAGGTACCCAATATTATAACCTAAAGTACTCAAGACCTCAATTAGAACAGATGAGCGCAAATACCATTGTGTGGTAAACCAACACAATCATGCATGTCCACAACAAAAGGTGCATCGGATTAACCAAAACATGAAAGAACAAACCGGACCTCACTCTCATGGAGAAGGAATTGATGTCCTTGTCAAGTGTATCCAACAGAAAGATAGCCTGAATCACCATGTTGTCGACACGGTTCACATTGAACTTCACCTTTGCCCTGCTGTAGCTATGCCCCAGACCGAGCTGCGCCTTTTCCAGGTCCGATTTCTAAAGCAAGTCACACAAAAGAATAATAATCAGACAGGTTAAATTTTCTTTTCTTTGAACTTAAGGCGACCATGTATGACATTTTTCATTGAACCTACGCACTTCGCGTGCTTTTTTTTCTTCAAAAAAAACACCCACACATGCATTTTAGTCACTATGATGATATCAAGCAAATAAGGTGTGCAACAACTGATGACACACGAACTAAACCACAATATGCTCGTAATCACAAATTGAATGCGGAAATGGTGGAAATCTGGAGTATTGTCATCACCTTGAGCTCGCTGATGAAGCGGTCGAAGTGGAGGCGGACGCCACGGAGCAGCTCCTGGACGAACTCGTTGCTCTGGCAGGGGATGCCGGTGACCTCGGAGATGTGGGAGCCGACCTTGGGCTCGACGACGCCGAGGCTGTACTTGGCCTTCTTCCCCTCCTTGGGCTTGGGCAGGTTCAGCTCCAGGAAGCTCCTCAGCTCGTCGGTCATGATCCCTGCACACGCACGGGCCGTCAGAAATGCACGAATCCCCCCCTTCCCGCCGCCCCTGGGCGGCGACGGCCTTCGGGTGTGGGCGGCGGGCGGTGGCCGCCAGAGAGAACCTTCGGAGATGGCGTTGCACTGGTTGAGGGCGTCGACGGCGGAGGAGAAGGGGGTGAAGGCGGCGAGCTTGACGGCCTTGCCGAAGCGGTCGAGGTCGACCACGGAGGCGCGGACGGCGTCCACGCTCTGCCCGATCTCGTCGATGCCGTACGCGTGGAAGAGGCCGTAGCCGGACGCCGACTCGAAGAGCAGGTACAGCGCCATCTCGCCGGCGGCGGCGGCGGCGGCTGCTGCTGCTGGGGAGGCGGCGCGAGGGGGGTTAGGGTTTTAGGAGAGCGAGGGGAGGCGGACAGCGGCGCGAGGGGGATGATTTATGGCTCACGCTGGGTTCTTCGCAGCCGTCGGATTGCGAACAAGCCACTAGGTTATTATCATTTTTTTCCATTCTCATTATTATTACTGGTTTTTTTTTCCTCCACACGTTGCAATTGTTTGCAATATTCAAATGGAGGAGACTAGGGAAGCCCCGATGTCAGGGTATCAGATATCATAGACACATGTGTATCAATAACAAGCTACTAGACTATCGCGTTCTAAATGGAATTATATTTTCTAATATTCTATTTGTTTCGCATTATAAGATTTTATGATCTTGTTTACATTTATACGTACGCTAATAAATCTAGATACATATACAAATATATACATTGATATATGGATAAATTTAAACTAACTCGTAAAGTCTTAAAATACGAAATGAAAAAAATATTTTTTAGAGTGAAGTGCACCAGCGGTCTCTAAACTTGTGTGGACGTGTCATCTAGGTCATGAACTCTCAAAAGGCATTTTTAGGTCCCCAAACTTGTCCGGGGGTGTCATATAGGTCCAAACGGGCTTCAACCCGCTCCATCCGCTGACGTGGCACGCCACGGTAGCGCCTATGAGAAGGGATAGAAAAGAATAAGGAGAAGAGAGAGGCACTGACACGTGGGACCCATATGACACCACCAACATATAGCGCGCCACCGTGGCATGCCACGTCAGCGAATGGAGCGGGTCAGAGCCCGCTTGGACCTATATGACACCGTGGACAAGTTCGGGGATCCAAAAATGCATTTTGAGAGTTCAGGGATCTAGATGACACATACACATAAGTTTAGAGACCTCTGGTGCACTTTACTCTATTTTTTATTCCAATTAGCAACATATAACACAGTAAAGGTCGGTTTGGGATGTTGTTGCATTGTGGCTTTGTTTCCTAAGTCGCTAGGAAAAAAACAAAAACCATAGACTATGTGATACTGTCTCAAAAACTTGAATTAAGATTTAGTTCAATAAGCTGATTACATCTCCCAAGAATATAATATCATGCTAGAACGACACAGCATGCCATTTGTCGATTGGATTCGACCAAGCATGCTGGTTAAATACCAACATATTCAAAAGGCAATATACAAATGTGTTTTAATTTGTATTTTAGTTGGATCACGGAGTTATAATAGGCCTTCATCTATTTGAACATGTGTTAGTTGCTTAGAGCACGTATAAAGGTGTTTAATAGTTGACTCTTTCAATCGTCACGTAAGCAAATTTGGTGACATGGATGAAAGAGAGGGAAGAGAGAGAAACTTTGTTATCATGCATGGCAATGGCTTAGAGTCGACTCTTAGCATTTATTCAAGGAAACATTCTTGCATGAGGGTGTATAAAATGGAAACTAGCGTAATAAAAATATTTTATTACATTGATGTAGAAACCACACATGACTCTACCTTTATATGTATTATTATAAAATAGACTCGTGTTGCGGACGTAGCTTGAGATGGAGCCAACAATGGGCTCTACCATTTAACATGCCCTTAGCGCACGCAATCATGGGTATGCCAACAAAGGGTGTCTGTTTTGACCCCCTTTTTTTGCATCTTTCCTGTAATAAAATCGAAGTTTAGTGCATTTATCTTAAATAAAGTGTTGCTAAGCATTGGAGTATGGCGAAGAGAGAAGTACGGTATCAATATTCTGTATGAATCCACTCTAATTACTCTAGGTATAAACTTAACAATATCTACCTGATATTTACCACCATATATGGTGATGCATGTATGTGTATATTTACTAGTAAAGAGTCTATGTATCGTAACATGAATAGAGTGCTAGAAGATGAGTAAAGAAAGAGCATGGTCAATAAACGTAGATGAGTAAGGCGGTCAGGCAATAATAGAGGTAGGCAATGCACAAAAAACCCTAGCCAAATAGAGTGAGAGGATATATGAGGATTATGATGGGAATGAAAGAAAACCTTAGGTCAATGCTCTTGATGAAATCCCTTTTTTCTATAAAGTTCATATCCACTAAGTGTAGTTAATGCTAATTCTCTCTTTTCTCATGAAACCATATTATCTCAATTGTTTTTAGCCTTAGAATGATATATCAAGAGTATAAATTGCATCTATTCACATCACCTTGATCGTTTTTAGCTTTTCGATGATTCATCAAGAGTATAAAAAATAAACACATGAAAAATCATATAGTATGTAAGAAAAATTTAGAACTCATAACTACTATATTATCACACGGCTCTCCCATAACAACGCGCGGAGTATCTATCTAGAACAAAGGTTGCTAGTGTGTTGAACCACGAATCGACTATTAGTTTATATCATATAATGATATGTATCGTAACTAAGGATTGGTGGAGTTTTATATGCCGTACAAGTTAAGACGAAAAAAATGTCTTAAAGCAGGTGAACCGGTAAAAAAAGGTTAATGTTAGAGGTGTGAACCCACAATGTGGACATGGTTCAAATTTGGTTTGGGCTCAAGGTTGGATTCAACCACAAGGGTACACTACATGTATATAGAGGAGACAAGAGAAACACGATATATGCTATGAAAATGGCTTGACAATACTGCCTTGAGTAGAATGCATTCCTGCTACGAGCTCTATGGTGTCGTGGATTTATAGTCAAACTTTGTTGGGAGTATTAGCCGTAACAACAATTTATAGATCTAGAACCATGATTGCGGTAAACGCAAAAGTAGCAACACAATGGAGAATTTGATGGTGATGAGTAAGCATCACATGTTTGGATGTAGGAAATTTGTTTTTTTATTGGAATGAGAGGATATGCAAGTTATACGGGCAACGATGTCAACCATGATGAGTATAGAAGCCAATCTAGGTAGCCTCTGAGATGATGAAACATAGTGAGTAATGGAGATGATGAAATACGGTGAGTATAGAACATTGCCAATTTATTAAGATACCGTAGATAGTAGGGAAATGTAATAGGCGCAAGTGTGCATTTGTGATTAGTGTATAGAAGGCATAGCTAAGCTAAAAATTAAATTTTAAATCTTAAATTTGGAGTTGATCTTTGGGGTCTTTTATCGAGTTCTATTTTCAGCCTTTGCTTTTAGATTGTTAAACCCACGTTGAAAAGTTGTATTAGAAACTACTTTTTAACTATAATAGACTATTTCACTTATGCATAATTTTAGCTAAACTATTTCACTTATGGTTAATTTCATCAAAAACAATAACAGTCATGGACTTACATAGGAAATGTCCATTGGCTAGATGATACATATGATATGACAAACGTCAGTGTGTGTCCATGGCAAGTCGTCAACACTTAAGAGGGTATACCGACTTTGCACGCGACCCCCTAATATCCTACTAGTGGTTGTTTTATTCATTCTTAGGAAGCCACCTGCAAAATCATCTCCCCGCTCATGATCAGAAACATTTTGCAGACGGGCGTTAAAAGGGACCACCTGTAAATATGGCCAACATCGTTAGCCACCCATCCAACGGTTGCCGACGGACGTTTGTCACATCACATGTATCGCATAGCCAGTGGACGTCGTATATACACCGTCCACAAGTTGGGCACTAGGGGTTTAGTTTTCTAAAATTTTCAACCCAAAATATATACTTTTATTAATTTTTAATAAAAACATATATATAAATAAATAAAATCCTCAAACGTAGCGGCAGGCTATGGAGCACCAGCCCAACACAGTACACAAGCCGGCCCGGCCCACAAAAGCCCATCCCCAATCGTCACAGGTGCACGTGCGACGCACGCAACTCCGACCCTCCGCGCCGCCCTGCACAAACAAAACCCTAGCCTCCCCATCCCTCGTCTCCTCCTCTCTTTTCCCGCACCACCGCCTCCTCCCTCCTTCTTCCCTCCCTCGCGATGGCGAAGAAGAAGGAGAGGGCGGTGAACGTGTCGGGCAGGCCGCGGCACTCGCTCGACGTCAACCGCGCCAATGACAAGAAGGGCGCGGGCGGCGGCGCCGGGGGCGGCGCCCGCTCGGCGGCCACGGTGCGGCGGCTCAAGATGTACAAGCAGCGCCCCCTCAGGGACAGGGCCGGGAAGATCCTGAAGCATGACCTCCAGTCCAAGGAGCTCCCCAACACCCGCATCGAGCCCGATCGCCGCTGGTTCGGTGAGCATCCCGAACACCCCCCCCTTTCCCCCCGCATCGAGAGCCGATAGCTGATGAGGAAAGGCGGCGACGACGTTTTTTTTTTTTTTGATTCGGCCAGTAATTCGACACCATTGGAATGCTGTTAGTTAGTTATTTTGCTGGAATTATAGCTCATGGGCAGAGGTGAAATTTGTTTGGTGAACTGATATTAGACTGTATGATTGCGATGTGCTGTTCAATTATGGTGGCTACTGGCTACAGTGTGCTGGGTTAAACCTTTTTGAAATGTTGATAGGGTATACTTGATTGTTGATTATGACTCTTTGCATGATCAAAGATGCCTTGAACCCATTGCGGTATCTATGGCTTCCTGGTTGTTCCACATTTAATTCCAGTGATTTAACAGAAGTTGCTGACTTCTGTATTATCTGCTTTTGGCACTTACAGGAAATACACGGGTCGTTAATCAGAAAGAGCTTGAATTCTTTCGGGAGGAACTCCAGAGTAGGCTTTCCAATAACTACAATGTGATATTGAAAGAGCGGAAGCTTCCGCTGTCACTATTGCAGGATCATCAAAAGGTAAAACATCTGTTGGCCACTAACCTATGGAAAATGCTGGGTGTCTAGTCTATTTTTTGACACTTAAGGCTTGATTTTTTTGGCTAAAAACATGGAACCTCTCGTTTTCACTGTGGTATAGCACTGTGGCTGCGTTCGGCCACCCTCATAAGATAACTAAATCCTCTCGTTTTCCGTGCGCACGCTTCTCGAACTGCAGTTGTTTTAAAAAATCATATTAATCTATTTTATATTTTTTAATAATTAATAAATAACTAACCCCCTCCCCCCATACTACTGAACGCGGCCTATATCAATGTATGGTGTGTTGCACTTATATATGTTTGCCCGTGTTGATGATACAGCAAGCCAGGGCGCATCTTCTTGACACTGAGCCTTTTGAGCATGCCTTTGGACCAAAGGGCAAGAGGAAACGCCCAAAGCTAACAGCTCTTGATTATGAATCTCTATTGAAGAAAGCTGATGATTCTCAAGGTGCAATTCGTATTTATATACCAAGTATTTAAATCGCTTAAAAATTTTAGTTGCATGTAATTAGTGATATTTATGAAGAACACAACTGTCTTTAAGTTTGAACTCCAATTGTGCAACTGGGATACATTTAGTTCATGCTGCATTCATGTTCCAAAAATCACCAAATTTTAATATGTAGGCCTTCTTCCTGTTCTGCTACTTAAAACCACTAATGCTGGATGAAGAATAGTTACTGTTGGCCTTAAGTCTTCCGTATTCTATGCAGTTAATTGCATGAGCTTGTATACTCTTTTTATCGAGAATAGCACTACCAGTCTTAGTAAATGCTGAGTTCTTTTTAGGTGCATTTGAGGATAAGCATGCTACAGCGAAGTTGCTGAAAGAGGACGAGGAAGATGGCTTACGAGACCTAGTCCGGCACACAATGTTTGAGAAGGGACAGAGCAAAAGAATTTGGGGTGAACTCTATAAAGTTATTGATTCTTCAGATGTTGTCGTGCAGGTCAGTGTTGCAACCTTTTTGTCATTTTAAAAATACTCCACTCTGTCAAGCCATCCAGACATATATGGTGCCTTTTTGAAATGGGCATTTAATTCTTTGTTGCTTAATTGCTTTTGTTGTCTTGCTTAGGTTTTGGATGCCAGGGATCCAATGGGTACTAGATGCTACCATCTAGAGAAACATCTGAAGGAGAATGCCAAGCACAAACACTTGGTGTTCTTACTAAATAAGGTATTGATAGGTCCTGCAACGTTGCTGAGTGCAAAAGATTGACTACTTTTGTGCTCATGTATGGTGTGGCCCATTGATGGTATATATTATTTTTATAGTGTGATCTAGTACCTGCTTGGGCCACAAAAGGATGGTTACGGACTTTATCAAGGGACTACCCTACCCTAGCATTCCATGCAAGCATCAACAGTTCATTTGGCAAAGTAAGCTAGCAATTTTATTTTTTCCCCTGGAAGAAGACTACTGCTTTATAAATGGTCCCTTATGCCTCTAGATCTCTTGCAGGGATCACTTCTTTCAGTACTACGACAGTTTGCACGCCTGAAGAGTGACAAACAAGCTATATCTGTTGGTTTTGTTGGATATCCCAATGTTGGGAAGTCATCAGTTATCAACACATTGCGCTCCAAGAGTGTAATTCTCTCTTCTTTTAATGGCTTTGTAGATGGCATCTTTCTGGTGAACTTTCTGAGTATTTTGTTTTTATATTATATCCAAAGGTTTGCAAGGTGGCTCCAATTCCTGGAGAGACAAAAGTGTGGCAGTACATTACTCTGACTAAAAAAATCTTTCTGATTGATTGCCCTGGAGTTGTCTACCAAAATAATGATTCAGAAACTGATATTGTTCTTAAGGGTGTGGTATGTATCTTCACTTGCACTCTTTTTGTCTTCTCCTTATAGTTAGATTGCACAAATCCAAGCATTAAACAGTTCACTACTTTGTTTGTTTTCACCTTGTTGCTACTTTATGCACGGCTGATATCTGCAGTGCTTTTTTATCGAACATTATTTCAACATAAGAGTTAGAGGTCGGCTTGCTGCTGCCTTGTCTTGGGCCAAAGGTGTAGTGTATAGAAGTTGCATGCTTGCCCCCTGATGCTTAAAAAAACCACACATTGGACAATCTGAAACTGTTGACATCCAAGGCAATCCAAGGATAGTGTGGACTATTTCTTCATAGTTGTCTATTGCCCTTCAGATCATTTTCCACAACCACATATTGGACCAACACCATTTTGAAGCATATTTATATGGATTTCTGTCCTAGTTGATTATCAAGATGCTACTTTTATATACTTTTCTAGATGAGCAATTTCATTTTTCATGTATATGCATTTGTCATCAGGTACGCGTGACAAATTTGGAGGATGCTTCTGAGCATATTGGTGAAGTTCTGAGGCGAGTAAAAAAGGAGCATCTTCAAAGAGCTTACAAAATTAAAGACTGGTATGCTTCTTTTAAGATCAAATTTATAGTTTCATTTTAGCAGTTCTTCTATGCAGACGTGGGGCATAACGCTTATTATTTCCACATAAGGCGCTCACTACTGGATCAATATGTCAACATAGTTGGTCTACTTTTGTTATTTACCATCAGCATGGACAGAGTTGACATATTTCTGTATGACAATATTCTGTTATCTCATAGCATGTTTGCTCCTTTTATTGGTAAGTTCATGTGCATGAAGAGGATGCACTTCCTTGTTGGCACTGAGAACCCTACACTGTAATTAGTCTGGCGTTACTGTTTTGGATTGAAATTAACAATTAACCCCATTGGAGACAACCCATATCTTATGCTGGATGTGTTGGCTTTCTGCAGGACTGATGATAATGATTTCCTTGTCCAACTGAGCAAGACCAGTGGAAAGCTACTCAAGGTATGGTTTAGCATATAATCTTTTGGTTTTGCTGTATATCCATCAAATGTATTTTTCTTACTGCAAGGCATTATGAGATTGGTAATCAGAGAATCATAATTGCATACTGATTTATGTTATTGTAAAAAAAAAATTTACATTCTCCTGTTTTGGATCAAAATTTATGAGCAGTTTATCTATAGATGACTCTACGCAAAAAATCCTATAGAAGATTGACCAACAATTACTGATTGTATAATTCAAATAGCAGCGGGCACTGTTAATGTAATTATGCCTTTTGATTCTCAGGGCGGGGAGCCTGATCTTACAACGACGGCCAAGATGGTGCTTCATGACTGGCAGAGAGGCAAGATTCCCTTTTTTGTGCCTCCACCACAAAGGGGTGAAGATGGTCCATCTGAAACTACTGAACCTGTGGAGAAATCTGACGAGGAAGGGGTGAGTAGTGACAGGACAGCTGCTGCCATGAAAGCGATAGCGGGAATAATCTCATCACAGCAGCATATGAGCGTACCTTGCCAAAAGGAATTTGGTGTAACTACTGAAGATAGCGAAGCTGAGCAATTGGATTAATCTTCAAAAGGCTAGTAACCCTGTCCAATAAAGAGCAGGGCATAGTTTTACCAAATACCTTCGAGATACGCCTCTAACTTTGTACTAGTACTGTTTCTGTCTGGGCCTTTGTCGTAGACCAGATCGAGCATTTTGGTAGCTTGATGAAAACATTTTATTCAACTGTACTTAAACAAATCCATGTCTTGATGCATTAATTTCGCAAGGTCATTAGTATCTGCATGGGTCAGAAGTGAAATGCTCTATTTCGTTGCCCTTCATCTTTTGTGTTCGCGTTGCCTGAAGTGCTCAGGCCACAAAAGGTATGTGCAAGTTTAGGGTGTGTATGTTTAGGATGGATTGGAAGCCTTTTGCTTAGCATGCAAATCGGAGCATGTTCTTAGTAAGGAAGTCCAATTTTACTTGTAGCACTTGTACTTCATGAATTAGCCATGTGATGTCCCTCGTCATAATCCCAACTCTTGTTGCGTGAGGTATATCTTTCCTAATTGTGTGCAGTGTTTTAAACATTATTCTCCTTGTGGGCAGCCTAGACATTGTTCGTTCTGTTTTATAATGAAAGATATTTGATTTTTTTGCCTGTAATGTTTAATCATTTGTCTTATTTAAAAAATTATAGAAATATCTTTTTGTTTTGCTTGTAACTTACTTTATTATCAAAAGAACTTTAAACACGACTTGTTATTTTTTATATTTAGACTAAATTTTTTTATAAGACGAATGATCAACGTTGGAACTAAAAAATCAAACATCTTATATTATGAAATGAAGGCTCATTGTGCGTGGTACAGATGTTCCACGTGTCGTTGCACGTAGTTCTCCTACTTAGCATACCAGTGACCTGCTTGATATGCTTCTAATTTAGGCCTTTGCAAAAAAAAAAAAATGCTCCAACACACAAAGGCTTGATAGATCCACTCCACTCTATTGCAGCTGTACAGGTCCTTAGCCTTGAGGTTCAAGGCGTGTCAGTCAGTTTTAACATACAACTAACAAGACACAGACACAGACAAAATTGGTTAGGTCGTAGTCGATCGGTCTGCAAGTTCATGGGACCAACTGATTGCTCCACGGTTTTGAAAGATAATTAAACAATTAGTTATATATTCAATATATGTTTAGTGATTAAACCAAGGATAAAAAAATTACCCAACTAACCATATTAGAAATAATCTAGATAAATCGGACCGAAGTGGGACAATATAAGATTATAACTAATAAGAATAAACCAAGCAATAATATTTTAATGCAAACCTATCAATCTGATAAGTTGATGTTAATATTTAAAGGCAATAGAATGATAACTCGTCGACTAGAACTTCAATGAAACATTGAAGATAACTTACCAACTTAACAAAATCTCTTTAATGAAATACATTTTAATATATTGGACTTAATAGAGGCAATATGAGACTGGTAATAACAAACAAAAAAATATTAAGTTGATAAAAAAATGATGTAGCTTAAAAAGTACAAATAAGATAATAGCAATCGCACATAATGTTTAATAATCTTATGGCATGGTGATCCGAAGCCTCACCAAACCATCTGCAGGAGGAAGCTTTGGTCTCCAAATAATCACCAAGACAAGCTCTCTTCCCAACTGCCCACCAAGGTTCTTCCCGCTTGGGCAAAGAGCTAGTTCCTCCAATGAACAAAGCAACCCCACAAATCAAACTTGGTTTTCACTCAATTACCTCTATCCTTATGGAGTTGAGGAAGAATCTTCATAAACTTTCCCAGACGTTTAATTGACAAGACAACTACCTCATAGAGTAATAAGCTTGGTAGCGAAGCCTTAGTGATGATCTCCAAGTGCTCAACACAAGCCTAGTCTTACAAACTCTCCAAATCACAAGTCCCAACCAAATCTCAAAACTAGATCTCAAGAATCAAGGTTGTCGGCAATGAGAAACCTAGAAATTCTTTAAAAGTAGGTCTAAAAAAACGACAACTAACCACTTAAAACGAGGATAGGGGGTTGAATACACACACTCTCTACCAACTAGCTATTACTCACAAACACAAGAGGTTCCGATCAAGGAGGACCAAACTTTCAGTCAACACTCAGAGCCAAACAGAGAAGGAGTATCAAAAATTTCGGTCACAATTACCATAACTTTCGATTGCCCCCTCAACCAAACTGATAACTCAGGCCAAAATTTCCTGTCTAGACTCCCGGCCAAACCAAGAACTCTGATTGGAACCTCCGGTCACAACCGCCATAACTTCTAGTTTGACCTAAGCATTAAACCGGTTTTCCCCATGTGAGTGCTATGCATTGTCTCTCTAAGGACCAAAGAAAGACTTTGAGCACTTGGAAACCAACTTTGGCCTTACACATGAACCCTTGTTAGTAGTGTGGTTTTTCATATGATCAAAAATCAAAATCAAAATTAAATTAAGCCTTCGTTAGTCCTTTAGCCTTTGCAATCATTTCTAGGGGTCATCAATCGACACATGATTTCTCATAGGAATTAATAGTTGCACTTAAGCTCAATAACATCATTAGTCTCCTAATTGTTTGCCATCTATCATCTAAAACTTACTAGGGCCTAGACCTAGATGCATTTTTTTCAATTGCTATTACGACTACGGATAGTAGATTAATACATGTATTATCAAATATACTTTCAAGATACCTCGAGATGTAGGAAACATAATGACACTTTTTCATGATCATCATCGTATCATTAATATACATGATTCAATATGTGTATGTGAGGAGGTATCACATGATACTACCTACAATAGTGAAGTATCATTGGTGCTACCTCGGTTATATTGAGATATATCTATCATTATATTTTTTTAGTATCATCATGTATCATTGATATACTCATAAAAAAATGTATCATTGATATACATGGTAAAGATATATACACGATGAAAATTCGAGAAAAAAGAAGAAGAGAATAGAAACAGATCCAAATTAAAAGAGCTAGGCCCACCTCCTCCATGAGCAGCCATGCCAAGCAAAACAGTCCGGTCGAAGCATGTGTCCAAGGGTAGTCCAATTCAACTAATGGTTGCATATATGGGACAAAAGGCCTGTAGCATTGTACACACCACATCTGCGTCGCATGGTTGCACTTACACCATGACTAGGTATGTGAACTAACACCACCATTGGATATGAAAACTCACATGCCACACCTGCTCTCTCGCCATAGAGCGCATACTGTTCTAACGGTATATGTACAATAGCAACTCCGATACACATAATTTTTAAAAAATTTATTGACATTTAGATCCTTTTGAATGGTCAATGAAACGGATCCGAGGATAAGTGCTACAAAAGAGTTTTCCCATTTTTTTAATCATCCATAACTTCATTAAAGCTAAAATAGTAAAGTAGACTACCAAAAAAGATCATAGTTCGAAAATTGCAATTTCTTTATGGACAACCTCTATTACAACTGCTCATACTTGCTATGTTTTTCACACATCTCCAATGCTCTATGCACTACTTCTGAATGCGAAAGCGTGGGGGCCTTAATAGCTACCAATTTTGCTAGCATAATTTTCAAAACCAAGAATCTTGATGGTGCATAAGATCCAACTAGAGAGCGAATCATTAATGTGTTCCATATGCTAAACAAGTTTTTATGGTTCTCAATGCCTAAGTTTGTGCTCACAATAATTAATGCCCAGTAGTCAATAGACCATCAATCTCTAGAGTTCGTGCATTAGTGGATGATTAGACTCATTACAGTCCTGCTCTCTATGGTGAGATAAGACCTGGATATATTGATGATGGTGAAAAATGCTAGTTTTTTTTGCATGGGAGTTACATCATGCACCGGTGGGGGCAAGACTTGTTGTATTCCTTATGTGGATGGTGAAGCGAAGACCCTAATATGGTGGCTGCAATGAAAAAAATGCTAGATTTTTCACCTAATAGTTACATCATGCACAAGTGGAGGGTAAAGCTTCGTCGCAATTCTCCTATCGCTGACGAGGTGAAGACCTCGATATAATGACAATGGTAGAAAAAGGCTATGGCTTTTGATTGGGAGTCACATGGGAATGCAGATATGATACAAGGATTTTAGGGGGGGGGGTCAAAAAGTGGAGAGAAATGATAAGAGGGTTTTGGTTGATGGCAGATGGGTAATTTGCTCTTAATTTAGCTGGTATTCCCATATTTAGTTCGACTGGTGCTAGTTAGGAAGTGGAAAACCCCATTTCCTGTGTCTTGTGAAGCTCAGTGGAGCGATGAAGGTTGGTACTAATCCAAAGAAATATGATACCTAGCAAAGTTTCTTATTCTCAAGAGAAGCTAAGGGCAAACAAATTTTTGGTTGCCCGTATCCCTCTGGCCTGGCTCATCTCTCTTATCTAGGCTGAGTTTGGCCTGTCTCTAGACATACATATGCACATGTTTGGTTGCCTGTATTGATTGAGCCCAAATATGGTTAGATAGTTTTTGGCTGTCTACAACAAAAGGTTGCATGGAGGAGATGTTATTTGATTGGAATAGACACATCCTAAGTATAAATACTTTCTCTTGTGAGTGGTGAGGTTCCTTGATTTAACCTCTCCCCAACACCTAATCTAAGATATTCTTTATTTTTAAGAAAAAGATCTAGATAAAAAATTAGTATGCGGAGTAGCTAGAAATTGCAGAGGGCACTCAAGAACAAATAGTAGCAGTAGAAGCTTCTAAGAATGAAAAATGGAGATGCATGCAACAAACCAAGAACAGAATTGAAGTGCAAAACATGACTTGGCAATAGTTCCGATGAAGAAAACAAAAGGAGAATCAAGGAAGGGAAAGGAGAACAAGAAAAAAAATAGATGCCTACATCTAAACGTAGGTTAGCCCCGGCGGGAGACACGCACAACAGCAGATTAGGACCTTCCTCCTCTTGTCAGGCGACGACATGCTCCGTGTCAACATGCTCTTGGCAACCCTCTTCGCAAGAGGTTGCAGCGACCATAGCGACGACAGAGTGGCCCTCGTCGTGCTCTTGTGCACCGGTGTCGTGTTGTCCTCCCTGTTCATCACGCTTCTGCCCCCACCAATGACGACGGCCGAGAGGCGAAGAATCAATGAGACAGTCGGGCAGCGAGGCGACAACGAGGTGAAGGCGACGACCCGTCAGATCTGGGCAACAAGGGGACAACGAGGTGGAGGCGACGACCTGTCAGATCCGGGACGACGAGACGACAATGAGGTGGAGGTGGTGGTCGGGCGGCGAAGCGACATCGAGGTGAAGGCGACGACGTAAAAGATGGCGGCATGCTGCGAGGAGCTGTGAGTAGTGGGTGAGGTCTAAGAGTGACGACCCCAATGGTTCGGCCTTACATGCGTGGGTGCAACGCGGTGCATCTGTCGAGCCTGGCTGAGCAACGAAGCTGGAATCGAGCGTTTCCACTCAACCTGGCTTGGAAGAGTTTTTTTTGGCATGCGTCGAGCTTGGCTAGGAAAACAATTCAGGCCACCAAACAACCACAATTTGTATCCACAGATACAACCAAAGTTTGGTGCAACTGTGCAGACAACCAAACAACCCCTATGAATCATTCTCCCAAAGCTTTGCCAAGTACTAAA
The DNA here is from genome assembly GCF_000231095.2 of Oryza brachyantha. NCBI lineage: Eukaryota > Viridiplantae > Streptophyta > Magnoliopsida > Poales > Poaceae > Oryza > Oryza brachyantha. Next base: position 11,513,212 of record NC_023165.2, read on the forward strand.
CTCTAAAAAAAACCAAAATATGGGCCTTTTCACCAGTTTGAATACAAAATTTGGGCCTATGAGTAAAAGTTGCATACTTGCATGACTAATAGTAAGATTTAACGAGAAAAAGAAACTAAGAAGAAAAAAAAAAGCCCGCGTCGCCTTAACTAACCCACCGAGCGAGACCGGGAAAAACCCTCTCGCAGTTTCGCTTTCCCTGCTCCCCCCTCTTCTCCTCGCGTCGCTCGCTGCGCCTTCCCTTTGGTCTCTCTCTCTCTCTCTCTCTCTCTCTCTCTCACCAAAGCCAAAGCCACCATGCCGTCTACTACTACTACTCCCCCTCCCCACCACATCTCCCCTCCGCCCTCCGCTCCGTCTCCTCCCCCCCTCGCCCCGCTCCGCTTCGCTCCCCGAAACCTAACCCTAATCTCGACGCGTCCCTCCTTCTCCGCCGCCGCCGCCATCGACGCGGGCCCCCTCTCCCGGCTCCACCGCCCTCGACCCCTCCCCCACACGGGGCCTCACGCGCGCCGCCGCGGCCCGAGGGGTCTCCTCCTCGCGCTCGCTCGTGGCGTTGGGGGGGGGGGGGGAGGGGCGCTAGGGTTTCGGCATGGACCCGCGGCGCCCTCCGCCGCGCGGGGGCGCCAACGGCGGCGGGCTCTCCTACTCGACGCTCTTCAACCTCGAGGTGCCTGCTCTCTCTCTATATCTATATATATCTGTATGTCGATGCTTGGTGTGGTGGCGGTATCGGGTTGGGGGCTTGGCGTGACGAGGGGGGTCTGGGGAGGTGGGTTTTGCTGCTCATTGTCGCTGGGTTTTGGAGAATTCTCTCTGGGGGCTGTCTCGTTCGTTTTGGTTTTAGGCTCAGTTCGGTCGAGGTTTTGCGTGAGGTTCATAGTATTGGTTCAGGAGGTTGGGAGTTCGTTAGTTGTGGACTAATGCAGTTTACCTTGCACTGGTGTTGCGATCGTCTATTGTAGCTGTTGTCCTGTGTTACTGTTTTGTTGGTTACGAGTAAAGTGAATGTGTGCCGCGTAAGCGCTAGCAGTATCTGGTTGTTTCCTGAGACTGGTCCAGTAGTTTGCTTGAACGTCATGGAGACATGGGCTAGTTTAGTGGCTTGGATTAATCGAAGTTTTGCACATTTCAGATACTGACAAAGCGATACAAGTACCGCAATCATCTGTTTTGTTGTGCCATTTATGTTGTTACTATTGCTTCTAGTAATTTGGTTGTTATATCCATGCAACACTTCCAATATCGCATGCGTGATTATGATGATCTTGTTTTGATGCGATTGCATGCGATTTCATTTTCAGAATTTTGTTAATACTTTGTTTCATTCGTAGATGAGGATTGCCACTTGCTGGCATCTTCTGGAGTATGTTCTTATGCTATCTGTTGTGACTGTGGACTGCTTGGCCTGCAGCATGCTGCATTGTTATCATTGCTCTGACAGTTTTGTTGTTTTTTTAATGGCTGTTTGTTTTTATCTTTCTCCATATTTGTGATCATGCATAGCAAAGCTTATCTGCCGCATGTATGGTTCCTCATGACTTTGTTGTTCTATCGTATAATACTTCTGGTTTAAATTTCTTTTATTGGATAAGGCTATGAATTGGTGCCTGCAAGAGAACATTTGTTTATTATATCATTACATCTTTTAGCTAGTCATCCTTTGTTTTTGATACTATTAGTGGTATTGTTGCTTGTCTATCTGTTTGGTCTATATGGATACAGGTCTCTTGAGTCTTGACTAGTTGACTTTGGTAGGGTAGAAAACTAGAAATATGTAGTATCATATTTTGTCTTTATGAAGCTCGTCTTCCCATTCATGTTAATATGGTTTACATGAGATCAATTTACCCTCCATTCTGATGACTAGTTTTTACATGAACCACTGTTGCAGCCTTTGCTGAACTTTAAGGTTCCGTTGCCGGAGGATCTTGACCGCCATAGGCGTCGTAGTCCAAATGGGAGTATGAGTAGCCAAGGTAAGTTCTATTTAAAACCCATCTCCTAGCATCCACACTACATCAAGTTGTGTTCTCTTACCATTTTTTTACATATATCTATTTCCACATTTGTTTTTCTTATGCAACTTTTCCTTTTAGGACAAGGGTCCTTGTCAGATCAGTATAACGGTATTAGTGATGCTTCCCATGGGTTAAATCGAAAGCGCAAACATCATCTAGATGGTGCTAGCGATGATGATGACACAGATGCCTATAGTAACCAAATAACTGAGGAGCACTACCGTACAATGCTGAGTGAACATGTTCAGAAGTACAGAAGGTCTAAGTTTAAGGAGGATGTTTTTGGTTCTGATCCTCCTCAGGCAATAGTTCCCCGGAAACACAAAAATGGTACTGCGAGAGTTACAAAGTGCAGAAGTGATACAAGGAATGTTGCAACATTGGGTGGGGCAGAAGCCACGGCCGAGTATAATGGGATGAAATATATCAATGCACATGGTGGTTTCAATAAGCTTGTAGCTTCACTGGATTCTTCCTATTTAGATATGGGAGATAATGTAAGTTACATAATCCCAGAAGGTTACGATAAGTTGGCACCATCCCTTAATCTGCCTGTTTTTTCTGATATACGTGTGGAGGAAAATTTCTTGAATAGCACACTAGATTTACGAACTTTAGCGGCAATGCTCAGTACGGACCAAAAATTTGAGACAACCAATCGTGGTGGATTAGCCGAGCCTCAGCCACAATACGAGTCACTCCAGGAAAGGGTAAAGGTGCAGAAGTTTGCTCTTCAAGTAACTGAGGACCCCTTCGCAATTCCAGAAGGAGCAGCTGGGAGGATACGGAGGTTTATTATTTCGGAATCTGGCAGTTTGGATGTTCACTATGTTAAGGTCTTGGAAAAAGGAGACACATATGAGGTTGGTTTCACCTGTTCAAATATTGATTGTACACTTTTTTCTCTATATACTTAGAATCTATCCTATAAATGCAGATTATTGAGCGTAGTTTGCCAAAGAAGCAAATAGTAAGAAAGGATCCTTCTGAAATTGCAAGAGAAGATTCAGAAAAAACTATTAAACTTTGGCATGCTATTGCTGTTAAAGGCATTCCAAGGCATCACAGGAATTTCATGGCTTTACTGAAGAAACGTCAAGTAGATGCCAAACGCTTCTCTGACAATTGCCAACGAGAGGTGTTGCACTTTTCTGTCTTGTTCTCAGCCAATTTTTTTTATTTTGGCACACTCTAGTTTGTGATCTTGCTGAATTAATAGGAATGCTGCAACTTTACTGAGTTTTGTGTTTAAAATGTCCAGGTAAAGCTCAAAGTAAGCAGGTCACTGAAACTGATGAGGGGTGCTGCCATACGTACACGGAGGCTGGCTAGGGATATGTTGATATTTTGGAAGCGAGTAGACAAGGAGCAGGTTTTTAATCTCTTAAGCTTATTGGTTTTATTTTCAATGAAACAATTTTGAAACTATTACCTTTTTATTATTGAAATACTTCAAATTAGGAGTTTATATTGTATATTTTATTTGTATTCAAGCCACTTTAATTTCTATTTACATGGTAAAAATATAAAACTTAGCACCAAGTCTGATATTATTTTGCATAGCACATGGTTTTTTGCTGATTTTGCTTGTGCGATCTTATGATGGGAGTTATCTTTCTTTCTTTTTTTTTGGGGGTATATTTCACAGTATGAATTGAGGAAAAGAGAAGAAAGGGAGGCAGCTGAAGCTTTGAAGCGTGAAGAGGAGCTACGTGAAGCAAAAAGACAGCAACAGAGGCTCAATTTTCTCCTATCCCAAACTGAGCTTTATAGCCACTTTATGCAAAATAAGGCTAGTGAATCAGCATCACCAGATGAGGGATCTGTCCCTGAGCCAGATGAAGAAGATCCTGAGGAAGCTGAATTAAAGAGAGAGGCCTTGAGAGCTGCACAACATGCTGTCTCCCAACAGAAAAGGATGACAAATGCGTTTGACAGTGAAATTGGCAGGCTCCATCAATCATCTGACTCTGGTATTGCAACAGATGATTTATCTACTGTGGAACCTAACAAGATCGATCTATTACACCCGTAAGTTATACTCGATTGTTTTGGTTGTCCTTGCTCACAACTGAGCATGTTAGAAAGAATGAAGGATATTTTCTAAAACCGGTTGCTTTGGGGCTATCTTATTTGCAGCTCAACAATGCCTGAGAAGTCGTCTGTGCAGACACCAGAGTTATTTAAAGGTGCACTAAAAGAATATCAGCTAAAAGGTTTACAGTGGCTGGTTAATTGTTATGAGCAGGTACACTATTAAACAGTTAATGCATCTGATCATTGGTGTTACTTTGCTTCTAGTTCACTACTTCACTTCTATATTTTCTATTTCTTGCAGGGACTAAATGGTATTCTTGCTGATGAGATGGGTCTTGGCAAAACCGTCCAGGCTATGGCATTCTTAGCCCATTTGGCTGAGGTTGGTGGATTTTCCTTTCCTGAAAGCCTTAAATGTCTCTTTCTGTTGGTTCATTGCTTGATTTAATGCCCAATGAAGCAATCTCATTTGACCTTTGTGCTTGATCGGTTGATTCATGACTTAATTTATCATCATGTTCTGTTTCTTCCTTAAGAATCATCACACATTCTGTCATTTTTTGGTTCTAATGTTATCATGTGTGTCTGGCGTTTAATATAGATGTATATGCCATGCAGGACAAAAACATATGGGGTCCCTTTCTAGTTGTTGCTCCTGCATCTGTTGTGAATAATTGGGCTGAAGAGGTGATCAGATTTTGCCCTGATCTAAAGATACTTCCCTATTGGGGACCTGAAAGGATGGTTCTTCGGAAGAACATCAACCCCAAACGCCTTTATCGAAGGCAAGAGACATTTATCATCTTCATTTGGGTTCCTTTCTTTCAAAGGCTCATAAAACTGAACATGTGACTTTTGCCTTTCTCCACAGAGATGCTAGTTTCCACATTCTTATTACAAATTATCAGATACTTGTGAATGAAGAGAAGCTTTTGCGGCGTGTTAAGTGGCAATACATGGTTTTGGATGAGGCTCAGGCTATTAAAAGTTCAAGCAGGTAACCTGCCATTCATCTTGCAAGTACTTTTGTTTTGCTGAAATCCAAAATTTTGTGGTGCATACTATCTTCATTTGTTCACTCTGATATTTTTTCATTCTTCAAGTCCCTTAACTATTGTGTTGTATTTTATTGTTTACTCCCTCTGCTGCAGCCAGCGGTGGAAGACGTTACTGAGTTTTAACTGTCGAAATCGCTTGCTTCTCACCGGAACACCTATACAGAACAACATGGCTGAGTTATGGGCGCTTCTTCATTTCATCATGCCTACTTTGTTTGACAGCCATGAACAGTTCAATGAGTGGTTCTCAAAAGGGTACTTATCTACATTACAAATATACATTCTTTATTTTACTCATCATCTTTATTGCTTATTATTTCTTTGGCCTGGCAGAATTGAGGGTCATGCTGAACATGGAGGTGCTTTGAATGAGCATCAGCTTAGTCGACTGGTAAGATACAGTCCCTACTTTGAATGGAATTCTAGTGCGTGGTTTAGTTAATCTTTTGAAGAGTCTTGTCTGAGGCTAATGTGAAGTTTAGAGAAGTCTTGAATTTCTCTCTCCGTCCCAAATGTAAGCATTTGTAGATTGTTTAACAGAGATTAAGGTTGAGAAGAAAAGACTATGGTGCCCCTTAATAAATGAGGAACAAATGGATATGTAAGGGTAGGTAAGGGTAAAATTGAAAAAAAATTAAATGGGAAGTGATTGATGGGACAAGTAGTACTATGAACAGTGCTAGAAATGCTTATATTTTGTCACAAGATTCAAATCCCAGAAATGCTTACATTTTGGAACGGAGCGAATACATGACTACATGACAGAATACAGATGCTCAAATTTTCCTGTTTCAGGTAAAGTTCTGTATAGCTCTGGTACATTTTTATGGTTAACATGTTCTTTGTCTCCACAGCATGCTATACTAAAGCCCTTCATGCTCCGTCGAGTTAAGATTGATGTCATTGCGGAAATGACCAAAAAGAAAGAAGAGATTGTGCCTTGCAGACTAAGTTCTCGCCAGCAAGTCTTTTATCAAGCCATAAAGAATAAGATATCTCTTAACGAGTTGCTTGATGGAAGTCGTGGCAGTCTAAATGATAAGAAATTACTTAGCCTGATGAATATTGTGATGCAGCTACGAAAGGTAAAAATAGTACAACCCCTTTCATGTGATCAAATTACTTGACTTAACTATTATGGTCCCTATAGTGAATTCGGCTAATGTTTACTTTTTTCTGTTGTTTCTTGTTGGATTTCCTTCTGATGTGTTACATATCTCATTTAGGTCTGCAATCATCCAGAGTTGTTTGAGCGTAATGAGGGGAGCTCTTACTTTTACTTTGCTGACATCCCGAACTCACTTCTTTCTCCTGCGTTTGGCGAATTGCAAGATGTGCATTATGCAGGCAAGAGGAATCCCATAATGTTTGAGGTACAATTTAACATATATTCAGAATTTTCTGTTTTTATTTAGTGCAGCCATCTTCTTGTGTTCTCCTTTAGTAAATACTACCCCTTCATAATATAAGGGATCTTGGCAATGCAAACGCATAGCCAAAATCCCTTATGTTTTGGGACGGAGGTAGTACTAAACTAATGGGCTTCTTTCTGAACCTTTTCAGATTCCGAAGTTAGTCTATGAAGGAATTATCTCAAACATGGAAATGACTCTGCATGGTTGTGGATTTCCATGCGGATCTTTCAACAGGATGTTTAATATATTTTCAACAAGTTACATCCATCAATCAGCTTTTCCAGAAGCTATTTCACCAAAAAATGCTGTCCTGTCATCTGGTGCATTTGGTTTTACACGTTTAATAAATTTGTCCCCACTTGAAACTTCTTTTCTGGCCACATGCTCGTCATTCCACAGACTAGTGTTCTCAGCAGTGCGATGGAACAAGAAATACATGGATGAGCTTGTGGATGCATTCCTTGATTCAGAAAGTACTGACCTCGACTCCACTCATAATGATGTAACAAAAGTTCGTGCTGTTGCTCGCTTGTTGCTGTCACCTACAAAAGCAGATTCCAGTTTGCTAAGAACAAAGATGGAGACAGGCCCGAGTGATAGCCCATATGAAACGCTAGTGCTTTCTCACCATGAAAGGCTTGTGTCAAACATAAGACTTCTTCGTTCAACATATGCTTTTATTCCACCTGCTAGAGCACCACCGGTAAGTTCATTTATTTTTTGTGATGACTTGTTTTAACCCCTTTATTAATTTTATGCTGCATTGAGCTGTATGTATGGAGTTGTCTTACAGTATTCTCAGGCAGCTTTAGTATTAAAAGTACACAGAACTGCAATCTTGTGTAGGAAATTTACTTATTTATCTACACATGCTATCAGTGTACAATCGGTGCTATTATTGAATGACTCTTGTTACTCTTTTCCTTTCAGATAAATGTGTGGTGTGCAGATCGAAATTTTGCCTACAAGTTAACTGATGAGATGCATGATCCATGGGCCAAGAAACTATTTGTGGGATTTGCTCGTACCTCTGAGTTCAATGGCCCTAGAGAACCAATCAGCCCTCATCCTCTGATACAAGAATTACATACTGATTTGCCATGCCCTGAGCCGATGCTACAACTACCTTATAGGATATTTGGGTCATCTCCGCCTATGAGTAATTTTGATCCAGCTAAAATGCTTACAGTAAGTGTTCTCTGGTTTGTTCTGTTCTTGACGCTAAGCTATGACCTCAGATTTTTTTTTTTCATCTGAACAATTTGTTCAGTTTTATGGTTGTATTTTCTTAATGAACTGCTCAACTGCTTTGAAGACCTCAGAGATTTATGGAAATTTGAAGAAGTTTGGTTCATACACCTTAATGAAGGACTAACGATTTTTTTGCTTTTATTAGTATACTTTTAGCTACAATAGTGACCCCTTTTACTAACATGGAATGCTCACTGACAGGATTCTGGGAAGCTCCAAACCTTAGATACTCTACTGCGGCGCCTCCGAGCTGAGAATCATCGTGTGCTCCTATTTGCTCAGATGACTAAAATGCTGGATATTCTTGAGGTAGTTATAGTCACTTTATGCATGCCCACTTTGCATATTAAGTATAATATCGCCGAAATGTTATTGAGTTTGAAAAAGTAAATAAAACAAGTGACTTTTACTTGCTCCTTTTACTCGTAAGTTATATGTAGATATTCTCTAAGTGCCCGGAGATAAGTTCTTTTATTGAATATGAATTTTCTTTTTTTGCATTCTGCAAGTATACAATAGTACAATCTTTGGTCAAATATCATATCACAATACAAAATACTTTATGCTTTGAACTGAAGCATGTTTTGTAATGTCTACCATGAGATACTGTAGATATCCTGTACTCCTACTGTGTATTCGTAATCCTTACATTATGGGAATATTTCGCGGGCCAAGGTTCTTGTAGCGGTTGGGTGTTGAACCACTTTCTAACCGCCTGACAATTGTATGCATTGTTTTTGTTCCAGGACTACATGAACTTCAGAAAATTCAAGTATTTCAGACTTGATGGGTCTTCGGCAATTTCTGATCGACGGGACATGGTCCGAGACTTCCAGAATAGGTAGATGCATTAGTTGATAAATAATTTACTAATAGGAAGATCTAATGCTATACTATTCAAACATGACTTAACTGATTTTTCTTCTGTGCAGGAATGATGTATTTGTTTTCTTGCTAAGCACGAGAGCTGGGGGCTTGGGTATTAATTTGACTGCTGCTGATACAGTTATATTTTATGAAATTGATTGGAATCCAACACAGGACCAGCAAGCAATGGATAGAACACACAGACTTGGTCAGACAAAGGAGGTAACTGAAACTTCCTTTATAAATACTTTATCTAGCCATAGTACTATGGTTATTATTTTATAATTTTCTGTGGCACTCTAGAATCTTCTTAAGTAAGAAAAATCCATTAAACATGTGCATTTAGAATATGTAATGATGGGATATCTTGTTCTATACGATAAACTTGTTTTAATTGTTCTTTACTTTTCGGAATGCTTGTTTAATTATGTTAGAATGCTTATTCAGTTGCCTTTGGCTCACTAATTTGCCTAACTTCGTTTAGTGTGTTAAAATGCTTTTTATAGTGCATGTCTCAATTTTCTTTTGGAGCATTTTTATGCCATTTACAGCAACTAATTTTAGTTCTATTAAATAGCATTGGCACTCGGACAACATTGGGAGGTTACAGAACAGCTCTCATTGTTTTTGCTTTTTAGAATATTGGCCATTTTGTAGCTATTTATACATTATAACACTATCATTTGAAATTTGAAAATCAAATATGTGCAAGCTCATTTCCTTGCATTTTCTTTCAAAATTGCTACTGTAGGTAACTGTGTATAGACTTATATGCAAAGACACAATAGAGGAGAAGATATTGCAAAGAGCAAAACAGAAAAATGCAGTGCAAGAGTTGGTCATGAAAGGAAAACATGTCCAGGATGATCATCTGATGAGACAAGAGGATGTTGTTTCATTACTTATTGATGACACACAGATGTCACACAAATTAAAAGAAATATCAATGCAGGTAACTTTTAGACCATTTCCATCTTTTATTTGGCACATCACATCGTTTTCATTTAGCCCATCCATATTCTTGAAATGATGATAACATACATATCATCATGATCGGAATTTAAGGCGGATGTAATCTGTTTTTGCCTATCAACCAGTGGCATGCCTTAAATTGATTATTTTTTCCCATTTAATTGCACCTGTTTAGCTTATGCTATTCAAACTCTTTGAACAGCTGCAAATTGCCTTGTTATTATTCTTGTCAAGATGTCTGCGAAAACTTATCCCCCCATTGGGACAATAAATCATCCATAGGGCCAATCTTTTTATTACTAAATTCAGTGCAAAAGCCTTACACATTTTATAGAGTTAAGACTTGATCCATGATTGATTAATTCCCAATTATCTAGGAGTTTATATAGTGTATTATAAAATAACCCTGAGAAAACAATGTACAAAAAGTATGAAGCCTATATATCCTGCTGCTTTTCTCCCCTGAGAATTTGCCTAGTTCATTTTATTGTTTGCATTAAAAAAACCTAGGTATGTATGAGTACTATAAAACCAGGCCTTTCATTAGTTTATGTCAGAGTCTGGGCTTCCAGCAATTTTTTCTTGTGGGTATTGTTGGTACTGTACTGTAACAACTGTTAAACATATGTTATGTTGTAGGAAGTAGAAGAACAACAAATCTAACCCATGTTATGTTATAACAAGCAGAAGAAAACAAATCTTGAATTAAAATTGTTGCATTAAACTGGCATGAGGTTCTGTTTTCTAACACTGGTTTTAGAAGTTTATACATTACTTGAATCTGTTTATTTTTACCAGAATGTCCATTGTTTTTTTATAATGAAATATTGAGTATGACATGAATGTGTGCAACATGTTTTATTTAAATTCATGATAATAAGTCGGGTGTTAATATTCTCATTTTCGTTTACTCTTTAGGCAAAGGACCGACAAAAAAAGAGGCGTTCAAAGGGCATCAAGGTTGACAATGAAGGAGATTTGATGCTTGAAGAGTTGGATGATCCTACCACAGGGGCTGCAGAACAAGATAACACATCAAGCAAAAAGGTGAACACAAGAAATGCCTAAGCATGCTACTTTGATAGTAGGAAACTGTACACATAAATCTGGATTTCCCTGAACGATTGTTGTCCATCACTACATCCCATGTACAAATACCACCCAAAGCCATTCAAACATTAATTTCGCAATCCTGGTTTTCAAATTTTAAGCTAAGTGGAGCAAAAGTTCAAATTTGTGGAACTATAATTTCTACTGCTTGGAATTGATACATTCATCCTTGTTGAACCCAGTCCAAGGACCTCTGTCATATACAATAGCATGTATATATGAGTTCAGCTGTAGGCTATATTGGTTATCTCGAGTTTGACTTGAATTATAACCCATCTGTATTAAAAAGGAACAACTGTGATATGGATTAGGCTGCTTTATCTAATCCAAGAGAATAAAAAACAGAGAAATTAGACCTGTAATAAATTTTACCATTGAGAATTGAGATTGTCATATTTGCTTCCATAGTACCTTACCACTTTTGACACCTTCGGTTTGCCATGTGAGTGTTCTTACTATACCTGCTTACCAACTCTGTTTGGTGGTTTTAAGCATTGGATATTGGAAAATTGGGAATGTGCAAAAAATAAATTAGTAGTTGTGTGTTTCAATGGATGCTGATCCATCCTGTTTTATTTAGTCTTGGATGTGCAAGCTTTTACTCATGGGACTGCTTAATTTTTTACAGAGAAAAAGTTCGCAAAAGAAGCTTTCAAAGTCACAGGGTAATGATAGTGTGGACAAGAATGTAGAGGCCGAAGGTGTTGGTGAAGCAGAGGATGAAGACAATATTGCTGCTCCAAGGCCTAAAAGATCGAAGAGACTGATGAAGAACGTTAATGACGACAAGGAGTCGGAACCAACGACTGATGGTGACAATCTGGCAGATCCAGCTGAGAATGACATATCTCGTGATGACGATGATACGGCAGAGGCACAAGATCAAACTCCTTCAGCCTAATTGACCAACTGACCAAATGGCACGGCTAGTATAATTTATCGTGCCAAAAATTATGACAACGGCATGGTTCATTGTCCAGAGGAATCATCTCTGGATCTGTCTGAAGGTGCCACACAGTTCAATAAGTGTTTATGTGCACATCTTTTCCGGAAGCCCGGGAACTAGGTGACTGTAAATTCGATAATGTTAGACGGCATCAATGCAGCGGCGATATCGGTTGCTGTCTTAAGCGTAACATGAGCTCCTCCAGCTGTTGCTGCTGCCGCGGATGTCCGAATTGTGGAGTCCTGACCGCTGATATCTGTGATGCTGGCCGTGGCCCTTGTGTAAATAACTGTGAACAATGTTGCATCACATATAGAAATATTTTTGCTGTGTAAAGAGGGTAGGTTACTGTATTAACCATAAGTTTTGTATTGATAGCTGAAAGAGAACATAGCAGGAAACAGCTGCTGTGCATCCAAATTGAAAACATTTTCGATCCTTTGTGAGCGTCTATGCTGATCTCTAATTTGTCACCAACGTAAATTTGTATTTAGCAAAATTGTCTTGGCAATTAACATGACGTGGTTTCGAAATAATGTAACGTATTCCACGTTTAATGTAAGTTGATTCATCAAGTTCTAAATATAGGTCACTCACTCCCTATGACCCCACACAATCCATGCTCCTTTTTCTCTCTCTCGCATCCTTTAAAATGCAGGAAAAAAAACCATTAAGCAAATGAAAGGGAAAAAACACTTTAAAATGCACAAAAAGCCTACAACTCATGTTCATTTCAATCGAACTAATTAAAGAAACGTGTATTAATCTCCCCTCTTTTTCTCTCTCTCTCTCTCACCCTCACAACCTCACCTCTAGCACCCTATATAAACTCGCTTCCTCCATTTCCACACCTCTCAGAGTCTCAAAGCCTCTCTTCTTCCTCGCCGCGCGCTCTCCTACTTACGATCACCAAGAAGCACCAGCTCGATCCATCTCCCGCCGTTGATTGACCGTCTTGTCCATCTCGATTAGATTCTGCTGGCAATGGCTGACCTAGACATCGACGTGTGCACCGCTGGCTGCCGTCGGGGATTCTCAGTGACATCGGCGTCGTCGTCGTGGACAGCGCTGAGCTCCGGGGCCTTGCCGCCGTCAAAGACATCGCCACCCGTCTCGCCGGTGTCCTTGGCAGCAGCATCGTCACCGTGGATAGGACCCGTCACCACCACGTTGTTCCTCCATCTAGCGCGCCGCCCAAGGCCAGCTCCCTTCCACGCCGCCACGCACCACCGCCGGAAGCGTGGCCCTTGTCGAGCAACAGCGGCGGCAGGATGACGCTCGACGTAGCCGTCCCCCTGCCGAGTTTTTCTCCGGCCAGGCAGCGGCCCCCTCTAGCCGACTCCAACCTGCCGCCGCCTCCGGCGAGGCGGAGCGCCGGCACCGGGGTTTTCTTGCCGCGCACCGTGGCGTACGACGGCACGACGCCGAACAGGATGACCGGTGGCCATGGCGACGTCGTCAGTAATGCAGCCGGCGTGAAGCCACCGCCGCCGCGCCATAGCAAGCAGCATCCGCGATGCTGGCCAAGCAGGCAGCCTCGGCTTGCGTAGGAGCACGGAGTTGCGAGTGCGAGGGGTTCGAGCAGGCGGCCATGGCAACTCCACGACCTCCACGTGGGCGCGAACGCCGCGCCACCTAGCTTGTGCGCCGGCATCGCGCTTCCGCGCGGCGGATGGGTTTGTTGACGACAAATTAAACAAAAATTAGCAGTCTTGATGTATGTTGAGCTAATTATATATGGACAAAGGAACATGGAAGGATATAAATACAAAGCACTAAGAGGGGCAAAAGAATTCTCAAGATAACTAAGACAATATAAGTCACATGCCTGATCTCATCAAGTCAACATTGAACAAGCCCGATAATGTCTACCATCGACAACCATGTCTGAGTTCTATAGTTGTATACTATCTTCTTCGTGTTATATTATAAGACTTTTTAGTCATGTTTAAATTCATTAATATATATATATATATATACGCAAAACATCCATATGAATTTAGGCAAAGCTCAAAAATCTTACATTGTTTAACAGAGGGAGTACTAAATTAGTTTTTTTCTTTCCATATGTTGTACTACCTCTGTTCATAATATAAGATGTTTGACCATTTTAGTTGTAATGTTTGACCATTTGTCTTATATATTCAAAAATTTAGTATAAATATAAAAAATAATATGTTGTGCTTAAAGTTCTTTCAATAATAAAGTAAGTTACAAACAAATAAATGATATTTTCATAACTTTTTAATAAGATAAATAGTTAAACATCGTAAAAAAATCAAACATGTTTCATTATGAAACGAAGAAAATACCAATTAGTGAGTGATATACTGGTAACAACGGCTCCGACCAATAGCCGTCATCATCAGGGGGCCAAACTTGTATAAATTCATGTGCCTTTCGCCTTGCTACAATCTCGCTGATACCTTGTACTGGATAAACTTTACGCCTCCAAATACCGTAATCAAGTATCACATCGACAACAGCGCAGCAGAAAGAACCCAACACTGTGTTTTTCCTCTTCCAACCAGGTCGGCCAACTCATATGGCCAACAATTCCGTGCCCCACCACTAATGGATTATTCCCTCCGTCCCAAAATAAACCAATTTTTTACTTTTTACCTTCAATTTTTGACTCTTCGTTTTATTTAAAAAAATTTTATGATTGATATTTTTGTTTTTATTAGATGATAAATCATGAATAGTACTTTACGTGTGACTAATTTTTTCTAATTTCCTAAAAATATTTCAAATAAGACGGATGGTCACATGTTAGACACGAAAACCAAAGAATTCATTTTTTTAGGAGTAGCTTGGATTTTATATATCCTGTCAAATCAATCAGATGAATGTTTGGACAAATCGCTTGAATAGCCTTCTTCTAGGGAAAACTTGGTCTACAACGCCTAGTTCACTGGATCAATCACAGCAAACTTCAAATATCTGGTTTGGAACTCACAGGGTATATCTACTTTGATAACATGTTTGGACACATAGCAACTTGTTTAGTGTATAGCTCCTGGCAATTTCTGCAATAGAATTGGTGGGCAAAGGGAAACACTTGCAATAGGAAAAAAAAAAGAAAGAAAGAACCGTATCTTGAGTTTTCCTGGTTACCGCGAAAATTCACAAACTGGAAAATGTAAGGCTTCAGGTCCGCCTAGTGATTAAATATTTGAAAATTTTAATTCTATTAATCAAATTTAGTTACTGGTATTAGATGATAATCTGAAAGCATGCACGCAAGTCAAAAAGTCCATACACGTCCTCCCTATGCATTGCGCACGTGTTTGACACGAGAATAAAAAATCAAACGTTTGATCCATAACAAAAGTGTAATGCTTCTAGCTCATCCAGGTGAGTTTGGTATCACTCTTCTATAAGAGCAAGTACGAAGCATACACATATGAATCTTAGGGGCAGCGTCGTGTCTAAAATATTTAGTTAATAGTTATGTCTGAAACATTTAGTTAACTAATTCCTCTATCTAGGTTTAGAGCAACACTTAGAATGTTTTCTTTTCTGTTATTCATATTGCTCAATCGACTTACGAATACTCCCTCCGTCGCTAAATATTTGACGCCGTTGATTTTTTATACACATTTAACTATTCATCTTATTCAAAAAATTTAAATAATTATTAATTATTTTTGTATCATTTTATTTATTGTTAATATACTTTTATGCATATATGTAGCTTTACATATTTTGCAAAAAGTTTTAAATAAGACGAATAGTCAAACGTGTATAAAAAAATCAACGTCGTTAAATATTTAGGGACGGATGAAGTACATTTTAACACATTTCATTACCTTTTGCATGAGTAACAGGGAGAGATAAAAAGAAAGATATGCATTATATTCCAAGTATAGAAGTTCTCACTCGCCCATACATGTGCATGGTGGCATAAATGTGATATGTGTGTTGTGTCCGTCCCACAAATTATACTCTCCTGAAAACACATTTTCATTGCCAAAACACCGTTAAAACAAACCAAACAAAACCTTTGAAGTAAGAACGGCACTAAAAAAATTCATTTTAGTAATGAACGAAAAATGAAAGAATTATCATGTCCCATCTTAATCTCTCTATGTAAACTCCGCCATTCGCACACCCACGTCTCCTGCATATATAGCTGCAACCAACGAGCTCTAGAAACACTGGATTCAATTCGTCTAGCTCTCGTCGCCGACCGACCTTCCTCTTGCTTAAGCTCCACAGGCTATCGGGGTGATCAAAAAAAAGCCAAACAACATATTTAGAAATAAAAAATAATTTATAAATAAAAATTTTATATAAGTATTCATAGCAATCTAAAAGACATGACTTAAAAATAAACTTCGGTGAAAACCATAAATCATCTCTAATTTAATGTTAAAAATTCATATATTGGCGGCAATGGCAGAGGACTGCCGTGCGTACGGGCACGAGCTACCACGCCGTTCTACATTAGCTACATGCTACCTGTATGTTTATATACTCACTCTAGTTAAAAATATTTATCATTTAGGATAAGATTTAATCAAACTTTTAAAATTTTGATCATGATTATTTCTTAAATGCTTAGTTTAAATACAACACTGATGAAGTTACTAGATTCTCCTTGAAAAACACTAGATAATATCACAGACTTGTTATATTTTATAAATTTATTTTAACATAAAATTGCTCGTTAGAATTTTAGAAATTTAACCAAATCTTGTCCTAAACGACAAATATTTTTGACTGGAGGGAGTACATGCTAAAGTGCATGAACGATGGAGATTTCGTGAGCATGTGAATGTATGTTCTGATATGCCTTTAATAGAAAATGTTTGTCTTAATATTTTGCAATTAGTTTATTTTACTGGATAGATATGACAGACAAATAAGCATTCATAGCAGCATTAGTTTAATATGAGTACATGATAGTAACCAAAGTTCTTGTTGTGCTTAAATAGAATTTTTTTTCCTGTTGAAATTAACTAGTTTAAAGTGAATGTATCCTTCCACAATTATATGAGGTGGTACAGTGTAACAAATATCTGTAAAATATATTGACAAAGATCTGAGCCACTTACATCGATAATAGACTTCACATGCTATATACATGTGCACTAGTCACACACCTTAATAAAAATCTGACAACGATGATTTTTATGACATCGTATAAAGAAGAATGGAGCTAGTACATAGTACACTTATTTCACCTGCATTACAGCCAATTTTTCATGGATTTGATCCATTTCTCAATTCTCTTTTGAACTGAATATAGTAAGGAAAAGTCATTTTGACAACAGAGGCACAAATCATATCACCCAAGTTCCTTTCTTGTCCGTAACAATTGAAAAAAATGAAGTGGAAATTATCTTGAATGGTAATCTAAATATAGTACTATATCGAACAAATTATCAACGTAAAAAAACACATATAGAAGGCATCAAGTAAATAAAGCAAAAAAAAAACCTAGAATTAATTGAGCGGAAAAAATCATAAATTCGTAAAAAACATATAGAAGGCATCAAGTAAATGAAGAAAAAAAAGATACCTAGAATTAATTGGGCAGAAAAATCATTAATTGGGAGATATGTTCTTTGGATAAGATTAAAAACATGCCTATTAATATCCTGCCCTCTATAGTCCACCACTATTAATTCCCCCCACCTGTTTATATATACTCCCCCATGACCCCATCTACACCTCAAAGCGTATCGATCTTAATGCTTTAGGCTCAAGTGCTCAAGCTAGACTCCGGCAAGTGGACGATGTCCACCGGTGGCTGCCGTCAGAGGTCCTAAGGGACATTGGCATCATCGAGGATAATCCTACATGTGCAGTTGAAGGGCATCACCTTGTCATCGTCAAGGACCTCGTCACTCGTCTCACCGGTGTGCTTCTTGGCAACACCGCACAAGGAAACCAACACTGTCTAGGTGTTCCTTTGTCGGCTACTGGTAGGTTGGATAACTCTTACCAACGACTCCATGCCTCGCCGCCAACAGAGGTATGTCCATTTAGGAGCAATATTGGTATGATGGTGAATTTGGCGACACCTATTGTGGCGCTACCATGTTTTGCTCCGACGATGTGGCCACCGCCATTGCTGGTCAGCGCTGGTGTCCCGCCTCCTCTTTTTGAGAAGTGGCCAAGCGGTGCAAGCGGCACTGGGTTTTTCTTGCCACGAGCTAGGGCATACTACAACCGCAAGATCAGGATGCCCAAGGCGACGACGAGGCTGACTGGTGTGAAACCGCCTCGTTATGCCAAGCGTCATCAAAGGCAACAATAGAGACACTAAGAGGAGGAATAGTCTGCCATGAGTAGCAATAGGCTGCCACCATGGAAGGTGAACCCAAATGTCATGCCGTCTGATGCCTCCACCGAGCTTGCGCTCCGATAGGAATGAGTTTATCTGAATCTCGATGAAATTGGTGATGATGATGAGATCACCACTTATGCGTTCCTTAGTTTGGATTTTACATGTCTTGTAAACATAATCTCTTGAACTTATGATGTTATCAAGCTCAAGTCATAAAAATGAGGATAATTGATCATGATGAATAAGTTAAACCTATAACTATAAATATGTGGTTTCTCATAAAGTTGTAATAAGCGTGATGATTTATTTTGACTAAACAAGTCTAAATTATTAGAACAGTACCTCTTATTAGAGGATATCTCAGGCTCCACTCTTAAAGTCTCGATGCACTTTCCAACCCTCGGGTCACGCGGTCTAACTATAGTTGACTAGTCATATAGCGAGGTTTGTGCATGAAAAGGCAGCGCCAGCAACATATAGCAACCAAAAGACGAATGACATTTAGTGATCCTTGTTACTTAGAAAATCCAGAAAGAGAGAACGGTCAAGACATTCCAACACATCAAAGATGAGCTTGTTATCACTCTTGTAAACAAGGATGAAGAACACATCGTTCATAACAACAATGCCATGGTTCATGTTTGAAACACTTAGTTAAAATATTCTTCAGTTTGGGTTTGGACCCAATACTTCAATGATAAGACCTTTCATTATAGATTTTTTTTGCAATTATTGGGTTTATATACTGTAGGATACTTTCAGGTCGTTCCCCTTAAAAGATTGATTTTACATATCTTGTCAAATTAATTAGATGAATATTTGGATAAATCACTTGGATAGCATCCTTCTAGGGCAAAAATGCCTGTAACGTCTAGTTCAATAGATCAATCGATCACGCCTAACTTTAAATATTCAGTTTGAAAGACATAGGGTATATCTACTTGGATAACATGCATGTTTGGACAATCATAGCCCTTTCTTAGGGTATAGCTCCTGATAATCTATCGGTATAGCTAGCACGGTTTCTTCCTACCTAGCAATAGGCAAAAGAAAACATTTGTAATAGGAGAACCAAAAAGGTATTCATATCTTTAGTTCTCCTTGTTACTTGGGAGATTCACAAAGTGGAAAAATGCATGGCTTCTAGCTAGTGCATCAAGATGGATTTGGTACACCCTTCGTCCCATACAAAATAAATCTAAGAGGGAATATGACTCATCCTAGTATAATGAATATGAATATTAATACCTCGAGGTACCGGTACCTCACAGTACCAAATCGTTCTGATCGTTGGATCTAACAATGCCCATCATGCTCAGCTAGATCCAATGGTATGAAACGATTTGGTACCATGAGGTACCGGTACTTCAAGGTAAATTTTGTTGGACCGAAGCAAATCTCGTGACCCAAACCCAGGAGGGAGTATCACTCTTCCAAAAGAGTAAGGAAGAAGCACGATCACATGGATCATAGTGGCAGTGTCATGTCTAAAATATTGCTTAGTTATGTCCGAAACATTTAGTTAAGTAATTCCTCTATCTAGGTTAAAAACAACGTACCTCTGACACTGTTATTTATCTTTTGTACAGGAATAGGGAAAGAGAACAAAGAATATATGAATTGAAAGGTCGCAACATATTCAAATCCAAGCACCCATATGGGTGTCCGTGTGTGGGGTGACATGAGTGATAACTACTGATTATGTGAGCATATTGTACTCTCCTCTCCTGAAAACAAATTTCATTGCCAAAAACACACATCAAACAAAACCTATAGGAAAGGCGTAAAAAATGTTTCATTCGAATGAACGAAAAAAGAAAGAAGGAAATTAATCCCCCGTCTCATCTTGAATTCACCTCTCTATATAAACTCCGCCTACGTACCCCATCATTGTTTGCACACCTCTCCTGCAGTAGCTGCAACTCTGCACCTGCAGCTGAGGGGGGCCGCCATTGAGGAGCTCATCTTGCTGGTATCCTTCTTGGCGGTGCCATGGAAGCAAACCATCATCATCACCATTCACCAGCTTGTTGCTCGCTCCGGCGAGGTGGCAGCCACAGCCGCTAGTCACCGGCGTCTTGCATGCCTCCTCCTCCTCCGGCGAAGCGACCGGGCCGGGTGGTGCCGGAGGCACTGGGGTTTTCTTTCCGCTAGCTAGTGAGGGCCGGCGTGCAGTACTGCAACACCCGCAAGAGAAGGATGAGGTCAACTGGCGTGAAGTCGCCTCGTCATGCCAAGACAACAGATCAGCGATGCAGATCGAGCAAGACAACAGCAGTGGCACCACGAGGATGAAGAGGCCACCGTGAGGAGCAGCAGGCTGCCGCCGCGGAAGGCGAACCCGAACGCTTTCATCCGCCGAGCTTGCACTCCCACGGGAATGGGTTTACTGAATCCTAGGGATCGGAGTTGGTGATGCTGATGATGATGAGATCACCACTATGCAGTCCTTAGTTCATAAATATGAGAATAATTAATTGATCATGAATAAATTGTACATATAACTATATAAGTATGTGGTTTCCCATAAATGCGTGATATGTGTGACTGTTTATTTTGACTAAATAAATGTAAGCAATTACTTTTATTTAGCAGATATTTCGGAGCTTCACTTTCAATGCACTTTTAAACTCTAGGGCCACGTGGTTTCACTGTACTACCTCCGTACCAAAAAGACTTTATTTTTCGATTTTTTTTCAGCGTTTAATCATCCGTTTTATTTAAAAAAATTATAAAAGAAAACTTAAAAAATTAGTCACGTGTAAAGCAGCGTTCATGTTTTATCGTCTAATAACAATAAAAAAATATTAATCATAAAAAATTTAAATAAAATAAAGAGTCAAATATTATATTAAAAACTGAAAAATAAACTTATTTTAGAATTGAGGAAGTAGTAACCTAGCTAGGTTCCCATAGGATGATAGCGCTAGCAACAGAGCAACCAAAAAGTAATGTTATTTAATCCCTAGTTACTTGGAAAATCCGGAAAGAGAAGATTGTCCAGATTTTCCAACGCGTCGAGATAAGCTTGGAAAAGTATTTTAACCCCTCTAGGGGATATCCCTTATTTCTTATATATGGTTCAAATAGTTATGAAAAAAAAAATCAATCATGCATGTAATGCATGCTTGGTACGGAAACAAGCATGTCAACATAATTTCAAATTCGGTATATGTGAAGCTACACGAATAAATTCAAACAATTGGACGTCAAAAAAACATTTTCTATGGCTTTTATTTTTCTAAGAAAATACAGGTTGGGTTTTAGTGTCTATGTTTGTTGTTTTCGTATTTGATTCAAAAATTTGCATGGACGTGTTTTGATTTCTGACTCTAAATACGATTTAAATATGATTCCGGATTTTTCATTCAGAATATGAAATATAATTTACACAATATATTTAAAATTTTTATAATGCATTATGACACCATTTTGTGCTTACAATTCCACCTTTCTTATTATTGGTCTTACTACTAGTGAGGTAATGGATTACACCAGCCGTTAGATTGAAGTCCAATGGACTATGCAAACAAACTTAGAAGCACCTTAAAAATGTCCACATGCAGATATATCCGATGTATATGTATTGCCAGGTATATCTCCTTACAACATGTAGCCAATAGCTAGTACCGTTACTTCCATGATCCGATGGGAAATGGTAGGTTAACAATAGGGCAATAAAAATAAATCATATATTTAGTGATTCTAGTTGCTCGGAAAATCTGGAAACGCTAGGCCTTTTCCGCGCATCAAGATAAGCTTGCTATCACTCTTCGAAAGTGTAATGAAGAAGCACATAAATGAATGGCAACGGAAGCGCAATACGTTCGAGACACTTGATTAAAAAAATCTAGCAAGATTTTTTTTAAAAAAAAAAAAACTTTGACCTACGAGGGTTAAGATGGCGCCCCTGGGCATTAAGCGTAGCATTCTATCAAGATTTAGACCCAATACATTGCAGCCTGTAGAAAATTGTTGTTTTCACCAAGAAGACATTGAAGATATTTACATTCAAATTTCTATTTATATATTGCTCGGTTTACTACTCTACTTCGGAAGATGAACAGTGAGATAAACCCACTTTGATACAACAGAGGGACAGAGCACGCCAACCACGTTGATTTCCTTTTTCCCCTTATTTCTAACGATCTCAAAAAAAAAATGGAAATTACCGTGTGTCGTAAACCCTAAATATAGCAACTTTCAGTTTAGCTTGTTTCTAATGTGTTGTTTCCTTTCAGAATACATCTAAAATTGCATTCTCAATACCAAAAACAAATTAAGAAACCGGGAAATGAAGCAAAAATCTAGTTAGGTAGGAGGAAGAAAACCAGCCCAAAAACTGCTCATGTTGATGAGAGCAACAAAATATATTTAAAAAAACATGCCAATTAATTAATCTCCTTCCTGTCTAGTCCTATTCCTCAACTAGCTCTCTCGTGTCTATATAAACTCGTACCATCTCCACAGCATCTCAAAGCCTCTCTTCTTCCTCGCATCGCATCGATCTCCTACGTAGTTTGCAACCGGCGAGCGAGCGAGCTAGAAGCACCACCGGCCGCTTCCTGATCGTCTTGCTCGAGCTCAGCGAGCGAGCGAGCTAGCTTGGTTGCCGGCAATGGCTGAAAGCTGCTGCACGTACATGCACGAGATGGACGACGTCCACCGGTGGCTGCCGTCGGAGATCCTCGGGGACATTGGGATCTCTGAGTCTGACACCGCCGAGCGCCGCCGCGTCGCCGTTGTCGAGGACCTCGCCGTGCGCCTCGCGGGTGTTCTTGGTGGTGGGGCTGGCGAGATGGCCGCCCCCTGCCACCGTCCACAGGTCAGGGGTGGTGGTGCAACGGTTAGGGGTTACCATGCCCTCGCCGGCGCCGGGCGCCCGAGGAGGCCCGGCGTCGCGCCTCCGCTGTACGTGCCACTGCCGGCGCCGGTCGCGCCGTGGCAGGTCATGCCTAGTGGTCCAGAGAACACCACCATGATTCTGAGCCCGGCTGCCGCCGGCCCGCAGCCCAGTCTGGCACCGGCGGCGAACCACCCACATCCACACCCGCTACTCCGTGGTGGCGCGGCTGGCGCCGTCGCCGGAGCAGCTCAGCCGGCGACGACGCGGCGCAGCGGCGGCACGGGCTTCTTCTTGCCGCGCACAGCGGCCGCCGATCCCCGCCACGCAAACCACCACGCGCCGGCGGCGGCAGCGAGGCCCCATACCAACGTGCCACCGAGCCAGTGCCGGGCACAGAGGCACCGGAGAGGCAACGAGGCGGCGGCAGCCATGGCGAGGAGGCAGCAAGAGCTCAGGCAGGCGATGGCTGCGAACGTGGCCCAGATGCAGCAGCTCGCCGTCCCCGGTGCTCCGGCCCCCTCCTGTCCGGACCTCGCGCTGCCACAGGAATGGACTTACTAATACATGGACATGATGACCTGCCAGAATGTGACATACACAAACATTGCATTTGTAGTGCAGCGAAATAATTCTTTTCAAACTCAAGTGAAGTGTCACGGTGAAAATCGTTTAAGGCGAATTCTTGACGTTGTACCAAGAGCCAGGAATAAAAAGGCTGAAACTTGTTGCTGTTTTCAGTTCAGATAGCGTCTCTCTCTCTCTCTTGTGATTTGTACATTGTACGCAGACATGAGTACCTATTAACCCCAATTTTAAAGAGTGTATATATATATATATATATATATATATAAACAAGAGAGAGTAGCTACGGTGAGTTGCAACTCACGGGTTGCTCCGTGAGTCGGGGTCAAAAACATATCAAATCATCTCTAAATTTCGATTTATATGGTTCACTAGATTTTTTATATCAAAATCTTGTAGCATGCAAAAAATTTTATTTTTGGAGATTTTTAAGTATTTTTTGAGATTTTTAAAAGTGCTACATAACACATTGATTATTTTATTAATATAGCAATTTTACTATCTTCGAGAAGGTACTAGAAGGTATCACTATTCTCTATGTAAAATTTACTTGTACAGTGGTATCTTTTGGTACCTTCTCGAGGATAAAAAAACTCATATATATATATATATATATATATATATATATATAATTGTCAAGCTATAAGCAGGAGATTTAAATGTAGATGCAAGAGAATCCAGCATACTTGGATGCTACCCGCTGGATCTCCATTTAAAAAGGGGGAAGACGAGGGAATGCGGGAGGGAGGATAAAGAAAAGGGTTGGATCCACCCCATGCTACGAGCCAATAAAAGAAATCAAATCACTTAGATAATGTATATAACGTAATCTACGTATAAAATACATATAAAGTCTAATTCACCCTATTTAAGTTAGGTCTAATCTAGTCGGCCTATACCGACTCGACTTGACTATCCATCGGGTTAGACTCGAGCTTAAATATTAAAGCTTACCTTAAAACCTAAAATTTATGAAAAATCTACGAAAACTGAAAAAAGACTGGCTCGGCATGAGAAATCCTGAGGGTTGGTCCTAGCCTCCTAGGTCGGGCCAGGCTCTAGTCTGGATTCTTTTGCTGTGCTTTTTCCATGTCCGGCATGGGTTTTAAACAGACCTCAGTGAAACTCTAATTTGAAAGGCATATATAGCTCCAAAAATAGTTGACTGAGTATTGCTTAAATGGTTAGACTTTTTTGGTGAAACTTGTCCACCCATTTTAGTTCTAGACTTAAATGAGTATTCATAATTATGGCTAATTAGATTTTTTAGTAATAGGTGATGTATCGACAACAACGAGACATCTATATATAGAGTGACTCCATCAACATGCTCATGCTTAAGATGTGTCAACCGGGCATCTGAAGATGCTCATATGAGTTGAGTAGAATGTATACGTGTGTATTTATAGAAGTGGATATATGTTATAAGTGCCCACATTTGTGCCATGTTTTGAGAAAAAAAAAGATAACATGCTATTTTCTTAGCTAACCTCTATTTAAAATAGTATTTGGACATCAGACATTATATTTGCTTGAGGATGTGTATGAAACAATCAGGTTTTGTCTAGTAAGTGCGTTTGCGCACATCCCTGCTCCCGTGTGAATGCATTGCCACGTTCACGCAGGTAACACAGGGAGATCGATCTTACGCGTATCGCTCGGTAGAAACAGACAGCAGCCCAAAATGCATTTATCTCTTTCTCAACCTTTGAGCCTATAAATTGGCCCAATCAAAAATATAAATATATACATAAATTTTGTCCGTACTAACTTTATACATGCAAAGTTATACATATAAATTGATTCTATGGTTAACCATAGACTTCCTAAATATAAAACTTTGTACATATAAATTTGAATTGAATTAAAAAATAATTGAAAATGAAAACAAATATGCAAGCACACACGCTGGCATAATAAAAAAAGAGAAAATTTTACATGCCCTTATCTATGGGAAAGACTCGTCAGTGAAGTCTAGAGATGGGACTGGGTTGTGTTTTCATGGACCGACTCAAAGCACAATGACCTGACATGGCAAAAAGCACGACGGCCTAGCACGAATTGGGTCGGGCCACCACGGCACGACCGTGGGCTAGGCCTAAGCCTAGAACACAAGCACATTGGGTAGCATGGTGCAACATGGTCATTGGGCCATGCTTGGGTCGGCACGGCCTGAAAAAGGCACAAAACATTCACGCCAGATCAATTTTCTTTCTGGACTGTGCTTCTACAATAGGCTGATTTTCTTTTTAGGCCATTGGTCGTGTCACCATGAGTCCATCAGTCACTGGGTATCATGTTCACGCCAGATCCATGTTTGTTGCAGCACGTCTGTCTTGTAGACATTGTCACGCACACACGTACGCAACCACTTTATCGATCGGGTGATTCCTCTAATTCAGTGCTTCGACACACCACGACATTGGCGGCTTGATGCTTTGACCCATGTGTCACGCCATACGATATTACAATACATCAGTAGATCAGGCAACTAATACTGGACCGTGACATTACCCTCGCGTATTGGCTCAACACAACACGGTGAGCAGATCGTGCTGAACCGGTACGATTCATCTGGGCACGAAGCACGATGGGTCAAGCCGTGCTAGCATGGCATGCAAGTCCCACGCCAGCTAGTCCGTGCTCGCACGTTAGTCTTCTCAAAACAACCATTGCCGCTCGGTGAGGCACAGCTCCTGGTCAAGCATTTGTGGATAGGACTACTTAAAAGAATTTATATATTGACTTACCCTGGTTGCTCAGAAAATCAGTAAGCATTAATGTTTTTAGCATATTAAAATAAGCTTGATATCACACTTCTAAAAGTGTATCGCTCTAGCAAGTGTAAGAAGCACATATATATAAATCACAATAGAAGTACTCCGTCCAAAGCACAAAATTCTTCTCTTTAGGTTGGACCCTAATACGTCGTTGTAGTTTGTAGGAGACTCTTATATTGTTTTCGCTAAAATACATCGAAGATATTCCCTCCATTTTTTTATATGACGCCGTTGACTTTTAGGTTCAGATCTTTCGTCTTATTTAAAAAAATATATAATTATTAATTATTTTGTTATAATATGATTTATTATCATAGGAACTTTAAGTATGCTTTATAATTTTGTATATTTAGGTATAAATTTTGAATAAGACGAACGGTCAAATATAGATTCAAAAGTCAACGGTGTCATATAAAAAAATATGAAAGAAATATTTATATTAAAATTTGTAGTTACTGTTGCTCGTTTTATTGCTACATTTCAGAAGATATGAACAATGAACCCATTTTGACACATAAGAGAGGCCGGCCCAGAGCACACCCACCAACCACGCTGGTTTCCTTTTTAACAGTGGAAATTAACATGTGCGAAAAAAGAATCTAAATATATCAGCCTTCAGTACTTCAGCTCGTTTCTAATGTATTTCCTTTCATATTACATCTAAAATGCATTCATAATGCCAAAAACACTTTAAAAACACGGGGAAATGAAGCATAAGTCTAGCTAAAACCAGCCTAAAAAATGCTTATTTTGATAAGAGCAACGAAATATATTAAAAGAACATGTGAAATATTCTCTTTGCTGTCTAGGCTATTCCACAACTCTTCAGTCTCTGTATAAACTCGTACCATCTCCTCCATCTCCACAACGTCTCAAAGCCTCTCTTCTTCTTCCTCGCATCGATCTCCTACGTAGTTTGCAACCAGCGAGCTAGCTAGAAGCACCACCGGCCTCGCCGCCGCCTCGTCCAGCTCTCGCCGTCGCCGCCGCCTGAAAATATATCGTCGATCTTGCACTCTTGCTCAATCTCAACGAGTTAGCTTGTCACCGGCAATGGCGGACAGCTGCTGCATGTACATGCACGAGATGGACGACGTCCACCGGTGGCTGCCCTCCGAGGTCCTAAGGGACATTGGGATCGTTGACACCGCCGAGCGCCTCCGCTTCGCCGTCGTCGAGGACCTCGCCGTGCGCCTCGTGGGTGTTCTTGGTGGTGGTGGTTGTGAGATGGCCGTCACGCCCTACCGGAGCCCTCTCCCCTCCTGCCACCGTCCACAGGTGGGTGGTGGTGGTGGTGCAACGTTCATGGGTCACCATGCCCTCGCCGACGCCGGCTGTCCAAGGGGGGCCGGCGCGCCTCCGCCGTACATGCCACCGCCACTGCCGGCGCCGGCCTCGCCGTGGCATGTCACGGCGAGTGGACCCAGGAACGCCACGGTTCTGCGCGGCCCGGCCGCTGTCCTGCAGCCCAGGCTGGCACCGGCGGCGAACCACCCACATCCACACCCGCTACTCCGTGTCCGTGGCGCCGTCGCCGGAGCAGCTCATCAACCGGCGACGACGCGGCGCAGCAGCGGCACGGGCTTCTTCTTGCCGCGCACAGCGGCTGCCGGCCACGCAAACCACCACGGGGCGGCGAGGGCCCCCACCAACGCGCCAGCGAGACGGTGCCGCGCTCAGAGTCAGAGGCAAGGGAGAGGCAGCGAGGCGGCGGCCGCCATGGCGAGGAGGCAGCACGAGCTCACGCAAGCAATGGCTGTGAACGAGCCAACGAGGCGCGGATGCAGCAGCAGCTCGCCGGTGGTCCGGCGACCGCCCACCCGGAGCTCGCCCTGCCACAGGAATGGACTTACTAATGCATGGCGTCAACTGCACGCGGAAACAATGCATTTTCCAGTGCAGCGAAATAATTCTTGTCCCGGACTCATGTCTCAGCGAAAATGCTTTAATTCGAGTTTTCTTGCCGCAGACTAAGTCACAGTGAAAATGTTTCAATTCAAGTTCTTGACGTTGTAGCAAGAGCCAGCAGTAGAAAGTTTGAATCTTTTCGCTTGTCAGTTCACGTAGAGAAATTAGGCATTATGCCACTCCTAAATGTTGGTTTTCATTACAATGTTACTCCGTGGGTGTGGGTTGACACATTTAAAATGCCTATAAAACGTTGTAGACCATTTGTTTTGTCATTTTCTCCCATCCAACTAATTTCACTTGTTTTTCTTACCCAAACGGACAAAAATGCCCCTGGGGCGGTCGGTGAAGATGCCGACAGTGCACGGAGCAAGCCGCGGTTGAGCTGGCAGCGGTCGTCTCGACGGGAGATCATCTTGCTGTCGTAGCGCTGCTCCTTGTGGTACGGCATCAGCCGAAGACCTGCGCGGACGTTCTTCATGCGGTGGCGGATCTTCTTCGTGTTCGATCACGGTGGCGCCACGGTCGGCGACTTCCACCTGGCGGATAGAGAGGCCGGTGACGGAGGTGAACACGTCGACGGCCCAGTTCACCTGGGTGGCGTCGTCAATGCGGCTGTCGACGGCTCGGGAATCAGTTTTTTAACACACGGGTGTATATACACCAATTGTTTGCATGTCATCTAAATAATCATAAAAAAATATAAAAAAAATTTAACAAGATAGTTTAATATGAGTTATATCACTTCACCAACATGTAAGTTTAAATTTAACTTCTACAGGTTGTAGCAAAAATAACAAAAACAATTATGAATATGCGTATAGACAGTTTCAGTTTTTTTTTTGCTACAATTTATAGAAGTTAAATTTAGACTTGCATGTTTGTGGAGTGATATAATTTATATTTATCTATCTTATCAAATTTTTTCATATTTTTATAACTATTTAAATAACATGTAAACACACCTAAAAACTATTTCCCCTGTCGACGTGCTTTGTCGGCGTCCTTGACCCGCTGGTGGTAGCGCTTGGGGCTGACGTGCTTGCGGCCGGTGTCGAACAGGTGGGCTGTGCACCGGGCGTCGTCGCCAGGAGCTCGAGGAGGCTGAGCATGGCCGGCGCACCTCGCGCGTTGTGCACGTAGGCGAGCATGCGCAGCTCCTTGTCCGGCGGGAGGTGTTCGAGCGCCTGGTCGCTGCGTGCGTACGCCACCTTCTCCTTCCGGAATAGCATGGTAAACACCGGCCCGGCGATGACGGTGCTAATGATGCTACCGACGACCATCGCCATGAGCGCCTGCTCCGCCCAGGTCTGCAAGAACCACGACGCAGTGATGCCATTGTGGTAGCTATACTAGCTAGAGTAGGCTTGCTGCTTGCCTCGGGAACACCAGCCCTAGCAGGAGGCTCGCCGGCACCCTGTCGAACCCCGCGTGCTCCGGGTAGTTGCCGATGAACGAGACGGCGACGAGCAGCAGCACCAGCTCCCAGTTTCCGATGCGGTGCCGCCCCGCGTTGCGGCGGTTGATGAACGCCACCATCGGTCGGAGCACCGCCATGGCGACGCCCACCTTGAGCAGCACTAGCATGCCTCTGTTGGCGGAGACACCGATGGACAACGGACGAAGAACTTGTTCGCACACTGCTCACGTCCGGCACGGCAGCAGCAAGCAACACGCGTAGAAGAAAAACTTCAGAGAAAGAACAAGCAGCAAATTTTCAGAGGAGAACTAGAAATGCGAGAGATTGCGGGGCAATTTTCTGGTGGTTTTCATTCAACTGAATTAAAAAACTTGTTGCAAAGTAAAGCTAAACTCCTACTTATACTTAACACAAAAAATAAACGAATCCGAGGCTAAAACGTGCCATCCCACGTTCCGCGAATCTCTGAATTCTCACACACGCACACACGCCTGACGCGGTCACCTGATCTCCTGATCAGCCACCTTATTCGCATCTGCAACAACTTTGCCGTGACCAAATCTTCCTCCCGTTAAGCTCCAAGATAACTGGTCCGCGTGGGGCCACAGCTGAAATAAACTTCAACAATCTCCCCCTTAATTCTGCCGTGGCCCAAGGAATCGAACACCTAGCAGGTGTCGTGCCGTTGCCAGCCTTGCTGCCGGCAACCCTTTTGTTAATGCGTCTGCCCGCTGCTCCTCAATCCGGACAAACTGAACCGTAATTTGCCCACCATCAACACACTCACGTATGAAATGATAGCGGGTATCAATGTGCTTGCTTCTTCCATGGAATACTGGATTCTTCATCAATGCAATAGCAGACTTGTTGTCGACGAACAACTTAACTGTCTTCTCCTCCACACCCGCCACTTCACTTAGCAAAGCTCTTAACCAGAGCGCCTGACATGCTGCCGCCGTGGCGGCCATGAACTCGGCCTCGCACGACGATAAGGCCACAGTCTTCTGCTTCTGTGAACTCCATGCGACCAAACTTTGGTTGATGTAGAACGACATTCCACCAGTGCTGCGCCGGTCGTCCATATCGCCGGCAAGATCACTATCTGTGTATCCTACTATCTCAAGCTCATCACCTCGCGCAGCATACACAAGACCACAATCAATGGTGCCCTTCAGGTACCTCAGAATTTGCTTCACTGCTTTAAAATGCATCACCGTGGGTCGCTCCATGAATCTGCTTGCCAGCCCCACGGCGTATGACAGGTCTGGTCTTGTGTGTAACAAATACCGGAGACAGCCAATTACACGCCGATACTCCGTTGCATCCACTTCTTGGCCATCTGCATCCTTGTGCAAATGTATCTTGGGGTCAATTGGAATTGATGTAGGGTTGCAGTCCGCCATGCCAAACTGTGTCAGCACCTTCCTGGCATATGCAGCTTGCTTCAGAACAGTACCTCCTTCACCCTGCTCCACTTCTATTCCCAGATAATACGTGAGTCGACCGAGATCGCTCATTTCAAACTCCCCCATCATTTGTTGCTTGAACACCGCGAGCTGGGCAGGATCTTCACCAGTCACTATAAGATCATCAACATAGACACCCACAATAATGTTACCGAGTCCTTTTCCTCGCGTGTACACCGCCTGCTCCTGTGTGCACCGCGTAAACCCCAGTTCCTTCAGACTTCTGTCTAGGCGAGTATTCCACGCCCGCGGCGCCTGTCGCAGACCATACAGTGCCTTGCTCAATCGAAGCACAAGATGCTCCTTCCCTTTCTGGACAAATCCTTCCGGCTGTGCAACATATACCTCCTCTTCAAGTTCACCATTGAGGAACGCCGACTTGACGTCGAGGTGATGAACCTGCCACCGGCGAGCGGCAGCAAGTGCAAGCACGACGCGCACGGTGTCGAGTCTCGCCACCGGCGCGAACACCTCATCAAAATCAATTCCTTGTCGCTGCACATATCCCTTCGCCACGAGACGAGCTTTGTGTTTGATGATTTCTCCGGCAGTGTTCTTCTTGAGTTTATAAACCCACTTTAGCCCGATCGCCTTGTGTCCGAGCGGTAATGTGGCAAGTCTCCACGTGTTGTTCTTCTGGATAGCCTCCATTTCTTTGTTCATGGCATCTTGCCATGCTGGGTGCCCAGCAGCCTCGCGGAATGCCGACGGCTCCTCCGTCTCCACGAGCAGCGCACCGAGATCGTCGTCTTCTTCAGTTAGTTCCACTCGGGGAGCCACCTGCATGATCTCAGCCATGCTCCTGAATCGCACCGGTCCACCGGTACTTGTCGAGCTGCTTGCACCGTCCGGCGACGTCCCCACCTCGGCGCTATTTATTGGTGGCGAGCCAGGTGTGGACGGTCCAGGCGCATGCGATCCCGAGCTGCCTGGGGTTGTCGGCGGAGTGGCTTCACCACCCGTAGCCGTCAGAGGTGTCTGCCCCGCCGGGATCGTGTACGTTGGCCACGTCAGGGCAGGCACACGCACTCCGGCTTCCTCGACCTCCGTGAACTCGACGCTGATTGCTTCTCCTGCAGTAGCCGCCCACTGCCAAGGCACATTTTCTTCAAAAATAACGTCGCGACTTACATGAATTTGTCCACGACGAGGGTCGAATAGGCGATGTGCCTTGCTGCCTTCTTCTACGCCGAGATACACATAGGGCGCACTTCTGTCATCGAGCTTCTTGAGGTGCGGTGCAGTCATCTTCGCGTGCGCCGTACAGCCGAACACGCGTAGGTGTCCCAGCTGCGGCTTCTTCCCCGTCCACGCCTCGAACGGGGTTCGATGCCCCATCGACTTTGTCGGAAGCCTGTTGAGGAGATACACGGCGTGTCGCACCGCCTCCCCCCACATCTTGCCCGGGACTGACATCCCCTTGAGCAACGATCGCGCCATCGCCATCACCGTGCGATTTCGCCGCTCAACCACCCCGTTTTGCTGGGGCGAATATGGCGCCGTCAGATGTCGCTCGATCCCTGCCTCCTCGCACAACTGTGCAAAGAGTTTTGACAAGAATTCACCGCCGCGGTCAGACCGCAGCGTTTTGATGCGTCGCCCGGATTTGTTCTCAGCCATCGGCTTGAGCTTGGTGAAGGCTTCTACCACCTGGTCCTTCGTCTTGATCACGAACACCCACATCCACCGAGTGTGATCATCAACAATTAAAAAGAAATAGCGATTACCGGCTGTGGTGCTTGGTGTGATCGGACCACACAGGTCCATATGCAGCAGTTCGAGCGGCTCCTCCGCCCTAAAGTGCGCCACCGCCGGGAATGATGCCCTGGCCTGTTTTGCAATCAGGCAGGACTGACAAAGTTGATTCGGGTGACAAATAACCGGAACGCCGCCGACCATCTCCTTGTCCGCCAGCAGCTTCAGAGCTTGAAAATTCACATGCCCCAACCGTGCATGCCACAACCACGCCGGGTCGTCAAGGCTGGACAGTAGGGACACTGGGTGGGCCAGCTTCAGCTCGATCCGATACAGGCGATTCCCCGTGCGCCTGACTTTCATCACCAGCCGCCATGGATGCTTGTCGAACACCTCAAGGACGTCATCGTCCATGACCACCCGGTGACCAGTCTCGGTGAGCTGGCCCAAACTCACCATATTGCATTGCAAGCTGGGAATGTAGTAGACGTTCTGCAGCAGCCATTGATCTCCGTTCCTGCATGAGAACAAAATAGAGCCCTTCCCTTTGATCTGCACCATGGATGCGTCGCCGAATTTTACCCGGCCGGTGATCGATTCATCCAGCTCACGGAACTTGTCCCAGTTGCCGGTCATGTGGTTGCTGGCCCCGTTGTCGAGGAACCAGACGACGCTCGCCTGCGCCCCGGCTTCTGCCATGAGCAGGCTCGGCCAAACATGCTCCTCATGTTCAACCAACCCACTCACCGCGCACTCCGACTCGTCCACCGTCACCGCGAGCAAGAGTGCAGGGTTGGCATCCTCATCTTGCGCCAAGTGGGCTTCTCCCTTCTTCTTCTTCGGGAGAGGGCATTGGTTGGAGTAGTGCCCGTACTCTTCACAATTGAAGCACTTGATGTGGCTTTTGTCACGGCCACTGCCGCCATTGCCACCACTTGAGTTGCCACGCGGCGCGCCGCCACGTCCGCTTCCACCGCGACCTTTCCCTCGGCCACGGCCGCCCTGGCCGCGTCCTGCCCCCTCACCGGAGGTCTTGCCCTTCTGCGGCGACGAGGAGCCCCCGTCGTCTTTCTTGAAACGTGCCTCCCACTCAGCCTGAGTGAGCAGCACTTGGCCGTCGGCGGTGACCCCGCCAGCAGCCCCCTTCTTCCTCCGAACGCGCTCTTCGTAGGCCTTGAGTCGGCCTACAGCTTCTTCAAATGGCATGGATTCAATATCATAGAATTGCTCGATACCTGCGACAAGGCTGACGAACTTTTCCGGCACGGTGTCGAACAATTTCTTCACCATCGCAGCATCGCCCAGCGTCGCACCCAACGCCGAGTGGCGTACACTGATCGCGGTGATCCGCCCAGCGTACTGGTCCAGGGACTCGCCCTGCTCCATCGCCATCGCGCCAAATTCGCCTTTCAGAGTCTGCAACCGTGCCTCACGCACGCGATCAGCACCCACGAACCTTGTCTTCAGGCAGTCCCATACCTCCTTTGCGGTTCGCTTCTTCGCCACTTGCATCAGCAAGTCTTCCGGCAGCGACTGCAGCAAATGAGACTTTGCCTTCTTGTCTCTCTTCTGATCGACGACCGCCCCGGCCGCCGGCTCGATGGCGTCCCGTACGCCCTGGTCCTCCATCATAGCCTATACGCGAATCGCCTAGCTGGTGTAGTTTGTCGCCGTGAGTTGCGGGTAGAGGAATGCGCTTCCCGAGCTTCCCCTCGCCGGATCTTGCGACGACGGAATCAAGGCCATGGTGTCAGATCAGCCCTCAACCTGAGTGCTCTGATACCACTTGTTGGCGGAGACACCGATGGACAACGGACGAAGAACTTGTTCGCACACTGCTCACGTCCGGCACGGCAGCAGCAAGCAACACGCGTAGAAGAAAAACTTCAGAGAAAGAACAAGCAGCAAATTTTCAGAGGAGAACTAGAAATGTGAGAGATTGCGGGGCAATTTTCTGGTGGTTTTCATTCAACTGAATTGAAAAACTTGCAAGTGCAAAGTAAAGCTAAACTCCTACTTATACTTAACACAAAAAATAAACGAATCCGAGGCTAAAACGTGCCATCCCACTTTCCGCAAATCTCTGAATTCTCACACACGCACACACGCCTGACGCGGTCACCTGATCTCCTGATCAGCCACCTTATTCGCATCTGCAACAACTTTGCCGTGACCAAATCTTCCTCCCGTTAAGCTCCGAGATAACTGGTCCGCGTGGGGCCACAGCTGAAATAAACTTCAACAGCCTCTTCATCAGTCCCAGGGGCATTTTTGTCCGTTTGGGTAAGGAAAACAAGTAAAATTAGCTGGATGAGAGAAAATGGCAAAACAAACCGTGTGCAACGATTTAAAGTGGCATTTTAAATATGTTAACCCACGCAGTGGCATTATAACGAAATCAACTTTTAGGAGTGGCATAATGTCCTATTTCTCGTTCACACGTAGACTACTGGCTCCCATTGTTTCACGTTTGTGACTGTTTATAAACCAAAATTTAAATTTTATAACTTGATTTTAAACATGATTTTGTTGTTTTTTCGTCGTGGTTTTTTTACAACATTTGCTTTTGGGTCGCCATAGACACGTATATAAAAGTTTTACCCATAAAATATTTTTCATTTATAAAAACATGTTTTTGTTTTTTCTTTTAAAAAGCGAAACGATTTGACCCATTATCTCTCTCTACAGTTTATGATATGTGCCCTGTACATAGACACGAATACTACAATTATTAAAACGTATTTAGCCTTTTATTTGCACCAAATCAAGGTTCAGGATTTCACCAGGCAGTTCGGAAATTATTTCCAAATCAATGTGAACATAGCACCGATTTTTCATACGAAAATAATAAAGAAAAGCATCTGGAGACTCTTGGCATGAAACGACATTCGATATTCAGGGAGAGGTTATCTTTTGAGTTTTTAAAAGAAAAGTTCAATCGGCATATTTACAAACGGAAAAGGTTACGAATAAAAGAACTTTTATATACATATTTATACCGATTTAAAAGCCAAAGCTAAAATATAAACTACAACGAAAACCTCCATATCATTTAAATTCAAAGTTGAAAATTTAAATTTTTGCTTATAAGCATAAGCAAAAACCAAAAGATAGAGGTGGAAAACTCCATACAAGATGACAGGCTGCCTCCTCAGAATCAGGTATTATTTGGTCCGGAAAAACCACATGGAGAAGCAAAAATTCAAGACATTAGCATTTGGTACAATGCTGAAGAGAAGTGGCTATCATGCAGAGAGCAGATGCTTTCCACCTTAGACAACGGCTCCATGACAACAAAACATATAGGGGCATATATGAACTTAAAAAGTACAGCACATAATCGATTCGCTCATTTTGCTTGTGGGTGAGAGGCGATGAAATCAACTGCAACTTTAATGGAGTCGATCTTGTCAGCTTCATTGTCAGGTATCTCAAAACCGAATTCTTCTTCCAAAGCCATGACAACCTCCACTGCGTCCAAACTATCTAGTCCAAGATCATTCTTGAAATGTGCATCTGGTGTGACCTGTAGGGCGTAGTAAAGAAACTGGGTAAGGATTTGACATGAATTAATCCGTAGCATGCAAAGTGAAGCTTTAAAAAGTATCCATAGGGATCCATCTTAAGTATCATGAACTAGAAGCAACTCAAACCTTGAGCAAGAACAAAGGCACTGTACACAAATTCCAGGGGTCAAAACACCCTAAATAGAATGCTGCAGATGATTAAAGAGTAGAATCACAGCATCAACAAATACTTCAATAGGATGCCCAAGTTTTTATATCTTCATAACAAAGTTGGTAGTTGGACTGATAATAACAATATTCATTTATTATGGTTGTAACAAGTGAATAGAAACTAAAGTGTCGAAAGTTCAGAATAAAGATGGCTGTTAACTAGTTAGTAGTTCATAGCAGGAAAACATGAAATAGACCCAAGTAACCTTTGGAAAACTAGAAGGTTGACAGCATTAGATTTAAGAGCTAATTTGAATGATTTCAAGTTCTCACAGATTGTTGCTGACTTACTGCAATTATTGTGTATAGAATATTTTATTTTGTTAGACAGAAGAAACTCCATAACCACGTCACAATGTTTCTCACTTCGATTGATTTATTAGATTTACTCAAAATGAAGCTAATACACCTTTTTATAGATTTGCCTAGGAAACTATAGTGTTTATTTAAATAACATTAGTCCTTAAGAAGCTGTTGTAAATGATGAAGCTAACAAACAATTCTCAAGAGGTAAAATGGGGCGAATCTTGGGTCTTCAAATAACTAGTGGCTACGGTGGTGAAACCCAACTTCCCAAGTTTGACATCCCACTTGAAGTAGGTTTGTTTGAGTACAGAGTTAACAGAAAAAGAACAAATCCAAGCAGTTTGCTCTCATCAAATGAACTAGAATGATGGTTTCCGGGATTAAAAAAAAATGAAAAGGATTACAGTTACACAAGTGCGAGCTGCTTATACCTGTTCTCAACGAAAAGTAGGGCTGGAAAAGTAGAAACCTACCACCTCAACCAACATAACATTTGTTCTACCAATCAGCTGTCAGTTCAACCCAATTCCCAGCAAAAATTAAGGAACAACTGCTTTATCACCTGTTGTCTGTTGTCCGTATCAATGTCATCGCAGGCGCACGTAGAAACGGCATACTTAAACCCACAATGCAACCAGATCTGCTGGAGTCCTCCCCCGCAACATCGAAATGCCACCCCGCCGCAAAAATTTCAACCTAAATCGAGAAGCAATCCACTCCTCGATTCGATTCGGCCAGCAGGAGAAGGGAGGAGGAGGGCGGGCATGGTGCAGCCAGTGATACCTTAGCCGGGTCGTCGATCTTCTGGAAGTTCCTGACGACCTTGACGATGCGCTCGGTGACCTCGGCCTTGTCCAGGAACGACCCCTTGGCCTCCTCCGACGACATCCACCGCCGGCCCCACAGGGCCTCCCGCAGCGCCGCCGCGGGCCTGAGGGA
Source organism: Oryza brachyantha (assembly GCF_000231095.2). Classification (NCBI taxonomy): domain Eukaryota; kingdom Viridiplantae; phylum Streptophyta; class Magnoliopsida; order Poales; family Poaceae; genus Oryza; species Oryza brachyantha. The sequence continues at coordinate 11,550,866 of NC_023165.2, forward strand.
CGCCGCCGAGGAGGAGGGGGCCACCGCCACGCGGAGGCGCCGCAGGAGCAGGCTCCTCGCCCCGGCCATTCTTGAGAGAGAGAATGGGAGGAGGCGCCTCGTAGCTTCGGGGTGGAGATCGGCGGCGGCGGCTGCGGCGGCGAGAGAGGGGTTTGCTGCGGCGGCGGAGAGTGAGCAGCAGGGGAAGAAGAGCTCGATGGGGTTTCGGGCCCTTTTGTCCTTGGGCTTCATGGGCCTTCATTTCACTGGGCCCTATGTTGAGGAACACTGGATTGGGCCTGGAATTGAACAGTTAGAGTGGGCCTGGTCCAGTTCAGTTGTTTGTTTTTCAAAATAGAATTGCAAATGGAATTTAGAGTCTTCGTTCTAAACGGGTTTGATTTAGTCAACAGTTGAGGTTTCGTTATTGAATTGAAAACCTCTTTTTTTTAACTAGCAAAAATACTTATGTTGAACTGGGTCAAGTTAATTTTAATTATGTAAATTAAAATAAACTTTAAAAATAAGTTTTAAAAATAAATTGTGCATCGAGCCATAAATAGTAAATTATGGTCCACATATAATTGATTTGCGAAGCATACATTGTATCGGGAATATTTAATTAAGAATAGTAAATTATGCTTAATATTCTAAATAAATTGAATAAGATGGGTGGTCTTTCGATAGCGAAGAAAGATATTTAGGCACACTAAACCCTGATATGTTATTTTTAGCCAAGTTCTCTGAGTCCTAATCTCATTTATTTTTTTATTTGGTGTAAATATTCGATTTAAACGGTGCACAATGATGGCTACTAATTACATTTTAATTCCCAGATTGTTTATTTTTTTACAATGAACGGTGGTAAGTGGTGGTGGCATTAAGACTGAAATCCGAATTGATACAAATTTCATGTCCTGTTCAGCTGAATCATCTACTTGTTTTCTTTTTAATAAAATAGAAACAAAATTCTAGTGCTATTTTTATTTTTGTTGTTAATTGTATTTATACTGAGAATCTTTTAAAAAATAAAGGTAAATTATGTCCCAACTTTACTAATGGTATATTTGTATTGAATATAAAAACAAAAAAATGCACCGGAACGTAAAAGGCTAAAACGAAGTTATAATACAACTCCATTGGGTTTCAAACCCAGGGTCTAAGGGCATAGTAGCTTATCTAAATTTGATCATCCATATTGTTATTTGGATAAGAATCTAAAATAGATTCTCTTTTTATAATAATTATTACTCCAATGCATCCTATATATATTTTATTAATATTTTACAACCACTTACGCTCATGTTATTATTGCTATCTACTCTTAAGATTGAATGTTAAGGTACGAAGTGATAAGAGAGAGCATACAAAGATGGAATATCTCTTTCCAATATAGATAATTATCTATTTTAAAAGATGATAAAGCACCTATTGGAGTAACATTTTCCCCTTATACTCTACTTTCAAGATATATAATGAGACAGAGTACCGAGAACGCTCTAAGGTTCCATATGACAATCCCTCATTTATTGGGCTATAAAGTCTTTTTACTACTATCGAGTGAAAGTCCTATTGAACCAACCGATTCGGTCACAACATTTCGAGCAGACGTATTGACGAACAATGAAATCGTTCTGTACTTTTACAATAGTAGAGATTTACGTAAAAATCTAATTAGCGTACTTGCCTATCATGTTTAAACCATCAATACCGTCGAAGCTCCTATGAATGACTGAGAATCCATGAATTGCAAACCCAATTGAGGCGAAACTTACGTGTATATCCAACTCTATGCACTTGCAAAATGTAAAACATCACTGAAATGGTTTAGTCGATTCAATCTATACCTACACCCTTATCTTTTGTCTTTCAATTTATACATCTTGTCAAAATTTGAATTTTGCAACCTGATTTTAAAGATGTTTTGTAATTTTTAGTGTACTTTATTTTTTTAGCATTCGCTTTTAAAACATAAATAATACAAATACTGAAGTTTTGCCCTTTTGTTTCTTATATGCTGATTTATACCTGATCAGCCGTATGCCAATCACACTGCTAATGGCCATCCTAACATTTGCACGGACTACAAATCATTATTTGGCAGAGTATTAGAAGGCAATTTTAACATTCCTGTAAAATTCACCATTTGGGAGAGCACAGGAACTATGCCCTTTTTAACATCCGTGCAATTCACAAATTGGGGGAGAGTATAGAAGCTTCTTGACGCAAACAAGCCGCGAGGTGATTGCGTGAATGCAGACACGATGCTAGCTTCAATCATTCAACTTGGGTTATGATATGCATGTGAACAGCAAAAGGGCAATGAAACAATCATTGCTCATGGGCCAACACAACCGAGAGGATAATCCCTATCATCTTCTTTCATTTCTCCATGGGGCCACACAGGTGACCCACCAAAGCACGAGATATTTCCGCGATCTAAATTATCTCATAAGATTAGTCGCTCCCGTTAATACGTTTTTAAACGGTTAAATGGTATTTTATATACACATGTTTGTTGAAAAATTCAAACAAACTTATTTTCAATTACAAATATTTAATTAATCGTATATCAATTATATTTCTTATTTTACTTGAAGAGAGCTAACCTTTACTTTCGAAAAGAACGAGCCTTCCGAGATGTTGGATGAGATATGTGCTCCCTACTTACCGTTCACGGACGCAAACGCGAATCGCGGGCGTTCGATTAGACGGCGGATGGTTTCTCTTCGCTTTCGCGCTCGGCCCGGCCGTGACGACGCATGTCGCCTCGACGCTGGCTGACCTCCATGTGCGCTGCTGCCGAGCTCGCGTGCCTTTGGGGGAGCACCTTTCGGTCTACGAGTGTATAGATAGGGGCTGACCTTGTTAGTTGTATGTCATATTAGATGTTTGGATATTTATTATAAATATTAAATGTTGGCTATTTATAAAACTAATTATATAAATGAGAGCTAATTCACGTGATAAATTTTTTAAATGTTTACTATAGCATCTCATAGGCTAATCGTGAATTAATTAGACTCAATAGATTCGTCTCGCGAATTACTCTAAATTTTATTAATAGTTTATGTTTACTAAGTTTTATTAATAAATATCCAAACATACGATAGGACACACCCCCTTAGCTTAGAATTTTAAAGGGCATGTTTGGAGAGCTTTAAATTTTAAGAAGTAGCTGTTTGATATCTAACTTATGAGAATCTGAAAAAGCTCTGAAATCCAACTTCTCTGGCTTTTAGCCTTTTAATTTATTTTTTATAATTTATAACTATAGATTCTCGGAAGTTGTTGATCATTTAGGATAACTTCTAACATACCTCCCCAAAACAGGAGATGTCGGCTGCTGCCTGATCCTACTCTATATAACCCGGACGATTGCAAACGATATATTATAAAACAACTAATTTGTAAAAAAAATTATATGCGTAGTAATAGTGATCTAAAAGTCAAAAGTAAAAAAATAAATTTCGGTGAAAAACCTAAAATCAATTTTAAAGTTGAAGTTAAAATTTCAAATTTTGGTTTTTAAGAAAAAATAGAAACGAAAACGTGTGATTGACTGATGTCAATTTTCCTCACAATCATGACGTGCTTACTGCACTTTAATGCTGGCATTAAGCCTGTGGTAGTACGCCTCAGAAATTCAGTCCTATCTTTATATTGGAAAGAAACTTAATATTCACTGAACCATATTATTTAAAAATAGTAGCATTTGGATCATCTAAAGCTTTAATCATGACCATTCGTGTGTCACGTGCATTCACAATTCATGCAATGTAGTTGTTGCTATGATATTTAACATGCATTAAGCTAAATCACCTAAAAATGATAGCTATCGTATCTCTATCGTGTTTGTTCATAATCATCCGTGATAATTCTTCATCGGCTGCTACATGCTCAAAATATTGTTCTTCTATGCATTAAAATACATTACAAGTAAACATATTTTAGATTGATTTTTTCAAGTTAACTTAGAATATTTCCAAATTTTGCGCTGCAATGTACGGGACATTCACAAGTTTACACCTACGAAGGCCCCCTTTTATTTCCCATCGAAGATTATGGCTTTTCACGGACATGCCTATTAAGCTCACTTAAACAACTACTGCATGAAGATCATCATCTTATATCTATATAGAAAATTTTAACTTTATTCTAATTAATCGTATCATTTACGGAGTATACTTTTGAATAGCTTAAAAAATAGATAATTCACTCCATCGAAAAACCTCGTTAGAAAAGAACCTGATGCAAGAGTGCAGAGATACTGCACAATCTGTTCCCATGGTAATACGTGTAAATCGCTATAGAATACAACCACACATAACAACGAATTAATATATAATTAATTAATTATTAGCTATAAAAACTTAAAAAATAGATGGATATAATTTTTTAAAACAATTGTTATATTAAAAAGAATGTTGTTTAACAGCTTAGGAATGACACGTACCAAGAACGAGAAAATCTAGATTAGTTCGGATAAACAACATGGTTTGAGTGACCCAGCATCATTTTCACTCCACGAATTTCCGGTCCACTCCACTCTGTACACTAGCACGCTGCGGCGCAGAGCTCGCTCCACGGCAATTCCGTCGCGCGTTGCGCGTGGGAAATTGACCGGCCGGAACCCGGACCCGGAAGCTGCCTCGCTCCTCGCGCGCCCTCGCACTCGCACTCGCACTCGCAGGCTCGCTGCTCGCACCGCGTCCCCGGCCGGCCGGCCGGCCCGCCTCGCTCGCTCGTAGCTTCCTCCTCCTCCTATCCGCTTCCCTTCTATAAATCCATCGCCCACTGCTTCCCCCACTCTCCAGTCTCCTCACTCTTCACCAATCACTCGCCCCGCTCTCCGTAGATTCCACGGGTACCTCTCTCTCTTCCTGCTCCCGCGTCGCCATCGCCCGAGGATAAAAAGAAGGTGAGCATCCGCCTCGCTGCTTTTCCCCCGCTTCAGATCTGTACGATTCGTGTGTGTTGGCTCGTCAGATCTGTGGAGAAAAGGTTTGATTTTGAGCCGAGTTTGTAACTGATCTCCCTCGATCCGCGTTGCCTGCCGCGAGTTACTTGTTTTTTGAGTAAAGATTAGGGCTTCTTTTTTTTTCTTCTTGCGGCGAGATCGATCTCGCGCGCGGTTTTTTTGTGTGTTTGGGTGTCTGATCCGCTTGATCTGACCTTGACGACAGAGGGGGAAGCATGAGCGCCACGGCCGTGTCGTCGCTGAACCCGGACGCGCCGGTCTTCATCCCGGCGGCGTTCCGGCAGGTGGAGGACTTCTCGCCGCAGTGGTGGGACCTCGTCAAGACCACCGCGTGGTTCCGCGACCACTGGTTCCACGAGCACCAGCAGCTCGACGAGATGGCCGACTCCCTCGAGCTCCACGGCGAGGACGTCGACCTCGCCGGCCTCCTCCCCGACGATGCCTTCGACGACGACGAGGACTTCTTCTACGACCAGGCCCAAGACCTCGCCTTCGAGCCTCCGCATCCGCCGGCCGCTCCCAAGACTGGTACGACTAACTAACTCGCTGGCCTCATCGGCTGCATCAGCTTGCGATCAAAAGAGATAAAAAATTCAGATGAGAATTTGAGTGAGCTGAGCTGAGTGCCATGTCCATGTTTTCGTGCGCAGATGCAGTGCTCAAGGCGCTGAGCCTGGTCTCTCCCAAGGCCGGCGACGCGGCGAGGGGGTTCCGGGAGAAGCCCCGGCACTCCGAGAAGCCCACCAAGTACGCCGGCAGCCCGAGGAGCGGCGGCGGCGCGCCCCGTGTCATCCACCAGCCTCGCTAGGCTGCCATGGCTAGCTCCTCCCATCTTGATGGGGGGAATGCAAGAATTGAGCAAAAGCCTGCGTCTTTACGCCGCAGTGTTGCTTGCTCCCGGCTGCTGCTGCTGTTGCTTTGGTCTACTCAAGCCTGGGTTTTCTAGTATAGTAGAATTAGTGGTGCCTTTGTATAGTATAAACAAAAAATGACCCTAAAAAGAGTATAATATGAACAAAAATGCAACCTTTGTTTAGTGTTGCCTTGTAAGTTATGTTCATTTAGAGTTTGTCTAGGAAAATTCCAAAAAGAAGTGGAGGAAGAATGTAGTGTGCACTCATGTTAATGTTTCTGATGTTAAATAGCAAGCAGCCTAATGTTCAATATTCAGACAATTTCTCATCTGCTTGGTGTTGTTTGTTGTCAAGTGCCACTGATCTCCTCGGATATACTGCCAGATCATTCCCTGGGTTCTTTGCGACTGAAGCTGGGAGCATGATTCATTCATCACTACGGTTGATTAAGATGTCGTTTCGAACGAACATGTTTGATGATGATACTGACCACTTTGAACTTGTATCCTAATTGAATGGAGTCAGAAAAGGTGAGATGAAGATTTTTCCTGGCTAACTTTCTTCCCATCCAATTCTTCTTGAAGCTAAAATTCTCGACTTTGAGGCAATTTACTGCAAGGAAAAGGCAGACTATTCCTGTAGCACAATCATGTTATCCCAACTCCCAATTATCCATTGCAGCCATTGAAGATTAACACTGTAACTGTAATGTGTCAAATGACTACATCAAGCAGGAAAGGTTTACCGATCCACATCGGGTCTGTAAAATCGACGACGCCCCTCTCTTTTTGATTATGCTTATGGTATAAACCAAAATTTGAACTTTCAAACTTAAATTTAAAATTAATTTTAGGATTTTTTTTACTAAAGTATATTTTTCAGCCTCGACCTTTAGATCACTAGCAATACGCATAGAAAATTTTTATTCTTAAATTATTTTTCGTTTGCAAATATATTGCTCGGCTTTTTCCATAAAACACCCAAACAATAACCCTAAAAGAGTGCCAATAAAAAAGTATATATATTTTGTTAGTAAGTTATAAGACTAAACATGTCATAAGGTGCTAGTTTGGTCAAAATTATTTCAATGTTTAGACTTATAGTTTAGACTAAGGTGGGACCCACTGAAATAATTACACTCATCTTCGAATAATGACACCATCGTTTTTTCACTTTTGCTTATGATTATAGACTAAATTTAAATTTCTAATCTTAAATTTATATTTTAGAGTTTTTTATTATAGTTTATTTTTCAACATTTGCTTTTACATCGTTAAGAAAACATATATAAAAATTATTTATAAATTATTTTTCGCTTATAAATATATGATTTGACTTTTTCCCTGAAAAACGTAAAGATGAACACCCTTGGTATCACCTCATACGCCAGCCTGCCAATTGATATAGGTGAAAGTGTCATCGGATGATTTCAAACTATGGAAACAGGAGCATATACAAGGAGCGTTGCTAATCTAGGCTCTAGCGATCATTTTCTGAAGATCAGCTGGTTCTTCCGACCCTCGTCAGTTGCCCATTGTTTCTTGTCCCCCGCCCCCCCCCCCCCCCCCCCCCCCCAAGCTTCCCCAGCAGGTGTATCACGAACTAACCCATATCCATACCCAGTTTTACTCGTACCCATTTAAAAAAATATTCATACCTAAATTATATGGATATTAACCAATATGTATGGTTAACCAAAGAGTAATAGAAGAGACATAGGTGAGTCCTGCATATAAAAGTTGATCAAAAATGATATAAAGTTGCTCTTATACATAATAAATCATTTCATTAAATTTCAGTCAAATTTGATGAATTTTAGAGTGTGAACGTGAGTTTAAAATATTAGATCGGAATTCATACCTACTAAATATGTATGAATAAAACAGGTAAAATGAGTATACATGCAATTTTAATGGGTAATTATTTTTTGCCCATACCCTATCCAAATACTAACATATATATATAATATGAGTATTAGGTGGATAATGAATAACCGGTGAGCCAGCGGCAAGAGTGTTCTTCCTATGCTGTTTCAGCCTTCAGGCATGGGCGAGCGGCGTTGAGGCGGCATGGACACAGCGATCCCTTCATGGCTTCACATACTGCGGATCTCCGGCCACCGCCGGAGCGATGAGCAGCAGAGCAGGAAGGGCCGAAGGCATCCCGTTGGGTTCCTGCACACCGTTGGACAGATTTTGAGCGGTCCAGATATATTACGGTCCAGATAGAAATGTTTTTTACTTTAAAAAACTGCAAAACTAACCTCATCAAGTCCAACCGGTGGACACGTGGTATAAAACACCCTTTGGTTGGATGGGGCAGATGATGTATGGTGCGTGGAAGACGGCCGTTAGGAGAGTGGCGGAATTTTGCAGCGACCCCTTGCCACTAGAGTGTTTTATCAGTAGCCAGAGCCGCTTGCAAAATTAGCGCACTGCCTTTTTATATAGCCGGCTCCTTATTGCTGATAAAAAATCCTCCCAGAGAGCGTTTTATACGCAGGGCAGTTAATTTTACGATCTTTAAAAATAAAAAATATTTTAAAAATAAACTTAATAATAATAAAAATTCTCCAATTGGTAGCGGTATGAATTGGGCCTATTAGAATTTGGCTGGTCCAGAATTAGGACTAATGACCATTTTAGCGTTACAAATTAGGCCCACCGAATATTGCGGCCCATCAGATTTTATGTTGTACCCCGTTTTCTTATAATAATAGTTATCAGTCTAGGTTAGAGATGTCACCATTTGAAGCTTTGTACGGTAGAAAATGTAGAACACCTCTTAATTGGACAGAAACCGGAGAAGGACAACTCATAGGACCACAAATTGCTCTGATACCACTCCTGTAAGGGCTCGATCCTGGACTGAATCCAAGCGTCCCTTGAGTCACGTAACCGCCCAGGAACTTCACTTACGTGCAGAATGATACAAAAACAGTACTTCGGTTAATTATATAAATCGACAAGGTTTTAATACAACTCCAACTAAACTAAAACACACATGGCGGTCATACAACCTTACACCTTACAAGCAAAAGACGCAACTCTGCACCACAGGAACAACCTGAGCGTAGAGTCGATCTAAAAGTCGAAGCCTTCATCTTCGTCCCACTACTATGGGTTCTCAAGCTCTTCGGCTTCACATGCAACTTCACCCTGACCAATTGGAGCCAAAAATATGCAAGACTGAATACACAAGTACCCACAAGCCAATCACAAAATAAACCAATCTTTTACTTTTATCTATAATGTTTGACTCTTTGTCTTATTTAAATTTAACAATTTTGTTTTTATTAGATGATAAACTATAAATAGTACTTTACATGTAACTAATTTTTTCAATTTTTTAAATTTTTTTAAATAAGACGAATGATTAAATGCTGGACGTAGGAACCAAAAGTTTGTTCAATTTTAGAACGCAGGGAGTAATAAATTTGGTGATCGAGTTCTTTTTTCCTTTTACAAGGACACAACTGCAAAATTTTCTCCCATACCCGCAGGGTATAACTGAAAAGTATATATACATTTGAGGTTACAATTGCGAAATTTTCTACAAGTAAACCGGAAAGATGAATCACGCGCCCTGCACGTGACGTGACCCCTTGTAACCTAGCTGTTCCTTCCGCCGCCGCCCGCCGCCGCCTTCGTCTCTCCCCCGAGAGAAAGAGAGGGCGAGGCGGCGAGCTCCGTAGCCATGGCGTGGGAGGAGGAGGAGGCGGTGGAGGAGGAGTACGGGGAGGAGATGGAGGGGTCGGGGTCGGAGGCGGAGGACGTGGTGGTGGGGCAGATGCCGACGGTGATGGTGCCGAAGCACATCAAGAAGCGCTCCCTCAAGAACAAGGCCCTCTCCGTCTCCCTCGATAAGAAAGCCCTCAAGTACGTCCTCTAGCCTTTCTCGATCCATGGTGAGGAAGGTTTTCACTGAACCGTGTGGGTTCTTTCGTGTGGTAGGGATTTCGTGACCGGGTTTCACAAAAGGAAGAAGAAGAGGAGAAAGGAGGCGCAGAAGATTTTGCAGGAAAAGGAGAGGCGGAAGCGAATCGAGGAGCGCAAGAGGGTGAGAAAAAACCTCTCCCTCTGAGATAAACATATACAGTTTTTTTTTGGCATTGTTTCGGTTGTTGAAGATAGAGCATCTCCAAGAGAATGATAATATTTTGCTATTAGAAAACTTGTATTGGGTTCATCAAAAAAATATTGGGCATAAAAATTACACACTCCTCCAACAGAAATCTAAAAATGAATAACTTGTATTAAGAACCCATGTTTTTCTCCAAATTTAGGATACAAGTGAGCTAATTTTAGGTAATTTTAGGTATGTATAAATATTAGGAATGTATTTGGAGATATATTTTCTAGCCCAATTCCTAAAATTCAGTTTTAGAGATCAATTTTAGACAACTCTTGGAGATGCTCAATGATCGAAAGCAAAGTTACCCCATAGAACCACATTTGTTGCCTATCTGGTTATTTTTTGTGAGTTCACTTGTTACTGGCGATTGTAGGATCCTAGTATTCGTAACTGTTTATGAATGCCAATTAGAATGCGGTTTGGATTTGTGACTGTTTATGAATGCCAATTAGAACGCGGTTTTGATGAGTGCAACACTAGGAGACTTTAGGAAGACATGAATAATCGCACTGAAAATAATTTAAAGCTGAATGGGTGTATGCTGATGCTCTTACTTAAACATGATTCACCTATGTTAGGTTCATGTAAAATAATAGATACTGCTAGCGTATTAATGGATAAGAGAACTGTGAAGATTTGTTAGGATTGGTGTATTGAAATTGAAAGGAACGAACTTGCAGTTACTCATAGCACATGATGCAGTCTTCAAAGCTGAATTATGTCCTTATTCGTGCTCTCTGTTATAGTTTATGGATACACGTTTTATGTGTTTTTTTGTTCTGTATGGAAAAGTATCATTAAACTCAGATCTTGTTGGTTGACTGATAAAGGATCGACCAAGAAAGAATTGTAGGGATAACAATGTATGGCAAGGCCTTAGTGTGGTTTCAAGTGGATTATGCTCAACCGTGCTGTAGCTCAGTAGCTGATTTATAACATAGACCTGTAGTTTTAACTGAGTGATCTCATTTTGTTTCAGAGAAAGCAAGAGAAAGAAATTGCTCTGTACGGTAGAGTCCTATCATCAGATAATGCTGACGGCGAAGATTTTGAGAATGATGGCGATGAGATGGAAACTGATGATTTGCCCGCATCTGGTGAGAACAGAGACCAGATTTTATAACAGCTCCTGTCATGCTACATTTTTACGACCATGATTCCAATCCTATCATTCATATGTTGTTATGTTTGTGTAGAAGTGAGAACATATGAAGACGGCGGGACTAAAATCACAGTCACGACGAGCGAAATCACTCATGAAGAAGATGATGATGACCTTGGCCCGAAAAGGGTTGCCCCTGCATCTACGAGCTACGCCAGCAAGAGTCCTGGCATGGCTGCCAAGAAGAGTACTAGCCTAGGTGTTAAGAAGAAGCCATCGAAGCGAACCTTCAGGAATAAAAGTAAATCGAAAAGGGGTGACAAGAAGAAAGGTGCTGCTGCGAAGGGTAAACAGAAGAACAGAGGGAGGAAGTGAGTGATGTTTTGTAACCACTGTGTAGAAATGTTTGCGCCTTTGGCAGGCCAAAGCTGCCGTTTCTTTTTTTGTTCTAGGCACAGTGGATTTGTACTTGGTCCTGATTGATCATCCTAAGATAGTATGCTCAGTTGTTAATTTGTGCCAGTTTTGCAATATCATGTTTGAAATTAACCCAACAGATTCGTCAACTGTTCAGATTGGAATGAATCTGATGGATGAGGACCAGGTTTTTGTTACCGCGGTCACAAAAATTAGGGGTGATTGGTTGGTTTATATTTTGCAAATAAAAAATAATTTATGAATAAAATATTTATATATGTGTTTTTAACGATTTAAAAGTTAACGCTGAAAAATAAATTACGGCAAGAAACTCTAAAATCTACTCTCTAAATTTAAATTTAAAGATGAAGCTGTACGAGATATTTAGACAAACATTAAAAATCTTCGTAAAATTTTGTTCAGATTTGTCACTATTCACCGTGGTAACCTGGCGTTCTGGCCAGTGTTTCCAAAGGAGCCAGCCACAAGCTCAAGCATCCCAAGCTCTCGCGCACCACCACAGCAATGGCATGGCTGTGGCTTGCCGGCTTCCACCCTCCGGCGGTGGGGGAGAGGAGGTGGCACGGCGGTTACGCAGGCCTCGGCTCGCCGGCGGCGGGGTTGTTTATGAACTTCCCTTTTTTTACTCTGTTTTTCTTTTTTTGGGGGGGGTTTCAGAGTTTGAGACGTGCGTAACCACCGTGCCACTCCCCTTCCTTTGCGATCTTCGTCTCCTCCGGAAATGGCGCGCCACCTCCTCTCCACTCCTCTCCCTCCCCGCGTCTCCTTCCGCACCATTACTTTACTCCCCCCATGCGATCCCTTCGCTTCGCTCCGCTCCGCTCCTCCCTCCTCCAATTTCCACCGATCGGATCCGGTACCACCGCTCCCCCAAGTTGTTGCCGGAGGCGATTTTTTTGGTGTGTGATGGTCGACGGGTGAATGCAGCAGCGGCACCAGCGGCGAGGAGGAAGGGGCAGCAGCAGCAGCAGCAACGACGATGATGGTTGGCCTCGTTCAGCTGCTGGTGGCCTTCGTCGTCGCCTGGGAGGCCATCGAGCTGGTCCTCCGCCACGGCCTCCTCCTCTCCGCGCTCAAGTTCATCCTCGCCGCCGCGGTCGTCGTAGCCGCCTCCTGCCTTGCCCTCCTGTACGCTCCCACCTCCCTCAATTCTATATGACGGTGGATTGTTCAACATTTCTCTTCAAGGATGATCAATGTTTTTTTTTTCAAAAATGAAATAACCTAGTATGATGCTTTGATCCCATTGCAGGTTCCTTGCCAGGGCTGTGGCCTGGGTTCTTCGACACACGGCCAAGCTCTCGATCGGATGCCGCTCCTTTGGCTTCAATTATCTTAGGGACATCACCATTAATTCCCCAAAGGTACCCTTACATGCTTGCTTAGCTTCATCAATGTACCCTTGGCACTTCATTCTGCTGTAATGCTGATGCGGATATGCGAATGATTCTCGTGTGCTTCGCTTTTCAGGGTGTTGTTGATTCCATTTGTATAGGTGAAATTAGACTTGGCCTGCGAAGACCACTCACCCACCTGGGATTTACCATACTAACACATGGCCCTATCCTGCAACTACAAATCTCTGCCCTGGACATTGTGCTCCGGCAACCTGCGAAAAACGCAAACAAGAAGAAACCTCCCCCTCGCAAATCAACCTCGACCTCACCGGCAAAGGCAAAAGGAAAATCAAAAGGGCAAGCGAAATGGAGGCTTATAACAAACATTGCCAGTCTTTTGTCGCTTTCTATAGTGGAGCTGAGGCTCAAGGTACCACCTTCTTGTCAACTACATATACTTAATCCGATAGATTATAAATGCTGATAAATTGAATTAAATCTGTATGTTTTCTAATTTTATGTTCTGATTGTATGAACAGGTTTTGTGTTGAAAAAAGATCATCTATTTATTACTTCTTAATTTTATGCACACCTTCCTCTCCCAATATATTTTCCACCTACTTTTTGCAAATCATGCTGTTTATCTGGGGACATGAGGGTTTAATACAAGTCACAGTAGCTTGAAGTTCTGTTGGATGTTTGTTTGTTTGTCTTGTATATTGTGTTGAAGATTTGATAGTAACTCGTTGCAGGCTCCAAAAGCTGCTCTTGGCATCAAGGACCTCAAGATTGATTTATCAAAAACGGGAGGGTTGGATCCAATTCTTAATGTTGAAATACACATCTTGCCTTTATTTGTGCAAGCATTAGAGCCAGATGGCATCGACAACAGTACATCAGTATTTAGCAAATTGGATTGGTGGGTCAGTGGACAATATTGTTCAGCCATGGACACAGCTGACTGTAGCTCTTTCTTGTTTGAGGATATAGCACTCTTGTGTGATCTTCATCAGAGGTAACCCCTTAAAGCAAAGCTTTGCAAACATTGTTGACCACTTGACAAGTGACCAATCTACAACTAAAAAATTCTTACAAAAAAAGTGAGGTTCATTTTGATAGATAAACACTCGTGAAGGTAATGGTTGCTTAGACTGAAAATAGGCAGTGATTGATTATTACTGCTTAACATATCTGTGTATGCTTGATGTAACTCTAAGGCTGGGCAACATAAGCTGTGATTCAACTTAAGCTACTAATAGTCATTACAATGATATTTTTGCCTTATGAATAACACTTATCCATGTTTGATAATCTAGTTTTCTCTCCTAGCTGTCCTTTGGAACTTGATAGGTAAGCTTGAAACAATATGTACATTTTCAATCGCCTAGTGTTTACTAAAAATAAGGATAATTAATATCACAAGGGTACACCAAATTCCATCAGATTTATACATGTAAAAATATCTTTCTGTGCCTATGTCAAGCTTACGTTAGCCATTGTTTTCCAGCAAACCCAGTTGAACTCATTCAATCAAGTAACTGCAATTGATGTTTTGCAGCTTTTGCCTTGCTAGTTTGCTTTGAAAGAGCAAAAATTGAACTATTATTTTAAAGGTATTAGCATAGTGCCCAAATATTGCAAAAAATGATAAATAAACTATATGAGCCTTTTTTAATAAAAAAAGTAGTTTATATCTAATAGTGGTTTACATGACCTCATGAGATCAATTTACCTGCATATGCACATGTTCAAAGAATGCCATTTTTATTTTAGAAAAGAATAGTCTTGCAAACAACATAAACATATAAATATACAAGTGTACGCAGCCAAAGAAGACCCTACATAATGGGGATGGGTGTAGAACACACGAGTATCCCAAACTCCTCTGTTCATCAGAGTAAATATATGTCTGCTACTGTAATACAAGTGCCAATCTGCCTTTGCTTGCTTTATCTCATCTCTTACACCTATATATATAGTCAACCAGTATCCCAAACTCCTCTGTTCATCAGAGTAAATATATGTCTGCTACTGTAATACAAGTGCCAATCTGCCTTTGCTTGCTTTATCTCATCTCTTACACCTATATATATAATCAGCTACTCTATTTTCGCCCATTGGACCTCAATTCATGACATCCATTTGAGTCTCTGCCATTCTTATCATTATTGATAACCCTTTAGGGGTAAAGGCATTGGAGTCAAGAATTTGGATTTGATATCTGGCCCGGTTGTTGTGAACTTGGAAGAAAAGCTATTCACCAAGAAGAAGCTGTCTGCTTCCACAGTTGCTGACAAGTCAGACGAACCTGCCACGGATGTTAAGTCAGCTACTAAATCTGAAGGAAGCAAACTTTCATCATTCAATAAGAAGATTGATTTACTTCCTGAAAAGGTTGTATTAATTTCCTGTAGCACCACAGTTTTTATCTTTCTTTTTGTTATGCACGGGTATTTTCTTTCTCCATATATGATTCTCTGTTAGGTTCTTTCTGTTTCTGACCCTATGTAATTTGGTCAACAAATGGGTGCTAACATAATGCTATTGATGTTCACTTTGTGTAGACACAACCCTGAGTAATACTTTAATCATGTATTTCTTTTGGATTATTTACTGTCCTTCACTTGTAATACTATCAATGAAAATATAACGTCCTCCTTTGAATGATCAAACTGGCATTGCCTAGTTTGTAAATACTCAGACTAACAACTTTCAAATGCAAACATCTTGGGGTTGATATCATATAAGAGTTAACATGTAATCCATACACATATTGTAGCAATTGTATTCCAGGGGACATTCAAGTATTTTGTATTGATGGGGCTTCAGAATCTTCTTTAATATTTTGTTTTGCCAGTAGAGATTGTTCCTTAAGGCTTAATCTTTTGTTTCAACATAAGTTTCCTGCTGAATTAGCATTCACTAAAATGTAATTGTTCTTTGGAAGGTTAGCTTCAATATGTCCAAGCTAGATCTGAAGTTTTTGCCAAAGGACCATGGCCTCTCGATCAACAATCAAATTGGCAGCATCTCCGTAAGACTTGTGAAATCACAACTGCACAGTGACTTTGGGGAGGCAGCACACCTTCAGCTGGCAACTAATGTGTCTGATATTCATGTATGCATCCATGTTTTCATTTGTTTATATAAGCTCTTCAATTTAGATTACATCGTGGGTGTTTTATTTTCCAGCTTCTAATGGATGGTGCCACGTCTGTATTAGAGGTTGTGAAAATTGCAACAGTTGTCTCAGCAAACATTCCCATTCAGGTCAGTCTGATGTGCTATAATGTAAATATATACTATTGTTGATCCAATATTTTTCTCGAGAAATTCCTGTAGGGTCTCAAACTCTCAATTCTATCTTAGTTGTACACTTGTACTTGCTACATTTTCTGGAGAACACTTCCTTAACAAACTGATAAGAATTTCAATTCAACACATTTTTCTTTATGTTCATTAGTTTCAGTGTGCACAGAAGTTGCATCAATCGTGAAATGCATCAGTGTTGAATAGTTTACCTTTTTTTTATTTTTGTTTAAGGTATTACTTTCAGATAGTTCCGTACTCCCTCTGTTTCAATATAGAAGGAATATTTTGTTTTGTTAGGACAAGACTTTGACCAACGAGTGTTTTACTAACATATCATTTATGTGATACAAAAGAATAATCATAAGAACATATTTTTCAACACGAATTTAATGCCATTGATTTTGCTTCACAAAAAATACATTATAATTGAATCATTGGTCAAAACCTTATCTCAATGAAACAAAGTACACCTTGTATTTTGAAACAGAGGGAGTATTTAATTAAAGTACACAGTGGTCTTGGTATATTAGCCTCACATTTGTTGCACCCATACATATGCATGCTCCCACTCCAAGTGCACAAAAAGAAGGAAGTTGCAATGATTAAGTTTCATAGGGAGTTGATTAAATCATACTTTTGGTGTATTTGTTATAGCAAAACATTTTCTGCACCTCTGGTTATTTGGCATACAGTTTATTTCTATGGTAATATGTGCTGATGCTTTGTCTTCTATCAGTCAACATCACCAATTCGAGCTGAAGCTGGTATCAAAATTAGTGGCAGCCAATGTAATCTCATTATAAGCAGAATAAAGCCATTGATTCCATTAAATTCAGCAGAAAAGAAACCCCTTGTTCTTAGTGAAAGTTCAACACAAGAGAAGACACCCAAAGAAAAGTTAGCATTGGATTTGGTATTTACACTCTCAGCACCTGAGCTGACTATTGTGCTCTACAGTCTTGATGACATACCACTGTACAATGTAAGTTCCTTATCGTGCACTCTGATCTACTACCTCTGTTTTATAATGTAAGATTTTCTAGCATTGTCTAGATTCATATGTATGCTAAGGAATATAGACATATATACAAACAATATACATTGATAAATATATGAATCTAGACATAGATAAAAAGTCTTACAATATGAAACGGAGGGAGTACCATTGATTTGTATTCTTGAATTAAGCTTTTAGTTGCATTAAACTACTGTACATTTTATAGTTTACATGAATTCACTCAATCATTAATTTCACTGGTGGTGTATTCTGTTATTCCTGTTCCAAATAATGAACCACACCAAATTGATTCACAGTCATTCCTTACCTAATAAAATGCTAATATCATCCTGTATGTTCTGGATGATGCAGTGTTGCTTGATGTCTACTCATATTGCCGCAAGTAAGACGGTAAACCAAGGAACTGAACTGCATGCAGTGCTTGGTGAATTAAATTTGCTTGTTGTTGGAAAACATCAGCAGTCAATAAAAGAACGGATCTCGAGCACCTTATTGCAGATTAGCCGCACTACTCTTGATCTGGAGCAAAAGGACCCAAGCAAAGATAATGGCTTGGACAATCCAAAATCTGCTCTTTCTCTCAATGTATCTGGAATCAGAACGAACTTCTGTTTTTACTATCTTGAGCTACTTTGTACCACTGCAATGTCTTATAAGGTATTTTTGAAAAGCATTCACCCTCCTAAGAAGCGACCTGTACAGGGCACCTCTAAAAAATCTAGCAAGAATGCTAAAGCAACACAGATAGTCAAGATTAACGTCGAACAGTGCTCTGTTTTGTATATTGGTGAAATGAGACTTGAAGATATGACTATAGCAGATCCCAAGCGTGTTAATTTTGGTTCACAAGGTGGCCGTGTTGTGATAATCAATGATGCTGATGGTTCCCCAAGGATGGCCTATGTCAACTCAACCAGTCATCCAGATCATAAGCACATTAATTTTTCTACTTATCTTGAGATTAATCAAATTGGTGTATGTCTGAACAAGGAAAAGCAATCCATGCAGGTTGAGCTTGGAAGATCCAGATTAACACATAAAGAAGACCAACTTGATGATAGTCCTGCAGAGGAGGTTACGCTTTTCGATGTGCAAAAGGTGAAGTTCGTCCGGCGCTCTGGTGGGTCAAATGACAGTGCAGTCTGCGCGCTCATAAATGTAACAGAGGTAGCAGTCAGGTGGGAACCTGATCCCTATCTAGAATTACTTGAAGTAGCCACTCGACTCAAATCCATTCTGCACAGGATCAAACTCCAAATTTCTGCTACTGAGATAAAAGATGATGCAGTGTACACAGATACTTTGACAAAGAAGGATTCACTAACAGAACATGGACAGCAAGAAAAGCCTCAGAAGAAACGAGAATCAGTTATTGCTCTTGATGTAGAATCTTTGAGAATTTCAGGTGAACTTGCTGATGGAGTTGAAGCAATGGTTCATGTTGGCTCCATTTTTTCAGAGAATGCAAAGATTGGTGTTTTGATTGAAGGAATACTAGTTAGTTTTTGCGGTGCACGAATTTTCAAAAGCAGTCGCACGCAGATATCACGCATCCCAGTTTCCATTTCAGACAGCCTACCTGATAAGAAATTGCAGTCTGCAGCTACATGTGATTGGGTTATTCAATGTCGTGATGCCTATATATGCCTGCCTTTTAGGTTGCAACTGCGGGCTATAGATGATGCAGTTGAAGATACATTGCGGGCTCTTAAAATTATTTCTGCAGCAAAAACGTCCATTTTATTTCCTGAGAAGAAATCTAGCAGTAGCAGCAGCAGCAGCAGTAGCAGCAAAAAGAGCAAATCAAAATCAACAGCATTTCGGTATGTAAGGGTCATGGTACGTGATCTTGTAGCAGAAATTGAAGAAGAGCCTATCCAAGGTTGGCTTGATGAGCATATCCATTTAATGAAGAATGTATTTAATGAGTCCACAGTAAGGTTGGATTTACTTGATGAGCTTGCTTCACCCAAACACAAAGACTCCCCCAAGGCAAAATTGGATGGCTCTTCTGAAAAGAAAAGTGACTGCCCTGAGGTTGATGGTGATGCACCTGATGTGTGTTCATTTGAAAAACTCAGAGAGGAAATATATAAACAGGCATTTCAATCTTATTACTCGGCATGCCAGGAATTGAAGGTGTCAGAAGGGTCAGGCTCATGTTCTAGTGGCTTCCAGTCGGGTTTTAAGATGAGTACTCGCAGATCATCAGTTATGTCAGTCTGTGCAAAAGATGTTGATGTGAGCCTATCAAAGATTGATGGGGGGGATGAAGGAATGATTGGTTTTGTTAAAACTGTGGATCCTGTTTGTGCAAAAAAGGATATTCCGTTTTCCCGGCTGTATGGTAGCAATTTTACTTTGAAAGCTAAATCCTTATCAGTGTACTTAAGAGACTACTCATTTCCACTCTTTTCTGGGACCTCTGCTAAATGTAAAGGACGACTTGTCCTGGCTCAGCAGGTTAGCATTTGATGCCACTCCTTTTTTCACTTACAGAGACCACATTTTTGCGCAGTTTGCTCACCCATCGACAGTACAAAAGATGGTAACTAGGTCAAATTAGGTATAGTTGCAATTGCTCCCTTATATGTTAAGTACTCCACCATGGTGCCTCCACTAGAGGATCATACTTCCTACACAATTTGTATAAAATATTTTCTGGTTATTAACCATCACTCCAGTTATAAATGTTTCCTCTTTTTATGGTGGCAGGCAACCACTTTCCAACCTCAAGTTCGACAAGATGTTTATGTTGGGAAGTGGTGGAGAGTAAATCTGTTACGCTCTGCAACTGGTTATACACCACCGATGAAAACATATGCTGACCTACCGCTGCATTTCCAGAAAGGAGAAGTTTCCTTTGGAGTTGGGTACGAGCCAGTTTTTGCTGATGTGAGCTATGCTTTTACCTGTGCTCTACGTAGGGCCAATCTAGCTAAAAGATGGTTTTTTGAGCGACCTGAACCCCCTAGAAGAGAACGCAGCTTACCATGGTGGGATGATATGCGGAACTACATTCATGGGAAATTTCGCTTGGATCTTGCTGAAACAAAGTGGCATCTCCCTGCTAAAACGAGCCCTTATGAGAAGCTAGATCAAATGTTGCTCACATCTGACTATATGGAAATATGTTATGTGGATGGTTATGTCAGTCTGTCTTCAAAGTACCTAAAGGTGTACCTAAGCAGCCTAGAGAGCCTCGCAAAGAAATCCAGTCTGGAAACTCCATATCATGAAGCAATACCTTTCCTTGAAACCCCCTCCTTTTTCATGGACATTTCGATTCAGTGGGGATGTGATTCAGGTAACCCAATGGATCATTATTTGTTTGCTCTTCCTGTGGAGGGAAAACCGCGGGACAAAGTTCTTGATCCATTTCGCTCAACTTCTCTTTCACTCAAGTGGAGCTTTTCACTTAAACCTTCTACAGCTGAACCTGTGAAGCATCAACAGAGTATTCAAGCAGTTTCAAATAATTCTCCGACCGTGAATGTTGGAGCTCATGATTTAGCCTGGCTAATGAAGTGGTGCAACCTAGTTTTTCTTCCCCCGCACAAACTTAGACTGTTTTCCAGGTTTCCACGCTTTGGAGTTCCTAGATTTATACGGTCTGGAAACCTACCACTTGACAGAGTTATGACCGAACAGTTTATTCGTTTTGATGCTTCGTTATTGCAGATCAATAATACGCCGCTACAGGCTGATGATCCTGCTAAGGGTTTGACACTTCACTTCACAAAGTTTAGGCTTGAAATTGCTTTCAGTCGTGGGAAGCAGATATTTACATTCGACTGCAAGCGTGAACCTCTTGATCTTGTCTACCAGGGCATAGACCTTCACTTGCTGAAAGTCTTTATCAACAAAACTCCTGAACCATCAACTTCTAAGGATGCTCAGGTAGAAAATAAGAGCCTGCCTATGAAAGCTACAGATAGTCCTGGCAAAAAGAAAACCAGTTCAACTGAGAAAATCCGAGATGATGGATTTTTTCTGTATTCTGATTATTTCACAATACGAAAGCAAACTCCCAAGGCTGATGCTGCTAGATTATCTGCATGGCAGGAGGATGGCAGGAAAAAATCAGATATGCCATTGGTTAAGTCTGAGTTTGATGGGGGGGATGAAAGTGATCATGCACAGTCAGGTAGTGATGAGGAGGGATTCAATGTTGTAGTTGCTGACAGTTGTCAGCGAGTGTTTGTGTATGGATTGAAAATTCTATGGAATCTAGAAAACAGGGCAGCTATCGTCTGTTGGGTTGGTGGTTTAACCCAAGCATTTCAACCTCCAAAACCATCTCCTTCTCGCCAATATGCCCAAAGAAAGATTCTCGAGAAAAAACAGTCAGCTAAAGAAGCTGAGGTGTCCAATGATGGCACTCTCAACTCTCCACTCGCATCACAACCATCAGATCCTCCAAAACAGACCAAGGGTTCAGAACCACCTTCCAGCGGATCCAGCAAGCTAGAGTCAACATCAAGTAGTGACACTGGTATGCTTTTGTACATGCAATCCTCTCTCACCAGTTCTTTTTGTATATTTGTATTTTTTTTATTTGTCGAGGACTAAGATGGTAATTTATTATGAAAAAGCATATTATTGTCGCACGGTTCAATTTTCAGCATTGCATTAAACACTTGCAGATGTTGGTAATTGCATTAATAGTTTTGCTTAGTTTGACTATTAGCTTAATTTGTTATGTAGCAATGAAGCCCTCCAACAGTACTGATTCTGAAGACGAAGGAACAGGGCATTTCATGGTTAATGTTGTGCAACCTCAATTCAATTTGCATTCAGAAGAAGCAAATGTGAGTATACTCTTGTCAGCACCTTTTCTTTTAGAACTTACTCTTGCCAGCATGTTTCTCAGATTATATTTCAAAAGAACACTTATTTGTTTTGTCATTAAATGTACATCTTCTGTCACTTCAGTCATAAGCTTGCCATTCGATGAATAATCTTTATCTTCAGTCCTCTAGCAACTGCTGGCTAATGAAAATATTCCAAAACATATTATTGTCGCACGGTTCAATCTAGTGATACGTCTAGTAAAATGCTATGTAAATTTGAACACAATACTTCAATCCCTGTTTATAACATGTTCCTTTCAAATTGGGCCTAAAGGGCACAATTCCGGATGACTCAGATTGAATTTTAAAAAAAAATGTCAGTAGGCGCTACTTGCAAGCTAATGGATTTAATTGCAAGGTCATATGTTTGCTATTCCTTAATAGTATCATGGTGTTATGTATGGCAGGTTTCATATTTGTTAATTACACCTAATAAATTTTAGTAGAACTGCTGAAATGACTTTGCATGTTCACTAATTAACATCAGGGTAGGTTTCTGCTGGCTGCTGGTAGTGGGCGGATATTAATCCGTTCATTTCACTCAATTGTACATGTTGGTCAAGAAATGTTTGAGAAAGCACTTGGTTCCAGCAACATATCCATTGGAGGAGAGACCAGGCCTGAAATGAGTTGGTCACGTTATGAGGTTTCTGTAATGTTGGAGCATGTTCAGGCTCATGTCGCTCCCACTGACGTTGATCCTGGTGCTGGTATTCAGTGGCTACCCAAAATCCACCGTAGATCATCTGAGGTTAAACGAACCGGTGCTTTACTTGAGAGGGTATTTATGCCATGCCAAATGTATTTCCGCTACACAAGGCACAAGGGAGGAAACCCTGAGCTAAAGGTTAATGATTTCATTTTGATTTGCACAAAACTGTGAAGATATATTAATGGCATGTTTAGCTACATGTTACTTATTTAATGAGATTTTGGTAATGCAGGTCAAGCCACTGAAAGAGTTGGCATTTAACTCGCCAGATATAACTGCTGGTATGACATCACGTCAATTTCAGGTTATGATGGATGTTTTGACTAATCTTCTCTTCGCAAGAACCCCAAAGTAAATCCTTTACCTTGCAATGCTACCAGTATAGCATTTGTGTACTATTGACACTATTCAACCCAGTTTTGGCATCGGTGGTTTCAGTGTTTAGATTTCATATCTGCTAATCGTTGATTATATATATCAGTGATTAGAATGAGTAAAATTTATTCCATTAGCATCTTGACATATTATATTCCAATTTCCAAAGCATATACATCACTAGATATGATAATATGAAGTGGTTATATTTGGAAGAAACCTTAGGTAGCTCCTAGACCTCTTGATTTAACGCAGCAAAATGCTCATCTTAAAATGAATGGTCACTTCCTATCGAACTGTGTTCTGTGGGTGTATTATTATCGTAACCAGGTATCTGTGATTTAAAATGGAAATGAAGCTATGGCAGAATAGGGTTATTAATCCTGTATAAATTCATGCCTGCCATGATTTTCTTCTTACAAGAACAAGTGTACTGAAAAATTTTATGTTCATAAAATCATTTTGGTTTCTGTAAATTGGATTATCTATGAACTTCGATAATAAATATTTCAGTTACTAACTATATTCTATTTTCAGACCTCAGAAGAGCAACCTTTCCTATCCCCTAGATAATGATGACGACGATGACGACATTGGAGAAGAGTCTGATGCAGTTGTACCAGATGGAGTGGAAGAGGTAGAATTAGCAAAGATTGATGTTGAAATAAAAGAAAGAGAAAGGAAGATACTTCTTGATGATATCAGAACTTTATCTGTTGGTAATGAAATATCTGCTGATGAGACCCAGACCCCAAAGTCTAATGATGCTACATGGATTGTTACTGGATCAAGAGCAAGTCTGGTACGCTGTAGAGCAACCTTGGTTACCGTTCTTTAAATCCAAATTTGCATAAAGTTATTTTTGCTGCAATAGATTGTATTCACTTGTATACTTTATTGGACAGTTAATGTCTTAGTTCATATTTTCTCTACAGTAATGAAATAAAATTGAGGATCCCATTATCATAATGTAAATTAATAATTTCCTTTCTATGTCATTTAGAATTTATGGTAATGATTTACATAACCTATACCAGGTAAAATTTCTGAAGAAGGAACTCGTGAATGTTCGCAATGGTAGGAAAGAGGCATCTTCTTTGCTGAGAGTTGCTATGCAGAAAGCTGCACAGTTAAGGCTAATGGAAAAGGAAAAGAACAAAAGCCCTTCATTTGCCATGAGAGTTTCAATGAAGATAAACAAGGTTGTCTGGAGCATGTTAGCAGATGGAAAATCATTTGCTGAAGCTGAGATAAATGATATGGTAATTTATTCCATCTCCAGTGAAGCATAATCTTGCTTTTATCTTCTCATGGTACATAGGAGTATTTAGTTCAATTTTAATGTGGAGAACAACATCGCTAGTTTCTTTATCAATTAGACAGATTCACATTCCATCCTGTTCTTGGTACTAACTCCCTTCTTTTTTCTAAATCTGCAGATTTATGATTTTGACCGGGACTATAAAGACATTGGCATTGCTCATTTGACAACCAAGTTGTTTGTTCTAAAAAATGGACTTACTAATGCAAAATCGGATACTGTTCTGTCACCGTGGAATCCACCTTCTGAATGGGGCAAGTAAGGATGCTATATTTTCCCATTGCATGGTGTATTTTGGGTGTTCAACATATGATATGTGCATCATCGTTTTTATAAGAGGAAATTCTGTCATAAAAAGTAGTAAGCATCTAATTTTGTCATCCTGTTTCTTTTAGTTTCCATCCTCACACTAGATGCTTCTTTCGTACTGTAGCATTACATTTTGTCATCGAGTTGGTATTCAGGGGTTTGCATGTTTCCGGTAACAGGAAATAGGTGCCATTCCACAAAGCAATCTTAAGATACCGCAAAATTATATAATAGTTAGTTACCAGACTGTGACAGTGCATTGGCAATATGTGCCAGTTCTATCTTTTCATTGATTAAGGTGGCCAGGAGTACAATCCACTATGAAACTTCTGCTTTGTTGAAAGGAAAGTGCAAGCTAATTCTGCTGTCCTGCTTGATGGGGCATACTTACAATAAAGGGATGGTTAGGCATAGCATGATTGGGTTCTGAACTTTGTTCTACAGCTTATTCCTATATCCTTTCATATATTCTCCTTCATATATTCATTCAACATATATATTCTATACTGACCAATCTGCTTCACTAATTTTGAACTCAGAAATGTAATGCTGCGTGTTAATGCTAGGCAAGGGGCTCCTACTGGTGGTAACTCAGTAATAGAGAGTCTCCTGGTAATTTAAGTTTTTTCTCTCTTATGACTAACTCCTACTGTTTGTAATTTCTGTGGCATTATTTGTTCTGAGGGCTGAGGCTATGATTCTATATTTTCTTTCTTTTATAGTTTTTCTTTTATATCAGATCCGGATGTATGAATAAGTATTGATCCAGTGCAACAGTGCACTTTAATGGTCCTTTTATCCCCATTACTATAGGTTGACATCTATCCGCTGAAAATTTATTTGACTGAAGCAATGTACAGAATGATGTGGGGATATTTCTTCCCTGGTGATGAACAGCATCCGCAAAAGCGGCAGGTTAAATCATTTCATGTTCTTTGTGCTATGATTTTCCATTCTTCAGTTATGCACCAGTGCTTCCTCCATTGTTGCTTATCTAGTATATTTGTGTCATTTCTTTTTCATTACTAGGAACTTTTCAAAGTCTCCACAACAGGAGGGACACGACGAAAGAAAAGCATGTCTGTTGCTGAAACGAACAGTCCCAGTAAACAGTCATCAAAAGACTCCACGCTTCCACAAAAGCCTGAACTTCGAAGGACATCTTCATTTGACAGAACATGGGAGGAAACTGTTGCTGAATCTGTAACCAACGAACTTGTTTCACAAATTCAGAGTCAGTCGAATGAATCTCAAGATGCTGCTAAAGACGCCAAGTTAGTACGATCTGCTCGCTCTACTCGTGAAGAGAAGAAAAATATAGAGCCTAATGAGGTGAAGCAAACTAGACCACAAAAATTGATGGACTTCCATAACATAAACATAAGCCAGGTCAGCATATACTTTGCTGATTTCCTTTTTTGTTTTTTCCACAACCTGCTAAAATACAGTACACAACCTGCTGAAAACCTGAAACAACAGATTTTTTTATTTTTTTTTAATTTTGTGTCCCCTAACTGAATGAGATCACTCTTTCATCTGTATAACATGAATCTAGTTTCTATGATATTCTAGGTTGAATTGCTGCTCACGTACGAGGGATTGCCGTTTGCTGTTAGTGATGTAAGATTATTAATGGATACCTTTCATCGTGAAGATTTTACTGGAACATGGGCAAGACTGTTTTCACGAGTCAAGAAACACATTATATGGGGAGTACTGAAGTCAGTAACCGGCATGCAGGCAAGTCTGTTTCTCTTTGTAAACTTCTGAGGCTAAAATAAAAATTTTCTTTTAAATGTTAAGGAATTAAAATAGCATAGCATGCAAAATCTCGTATGAACTGAGTTCTTGTGTGGAGTTAACCCTTTGACTAGACATAACTTGTCTTTTACAGGGTAAAAAATTTAAAGCGAAATCCACTAGCCAAAAAGAGCCAACTGCAAGTTTAATTGCTGCCAATGATTTTAATTTGAGTGACAGCGATGGCGATGAAGCTGGTGGTTCTGATCAACTGCCGGCCTTCCTTAAAAAAACTAATGATGGAGCTGGTGATGGCTTTGCCACTTCTGTTAAGGGATTATTCAGTTCACAGAGAAAGAAAGCGAAGGCATTTGTCCTGAAGACTATGAAAGGAGACGCTGATCATGATTTTCACGGTGAAAGGAGTGAGAATGAAATTGAGTTCTCTCCATTTGCTCGACAATTGACTATAACAAAAACAAAGAAGCTTATACGACGGCACACGAAGAAGTTTAAGTCCAAAGTTCCTAAGAGTGCAGGTGAGATTTTTTTTTTTTGAAAGGAGAGATACTAAATTGTTGATAAGCTGATTCTATCTGGCAACTTTAAATAGATCTAGGCAAACAAAAATGACTTATAGTTGGTTGTCGCTTAAAATTGTTTGTTTGAAAGAGAAGATTTCATTGCGCAGAATATGCAGTACTAGACTACCAGCATAACCATCTAGTCATCATTGGAGCCACTCTTTTTCTTAACTTGCTTAATAAAAACATATATTCATGCATTTGTTAGTGTATGAAATTCAGAAAATTACATCCCCACATACAAATCATGCTATTTTGTCAGACTTACAAAATTTCTTTCTTATAATATATGCTAGAACATGGCGTATCTACTTTTCCTGAAATAATTCAGTACCTGGGAGGTATGACTTGTCTAATCTTCTTCTTCAGCTACTCTGCAAGAGCACGGATTGGAGCTGCCACCTCGCGGCCCTACTGGGAACCAGACAGACTCCTCTTCTTCCGATGATGATGATTCATCACCAGCGGAAACGAGTCCAAAAGATTAAAGATTAAGCCAGCACTGGCTCACAACACTTTGGTGGTAGCTCTTTCAATACCTGGCTTTGAGCATAGTAAAATGCTTCAGACCTCCAGTAGTTCCAGCTTGATTTGGACATTTTGGTCTGTTCCAGCTTGATTTGGACATCTTGGTCGATGGGTTAAGAGCTATGAAGCATTTGAATATTGAAAAGATTATGTAGGAGTATTTTCAGCAATTTTGCCCACATGAATTCTTGAAATAAGTTCTAGCAATGAAGGCGACAATGTTTAGACCGGTTTATGGCCCAAAATTTTTTTGATTGCTAGTTCATGGACATAAGTAAACTAAGATTTTTCTGAAGTTTATTAACCATGGTATATTTTACCCTTTAGCTATGTTTTTTAAATTTTCTTAATACTTTTGATCGAAGAATGTTACTAATTTCTTCTGTTGCACGAAGATAAAGTAATCCTGATTTGCCACACATAAACATGTGTTAATGTTTGCCTTAGTTTTCTCAAACAAACTACCGATTGTATATATTTGCATTAATTGTCGCAATAATCCACAACACTTTATTCAAGTACAAGTCAAAACTGAAAATCACTATTTCGGTTAAAAGCTTTCCAAAAATTTAGAAAACACACTGTTATATAATTTATTAGTCTTAACTTCATCTATGATAGATATAAATATGAACTTTATCTATCATAGATATAAATATGAAATTGAAAAACAAAACGAGAAAAGGGAGAACATCCACCTAGGCTAATGGGTCTCTCCGCGACTGGCCCACACTTAGATAAGTAAGTAAAAAACCGGATATGTATTATTTTAGAAAAATATCCATTTCGTACTAACTCGTAATTCAGGTCCGTCCATCTAGCTCAACTCATTAGACACGTTATTTTAATTCTTAAATATGGTATTTTACTAAAAACTACATGTAAAACACAAGTATTATCTTTTTTATTTTATAATTAAATTATGAAATATTAATTTGTGATTTTAAGATAGAGACAATTTTGTATTTGTTAGTTCTAAATTTAAAATTTGTTCATTTTGAAAAAGAATAAAATCCATAGTAATAAAAATAAAGAGTTATAACTTATTTTATTCAATATGAATGGTTAAATATGATATTTTTATAATAATATAATGCGCTTTATATTATGATAAATATTCGTAAACATAAAAAATGTGATCAACGTGTCACACACGTAGGCCTGAGAATCACTTCTCAGAACGTTCCGGTGCAAGACCTAAATCTCAGACAACCGGGGCGTGTCAATCAGTTTGATCCTGTAACTTGACAAGATATAAATATGGAAAACAGTTAAACCTAAACCACTATCGACTGAATAGCCGATACCGCTTTAGGACCCTAGCCGATACGCTAGATAATCGGTTTTACATGAATTTCATAATATTGTGTAAAATATGACATATCGGCTGAATTATGAGTAGATAATCACTAAACAATCTAATTGACTAACTTATCTTAAAAGATTAGACTTAATCGAGACAATTTTAAGATTAGTCAGCCAATCAGACCAACCTAGCACTTATCACACATGCAGTCAGCAGCTGATAGAACATTAAGCATGTGACTCAAAAGTAAAACTGGATTGCTATACCAACTACTAGCATAAAACAATAACAACTAACTGCATACATACTCACGCTAGACCCAGAAGATCAGACTAGACCAAGGCAGTTCATATCTAAGCACAACCATGCATGAAATCAGTATAATATTGCAATGTGCAAGTAATCAAATACCAAACTAGCGTAATCCATTAACCTGCCTACTAATCTTAGTAGATCAGATAAGCTTTTATAGGTAGATCGGACCAAACTTATATAGATAGGACCAAACCGAGATAGTATTCAGTCATGCTCGATATAACTATGGAAAACATAGAGATCTATTAGCCTAATAGATAAGCCGATGAACTACTTAAAATAATGCTAGCTAAAACTCCAGCGATAAGCTCTCACGAGCACTTGATTCGATTTGTTAATACAGATCCAGCCAACTAGATTGATCGGACTAAACCAAGGCAGAATCAAGTTGAACAGATTCATATTGACAAGTCGAATAAACAACTCGTGAGGACTTGATCGAGAACCTATCACTACTTCAAATCAAGAACAGATCAAAAGCAACAACAAGCCTCAGATAAACCGTTGAACAACTAGACATGAGATCGAACTAAATCAAGACAGTCCTGTTCTAGCCGATTGACGGGTTAATAGACACGAACTACATTGCGAAGTTGACAAACCTTGCGCCGAGAGCTCGCTCTTGTCAAAAAGTTAGTGATGTGCTGAAGATGTGTATTGAACTGATTATTGTTTTTACAAAGCTTCGGAATACCCTATTTATATCCCAGAAATTAACTAACCTAACCGGATATGGATCCATATTAGCAACTAACCTATTACACACGGACTATAATTAAAGATAAAATCCTAAACAAACTCTACGACACGGATAAAACTAATTTACACAAATTGTGATTAATTCCGAATCTATCTATAATTATCCGTGCCCAATCGGACTCCAATTTTTATCCGATCCAGACTCTATCGGCTGAACTCGAGTTGTATTCTGCTTGGTCTTCCGTCCGATTGCCTTGCTTCCTGTCCGATTCGGTCTTCAATAGCGAATTAATCCATACGGCTATTTGCCAAAATCTGGCGTAAACACGTACTTGTATCAATTCTTCATATTTGCTTTGTATATGTATTTAATAATATTGAAGGATTGTTGTGGTTACGGAGGGATTGAATATAGACACAATTTCAACCCTTTCAATACACTACAAATTCTTTATCTGTCGAATCATACCAAAAGAAAGTGCTAGATCAAAAGATAAGAAGAAAAACAAAAAAAACTACGTCTATTTGAGAAGAGTGAGTGTCTCTTTAGTACAAGGGATTAAGAGCATGAATTAGAAATTTGAACTGAATTTAAATGCAGAAAATAAAGTGGAAGAAACTTATGTGTCAAAATAAACTTCACATTTCATTACAATGAAATGAAGTTTACACAACTTGTTTTTCAAACTTATAGATAAATGAAAGCCCTTTCCTAGTGTTAATGCCAAAATGGTAAAATTTCTTAGTGAATTCGGATAAGGAAAGGTGCAATCAACCGATGAAAATCTTATCCGGAAGAGTCCAGGAGTAATCGTAAAGACCAAGGCATGACAGATTAATTTTATCTATTAATTACAGTCGGTTTAGGAATTTTGCTTTATCTCTAGAGTTAGAGTTTGATCAGAACTTGTCATTTTCTTGTATCTATTAAGAAACATGTATCGTATCTAATATGAATTAGAGTTAGAGTCCGATCAGGACTTGTTATTTTGTTTTATCTATTAGAAAATGTGTGCCGTGTCCAATATGGACTAGGATCCACCCATGCATATAAATATGTACGCCCGGGGTCATTGTAAAAGCATCTACATCTACATAATATAGATCAATTATTCTCGGCGCATCGCCACACTCCTACGGAGATTTCATCACCGGTGTAACTTGGCACCTGACACAGGGTTGCATCAATTCGATCTCTGGCAGAGGGGTAAGTCCTACGTTCCATTGGCTAGATCAGAACTGTCTCGGTTCGGCCCGATCTTCTGATTTGCTTGTACAGTTGCTAATTATCGTATCAATTTCAACTTAGGTTACTTTCATATCTTGAGTTGATATGGTCGACCACTTTGGACGATCTACGTTGGTTTGATATTTGCTCTTTGACATATTCAATCTAATATTATCTCGATTCGGTTCGATCTATTAGATTGTGTTTATCAAATGGTTTATATCAGATCGATGTATCTTGCTCATTATTTTATCGAAGTTCCAGCCGATAAGTTATCATTTCATCGGCTTGATAGCGATCTAGATCTATTTAGTGTCTATCCTGACATTGCTATGCATAATTATGAACTGTCTGGATTTGGTTTAATCTTCTATGATTATTTCTGATAAGCTAGGATATATATTTTATAGATCTTGATCCGTTATCAATTAATTATAGCCGATGATCTTTGTCGATCTACATGTTCATTATACTTGTATCACTAGAGTAGTCGATTGACTTACTACATTATTTATACACTAATCGGCTTTATTTATTTAGATCAATAGTTGTTTATGTTGCATCGGCTCTATTTATTTATACACCAATCGCTCTTGCGTCGCCACAGCCACGCCCTCTCGGTCGTCGTCGCGCCACCTGCATTGCCGCAAGCCGCTAGCGCCGTCATCGCTTAACCGCTAGCGCTGTCTCGTCGCGCCTCGCGTGTGTGCTCGCTGCCGCCACGGCCGAGCAACGCCCCTCGTCGTCGCGACGCCGCTAGCCGCCCACCGCCATTCACCTGTCGCCGCCGCCGCCTCCCATAGCGTTGCCGCCACGCGTCTTGTCGGCCCGTCATCGCCTCTCCGTGCCGTCACCGTCGCCGCCTTGGGCCCCGGCTGCAATAGGTCGCCACGCCCGTCGTGCACGCATGTGCGCCGCCGCCTCTCGCTGCTTAGCGTTTCTCGCCACTGCTTAGCCACTACCCCGCAGCACGCCCGCCCCCTAGCGCCGCCGGTCGCCACCTGCCATCGTCAGTTGTCTGCCGTCGTCGCCTCGCGCCACCAGCCACCGCTACTGCCACCTCCCACCGGCCGTCGTCGAGCTAGTGTTGACGTCAAAATATGAACGTTGACGTGTCACACACGAAGGCCTAAGAGTCAATCTTAGACAGCTCCAGTGCATGACCTAAATTCTTAGAATGCGCGGGTGTGCCAGTTAGTTTGATCCTACAACTGACAAGATATAAAAAATAAAACAAGCCGATCGGCTATCGAGCCGATAGGTAACTAATAATCCGGCCGATCAGATGTTGATGCTATAATAGTTAGTTGATAGGATGAACGATCGGTTGTAAAAAGCTTGGATCGGCCAGAAACTCAATAAAAATAGAGTTTGAATTAAATATTAGATTAACGTAATCCACCAAGTTACTTATTAATCTTAGTCGATCGGACGAGCCCCTATAACCAGATCGAACCAAACATACATAGATCGGACTTAACCAAGACAGTATGCAGTTGAGCACGATATAATTATAGGAAACATGAAGATCGACAAGACTAATAAATAAACCGATGAATTACTTGGAATAAACAATGAACCATGTGTTACGATCGGCTAAACCTAACTTGCATGTAGTTCTCATAAGCCGATGCATCATAAATAATTACCGATCCAATAGAATCAAGCTGATTGGTATAAAGATAATGCAATAAGATAATCAGCTACTTTATTGATGTAAATATAATGAATATGTAGATCGGCAAAGATCATCGGCTATAAACGACTAACAAACGACCAAGATCTATAAAATATTTAGCCTGGATTGCTAAGAATAACCATAGAAGATCGGACCCAACCGAGACAGTTCAAGATTACGTGTAGCAGTGCCGATGATCGATAACTTATCGGCTGGTATTCCGATAAAACGATGAGCAAAATACATCACTCTGATATAAACTATCTAATAAATGCAATCTACTAGATCGGACCGAACCGAGACAATACTAGATTGAATGTGTCAAACAGTGAATATCAAACCAACATAGATTGCCCAAAGTGATCGACCAGATCAACTTATAGCACGAAAGTGATCTAAGTTGAAACTGATACGATAACTAGCAATCGCATAACTAGATTAGAATATCGGACCGAACCGAGACAGTCCTAATCTAGCCGATATGATTACCATCGCCCGGCGGAACGTGGGACTTACCCCTCCGCCGAAGATCGAAGCGATGCAGCCCCGCGTCAGGTGCCAAGTTCCGCGGAGTTGAAACCTCGGAAGAAGGTGGTGATGCACCGAAAGTAGTTGATCTAATTGTGATGTAAATGATTTACATTGACCCCGTTCATACATATTTATATCATCGGGTGGAGGCTAGGCCGTGTTGGACACAACATACAACTCCTAATAGATAAAAAGAAATAACAAACTCCTATTTAGACTCTATCTCTAACACACAAGTCCCGATTGGACTCTAACTCTCTTAGAGATAAAGAAAAAAGTCTAAACTAACTCTAACTAATAGATAAAATTAAATTACACAGACTCTGATTATTCCCGAATCTATCTGTAACGTTCTAGTCCCAATCGGACTCTATTTCTTATTTGATCCATACTCCATCGGCTGAATCTGAGTCGTATTCCGCCTGGTCTTCTATCCAATTGCCCTGCTTTCTGTTCGATTCGGTCTTTAATCACAGTTTAATCCATAGCAGCGATTTGCTAAAATCTGGCGTTAACAGCTAGCCACCGCCCGCCGCCCCTTGTCGGTCTGCCACCGGCCGAAGCCGTCATCGGCCGTGCGCCGCAGCTAGCCGTCACCCCATCGCTCGCCGCTGGTCACTGTCGACCGCCGCCGCCCAGCTGCCCTCTCCCTCCTCCGCTCTGGCCGAAGCCGAGCACTCCTGCCCCTCCCTCCTCTGCTCTCTCTATGACCGATGGGGCCACCCACCGATCACCACTTTTCTTGGGCCGTGGGCCCCACTGTCCCTTCCTTCAATGACATGTGGGCCCCACCAAATAGTCTCTCTCCTCCATGGGTCTGCTCTGTCATCCTTCTCTTCCTCCCTCTCTCCCCGCTGACCCCGCGTGTCAGCAGCTCCTCTCTCTCCCTTGAGCTAGCCTGTGGACCCAATCCACGATGCCATTGTCCTTGAGTCACTGTCCAGTGGGACCCAGATGTGAACCTTCTCTTTCCTTGCTGATGTCATCCTCCAATTAATTGCGCAATAAGTCAATAAGGTTTTCTGTTTAGCTTAAAAACCCAAATAAACTTCTAAAATTCATAATTAATCCATCTAGTCTCCGTTTTAGTCAATTCAAAATTTATTAAATCCAGAAAAATGCCAAGAATACACTAAAAATAGTTTCTTTCTCTGTTTCAATAGTTTTATAGCTTGTTTTTGCCTGTTTGCTCTGTTTGTAGTAGGTTTTCCGCCCGTCACCGCGCCGATCGTCCTCGAAGTTGTCGCTGAAGTTCCTTGTGGGTCAGCAAGGCAAGTGACACCCATCTTTGATCATATTGACCCAATGTTTACAAAATTTCCCGCTTTACATTCAAACATGCATCACTTTATGCAAATTTATTTTATTTTATTTATTTACCTATTGGGCAATTACCTATATTCGTTGATTACCATTTGTTGTTATTGTCATCCCAGGGTTAATTTGACTAGAAATAGACTTAGGCAATGCTTAGCCATGCTTAGTTCAACTAGCTCACCTTTTATCATTTAATTACTATTAGACTAGATAGACCTTCCATGGTTATGATCATGATTAATTGCCCCATGTGGATTAATAATAACTAAAATACTGCTTATGGTGGGTTGTGGGTGCATGGTTTTGAGAGTCGCACCCATAGCAATTAAGGACCGGTTCTCGGGAAATCTTGGAAGTCTTACACGTACTAACCACAAGCCGAGTATGTGTAAGGTGGGATTTAAAGTGTAGCTTCAAACTATTTGACGTACCAAGGCAAGGGCGGGCGTGATGGAGTATGGATGGGACATCGCGGTGTAACGATGGTCTTTGCTACTTCCGGATTCACCAAGGCACAAGAGGGGACTGCCCGACTTGGTGTCATGAAGGGGGTGAAAACTGAAGTGTGGTGCGATTAAATAGGGAGGGTTATGTGATGGGTCCTGTCACAGATTTCTTTCTGTGGTATCGTGGTGATACACCGGTGCACGTTCAAGTGTAGTGGAACTATGTCTTATGGGTAAAGTTATATACATCTGAATAGTCGTGCCCGCGGTTATGGGGCGAACTGACAGATTCACTGGGAATAGTCAAACCTTTAATAAATTGATGAACTTGGAACTGATTTGACCTTGCACAACGTGGTGTAACATTGGGCAGCGGTTTGGGTCTGCCGCAACGTTGTGTAACATTGGGTAGATGGTTGACCTTGTCGCTACGTGGTGTAACGTTTGACAGTGGTTTGGGCATGTTGCAACGTTGTATAACATTGAACAGTGAATGATTATTTTCAAATACTTTACTTTTTATTGACTTCTTATTCAGTCTATTTACTGTTTTGCTAAATAAATGTTGTTTTGTGCAAATTAACTTTAGCCTATCCTTGATATCCAATTGCATTCATTATTCTCCTCTCTTGGGTGTTACTTACTGAGTACGGTGATTTGTATTCAGCCTTTTTTAGTTTTTCCCCCACCAGAGCAAAAGCTAGAGCCTTTGTCAGAAGAATGTAGTTTCGAAGGTTGAAGTGAGGTTCAGTCTATCGTCAAGAATGCCTGTGGTATGGAGCCGTCATCACCAGCTGAAGCTGAAGATTAGATGGTTTAGTTTGTTTTCTTTTTTCCGCTGTATTTCGATAGACAATTGTTTTTTATTTGTTTTTTAGTCATGGAACTGTGTATTAATTTGTCATAGTGTATACCTGAGCTGATTCCTGGATCGAGATTAATGCGTACTATTGTTAAGAAATTAGTATAAATTTCTAGGCGTGACACCCTTGCATGCTCGCAGCCTGGCTGAGAAGCAACGCTCAAATGGAGCGTTCCTCCAGAGCCTGGCTAGGGAGCACTTTTTGCATCCACTCCATCTAGCTAGAACCTCCATGCAGTCAACCAAACACTAAAAAATTACATGTGTAGGTGCAGGCCAAGCCTAATACAGGCAACTAAAGACCCCCTTAGAGGTGTAGACACACCTTACACAAGGTCTAAAGAATTTATAGCCCTTCTATCGTATCTCTGTGGCTTTGATTTGAGCCACATCAGTCTGCCACACATTGCGCCACAAAATCCAACTCCCTCCATGATCCACCACTAGTAGAGATGGCAATCGGTCAGATCGGGTATAGGTAGAGCAGGAACATACCTGACCCGATACCCGCACTTACGTACCCAACCCGTACCTGAATTGATTCGCGGGTAAAAAACCGAACCCAGACCCATACTCAACGGGCGTCGAGTACCCGGTAGGTACCCGCTGGCTACCCACTTCCTCCTCCCCCGCCTACTAGATACCGTCGCCGCCTCGACCCTTGAGCCACCGCCGCCTGGATGTCAGCGCCTGCCAGGGGACGCCACCGCCCGCCCATGGACGCCACCGATGGTCGCCCTCCGTCGTCTAGATGCCGCCGACCCGTGGACGCCGCCGGTGGTGGCCCATCGCCGACTAGGCGCCGCAGCCCCGTGGACGCCGCCAGTGGTCTCCCGCCGCCGCCGCCTGGACGTCGATGCCCGCACGTGGAGGCCGCTGGCCGCCCGCCGCTCCTGGATGTTGCCGCCCCGCTGACGCCGCCACCACCACCGTTGGCCGCCCGCCGCGCTTGGATGTCATCGCCCCGTGGACGCCGCTCTCTCGCCCCCACGAACGCCACTCTCCCGTCCACGGACGCCGAATCTGGAAGAGAAGCTGAGAGTGAGAGAGATGTGAATATGTGATGCCGCCGTCGCCGATTAATGAGAGAGTGAGAGGGTAAGATGGATGGAATCAGTTAGGTTTTTTGGTATATATATATATATATATATATCATTTTGTATATGGGCCAAATGGGCTATAACGGAAGAAGTCTATTAAACATTCTCTATATACTTTTTGGGTCGCGTACGGGTTATCCACGGATAAAATTTAAAACCCGATTGCTACCCACTATATAGTCGGATTACGAGCGAGTATGCCCACGGATAAAAAATAACACTCATACCCATACCTGTCGGGTCGGGTATCTATGAGTACCCATATTCTCGGGCACAATTGCCATCCCTAGGCGCCACATGGGCCGGGGAGGCGATCCCGTGCGGCTTGCGCACGCGCGCCCGAGCCGGTGCTAGCCACGCTATGGGCCAGCACCGTCGCCCGTGCGCTGGGCTGCCCAACGCCTGAGGCCAGGCCACTGGCCACCACATCGACACCCGACGCCTGCTCCTCCCTTGGGCTGTTTCATGAGAAGAGGGAGGAAGGGAGAGGCCGGCCGGCCCCCCGGGCCTCCTGCCTCGTGACACCTCCTCTCTCCTTTTTCCCTCTTCAAGCGCGCGCCCTCTCTCTCTCTTTGTGCGAGCGTGTCCAGGTTTCTTCTCTATTCGCCTGTTGGCACGGGAGTGAATTCTGTTACTCTCGATTAGAACTTCTCTCGTATATTACATGTAATCTAAATAATTATATTTTCTAAAATAAATTATGAATATATCACTTTATAAACATGTAAATTTAAGTATGACTTCTATAATTTAGTGGTGAATCTACCCTCTACTCCACCACTAAGTCTCTTTTATTTTTTTAAAAAAAAATAATTAAGACATATATATATATATCAAAGTATTTTTATTAACTCCAATTTAATAAGATGCTGATGATTTTTTTAATAAAATCTTATTGCAACGCAGGGGAATATGTTATTATATGTTTATAAAAAATAACAATTAAACTTTAAATAGTATATGTATATTCATAGTTATAATTATTATTTTTGTTGTAATCTATATAAGTCATATCTATTATATATAAAATAATAGGAAAAGAAGTCTCCACGTTATTTCTCACGGGCTAGAAATTCTGAGATTAATCGAAAGAAAATAAGAGAAAAAAAAAGAAAAAGAACAGTTTTTTAGTCGGACTACACAAGAGATAAAAAAAAGAAAATATCTTTTTTTAAGTCGGACACGACGTAATGTAAAGTAAAAAAAAAGAAAGAAGAAAAACGGTGGTGGGGCCATAGATACCACCGGCCTATTAGGACTGTGATCTAATTGAAAAAAAAAAAAGGAAAGAAATGCTCGGACGTAGGTCTCATGGTGACCAGATTTTGAGGCCTACACATTGGACCTCCAAATTATAGAAAAGAAAAAGGCCAACACAAAATTAAAGAAAAATCCAGACTCAATGTAAAATATATCCACATGAGCATTGATCTATCTTTTCCACGTCAATGCATGGATAAAATCAGGCCATGATTTTTTGTTTTTTGAGAAAAATCCAAATAACATATTCGTAAATAAAAAATAATTTATGAATAAAATTTTTATATATGTTCTCTTATGATCTAAAAGTCAAGACTGAAAATAAACTATCATCAAAAATATCAAAATCAACCAAAGTTAAACTCAAATGTTCAAATTTTGGTTTATAATCATAAGAAAAACAAAAAGATGAGAGTGCCAATTTATACGAGGAGAATGTAACAACCGGCAACAAAGGTATTATTTATTTCAACTTTACGTTTGCCTTCGAGGCTTAGAATCTATTATATTTTATAAAGTATTACGTGTGCTCTCGTGCCCTAAAAAATCCCACATTGAACTTAGGAAAACAAAACAGAATTAAATTAGAAATACATTTTTAAAAAGGAAAAGTAAACAAATATTTCATGTAGAAACAATTTAGAAACATCTAAAATTCATATTTAAAATGAGCAATGTTAACAGAAAAACAATCCGCGTGGAATTACACACTATAAGTATCTAAAGTTGGATTAAAAAATAAAGTTATGGATAAAAGAGCTTACGAAGGAGTACAATATAGAAATACTGTATTGTAAAGAGAAAAAGTTCATGTGGAAATGTAATTTATAAATATCTTAAATTGAGGTTACAACTAATTATTAATGAGAAAAGAGTTTATGCATGAGTAAAGATTAGAAATATTTAAATCTAGATAAAAAGTATTTGACTGATGACTCTTTTAGGAGCCACATATTAATCCTACAAGATAAAAATAAGTAGATATTCTCAGGGGCGGACTTAGCCCAATAATCGAGTGGAGCACTTTATTAGAATGTATCAGAATGGTTAGTGTGCTCAAAACTTTTTTCTTAATTATACATTAGTAATACACTAAGTAGTAGTAAGTAGTAAATTGAAACGGGGTCATAGGACCCACTCAATATGCTGTGCAACCGCCCTTGGATATTCTCACGTCAATTGAAAATTCTTGAGTTCACGCATTAAATTAGATCTTCAAACCTATACTAATGTGATAAAAGAATTTCTAGATAGGTGGAATAATATCATTGACAATACTGAAGTAATACCACTATTAACTTAAAGATAAAGATAGAGACAAGAAGAAGAGAAACAAATATACCATAAAATTTCTATATCTTTGACTTATTGTATTATTAAGAGAATACTAAAGCATCCACAATATAATTACCATATTATATTTAGAATAGTATATGTATAAATTTGATCAATTTATATCAGAGTTTAAAATACAATAATGTTTAATATTTTTCACAATAAAATATTAAATATGCTATGATGTAAAGTAATTTTATAATAACGTGAACCGCGCAATCGCGCGGGCCACGATGCTAGTTTGAACTATTCTTTAAAAAATTAAAATTTTTAATTATTTAGATAATATGTAATAGATAAAGTGATATACTCAAAGTTTAGAATTGTTTCCCTCCTCGCACGGTAGTCGGTAAGTAAAAAAACGAAAGACAAAGGCATGCGTTGCATATTTGCACGTACGTGCGTGGTCGCTGGTCACAGAATTTCAGATCTACATGTTAACCAAACTCAAGAGAAACAGCAGAGATTAACTTCAGTTAAGTTTGCATGCACAGCCACAGCTAATACCCAGATACCTACACCTACACGCATCGATCATATCATTAGAGAGATGCGATCAACAAAGCGCTAGGTTGTGTTCAGTTTATAAAATATTTAAGAAAAACATCCCATCAGACGTAGTCTAATTATAAAATAAATTATAGATTTCGTCTGGAAACCACGGGACGAATCTTTTAAGCCTAATTAATTCATTATTAGCACATGTTTGTTACTGTAGCACTTATAACTAATCATGTACTAATTAGGCTTAAAAGATTCATCTCACGATTTTCTCCATAACTATGTAATTAGTTTTAATGTTCATCTATATTTAATATTTTATTTAGGTGTTCAAAAATTCTACGGGATATTTTTTAAAAAAGTTCGTCGTAACTAAACACGGCTAGATATATACACGCGCGCTACCCCTCCGGCTGCTACATGGATCGGAGTACTACCTTTTGCTTTTACTTTTGGGCAGGATGCGGATCAATCAGATGCATTCTCCGCTGGGACGACCGCTTGGACGCATATGCTACGTAGTATGCGTGTACCGGGCCGTTTCATGTGGCTTCGCAGGCTGTTGCAGCTCTCTTTGCAGACTGCAGAGATCAGTGTCCAGCAGAGAGATTCTAAACACAACGCAACGTCTAGTCCATGAATCCGATCGCTAATTCGCTATATTATTGGTACATCATGCATAGGTCATTCGGTGCATGCAATTTCTTTCGGTTTTCCTTGCGGCTATATTAAAATGTTGCCCACACACTTAAATTAAGGGTGCATTGGCATTTATTTACTACGAGAAATATTTTCTCTATTTTATATTATAAAACTTTCTAATAAATCATACATTTATATATTTTGTATATGTGCTTAGATTTATTAGCACACATATAAATTTATAAGGCTTATAATATAAAACGGAGGGAATACTAATTATTTATAACAATTTGGGAAAATAGCGTCAACTCTCTCCGAACATACCTTCAATTTGATACAAGGTAACAAAAAATAATAATGGTTCATAATCATCAAAAGACCGGGCGCCCCAAAATACCCATGTACCAATCGACAGCTGATCAGCTATACCGTGACACATGGATTCCATTTCTATTCCCCTGCATGCATACGAGTATGCGACCTTAAATTATACTATTAATTATCCCCAGGCTGCATCACGCGAAAAACCAGTTAATTAATTAATTATCAGCCAATACACTTATATAATCGCATGATCACCATTAATTTCAAAAATTGATGCCAATATAATCTTAAGTAGCAAATTTGATAATCCTAATCACTCTTCCGTACAGGCAGCATACAGTCACCGGGTGGTGGTAAGATTACGTCCCCTTCTCCCTCGCAGCTTTTAGGGTTTCTAACCGAGTAAATTTTATAGGTGGTTTGATCCAAAACTACAGATTTAACGTATATTTTCATAAAACTATATATTTAAGGTATTATTTCATAAAACTATAGACTTAACATCAATTTAATCGTAAAACTATAACTCTTGTAACTTAAAGAAAAAAGATAATATTGGACTTTAAAACCTGAAGCTCTTTAATAGTTTCATCACTAAATTTATAGTTTTCTGAAAAAATACTGCTAAATCTCTATTCTTGTGTTACACAGCCGTAAATCTATATATATATATATATATATATATATATATATATATATATATATATATATATATATATATATATATATATATATATATATAGTTTTGGGATAATATAATCAAAGTAGTTTAGTGAAATTTACTATTTCTAACCACATGCTCGCCTCGCCTCCTTGGTCTAGAAAAGCACCTCCCCTTCCATTCTGACAAGATACCCTCACACCACCGGCCGGTTCACCTCTGTTTTCTTTTGGTTCGTCTTCCTCTCTGCAACGGCGTACCATTTCCTTCCCATCTAGTCTCACCACCCCTACCCTTTGCCTTCCTCCACCTCTCTGCCATAGCGTACCGAGGAGGGGGCCGTGGCGAGCAGCAGCAGTCGCAGTACTAGTCTGGGCGCGGCGACCCTGCAGGCCGGTTGCTCCACTGCCGGGGTAGGAGGCGGCCGAATCGTCTTGCCGTCCTTGCGGACGCTGCCGGCCGGGGATGACGGCGTGGCGTCCGGGGCCTCCACGGCACGAGGCCCCGCTGGTCGTCTACAGAGCAAACACGGCGACGCCGACACACCAGGGGGAGACGAACCTGCTCGGTGCAGTCGTGTACCGAGCACTCTCCCCGGAGCCGGCTCCGTACAAGACGGTGCAGGTCGCAACCCTGGCTGCCGCGCCGGCGCCGTCCACCACGGCACTATCGAAGGAGTTCGAGCACAAGATCATCTTCGTGCCGGATACCAAGCCGGCTCTACCCGCTGCAGCCTCGAGCTCGCCATCTGGTGAGGCGGTAGCGGAGTCGTACGTGGGGCTGGCGCTGGCGTTCTCGAAGGAGATTGCACACCAGGCTAGGCGGAGCTACGGGCCGAGCAGGAACGGGGTGATGATAGGGGAGAACGGCCACTTCGTCGTCAACGTTGCTTTCGACAACAAGCTCTTCTGCCATGTACATGAGCTCTCCCTTCTTCCTCCTCTTCCTCCTCTATCTGTACGTGTTGCCGCTGCCTAGTAGCACTGATCAGATCCGCTACTTAGGAATGTGATGTCCAGGTGTAAAATGATCAGATCTGCTACAATCACCCCCATTGACATACTTATCAAACCTTTTTTGTTTCAGGCTGTCTTAAAATAATAAACTGGTTAATATTATTGTATTTCTTATTTTCTCATAAAGTCTTATTTGATATGTATGTGAATTTCACGAAGATACAAACCGTAGTACTCAGCCAACATAATTTACTTGCAGATGTAAATTTGAGTTGTATTTAAAAGGGATGCACTAATATTATATGTTTCAGATTATTCTAGAAATATTTCTTAATATTGTTACATTTTGGTCTATGTTTTTATTTTTCTAGAAATTTACTAATGGAGGTGCTTTGGATGAATGGCTTTGTCTGATTCAGAAGCGCTATGCCACTGGAATGGTAAGTCCTGCAAAGTTTTTAAAGCACTCAAACAATTATAAGTGTTGCAAATGACTTTGATATCAACCCTGATCAGTTGTTGACTTCCAGTCAACATCTCTTAACAGCATACAGAATGCTCTGAGGGATGCTCACGGGGCGACACATTACTGTGTTGTTCATGATAAGAATCGTTTTGATACTGATGATCACTGTTCCTGTACCGTGCCTGTGGGTGAGTTTTCTTTTTGT
This sequence comes from Oryza brachyantha, assembly GCF_000231095.2. Taxonomy (NCBI): domain Eukaryota; kingdom Viridiplantae; phylum Streptophyta; class Magnoliopsida; order Poales; family Poaceae; genus Oryza; species Oryza brachyantha. The sequence goes on from NC_023165.2 coordinate 11,594,275, forward strand.
TGCACCTTTGTTTCTTCTCTCATCCGTATTAGTTTTCTTAATGCTTCATATACATCTTCCTATGAGCAAGGAAAAGGTTACTCCAAAGTTTTTCGCAATGGTTTAACTTTTAGAAAAGATAACCTTTGTTAGCATGTTTTTTTCAACAAGGTACAATCCCTCACCATATTTTGAAATTAGGTCTTTGTTTATTGTAATACACCTCAAATCGTCAAGTGGTCTGTATTTTCAGTGAACTGAAGTACTGCCGTATAATTGTTATGCACCATTATAATCATGACGTGATCTGTTCCATGGCATTTGTCTATGAAATCTGTGGCATTCATGGCTGTATTTTTTCTTGTAATACACCTAATACTACCATGCTAATCTTTGTACTGTTTTATTTCTTTGTTTCTTCATATTCACTAAACTAATTGGTTGAATCTTTCTACCATGATGAGGTTTTTCTTGTAATACACCTAATACTACCATGATGAGGTTTTCCAACACCGTACGGCGGCTTACAAGAGGTATATATATGGGTAAAACCCTAGAATCCGTCGAAGTCCCCTCATCATCGAACATTGAAATTGCTGTGGAACTGGATAGCTTGCAACTTGGCTCAACCCCTAGGGCCACTGAATTGGTCAAATTTCAGGTATACCTCGTTCTGAATCCATTACATTTACAGCATTCGCAAACAACTTGCATTTGACCCTCAAATGGTTTTCTGCGTTGTTATATGTAGGTCGGTTTCGTAATGAACAGACAAACTATAATGGTTGACACAGAAAATGAGGACTCAGTTTCATCTGTAATTCAACAGGCAATGCTAAAGACAAGCTATTGGCCAAAGGATGTGTATTACACATCCTCTATGGGTATTCTGGACTTAAGAAAGACAATGAAGGAATCGCACCTAAGCAAAGGTTCACTTATATTTGTGAATATCAGAAACCGAGGGGGTGGAGAGCCTCCTGCTGATTGCGAGTGGTGTGTATTCCTTTCTTCAGAGCATATATTAGGATTTTGTGTGTGCCATATTGACTTTTTTCTGTGTGTTTGTGTGACTACAGGATTTTGGAAAGACTGCTAAAAACTGATAAAGTTCCACTACTGGATCATATCCGTAGTGTGAAGGGGCATGATCCATGGATTAAATGGTTTGAAATGATCAAATTACCTAGATCTCTGGTAATACCAGGAGAGTGGGGAGGGGTTCTTTTGCATGATGAAGCCTCCAAACTTGCAAGGATGTTGACCCTTTGTCTTGAAAGGTGTCATGCTTCCGGACATTGTTTTGGAGGATTTAGTATAAGTGATGTTTATTATCTCGTGTCCTATGGAATAATTGAGATTAATGCCCCCTGGATAAACTTCTCAAGTGATAGTTACATTGATGACTGGTTATCAGTAAAGGAGATCATTGATAATCACTATAGATACGCTCACCAGGCCACATATAAGCAAGAATATCCGCTGTACCTGGAGAGCTATGTAGGAAGGATATCGTGTCTTAGAAGAGAAGATCCATTGACTGGACGTTCTTGGAGGAACAGGGCTGTGCTTTTTCAAAACATTTGTTTTGAGTCATCAGAGAAGAGAGTTGAAATCATAGAGGGACTCGTTGGTTTTTTCCGGGAAAGGCATTCATCAGACAGAAATATGATTGTTGATGTGTTGGACAATTGTGCTGTGTGGAAATCAGAAGTGAGACAAGTGCCTCTTATGAGATCAGCCTTGGAATTTGCTGTACTGAATGATCTAAATGACTGGGTTCCTGCTAATCAATATTTTGAGATGTGTGGATATTCATATATCTATTTTTGCCGGTGCTTCTTTGTTCATTATACGAAGCCAGGAAAGGTATATGAAGTTCCTTATTCTTCTCATAAATTCTCAAACAATAGATTTGTAGGCATGTAGTGTAAAATTTGTATCTATTTTTTTTAGATCGACAGAAAGGAACTGGATACTGCTATAGGTATACGCCTGCCGTATCACCTCACAAGCGCTCAACAAAGACTATTGGTGGATTATGAGTTGGAACAGGTAAAGGCATCATCTCGTTCAAGCGCTTCTACAAAGTTCAGTGTGCACCATATATTTGGACATGGTTCTATCGGGAGCGATCTTCCTGCCCCGGAGAAAAAAGGGAAAAAAAGGAAACGGTCTTTGGCATGACAAGGTATCGTGTTTTTTCAAGATGACCAAATTGCGCTGGCACAAATTTGCTTTGTTGTGTTCTAAGTTTTTGCATGAAAGTTGTATTGTTAAAAGAGGGGATGGTAAAGATTTTTTTGATTGTGAGGGGGCAACCTTTTAGGAATCTAAAATTTGTATTGTTATATACATTGACCTGCAGTTATGGTTGATAACAAGATTCGTTAGGCTTCACCTATCTTTTTAATATGAACCTAAATTGTGATAGAAATGTCCATATCTGTGCACTGTCTTGGTGAGTTTTTTTTTTCTCTGCATATTTGTTTTTTGCATTAATTTTTGTGATAGAAATGTCCATGTTTGTTACTCACCATGAGCAAACAAAAGCATAAAGTTTTTCAGCAAATGGTTTAGATATGAATCAGAAAAGATAGACTTGTTCGCATATTGTTCTTCATAAAATAGAAAATATCATGTTCTGAAATTGGGTTTTTGTTTAGTGTGATGCATCTTGGTCATGCATGCCTTCTACTTTTACAGTGATCATTAACCACTTTCATTTGTTTATTATACACTATCACTGCTATGATGCTATCATGTTATATTGTTATATGTTCTTCATGCTTGTTTTGCAAATCCTCTTCTTTAATCTTCTATCATTTTTCTTGTGATTCCACCGTGTTACCGAAATATTCTCTTTCCCCTGCTTTTCCCCTTCATACTACAATAAATGACTAAGTTGTTAGATTGTTGCCGCTGATGTGGTGCTCTCTTGCTTTCAGGTGCAGTCAAACCGACCTGCTATGCGCATCTTGCTGTGGAGGTGCGTCGCTTCCATTGGAATCAGATAGTTCCCCTGGCAGCAAGCTCAAGCTGTGGAGGTGTGTGAACATCCCAAAGATCAATCAGGGGAACGCCAAGGACATCATACATACATAATTACCAGAACTTGCCATGCTGGCGATCGAGGAGAACCGGAGAGATGTGGCTGATGAAAATTCTGATGTTTTTTTTTAAAAAAAAATTGGTTGATGACTTGACTTCTTGATTTTGAGCTGGTTGCTTGTAGTTTCTGCTGCTCGTAGTAGCCAGACTGTGACTTGAGCTTTTGTGGTCCTTGTTCTTCAAACAATGCAACTATGCAAGCAATTTAAATTCCTAGGGCCAATTGCATATATGCCACTGACTTAGAAGCGGTATTGTAGATTTGCCATTATAAAACATGTAACCGCATGTTTGCCATCAAAAACGATGAGAGCACAGGATACCTGCCATTGGATTGACAGATTAGATTAACACCGTAGAAGGTGGTCAAGAAGCCTGAACCATTCCTACAACATAAGCAAAAACAGAGGAATCTTTCAGTAGATCAAGGAGAATTGGTTCACAAACCATATCTGAATGCATGCAAAATTAACATATCTGAATATGTGCACTATATGCAAAATTAACCATTCCTACCGCTGCCCTTTGCTGCCACCACCCGTGGGGATTAGGGTTCTTGAAGGGAGATAGATCGTGAGATGCAAGGTGAAATGTTTTCTCCTTTTCATGAATTATTTTTATTCTTGAATTGCACTATATCAAACGGCAGTGGCAAACAGAAGCAACGGGGACCAAAACCAGTGGCAAATTTGTCATATCTATTTTTTTTAATGGCTATTCCGATTTAGGGGGTGAAACCGGCGGTAAATTTGCAAATTTCTCTAGTTTTATTATTTGGTCCATGTGCTTTATATGATCCTAGCACAATATCCATGCTTTGCCATCGGAATAAAAAACATTCCATATAAAATCCATTAAAATACATGGCATATACATGTGTCATGTATAGATAATTTAATGGACGGTCGGGTTCCATAAAAATATTTTAAATATTATTTGATGTAATTGACTATGTACCAGGAGAACACAATAGACTGACAAAAATAGAAATAATCCATATTTCTAAGTAGCTAAAAATACTATCTGTATGCACGTGCGTAGCAACGAGTGATTTTTATCTATACTATTATAAAAAACGGTAACGATTTTGATATGCTTTTTGTCCATTGGTCCCATGGGCCAAGAAGGCCGCGCGTGGGCCTCCAACAGCCCACACACCACACCACTTCCTGCCCGTCCCCTCCGGTGAAAAAGTCTAATGTGCGCGCGGTCACTAGCAACCCTTACGTATACCCTATATATATATACACACACACACACAACACATTTCAGACATATAAAATTTATATAGGTAAATTTTATACATATAATATATATATATATATATATATATATATATATATATGTCTAGTTGCAACTCACGGGTTGCTCCGTGAGTCGAGGTCTAAAAATATATCAAATCACCTCTAAATTTCGATTTATATGGCTCACTAGATTTTTCATATCAAAATTTTGTAGCACGCCAAAAATTTCTATTTTTTGAGATTTTTAAGTATTTTTTGAGATTTTATATATATAGAGAGACGGGGGTACACGTACGTACGGAGAGATGGGAAGTGATCACGCGGGAGGGGGTCTAGCGACCGCGGACACATTAGAACCCCCTCCGGTCGCCTCGCACCACTCCCCGCTGGCGCATTTAACTTTTTACGGCTTTATAACAGATTTATCACTAGAATTATAGATTCAACACGTCATAAACACTTAGTGGTAAATCTGTTTTAACCTATCGTAACAGTGGCAAGAAGTTAAATTTCTCCTCCCCGCCCGTCTCTTGCCGCCAACGCAAACTCCCCTCCCCTCCGGTCGTCTCACACCACACCACTCCCCGCCCGTCGCCTCAGTATCCCCTCTGGACGCCTCGCCCCGCACCACTCCATGCCCGCCTCCCGCCGTCGCGGCGAGCTCCCATTTATTGGTTGATTTATCGGTTAGCCGATATTTAGGAAAGGATATAACCACCGTAATCATATCCGTAATCTATCTCTAACTCTAAAATTCGTAACCCTCATGGGCCGTAACTGCGATCGGTGGTTACGGGTCAGAATCGGATTAGGAAAAGCCCCCGAGACTCACCAGTGCTATATAAAAGAAGGAGAGCCCACGGGGATGCTCGTGTCGCTTATTCTCGCAACCAGAAATTCGAAATCAATCTCTCCCGATCAGAGACGCGCTGGAAGGGTTTCGTGCGGCAATTCCAAGGCAGTGTCGTTGGAGACCCGAAGGTCGGAGATTCAGAACAGATCATCGGCGATCTAATCTCGCCGGAGACGAAGGAGAGAAGACGGAATTGAAGGAAAGAAAAGAAGGGAATCAGATGGCTTCATCTGCAGGTTTATTTAGTTTTCCGCATTTGAATTAATCGGTGATCTTGTATTGATTAGGGTTTAAATTCTTAATCTATTGTTTATGATTGAATTAAATTATCTAACATTGTGGTATCAGAGCTTTCCTACTCGTACTTGGTCCCATATAATCAATTTTCGTCCTAATTGATTGTTGCAATCGGATTAGGGTTTGAGTTTATGACACTGGTTGTTTAACATACAGTGTAATTGATTCGAATTCCAATCCGAGAAATCAACTAAACCCTAGATCGAAAACCTCAAAATTCATTCACTAAAATCAATTCGATTCGATTGAATTTATTGAATCGAAGAATTTACCGGAGTGGAAGTAGTAATCGTCGTCGTCGTCGTGTGGACCTTGGTCACTGCACGGTGTCGTCGTCGTCGTGTGGACCTTGGCCTCGCCGCCGTGCAGGCTTCACCCCGCGCGTGCGCGCGCGCGGTCATCGCCGCCGCCGTGCGGGCTTCGGCCTATGCGCGCGCGCTGCTGCCTCCGCACTCCTCCTCTGGCCGCGCCGGCCATGCCACGCGCGCCGCCACTGTCGTCGGGCCTCGGCGCCGACGGGAAACGGCCGGCTTGGGCGCTGCCGCCTTCGGGCGCGAGCACCCCCCAAGACGGCGGGCGACGGGCCGCGCCCTTTGGCGCGCGCCCTCCCCGCCGGACCGCCGCGCCGCCGCCATCCAGCGCCTGGGCGCTCGCCGCCCGCCGTCGGAGAAGAGGAGAGGAGAGGGAGGAGTCTGAAAGGGGCTAGGGTTAGGTTTTCAGCCACTGGGTGGGTTAGCCTCGCCGCGCCGAATCTCGGCCGTCCGATTCGATCGGACGGCCACGGGCTGATTGCCCTCACTCCTGGGCCGCCGCCGCTTGTGGGCCGACTAGGCCGCATGGGTCGGTGCCCCTACGCGCGTGGGCGCTGCCTAATGGGCCGACCTCTTGTAGGTCGGCCCGGTAATTGGATGGGCCAAAAATTTAATTTAATTTTGTTTAAATTATTTTTAAATTTCAGAAATCAATTTATATCTTGTTTGGGCTGTTTAAAATTGCTAAAAAAATTGATAAAATATATTTTATTGCTCAGAAAATTATTTCTAGTCAAATGGAACCAACGGGAAGTTTGCTAGAAAGAATTTATGATGTGAAGTTATTTATTGACCAATGTTATTTATAATTTCACGTAAATTTAAATTTGATTATTTCTCCCTTGATTATTTCTGCCCAACGGTGATATAATTAAGGATTTATTTCATTATTTTCTAAGTCTTTTCTGTCCAACGGTGACTAGATTAGGAGAAGCATTATATATAATATTTTTTTATTTTGATCAAATGTTTTATATTATAAATTGTCATCTGCAGCTTTGTCACAACTTAAGAGGATTGAGCCATTTGATGGGGCTAATTATGCTGAGTAGAAAAACAACATGCTCCTGAATTTGGGGCTGTTGGAAAATGATCTTGCACTCAGAGAGGATCCACCTGTGGAACCGAAATTGGCTGATTACATGGATGAGAATGATGAGGAATACATCAATCTCAAGTGGGCTTACGATGAAAAGTGGTCCGCTTGGGAGAAATCAAACAGAGTGTCCCTAATGTACATCAAGAGCAACATCTCTCCGTCCATTATAGGGGGGATTGCTGACTCTGACAATGTTAAGACATACCTGGCCAACATTGAATCAAACTACAAGGCGTGTACCAAAACTTATGCCAGTACTCTTATCATGAAAATGGGATCTTCTGTCTACGATGGAAAGAAAGGCATCCGACAACACATCATAAAAATGTCACACATGGCTCATCAACTAAAGACGATGGACATGGAAATTTCGGAAGCCTATCTTGTCCATTTCAACCTGAACTCACTAAACTCTGATTATGATCCGTTCAAAATTCATTACAATACTCAAAGAGAAAAGTGGACCATTTTAGAGCTTATCTCCCACGCAGTGGAAGAGGAAGAGCGTCAAAAGGCCAAATGGCAGAAACATATTGACTAGCTCAATCTCGTCAACTCTAAGGAAAAGAGAAAGTTCCATCAAGGAGAAGCCTCTGGATCAAAGAAAAAGGGCAATCCATCTCACCCTACGAAACAAGGAGGGAGTAAGGTTGCTCAATCAACTGCTCAACCTTCAGCTGGACCAAAATTCAAGAGTCCTCACTGCACTTTCTGTGACAGTGATGGACATTGGCACACAGACTGCTCCCGCTTCAAAGAGTGGTTGGCCCGTAAAGGTATAAATGAAATTAATGAAATTTCCAACGTTAATGAATCCATATATGTTGAGTTTTCCCGAAATTCTTGGTGGGTTGACTCAGGTGCCACTGTGCACGTTACTAATTTATTACAGGCATTGAATGACGTCCAGACGCTAAGAAAGGAGGAGCACACCCTAAGAGTAGCTGATGGAGCGGAGATTGAAGTGGAGGCTGTTGGAGACCTCGCACTCAAGCTTCCAAGTGGTTACAATTTAATACTTAATAATGTCTTAGTTGCTTATTCCGTTAAAAGGAATCTTATTTCAGTTAGAGTCCTAGCAGAGTCAGGATATGACTGTTATTTTTCCAAGAGAACTTGTTACATTATGCATCTAAATAAAGTAATTGGCCTTGCCTTCGTGCGAGACAAACTCTACTTGCTCTCTTTGGATCATACTGTGATGAATGTCATAAATGTCTGCAATGATAAAAATGAGACTTCATCGAAATTGTGGCACTGTCGCTTAGGCCACATTTCTAGGGGGAGAATCGAACGTCTCATTAAAGAAGAATTATTACTCCCCTTAGATTTTTCTGACGTTGATCATTGCATAGATTGCGTTAAAGGAAAATTTGCTAAATCAATTAAGAAAGGAGCCACTAGGAGCACGAGTCCACTAGAAATAATTCACACTGATATTTGTGGACCGTTCCCAGTGACATCTGTAGATGGTTTTGATTTATTCATCATATTTACAGATGATTACTCCCGTTATGGATATATTTACCCCATAAGCGATCGTTCCGAATCTCTCGAAAAATTCAAAATATTCAAAGCAGAAGTTGAAAACTAGCACAACGCGAAAATTAAAATAGTGAGATCGGACCGTGGTGGTGAATACTATGGGAAACATGCTCCATTTGGGCAAAGTCCTGGTTCATTTGCTCAATATCTTCAGATTCATTGGATTATTGCTCAATATCCCATGCCTGGGGAGCTTCAACAAAATGGAGTGGCAGAAAGACGCAACCGCACACTCATGGAGATGGTGCGGAGCATGCTTAGTCACTCTAACTTATCAAATAAATTATGGATTGAGGCATTAAAAACGGCTGCACACATACTAAACAGAGTTCCAAGCAAGTCGGTGCCGAAAACTCCGTATGAATTATGGACCAGAAGAAAACCGACATTGAATTATTTGAAAGTGTGGGGCTGCCGTGCAGAAGCTAAATTATTCAACCCCCAATTAAAGAAATTAGACCCCAAGACTATGAGCTGCCATTTTATCGGTTACCCGTTGCATTCTAAGGGATATCGATTTTACTGTCCAGACCACGTCACTAAATTTGTAGAAACCAGACACGCTGTCTTCTTGGAAAATTATGAAACGGGGAGTTCACAGGAAAGGGAAATTAATCTTGAGGAAATTCGGGTGTGTTTCTTCTCCTCCGGAAATCCAAGAGAATAATGTCCCCATTTTTCATAATGTACCACAAACTGTAGTTCCCACTGTTGGCGCTACGGCTACTGTTGAGGAAAATATCGAAGCCCATAAAAATAATGAGCTCCAACAGAGTCCTGTGATACATAATGAAGAAGAAATTCCGCAACCTGATCCTGAACCGTCTGTGGTCAATAATGAAAATCAAGAATTAAGACGATCACAACGGAACAGGAGATCTGCCATCTCTGATTATTATGAAATTTACATGGGTGAAGATATTGGTAAGGTAGACGACCCCACCTCATTTAAAGAAGCCATAAGCAATCAAAATTCATCCAAGTGGATTCAAGCCATGGAAGATGAACTCAAATCAATGAGCCAAAATAAAATGTGGGATCTAGTAGAAATTCTTAAAGGAGTAAAAACAGTAGGCTGCAAATGGGTGTACAAAACTAAATTGGACTCCAAAGGAAATATCGAACGATTCAAAGCAAGACTTGTGGCGAAGGGTTTTTCGCAGAGAGAAGGAATTGATTACAACGAAACGTTTTCTCCTGTCTCTAAGAAAGACTCATTCAGAATTGTCATGGCGCTAGTGGCACATTATGATTTAGAACTCCATCAAATGGATATGAAAACGGCATTTCTAAATGGCGACTTAAATGAAAATGTTTACATGGCTCAACCAGAAGGTTTTGTTGTGGAAGGAAAGAGCCATATGGGATGCAAACTTAAGAAATCCATCTATGGACATAAACAGACGTCAAGACAATGGAACCTTAAGTTCGATGAAATTATCAAGAAATTCGGATTTAAGGAAAATAAGGTGGACAACTGCATTTATACCAGAATTAAAGGTGGGAAATTCATTATACTAGTACTCTATGTAGATGACATTTTATTAGCAAGCAGTGATAAGAATCTGCTGCGCGAAACCAAGGAATTTTTGTCATCGAAATTTGATATGAAAAATCTCGGTGATGCATCATACGTTTTGGGTATCAAGATTGACCGAGATAGGTCCAAAGGGGTGCTAGAATTATCTCAGAAATCATATATTTCCAGAATATTGGAAAGATATAATATGAGCAAATGCTCGACATCACCTGCTCCAATTATGAAAGGGGACAAATTTGGTTCATTCCAAAGTCCGAGAAATGAATTGGAAGAAAAAGAAATGACTAAGGTACCGTATGCTTCAGCTGTCGGAAGCTTAATGTATGCTCAAGTTTGTACACGACCAGACTTGGTGTTTGTAACCGGGATGCTTGGCAGATATCTGTCCAAACCAGGTATGGACCACTGGAAGACAGTAAAGAAAGTATTGTGTTATTTGCAAGGAACTAAACATTACATACTCACATATAGAAAATCTGATAAGTTTGAAGTTACAGGCTATTCGGATGCTAACTTCGCAGGGTGTCTACATACCAAGAAATCTACTTCTGGGTATATATTCACTCTTGCGGGGAGGGGGCATTTCATGGAAAAGTACTAAACAAACACTGACTGCATCGTCGACAATGCAGGCAAAATTTGTGGCATGTTATCACGCAACGGGGCAGGCTGTATAGCTTAAAAATTTTATCTCGGGATTACAAGTGGTTGACAGCATTGAAAGACCACTGGCCATATACTGCGATAATGAGGCCGCAGTTTTCTATACGAGTAACAACAAGTCAAGTGAAGCTACCAAACACATTGACATTAAATACCATGTTGTGAAAGATAGAGTACAGGATCAAACAATTAAAGTTGAATACATAAACACTAAATCAATGCTTGCGGATTCGTTAACCAAAGGCTTACCTCCCAATTTGTTCAAAGAACATGTGGCCAACATGGGATTGTGTAATGACCTTGAATATGATCCTGGAAACCAGGGCAATTAAGTTCAATCAACACCCGCTTAATTAATCAAGGGTTTATTTGTATGATATTGTGAACTGTAAGTCTTGTCGTCTCAATAACGCTAAATGTTGTTGTGACATATTGCTTTGGGGAGCTATATTATATGATGGACTCGTAATTAACCTTTAAATCAAGGGGAGAATGTTGGTTGATTTATCGGTTAGCCGATATTTAGGAAAGGATATAACCACCGTAATCCTATCCGTAATTTATCTCTAACTCTAAAATTCGTAACACTCATGGGTCGTAACTGCGATCGGTGGTTACAGATCAGAATCGGATTAGAAAAAGCCCCCGAGACCCACCAGTCCTATATAAAAGAAGAGCAGCCCACCGGGATGCTCGTGTCGCTTATTCTCGCAACCAGAAATTCGAAATCAATCTCTCCCGATCAGAGACGCGCTAGAAGGGTTTCGTGCGGCGATTCCAGGGCAGTACCGTTGGAGACCCGAAGGTTGGAGATTCAGAACAGATCATCGGCGATCTAATCTCACCGGAGACGAAGGAGAGAAGACGGAATTGAAGGAAAGAAAAGAAGGGAATCAAATGGCTTCATCTACAAGTTTATTTAGTTTTCCGCATTTGAATTAATCGGTGATCTTGTATTGATTAGGGTTTAAATTCGTAATCTATTGTTTATGATTGAATTAAATTATCTAACACCCTCCCCTCCGGTCGTCTCGCACCGCCCCACTCCCCGCCCGTCGCCTCGGCCTTCTCAGCCACCTGTACGCCAAGCCGAGTCGGCGAGCCCGCGGCAGCATTCGTGGGCACGCACTCGCTCAGCGTCGCCAGATCCAACAACTGCCGCGTCCGCTCGTCGGTGGGGCTCTGCAACCACTTTTGCCTCGCCAGGGCGCAGTGCTTCGTTGACCCCCTCGAGCTCCAGCACCGTAACGCCCGGCTCAACGGTCTCTCCGGCCGCCGGTAGCGTCCTCCTCCGGGCGCTGCTGCGTACTAATCTACTGAAGCTACAGGTCTACCACCATGACATCAAGCAACCTGAGCGCGCCTATGATTGGATAGATTTTGAGTATTGATTCCTCACAGCACAACATGATTAGTTGGTTTTGGACTTCAAGTCGGAGGATTGGGCAATGTTTTGAGTGTTGAGCCAGATTGTTTGTCTCGATTAGTTCCTACTTTACTACTTATACAGTTATATGTCATAGCGTTTTTAAATTGAGCAGTCATATATGTCATAGCGTTTTTAAATTGAGCGGTCAATGTTTTAGCTGTGCCCTTTGTGTCTGATGCGACTTTTACCTTTAGTTAAAATTTATTTTTGTAGCGCATCCGCGGTGTGCGAGCATGTTCTTGGCGTGTTTCCTGATCTGGGGTAAGCCTCTGGCAGTGTTCGCTGGAGCTCGTTAGTTTAGTCGATCGTGCTGCTCATCCTGTAGCTTTTCCCCTTTCCTCTATGAAAAAAAAAAACTCATAACCATATTTTGTGTTGTTAGCTTAGCTGCATATGGGATTTCTTTAGGAGAGTTTAGGTACAGCAACAATATATTTCCGTTTTTGTTTAGTTTTTACTTATTTCAATTGTGCGATTGAGGATTTCCTAGGTCTTTGTAGTCTTAATCTTGCTAAGGTTTCACAAGCATTCGTTGATTGAGTTTTTATATTCTTGATTTTGGTATACTAATTGCATTACTCTGGTTCTGGTATTCATTAGGAGTAGGGTATTGTTGAAGAGAAATGAGTCTATCTTCAATTAAATTACAATTTGATTTCTCAATATTGCATTTAATTTATTCCAATAGTTCAGCTGTGCTATAAGTATATAGTACATTTACTAATGCATCTACTTATATACCATACATATTTTGTCCGCAATTCATTTTTGTACATTTTCGTTTTGATCTATGGTCTTGCCAGGTTTTGGGCAATCCTCTACTTATAACCATACGCGCAGTTTCCAGGTGAACCTGCAAATGGAGAACTTGGTCGGTACCTGCAGAATCCATTGGCTATGGCTGCAACACTCTGTGGACCTGGAAAAGAGATGCTATCATGGAAACCGCACCCCCTTGAACAGTTCCTTACTCCTGATGAGAAATATGAAGTTGTTGAGCAAGTTATGGTTGATGCAACAAATCAAATAGGCTTCGATGTTAATCTTGCTGCTAGCCATGAGTGGCATTTTTCAACTCTACAATTTGTTGCTGGTTTGGGGCCACGCAAAGCTTCAGCTTTACAGAAAGTATTGCTACGTGAGGGATCCATTTTTAGTCGCAAAGATCTTGTGAAATCTCTGGGCAGGAAAGTACTCATGAATGCATCTGGCTTTATTTGGGAATTTGAGCTACCTACTAATTCACTTCACACGTTCTTGAATTTTGGCTTCCGCAAACAAGTAACGCATACCAATGGAAATTCATATAGTGTTTGTTTCCAGAGAGGATAGAAAGCTTAATATCTCTTAAATATTTCTTTCAGCACAATTGATTTTAAATCATGTCACGCAGAATGTATATTTTCCCGTTACAACGCACGGACACTTTTCTAGTAAGTATGAAAGTATGGAATATTAATTATAAGAAAGATTGTAACATCGTCTTCAGATCAAATTAAAATCTTATGAGCCTAATCAAGTTTGCTGGTGCTCTCCAACTCTAACTTTGGAAATAATTTGTACGTGCGTGCATTCCTTAGATATTGTCAGGTACAATTTATTAGCTAATTCTTACTGTTAGTCATAGACGAAACAATCTCAATCTAGATATGTGTTGACGTCAATATTTTCTCTCATGAAAACACCAAATGGTCGATACAGTCATACGGCATACATGCATAAACTTAGTAGCCTAGCACGCCACAAGACAAATAAAACGTTAGTGCTTGATCGATCAGATTGAAGCTTCCAGTAATTATGATCACGATTTGCATGTACGTACTATTGCCAAGTGGAGCTTCTGCCTAATTAACGTCATGATTAGATTAATTGGATACGTTATTAGTTTGGTCTCTTGCTGGTAGAATTCTCTATAGGAAAAAAATCAATATCATTTAATTACAATCGCTGCTGGGTTGGGCCGCTCTATGGGTCGTGCTCCCCTAGTGCCTGCTCGCGTGTCCGCGCACAAGCGCCGCTCATGGGCCGCACACCCGTGTGCCTCGGCCTGCCTCACGCCTTACTAGGCCACCGCAACCGAGCTGGGCCGCACGAGCGCGCAAGGGCCTCGGCCGCAAGCGCTGCTGGTCGCCGCACGTCAACAGGCCAAATCAGCTCAAAATATTCATAACTTTTAAGGGCTTATTCAGTTTAGAGGAATTTCAAACCAAAGAAATAGAAAAAGTGAAGGAATAGAGAGGTATGACAACACCAATCCATAGTAATTTTTCCAAGAGGTTTAAGTGGATAAAAATTTTCCTACGTTTTCTCTCTATGTTTTGTAGGAAGGAAATTTTTCCTCTGATTTTCCTATGGTTCATTCTTACGAACCGATTTTTCTATGGTTCATTCTTACGAACCGAATGATTTAAAAGAAATTCAATTCTTAGGGGAATTGGATCCTTCGGTTTTCCTTCAAAACGAATAGGCCCTTCAAAACAAATAGGCCCTAAGTAGTAAAGATTTGCCTTGTCCACTGGCCAGCTCAAAAATGCTTCTATAACTATTATATATTCCCTCCATTTCATATTATAAGACTTTCTAAATTTATCTAGATTAATATATATGCTAATGAATTTAGACACATATACAAAACATATAAATTGATACATGGATAAATCTAGACAAACCCGTAAAATCTTCTAATATAGAAACGGAGGTAAAACGGAGGTAGTAAGTGAGAAGTGCTTCCGTCGTCTATCGATAATCGAATCGTGCGGCCATCACTTTGACATAAGTTGCGCTCGGTCCTGTAACAAAATATGTCATGGTCCAAGTCGTACGAGGTCGTTATGTATAAATTGATGGATAACCATCATCTTCCTCCACCGGCCTCTTCTTCTACAATACTCGATCTGCAGCTAGCTGTACTCGTATTTACTATGGCCAACAGGTCATCAGTGGGAAATTCAAATGATTATCTGATGACTATCTGATGATCTTACATCTATACATGATCAGTTAAAGTTGAAGTAGCAACAGACCTAACAAGAGGCATATGCGCCGAGAAATCAAAAGTGCAAAATCATATACAGTCACCTCAACAATCAACTAGATAAAAGATCACCACGAATATTACTAACAAAGACCCCAAAGACAAACTTTTGAAAATAAGGAGGAAGAACAGCTGAGCATAGCTAATTAACCTCTTCTACTAAGTAGAGCATCGAGAGAATTGAAAGAATCTGTAAATCAAATCGCAAGGAACTTATAAAACACTTTCTTCGAGGGTTTGCACGATTTAGAGAAACAAAAAGGGTAAAGTTACTGCCGATTCTAAGTACTTCCTCCGTCCCAAAATAACTTAACTATAAAAGCAAAGTTATTTTGGGGCGGAGGGAATAACATGCAAAGTATAAGCACATCAAACCAACATAATAGCAAGCAATCACAGCTAAGAAACAATGCATGGGACATGACATGTCAGGCATATCACAATTCTGATAACCATCAAGTCCAAGATAAAATCGTGTTTCTTGAGTGCACCAAGAGCAACAAGCAGCCACATCTAGGTTGACAAACTAAAGGAGTTTGAAATTTTGAGTTCAGAATCTGATTTCATAGCGCCAGCAGCAGCAGCAGCAATACAAAACCTAGAAGCAGCTTTGCAAAACAGCACGACGGCATGCAGAATCCCTACGCTACCAAGAAAGCAGCCTAGCAAAATGAAGACTGCTCCAGCACCACCGAGATGCCCACCGCTGTCAAACAACATAAACTTTATAACTTAGAAGGATAGCAATTTCACGCTAGCTGAGTTTATTCCTAACTTATTAAAAGGCAAAACCAGCAGTGTAGAATAACTAACAACAATTTGATGGGCATGGATTACACACCAGTTGAAGCTAAATTAGTAGAATTACCTGACCGCGATGTCAGTTGAGTGATGACAACTTCCTCTTGGTTGCAATTGGGCACCCCTCATCACGAATGGGGTGGAGAGACAGATCCTGAATGTGTTTGGAAAGATCGAAGCCCAAAGGAGGAACGACCTCATCATCAGGACATGGTGAGAGGGTGATGGCCGAGAGGAATCTCTTGCTGTGCATGTTAATGGTGACCATGTACAGCTCGTCACCTGCTTCATTGAGCATGAAAGAGAGTACACCATCATCTTCATTGGGAATCAGAATGGGGCAAACCGGTATGCTCCTAGGCAACCTCGCATTCTTGAAACCCTCCATCTCCCACAGACTTGCCACCTGAAGTTCCCCATCTTTCAGCCACTGCTCGGTTGCGAGGCTCAGAGTCCACATTGTCACCGTACTGTCTCCGGGGTGGCCTGTACGGGGTTCTGCACTGACACAGACGAACTTGATGGAGTCCCCTTCGCAGCTCATTGTCCGGCATAGCTCAAGATCACCCCTCAGGTGGAACATGAGGTCAAGCCGGCACTCCGGAGGCAGCTGGATGTGGAAGAACTGCACATCATTGCCGTCTGAGAGCACGTCCTCGCAGCGGCAGAAGAGGGGGCCCTGGGCGAGGTCAGCCCAGAAACACATGCCTCCGGACGAGAACACCTTGTCGGCGTGGAAGGAACCAGGCATCTCTGAGGGGAAGAGTGCATTCTTGAATTGCCATGGCGTGTCGTAGTAGCTGGAACGTATGGTGCACGGCGATGGTATGGAGAATGGCCGCGGCGACCACAGGCAGAGGACATTCCGGTAGTCGTATTCCCCCGTCTCCATGTTGAACTCCCAGTCCTTCGCCACGAGGGCCAAGGTGTATGTGTATGTACCAACACGGCTGCGCAGAGAGTAGCCAGCACTGCCGCGCACGGGGAGAGGCCGCATGCTGCAGTAGGTCCGGCATGGGTCCGGCAGGCCCGCGACCATAGAGAGCGACTTGCTGATGGCGTCGTAGACGAGATAGTAGCGGGAGCCATCCGCGAAGCGCGAGTTGAGGACGATGAGGCCATCGCCCGCGGCCTCGACGTGGGTGGGCAGGTTTTCCGGTCCTTCCGGAAGGTCGAAGATGGGCAAGAGGGCGGTGCCGGGGGGGAAGCTGGTCGGCTGCTTGGCTTTCGGCACGGCGGGGGCGAGGCGAACGGAAATCTCCGACAGATTTGGGGGCTCAGCGAGGCGCGCGAGGAGCACCAAGCCCTTCATCCTAGAGGCGTTCTCGACGTCGTTGCGGTTGCAGCTGCCGTCGCACCCGTAGGCCTTCCAGTCTGTGCACTCCATGATCGCCCAATCCGATTCTTTCCGGACGGCTTCCCTGTCGATACGAACGGTGCGATCCAGCAAGACATAGGAAGGTGCAAATTCCTCCCTGCTAGCCATTGATGAAGGCGGAGGCCGGCGGGGATCTGGGATTTCTGGGGAGATTGGTTATGGCCGGCCGTACGGATGGAGGAAGACGAGTCGGATTGGGGATCTGAGTTGTGGATAGATCTAGCCTAGGGTAAGGGACACGAGAAGAGGAAGAGTCGGACCAGGTGATTCAGGCGAACCACCCCTGGACAAACCCAACGAGAGAAGAACACGTGGACCCGGTGCCCTATGCATTTTATTGCTCCGCTGCTTAAGGACGAGTTATTTTGGCTCAAATAAACCTAACTTATTTATTCAGGTAAAACGAGCTCATTAGCATATGATTAATTACATATTAATTATTTTTAAATTTTTAAAAATTAGTTTTTTCCTGGTTTAATGTAACTTTCTATAGGTTTTTTAATGTAAAATGTAATTAATCATGTGCTACTTAACTTTTAAAATTAAGATATGAATGTTGTATCAATATTTTTTTTCTGACATCATTCAGGCCCTACCAAATACTTTTTCTACAAAATTGTACCCTATTTGAACCCCGCTTACCCTCCCAACCCATCTATTCCTTATTTATTAAGGTGTGTCATAATCGTTTGTTCCACATCTCAATTCATGCTAAATAACATAAAAATACTTACTTTTTTGGACAGATATAGTATCTTATTAATTACATATAAATGTTTACCATATAACAAGAGCCTCACACACGAGTTCATCTTTTGCCTTCACGAGGGTATCTAGGGCTCCTTTGGGATGCATGATTTTAAAAATATAGGAATATGAAAATGCAGGATTAGATTGCCCTATCAACTCAAATCGTATGAATGGGAGAAATACATAAGAACTGGAGAAATATTTGTTTGATTATAGCACAGAAAAAACACGGGAATTGAAAGAGAGATAGTCACAAAAAAATTTTTCTAGAGAAAGTCTAAAAAATGTTATTGACAAACGTCTAATAGTAAGAAATGCTATTCGAGTGTGAGTTCTATGAAATGCCATCATATAAATGACTTTGTCCAAGAAATGCTATCGACGTTAGGGTTTCATCATTTTTCTATCGTTAAATACATTGTTCATACTATAGCACTTAACGGAAAAATATTGACGAAACCCTAACATGATGGTATTTCTTAGACAAATTCGTTTGTATGATAGCATTTTGTAGAGATCGCACTCGTTGATGCCATTTCTTAGAACCAAGTGTTTGTCATGGGCATTTATTAGATTTTCTTATTTTTCTAAGATGCTGGATAATTTTCTAAAATACCTATGTTTTGAAGTATTACTAAGAAATTTTGAAGATATATTCCTTTGTTCCAAAGGACCATATAGGATTTTTTCCCATAGAAATATAATACTTCAAAATTCCTCCAAATTTATTTGTTCCAAAGTAGTATTTCGTGTAGTTCATTGATTGCATCGTCGTCACATGAGCCAATGCACAATGTTGATGTATAAGAAACGATTCAACATAAGTATCGAATATAGGTTGAAGAATTTCCATGGCCTTGTAATTTGCAGCTACATGGTCTAATATTGCAACAAAAATTTTATTTGTAATGCCATAATCATCAACAACATTCACAAAATTAAGTACAATATTATCAGCATTAGATGAAACATCAATTAGTTTTAGCGGTACAATCCTTTTATTTAATTTAGTTGTCAATCATTATCAATAAAATAAGCAATTACACTAATATAATTACTTTTAGCTCGACCACTCCAAATGTCGGATATGTTGCTAATAGAAATGTGCATGTACTAAACATTTGCTTCAATGCGTCACAACCTTCCTCATAAACCCTATTCAAATCTAGAGCCATGATCTATTTACTTGAAATCTACGATTATGAGTAGTTTTAATATAATTCTCAAATGCGCTACACTCACCAAAGTTTGAGGCTAAATCTTGTCTAGCAATTAAACAAGTTAGAGATACTCATGCTACCTAAGAATCATACTCCCATATACGTGCTATCTTATCAGGATTTAGTAGCAATTGTTGTTGAGTTGGATTCCTTGTTTCTTTGCACAATCCTCAACATGTCACTTCAAGTGCCATGTTCCACCAGAAGATTTTCTAGATAATTTATAACTAGATATTCTGCATTTTGTGAAAGTCATTCTCGATCTTGACCATCACTAGATATTCTGTAGCTAGATATTATGTTGCTTCATGCTTGAGCCAACACGGTTGGGCCCAACCCATTTAACCATTTCTCAATCTTGACTCATGCATGCAAGTGGTTTACCCCAAAATGCTCTCACACGAGGAATAGAGATATAGAGAGAGGTGAGAGAGGAAGAGAGTTGTGTGTCTCTCGGATGGGCCCACTAGCACACAGAGGGAGGGATATATGTAAGA
The DNA here is from genome assembly GCF_000231095.2 of Oryza brachyantha. Taxonomy (NCBI): domain Eukaryota; kingdom Viridiplantae; phylum Streptophyta; class Magnoliopsida; order Poales; family Poaceae; genus Oryza; species Oryza brachyantha. The sequence goes on from NC_023165.2 coordinate 11,614,026, forward strand.
TATGTGCTCGTTAGGTGGGCCCGAGCAATAAGAGGCAGCAATCCCATTGCCTACATAAGTACATAGATTCTCATTTGATCATTTCGTACAGACCATTATCGAGGAAGCGGTCATCATCGCATGCATGGGTCATCGTCACATGCCCTATACATCACCAGAAGAATTACCCTACTGGACAATGTACTTCGACGGGTCTCTACGGATGTCAAGAGCTGGAGCTGGGGTGGTGCTTATCTCTCCCAAAGGGCGAAAAATTCAAATGTGTCATCCAATTTCACTTCCTGATGTCACACAACATTATCAAGTACGAGCACTACTCCTTGGGTTGCAGTTGGTTGTATCCCTCGGGATCAGGCGACTGCTGGTGCGTGGAGACTCCCAACTTATGGTCAACCAAATCATGAACGAGTGGACCTACATCAACAACAACATGCAAGCATACTGCCAGGAGGTCCACAAGTTGAAGGAAAAATTTGACGGACTCGAGCTGGTTCACGTCTTACGACATCACAATGAGGTTGCCAACGAACTAGCAAACCTCGGGTCAAAACACCTCCAAGTATCGTCTAACATCTTCGTGGAGCACCTCATGGAGCCGACGGTTAAGAAAAAGACGGAACTAGAGGAGCCAAGTGAAAAAACTGAAGCAAACAATAAAGATAACGTAGGCGAGCAATCGGCCAGGGAAGATAACGCCAATGACCGCACGGTAGCTGCCATCACGGAAGATTGGTGGATCCCCTTTTATCAAATTCCTAACAGATAAAGAACTCCCGACTGAAAAAGCAAAAGTTGAACGAATCAAACGCCAAAGTTACTATTACTTTGTCTCAAATGAAGAACTCCTACGACGAAGCTCAACCAGCGTCCTCATGCGCTACGTGCTAGCCGACGAAGGTAGACAAATTTTACGATCAGTACACTTAGGACTATGTGGCAATCATGCTTCCGCAAAAACACTAGTCGGTAAGGTCTAGAGACAAGAGTTCTTGTTGATCGTTGTCTTCAACGCCTACAAGTTGGCCAAAAAATATGAATGGTGCCAATTCTTCATAAGACAATAACACGTACTGGCTCAAGAGCTACAAATAATCCCAATCTTTTGGTCGTTCGTTGTTTGGGAACTCGACATGGCCGAGCCCTTCAAGCGGGCACCAGATGGCTTCATTTATATGTTCGTTGCCATTGACAAATTCATCAAGTGGATCGAAGTCAAGCTAGTCGCTGCAATCGACTCTACATACAAGAAACTTCATACGGAGTATCATCTACCGATTTGGCACTTCGAAACGTATCATTACGGACAACCATAGACAATTTATCTCTGAAGTCTTTTAGGATTTCTATGAGGAACGTGATGTCAAGATCTGCTACGCTTTAGTGACATCAAGATCTGCATACATAAAGTTAGTATACCTAAAGTTTATATGCTCAAATATGTCTATTCTTTATATATATATATATATATACACACACACACATATACATATACGTGCATATATGTATATGACCAAAATCGATCGTGCGTCTCTAACTCGCGCACGCGGGCGTACATTAGAGCAAGTTCAATAGTATAACTAACTATTAGTTCCAATTTATCTATAGTCAATTTAGTAACCAATTCATACAATAGTTACCTATAAAGCATTAATACATGGTCTCATATATCATACACACTATGTTAGTCCATGCTACAGGTGGCTATAAATTAATAGCTCCCTATTCTTATCTTTTATTTTAAACATTTTTATAGATGGCTTGTAGCCTAACGCTGTACCTGTTCTTAGACCGACCCTTCGCGGGGGGTGCGGCCCCCGCCAGTCCGCCACTCTCTTCGTCTCCGTCGCCACCTCAAAACCCTAACCCTAGCTCGCCGCCTCGCGCGAGCTCTCCCCCATGGAGAACCCCAGGCCACAGGCCCCTGCGGGGACCCCGCCCATGGCTCCCCTCCCCGTGCCCCCGCCCATCGCCCCCATCCCGGCCCCGCCTACGCGGGCCCCCGCGGCCGCCGTCGCCTCTACCTCCGCGGCGGGAGGAGTGGGCGGCGGCGAGGCCGAGTACGAGGTGGTCTCCGACGACCACCGCGCCGCGCGGGAGCGCCACGAGCGCGCGGTGCAGGAGCTGCTCCAGCGCCGCCGCGCCTTCGCCATGGCCGTCCCCACCAATGACTCCGCCGTGCAGGCGCGCCTCCGCCGCCTCGGCGAGCCGGTCACGCTCTTCGGTGAGCGCGAGATGGAGCGCCGGGACCGCCTCCGCGCCCTCATGGTCCGCCTCGAGGCCGAGGGCCATCTCGACCGCCTCCTCCGCGCGCAGGAAGAGGAGCAGGGTTCCGCGGGTGCTGAGGAGGAGGAGCAGATCCAGTACCCCTTCTTCACCGAAGGCACGCAGGAGCTGCTCAAGGCGCGCGTGGACATTGCTCAATACTCGCTGCCCCGCGCCAAGGCCAGGATCGAGCGGGCCAAGCGCCGCCATGACGATCCCGACGAGGACCCTGAGGCGGAGGCCAACCTTGTCGTGAAGCAAGCGGAGGATTTCGTGCTTGAGTGCAGCGAGATTGGAGATGACCGTCCCCTCACCGGTTGCTCCTTCTCTCGAGATGCGTCAATGCTCGCTACTAGGTACGGCCGCTTAATCAGTCCGTGGTTTTCTTAAATTATTGGAATTGTGCCGGCTGAAAACCTGTTTGATTGCAATAGATTTATCAGATCAATTCTTAGTTTGGGTTTGTTAACTCTCTTAATTTGCTCTACTTTAGCATATTAATTGAGTAAAAGCTATTTTAAATCTTGACTGGCAATGACTGAAAACACTCTGAATTGCCGCAATATATGGCAGGCTCCTGTTTTGTCAAAATGTGTACCCTGGTGCATAGATCCATGTTGGCCTGCTTCAACAGTACTGTCATGATTGCTTTGTATTGAGCCAGGTGTAGCTAGCGCTCATTCAAAATTGCAATTATAGTACTTAATCATGATGTGATACATAATTTTTCTTGTGGTTCTGTAGTAAGTTTTTTGGTTTTGGTTGAACTATAGGGCTGGATGAATCAATATTTTTTTGGTTAGTTGTATGATCTATAAAACTAGCGGTTTATTATTTCACATTACTGGGAAGCTAGTATTTTGTTTCTCTGGTCAGATGGATGATGGTATCCTCCATATCAGTTGGCACCTTTTTGAGCAGGTCATTGTCTTCACAGTATATTGGATTGTTACAGATTATTAGTGTTCCAAAATACACTAGGTGTGTGGCATGGTGACACCTAACTCCTACTTGCATATGGGGATATCTTTTGCAACAGTGGAGTATCCCTAATGTTCAATTGTGATGTTTAATTCAATTTTACTGGGGTTCATGCACATGGTAATTATGGTAAACTAAGTTGAAAAACTTATGTTTATTTTTTCCTTGTTTATGTCATGTTGGATACCTATTTCCTGAATCTTGACCCTGAATTAGCTTTTTTGTTTGTTCTTCCTCCCTTTTCAGTAAATAATGACTGTTTGGTTCTCTTTGTTTTGTTAGTTCATGGAGTGGGATGATCAAAGTGTGGAGTATGCCACAAGTAACTAAAATTGCAACTCTGAAGGGTCATACAGAACGTGCAACTGATGTTACCTTTTCACCAGTTGACGGCTGCTTAGCAACAGCTTCAGCTGATAAAACTGCTAAACTGTGGAAGACAGATGGGTCACTCTTAATGTCCTTTGATGGTCACCTGGATCGTCTTGCTCGCCTTGCTTTTCATCCATCTGGAAAGTACCTTGGTACAGCTAGCTTTGACAAGACCTGGAGATTGTGGGATGTTATCACAGGAAAGGAACTTCTACTGCAAGAAGGGCACAGCAGAAGTGTGTATGGAGTTAGCTTTCACCCAGATGGTTCTTTAGCTGCATCTTGTGGCCTTGATTCGAATGCTCGAGTTTGGGATCTAAGGTCAGGAAGATTGTGGGGCAATCTTATGGGACATGTGAAGCCTGTAAGTTCATAGCATCATTTGAGTCCTTTAAAAGTACCATTCATGTCATGCTATTATGGCTATTTATTTCTTGCTTTTGATTACACTTATTACTTTAAGCAAATGTTATTGCTTTCTTATCTATACCCCTTCAAAAGAAGGTACGCCCACAGAAAATTTTGCAAATTACCCTGAACTTCTTAATATCAAGAAACAATTAAATTTAAATGGATAGTGGCATGTTCCTTATAGAAAAAGATGTGTAACACATTTTATGGAGAATATGTTTTTATTTATTTTATGCAATATCAATAAAACCTATAGTTTTGGTATATCATGTGAGGTTAGCTGCCACGTGCAGGTTCTGTACTGTAGAAGCTACAGTTCTTTTGTATCTTCGTCAGATCATGGCTGTGTACATCCTGGCCATTGGTCCAGTCTCTGTTTTACTACAACTCTATGCATGGACTGCTTAGAATATTAAAAAAACAACTTTCAAATAGTTGTTAAGAAACTTATTAATTTTATAACAATTAATCAATTAAATATCATCACATTATCAGGTAATTAGTCCATCGCATATTAATGTTTTAACAATAATCAAGCTAGCGTTTAATGTACCCGGGGCAACGCCCAGGGTACTCGCTAGTTATTATATATTTTTCTATCCGTAGGAAAGCGTGGGCATTCAATTAGTTCTAATAAACTAACATGATTTTACTTTCTATTCAGGTCTTAGGCGTGAGCTTCTCCCCTAATGGCTATCTCGTTGCAACTGGAAGTGAAGACAATTTCTGTCGAATATGGGACTTGAGGAATAAAAGAATGTTATATTCTATACCGGCACATAAGAGTCTTATCTCACATGTCAAGTTTGAACCCCAAGAGGGTTATTATTTAGCAACTTCGTCCTATGACACCAAAGTAGCGGTATGCCTAACAATAATGCACAATTTGGTTTATTTCTTTTATGTTTAATTTTCTCATCTCATATATCTCTTCCTTTTTGCAGCTGTGGTCAGCTCGGGATTACAAACCGATCAAAAGTTTGGTGGGTCATGAGTCGAAGGTTACTAGTTTGGATATTAGTGGAGGTAACCACTTGCTTAAGTACCTTATTTATCTTTACTATGTTCAAATTATACTTGAGTATCCTTTTCTTTTGATAATCACTAATTTAGCCCTTCTTTTCATTTGTCTATTCCTAAATTTTAGTTAGTCATCCATCATTTGATTATGCTAAGACTTCCCATGTGCACTTGTGCAGCGCATTTAGATATTCTTAGCCAATATCAACATTGTAATCTCTAAACTAGCTGCAGTTGTTTGAGCAGTAATGCTGCTGTGAACTGTAAAAACCAAAATTATTAGTCTGTGTTACTGCAGCTCTGCAAGATATGCATTTAGAACCTTATCTATGCCATGGTGAACTTTCAAGGTAAAATTGCACATGTATTTGAAAGTTCGCGATTTGTATCTCTAATAATGTATTCTATGCAACCATTTGTTTGTTTGTACTTGATGGTATATCCATCCTGTTCCTTTCATCCTTTGTTGAATATGTAGTATTGCCAGTTGTCCATGTTGATTGTTCTTTTCCAACTCTGTTCTCCCATAACTTATTTCTTGCTGAACGTATCAACAGTCGATCCTTATTCCTAAAATATGTCATAGTTAACTGTATGGATCTGCATTTTTAGATATTTAAATGACATGTTTATTCTGTTGTCTCACTCTTCTCTTCTCTTCTCTTTTCTTTTCAAGAGAAAAGTGTATTGTCACGTCATCTGCTTGCACAAGATTTAAGCATGTCATTACTGAAATTCTAATTTGTTGTTTGTTTACATCTTATGCAGATGGACAGCAGATTGTGACTGTGTCACATGATAGAACGATCAAGATTTGGTCCTGCAAAAGCAGGGCACAGGATGAGATGGAGCTGGACTAACGCATTGAATTAACCCGTTGTTAGCACTCTTCCGCGCTTTTGGCAGAAACATACTGTCGAGCTTCTCTTGCAAGTTGAAACTCAGCATCTGCATGAAGCCATCTTGTAGCGCCTTGATAGCCCTTAGCCTGTGAAATGTTTCATATGTACCTCCTGCATGTACTATTTTCATGCACATCTTATGTGTACAAAATTTTGCATAGTTCTAGCCTTAGCATGTGTTTATTTTGGCAGGTTATATCTAAGGGAAATAGTTAAACGGGGTCATCACTTGTCTTTTTCATAGCAAAACAAAATGACATATTGGCAAACGGAAAATAATTTGTGAATACAATTTTTGTATGTGTTCTTAGAGATTTAAAAGCAAAGGCTGAAAAATAAACTATAATAAAAAAATCCTAAATTTAACTCTAAATTTAATGTTAGAAATTTTAAATTTGGTTTGTAAGTATATGCAGCAGAAGCGAAATATATTTTTAAACCATCAATCTTTCATATATCTAAGCTCTCATAAATGCATCATTGTTTTGTCCAAAGGTACACACTTTTGATTGATTTCTATACACGCTATAAACATTTCCGTCGCAATTAGTTTAACCTACTACCATGAAAACATGCTTGTGACAGTTTGCAAGCCTCATCTCTATTCTCGTTTTTTTTCCTGTCGTTTTTTTTTCCTGGTTGTGTGTAAGCCTTTTTTGGTAGCTGCCTTAGCCCCTCGTCTCTAAAGTATAGGCTATTTGCTTATAGTTCGTAAGACACTAATGGGTAGCTCCATGCCTAGGGCTTACTCTCCATCCGAAAAATGAAAGGCAATATGATTGTTTGTACGAAGGAAGTAGTGGTTATAATTAGTGATGATAGGTAGTAGGTACTTTGACGGGGCTGAGTGATCGATCATGAGAAAACCTAATATGTGTCAGACGAATGTAACGGCCATCCATCCTAGATGTGGTTTCTCCTACTTAATGATAAGTTGTATCATAGATGACGTGATCATCAATGATAGGTTACATTGTCCCACTCGCTCTTAGGCCATGCACGGTGCTCCTACATGGCGAGCTCGCCCATGCACAGTGCTCCTACGTGGCGAGAGGTCATGCACAGTGCTCCTTCGCCAGCGCGGCATGAGCCGTCCTCCAAGCAGGGTGCGCGTCGTCTCACGGAGGGACGGTAGCTTTGTCAGCTTTGTGAGAGAAGAGAGAGAGAGGAGAGAGAAAACGAAGATTGTCAGCTTTGTGAGAGAAGAGAGAGAGGAGAGAGAAAACGAAGAAAGCAAGGAGAGAGCGTCGGAGGGAGCATGCCCGTCCACCGCCCCGACGAGCCGCTGGCCGGATCCACCACGACCCCGACGCGCCGCCGGTCGGATCCGTCGCCTCGACGTGCCGCCACCTGCCGTCCCGACGCGGTCGCCGGTCGGATCCGCCGCGGCCCCGACGCGCCGCCCGCTGGATCTGCCGCCCCGACGCGCCGCCGGCCGGATCTGCCATGGCCCGACACGCCGCCGACCGGATCTGCCATGGCCCGACACGCCGCCGGCCGGATCCGCCGCCCCGATCCGTCGGCACCGGAGAGGGGAGAGTGAGCCGGGAGAGGGGAGGAGAGAAAGAGGGGAGAGAGGGAAAAAGAGAGGAGAGCTGACTGGGAGAGAGGGGAAAAGGTAAGTAGAAAAGGTTGTCAACTTTTTTTCGTGGGACACTGTGAGAGATGTAGCTTCGTCCTACGTGGCATGTTTGGGCTACTCAATCGTGGAGCTTGCACTGTGCATGTCCTTACATTTGAGATTCTTATTCGTGCTTTTGTACGATTCCATTGCAAACTCAAGGGGTATAAACTATTGATATCCATAGGCATGATCCATTAGTTTATCATTAGTTTTTTCTTCATCTATGCCATACCCGCAAACTAATTCAGCTTACTTAAGATTGGCAAACATTCACTTCATATGATAGGTAATAGAAAGATACTACACAGGCTTTATAGGATTTTTAGATTTTTTACCTGTTGCCCTAGTATTCTTACTCTTCTATCCATAGGTATTTTATATAAGTCGGATTAATACTCTAAATCGGAGTTTTCTTTATAGTACAATATGCAGTTGTCTAGATATGCATGACTTATTTAGACCTCCAATCCCTACATACATAACATGCTCTTTGTTTTATGTCGTCTTCGACATTGTGTTTTTATCCAAAAGCAGGTCGATTGGTAAATCAAGTAGTTGCTTAAAATAGGCCATATATAAATAATACATAGACAAACTTGTATATTTTTCTTTGATAGCCCCAACATTATTTTTATTTTTGAAAAAAAATGTTACTGTGCAAACAACATTATTGGTGCACTCTCAGAATCATGCGCCGCCAGTGGGATACACCATACACGACGTGGATGACCTAATTCCCACCTTTTCTATACATAAGCCTTCTCGTACGTCCATTTGACGCACATCTCAGTTTGAATCAAATTATAAATTGTCAGTTTATTCATATTTGCAGTGTGGAATCCGATCAGAGATGTGCAAGGCTTGGATGCTGATTTGGAAGACTGAAATATTTCTTCTGATTTTTAGGATAACTATTTACTGATGTAAATGTAATTAGCTCATACAAAATTAAAATTATAGTTTAAAAGGAAAAGAAAATATCGTTTAGCTGTTTCAAAAAAAACATGTGCAAACGTGCAGGCAAATTGAAAAAAAAAAACGTTGGCCAAGAAAGCAGTCATAGCCTATAACGAAATTGGGTTACCATTGCCAGCTAAACCCAGCCCATCAAAATACGGCCGCAAGGATAGGAACAAAAACCAGACTTCTGTTATTTGGGCTGGCAACAAAAGAGAAAGAGGTTAGGCCAGATTTGGCCTGAAGTTTAGGAGAACATTTTGAAATGACTTTTAATTAAAACAATTGCTGAAATTGTATTATTAAAAAAATTGCCCCTGAAAAATCTAAAACAATTCTAGAGAGTATAATTAAACATGGAAATTTTAATAAAAGTATCTTCAGACCATACTGTTTTAAGAACATTCTAACCCCAGTTATCAATTTGATTAGATATGTCAGTTGTGACCTTAATTAAATTAGATTACTGACCACTGACATGTAGCCCAATAACACATGCGTCTCACATGTTAGTGAGCAGTACTGCAGAGTATCTTGACTTAACCTTAATTATTTATTTATTATGTGTTAGATAATAATCTAGTAGTTGGGCCGGTGGGAAAGGGAAAGAGAAAGAGGCCGGGCAGATTTTGCCCAAAGTTTATGTCACACCCGGAGTTTTGTCCTAAGCTTAAAATCGTAAAAAGAAATCCGTAAATAACAATTGGCTTAATTAGCTCAGGAAAAATCCCTCTAAAAAACTTAATTTAATTAAATCGAGGCTCGCAAATCGACTAACTAGATTTAAACTCAAATTACAGAAGTATAAAATTTGGCCAAACAAATTAATTTAAAATTCGGTAAAAGTGGGGTTTTCCTTTTTTCCTCCTTTTTCCTTTCTTTTTCCCTTCCTTCTTAAATTGGGCCAAAGTCCAATTTTCCTCCCCTTCCTTTTCTTTTTCCTTTTTCTTTTTCCTCTCCTCCTTCCCGGGCCGGCCCAGCCGAGCCGGCCCATCCCCCCCTCGGCCGGCCTAGCCAAGCCGTCCTCTTCCCGCGCCTCCTTTCTCTGCCTGGGCCGCCGCCGCCGGCCAAGCTCGCGCGCCCGCGCTCGCCCGCGAAGTCCGCGCCGCCTCCCTCCGCCTTTGCGCCGCTGACAGGCGGGGCCCACCTCTCAGCGACCGTGCCCGCGCCGGCCGAGTCCGAGCCCGCGCCGCGCCGCGCCGCGACGCCGCCGCGTCGCAACCGCCGCCGCCGAGTCCTCGCCGCGCCCGACTCGGTCTCCAACCATCGCCCCGCACTAGCCGGCGTCCCCGCGCTATAAATCCCCACCGCCGGCGCGCCGCCGCTCACCTTTTCCCTCTCTGCCCGAAGCTCTCGCCGCCGCCGCGCTGTCCTCCTCCGCCGCCGCTCGATGTCGCGTCTCGCCGCCGGTCGCCACCGTGGAGCGCTGTCACCACCTCCGCCCCGCCATCGCCGACTGGTTGCCGCCCCTGTCGTCGCCGGTGAGCATCCCCAGCGCCGCGCATCCTCTCGCCACTCGGTCGCCGCCGCGCCCGACCTCCTCACCGCCGCCGATCGATCTCCACCGCCATCGCCGACCGACCGCGCCTACCCGCGTCACCACCTCCGCCTCGACCTCGCCGACTCACCCGCATCGTCGCCGCCGCCGGTGAGTGTCTCCTTCCTCCTCCCCTCTCTCTTTTCCTTCCCGGCCGACCGCCACCGAGTCACACGCCGTCGTCGGACGTGTGCGGTGCTCGTCGTCGCCGCCGCCCGCTGATGACGTCGTCGCCTTCGTGACGCCGCCGCCACCCGCGCCCGTACGCGCCCGCGCTTATCGCCCGGTCGTTGTCGCCGCGCCAGACCGTCGCCGCCGCTTTGCCCGGCTGCGCCGCGTGCGCCGCTGTCTCGGTCGTGCGCCGCGCGCCGTCGCCGGACGCCGGTCGTCGCCGTCGCGTCGTCGCCGCCGTGCCGCGCGCCGTCAACGTGCGCCGCCGTCGGCCGAGCTGCTCTCCCCGCTCCCCTGCTCTCTCTCCCTCTGACCGACGGGTCCCACCCGTCAGCCGCCGCCGTGGCCCTCCTCCCTCTCTCCTCCCGTGGGGCCCAGCTGTCAGCCTCTCCTCTCCCCTCTCTCCCACCGACAGGTGGCCCCCACCCGTCGGCCCCTCCTCTCTCCTCGCTGACGTCAGCAGCCCCATTAATTGCGCAATAATTGATTTAGGACTTTTTCTGTTTAGTTAAAAAACCCAGAAAACTTCTAAAATTCATAAGTAATTCATCTAGTCTCCGTTTAGGTCCATTCAAGTTTCATTAAATTCATAAAATTGTCAAGAATCCATTAAAAATACTTTCTTTTACTATTTCAGTAGAGTTTGTACCTGTTTTATTTATTTTTGTGCTTTGTCGCTTAGATTCGGACCCCGCCGAAGAGTCGGTTTACTTCGAGATCGTCGCCGAAGTTTCCCTGGGGCCAGAGCAAGGCAAGTGGCACTCATCTTTGATCATATTGAACCCATTATTGCAAATTCCCCGCTTTCTTTATTCAAATATGCATTGTTTTAATTAAAGTATTTACTGTATTTATTTTCTTCGGGTAATCCTTATTATTATGCCGTTGATTATCCAACTTTATTCATTGCTGGACCAGGGGTAACTTGATTAGAGTTAGGCCTAGGTTAATGCTTAGCCGTGCTTAGAACAAGTAGCTCATGGGATCACATTTAATCATGCTTAGTTCTGAATAGCTGTAATAATGATTCATGACCCGGTTCGGGTTAATGTCAACTAAAATATTGATAATGGTGGGCTGTGGGTGCATGGTTTTGAGAGTCGCACCCATGGCAATTAAGGACCGGTTCACAGGAAATCCTGGAAGTAATTAAGTGCTAACCACATGCCGAAATGGGTAAGGTGGGATTTGAAGCATGACTTCGAACTATTTGACGTACCAAGGCAAGGGTAGGCGTGATGGAGTATGGACGGGCAATCGTGGTGTAACGAAAGCCTCTGCTGCTTCCGGATCTACCAAGGCACAAGAAGGGACTGCCCGACTTGGTGTAAAGGAGGGGGTGAAACTTGAAGTGCGGTGCGATTAAATAAGGAGGGTTATGTGACGGGTCCTATCACGGTCTCCTTTCCGGTATACCATGGTGGTATGTCGGTGCACGTTCAAGTGTAGTGGAGTCGTGTCTTGTGGGTACAGTAGTACACCTCTGATCAGAGTATAATCTATTCGAATAGCCGTGCCCACGGTTATGGGCGAACTCCCAGCTTCGCTGTGATTAGTGAAACTTTAATAACTTGAGTAAACTGGTTTTCACTCGGGACTACTGCAACGTGTTGTAACGTTGAGTAGTGGTTGGGCCTGTTGCAACGTAACGTTGGACAGTGTTGTGGTATTTTACAACTGCTATTTACTTATCCTTTACTGTATTCAATTATCTTTATTCATTTTAATCTCTGTTATTTGTTTAACCGCTGCTTTATTGCAACTAACCCTAGCATGCCCTTGATAATCCCTATGCATCATTTATTACCCTCTTTTCCGTGTTACTTATTGAGTACGGTGATTTGTACTCAGCCTTGCTTAATTTCCCCCTTCAGAGTCAGAAGTTGAGTCTGGTGGAGAAGACTCTCAGGAGTGAGCTGGTCTACCGTCGAAGCTTTGCCTGTGGACTAGAGCCGTACCCGCTGGAGCTAGTCTGTATTTCTTTCCGCTGCATTTTCGTTAGAATAAGTGTTATTTTCAGTTGTTTCTAATAACGATGGTTATGTAATCAACATTGTCTTTTTTGTACCCTGGCTGGTCCTGGACAGGGATTTTAATACACAATTAAGTTCAGAAATTCGTGTGAGGAATTTCTGGGCGTGACAGTTTAGGAGACAATTTTGAAAAGACCTATAATTAGAATAGTTGCTGAAATTACTTTTGTTTGGTCTAAAAACTCTAAAATAGTTCTAGAGTTTATAATTAAACATGAAGAATCTAATAAAATTATCTTCAGGCCAACTGTTTTAAGAACGCCCTAGATTGCCCATTTAATTAGCTGTGTCAGCTTGGCGTTATTAACTGGTACTACCTCCGTTTTGTAATATAAGATATTTGATTTTTTTGGTTGCAACGGTGATCATTCGTTTTATTTAAAAAATTTAGTATAAATATAAAAAATAACAAGTCATTTAAAGTTCTTTTGATAATAGTAAGGACGCGTTCGGCATCATCACAAGTTAATTTAACCTCTCGTTTTCCGCGCGTACGCTTTTCGAACGGCTAAACAGCGTATATTTTACAAAATTTATATAGGAAAGTTGTTTTAAAAATTATATTAATCTATTTTATATTTCTTTAATAATTAATAATTAATTAATTATATACTAATCTCTTAGTACGTTTTTCGTGCTGGAATAAGTTAACTTATTACCCCGAATACCCCCATTAACTGAACGCGGCCTAAGTCACAAGCAAAATAACTGATATTTTCATAATTTTTAAATAAGACAAATGATCAAACATTACATAAAAAAATCAAACATCTTACATTATGAAACAAAACAGAGGGACTACGTGCTAAACGATAACCCTTGGTCCAAATTCGAAACGTTCAGATGTAACGCACGGTCAATTTTGCTAGCACACCGAAACGTTCAGATGTCACAGCCTTGGTCCAAATTCGAATCGGACTCGGAAATCGCGAGCCCTAATTCGAAATTTCGAATCGGACCAGGAGCAGCCACGCGTCTCCCTGCCTATATATGTTGGGCGCTCGCCTGCGTCGATCCATGCAGTTGCAGCGCTTGATCAATTTCCCACAAACGCACGCGCGCTCCGGCGATCATTCATCCATGGCAACCCTTTTGGAGCTCGCCGTGCTCGGACCCAACAAGCTGCTCATCTTCTCGGAGGTCGCGGCCGCGCCGCAGCAGCCGGCGGCCGTCACGCTCCGCCTGGTCGTCCAGCGGGCCTACCGCTCCTGCGGCGACGTCGACACCATGGAGGACGTGTCCTGCCGCGTGCCGCTCCGCGAGCTGGTGGAGGCGGCGGAGGGGGCGTTCGGGGAGCTGGTGGAAGGTCTGGAGGAGAAGCACCCGACGCTGCGGGCGGAGGTCGTCGAGGCGGAGGTCGCCAAGGCGGCGGCGGAGCGCGTGCGGGCGCGGTGCGAGGGGCGCGCGGAGGAGGAGGTCGCCGGCATCGAGCTCCGGGCGCACGTCGTGTTCGTGGCGGTGGCGCGCGACGTGCCGGCGGGGGAGGAGGAGGAGGACGAGAGCGGGAGCGACATGGATTTCAGCGACGTGTGCGGCGGCGACACGGGAGGTGACTGGGGCTGGGGCGACGACGACGCCTTCCTCAGCGATGACGACGAGGAGGACGGCGGCGGCGGCGGAGCAGCGCAATTCACGGCGCGCCCGTACCACGGCGCCCTGCTGCGGGAGGGCGGGCCGAGCGACGGCACGCTGCTGCTGTCGGGCTTCGTGACGCGCTCCGACGGCCCTGAGGTGGACGACCAGCTCGAGCTGACGCCGCGGGACATCTGCCGCCTGGTGCGCATGGCGCTCAAGGGCGAGGACATCGAGCGCGACGAGGCCTACCAGCGGGGGATGGACGCCTGCGCCTCCGCGCCCGTGTCGCCGGAGTCGCTCTCGGCGATGCTCGACGAGGCGCTGCAATCCGTGGGCCGTCAGCAGCAGCAGCAGAACGAGCCGCGAGACGGCGTGGTTCGCCGGATGCGCACCGGGTTCTGACGCCGACGTGTGATCCAGTGCAGCGTGCAGAAGGGATGAAGAGCGACGCGCAACGCCATTGTCCTTTTTTTTTTTCTGTTACTGTTCTGTGTTGTTTCGAACTTTCGATGCTGTCTCCCACCTCCATTTTAGCCTATTCGTTTGAAAGAATTTGCAAAGGAAAATTATAGAAATATAAAATCATGTATTGTATATTGTAGCAACCTTCGTTTTAAAGGAATACACCTAAGAAAAACTATAGAAAAATTTCCTATCTCTCCGATATTGAGGACAAAACGTAGAAACAAATCCACTCCAACCTCATTTTCACAATGCTAGAGAAAAAAATTCCTGTGATTCTCAATGCACATGCATTCTTATCCTATTCCTATATTTTTTCTATTCCTACAATTTAGAAATATTATGAACTGAATAAGCCCTAAGACTAATGCAATAAATTAATATACATAAAAAATAATTTGACCCATGGATAACTCTAATTATATAACTAAGAAACGGATAATATGAAACGGACATAGCAGTAAGTTTTTTTTTCAATTGATCGTAAGGCAATGTACAATTTGTTAGTAAATCAAGTGCATCGAACCTTGTTCAGTTAGTAGTTTTTTGATCTGTTACGGGCAGTTTTCAGCTGACATGGTCATATGCTGCCCATGCTATTTGCGAGCTGCAATGCATTACCAAATTCATAAATTATGAAACGCTAGAGCTAAAAGTTACATACGTAACCCATATTGAATCAGTTGACTAAATAAGCACACATGTACATAGCACGAAATGCTTAAAAGAAAAATTACACCACAATAGCATACAATTCTGTCCCCTAAATATATCATTGACTTTTTAACACATATTTAATCATTCGTTTTATTTAAAACTTTTTATAAAATATGTAAAGCTATATATACGCATAAAAATATATTTGACAACAAATAAAATAATATAAAAATAATTAATAATTATATTATTTTTTAATAAGATGAATAGTCAAAAGTCAACCGCGTTAAAGTAAAGGAGAAGTAAAGGAGAGAGTATCAATTTTACCGATACTAACTACGGAAACAAGTGAGACAACATAGAGCAGTTGATCACTAAATATCTGTACTGCACCAGCCACTCTGAAGTTTGGAGTTTTTTGGCGCTACTTATATAGTTATATTCCATATGCTATGGCATAATAAAGGTTCAGGTCCAAGAATGCAAGATATACAAATTATGCAAAGACAAAATGGACATGTTAAGTATTTTGTCGTGAAAAACTTATAAACCAGGAAACTAGCAGAGTTTAAATACAGTAATCTAATACAAAAACAACAAATACAATTCACACCAGCTCCTGAAAAACAATGCCGCATCCACACCTAGAGTAGTAGCTCATCAACTGATCAATTTGGAAGGAACAATGGTCTTCAGTTTGGTGCTCACTTGAGAAGAGACTCCATAGCTTCAAAGAAGAGGGCCACCATCTCCTTGTTTGGCGTTTTGACCGCACACTTCACGCCAGGAACACCAACTGCGGCAGTAAGCTCTATCAGGAAGGGAATTCCACGCGGAATCTTCGCAGACATATACAGAACATCCTTATTGGCATTTTTCCTCTTGGCAATAAAGAACACATTAGATGCTGCAAGGTGTTCGACGGTCGCATCTATGCTGCTGATAACAGAAGCCGGGAATTCTTTAGAAAATTCGTTGTCATCAGGCAAAGATTTCCAGGCCTGCAAGATAAACACAAGATATTTTAGAAACTCTGCACACATTCTGAGATCATCCAAGCAAGAGAAAACCATTGAGTTAATTAAATTGACTACTGAGAATGACGCAATATCACGCCTATTTGCTTTTACCTCAAGAAAACTTGTCCGTTCCATTTTGCCATCTTCACCAAAGAAGACATGCATCGGAATTTTGTCATTGAAGTACCACACAGGTTGCTGATTATTTTTCACAGCAACCTGCAGCAGCGAATTTGGTGCTCCAGGGGAGAGATTCTGGAATACCACCATAAGTAGTAGTGTCCTAGCCGAGGCCCCAGGTTGCAGTGGAGGAACCTTACTCATAGAAGAACACCACATTCAGTACATGTAATTGAATTTATTTTGAAAAATAAGTGGTGTAAAACATAGTTGGCACCTGAAGTGGACCACCGGCAGCAAGGCCAAAGGTATTTTTGTTAAACTGAATCATGAATCCATCTAGTGCAGCTTGAGTGCCATTATCAAAAGATATATCGTAGAATATTTGGCCATCACGTCGTACTAGTTGTGCACTGATCTGCAGTCCTTGGCCAGTGGTTGATGGCAACAAGACAGGCAGTGGAGGACTACAAAAGGAAAGAACAAGATAAAACCAATATAGTCAAAATCCTGTGAGCTAGTCATATAAAATGATTAGATGAATATGCCACAAGAGACCAGCAAAAACCATAAAAATATACTCACCCTGAAGGTGCTGTTGGTTCATCAACAGGAACAATTGAGTTATCCATACCCATCAAATCACCAAGAAGGTCTGGCATTGGAGCAGGAGCAGCTGGGGCTCCAGCTGCTGGCTGCTTCACTGGGACGTTAGAAGATGTGCCAGCACTAGAGGAAGGAGATGCCCCATCAACTCCCTGAGATGGTGACTCCGAATATCCTGTTTCAGCTGTATCAGCAAACTCCTCATCATCAGCCCTAGGTGCAGTTTTAACACGGCTAACAAATGCTTCTGGAGGCTTGTGATAAACTGATGAAAGGGTAGAAATATTGGCTAGCAGATCATCTAGGAGTGAAGAGTCAAGCTGGTTGGAATCATCACTGATAACAGGTTTCTCTGCCAAAACTACATCTTTTGCTGCCTGCAGAGAGCCAAACATATATAAATGGTAAGACTGCTATCTAACAAAGCATCGAACAAAGGGGGAAGGGTGGAGGGGTTATGATATGATACCTCAGGATCAGTAGAAAGAAGTCGCCAGTATATATAAGCTCGGTCACGCAAATCGGGATTATCTGTTTCAACTGTTGCATTATTGAGAACAGCCTACATGATATAGTTATTGCAAATTAGACAGTGAACAGGATCTTTGTTGCAATAAACAAAAAAAAAAGAACTAATAGCAGGCTAATCATGCTTATTGAAAGAAGCAACTATTCATTGCATAAATTGATCAATCAGTTAAGAAAATGTGTATATATTGTGCCTTTTCATCAATACAAAAAAAGTGAAAGTCTAACCACTATTTTCAAGGCAAATCCACATTATAACAAAAAAAAAACCCATATTCGACAACCTCTAAGCAATACCAAGTCCATAAACGTATAAACAACCAGCTAAGAATTGCAACCTGTATCATCTGTTGTGGCCCCTCGGTTGGCTTTTTAAGGAATAACTTGACAGTAGCTGTTAGTAACTGCAATTGAACTAATGCTGGTTCTTCAGGGAATGTTTCCAGGAAGCTCTCAAGAAGTTCATCAGCATTGTCAATTCTTTCAGCATATTCTCCAATAATCCAAATCATTGATGCCTGAAAAACAAACATGTAAGTGAAGAAAAATGCAATAGATGACCTACACAGTTTTCATAGGATAATACCTTAGCTTCTGGTTCATCTAAGGTGTCTAGACTTTCACAAAGTGTTGCAATGATCGACTCATACCTGCAGTTTTGGCAACAAAATGATTAATTTGATAAGTGAAATTATTGAGCAAATCTGAAGAGTTCCTTCGTTACATAATATAGAACATTGACCTATCATGCAATGGTACTCACGTATTAGGGTAGCGTCTGAAGATGTCCTTAATAACAATTATAGCCTCCTGCACAACATAATTAACTTTTATCTTAATCAGCTCAAGCAAAACACTGATGCATCTTTCAGCGGCTCTCTCCAACTTAATTGCACATCTTCCAATAGCGCGAACAGCTTTACGGACAAAGTCAACATCCACCTCTGTGGCATACTCTTTGAATTCCAATAGAACCTATAGAAGGAGCTGTGTTAGCTTCTTGAATGAAATTTTCAGGTGGAAAAACATATGCTCCAGAAGGAGTAATGCATTCAACATGGTTAGAAAGTGAATGCATTTTTTAGAAACTGATGTAACAATGTATTTAGCCTTTCTTCCAACAATACAAGAGCACTTCTGCTAAGCAGAAAAAACTTAGTTAAAATTAGCCTCACTGCAACCAAGATATGGTAGAAACAACAACATAAAAGTGTAGAAGATTTGGTACCTGATCTATGTTTCTGTCCGACGCAAGCTTTATCATAATCTCTAACTTTTCCATCTTAACATATATTGGGTCATTGTACTTGCAAAAGAAGACCTATTGCCAGAACAGTCTGTTTGGTTAATAACATATTTGCATGATTACTGTAAATGAGTGGTTCAAATGAGGAAGAAAATGTCACCTTAATTTCATGTGCGAGTATTGTAGGCCTTTTCTGAACAATCAGATTAATGTTCCTTAACGCTACATACTGAATCTCAGGCTCTGCTGACAAAAGTGTAACAAGAGGGGGTGCCATTTTCTTACAGAGATTCCGGACAACATCAGTGCTAGTAATGAGCTCCATTTGTAAAAGGATTATCTGCACACAGGAAAGAGTATAGCATCAACAAAAGTTTCTGTCTGGTATAAAAGGAGATACAATACTACAATTGCTAAAAACATCATGCTGAATGAAAAGGAACACATGTAAACGAAAAAAACAAACAGTAAATGCTGCTGACAACTTGGCCATGCATTGTTTTTTCTAATTTGTTTATCCCCAAGAAAACAAATTCTGCCACCTATGCACTAAGGACTTCATCATACCAATAATATTATAAATAAGCCTTTCAGGTATGTACTCAATACTATCATAATATATAAATGTAACAGAGAGCACAATAACCTGTTTAAAACCATTGTCTTTTCTAATGCAAGTGAATCAGGCAATAATTTACCTTTACAGCAGAAAGAACAACAGCACAGTTTGCATGTTGGAGACGAGGTGTAACTCGTTCTACTATATTTTCTGCTTCCCTTGCATCTGCTGCTTTGTACCTTGACAGAGAATCCAAAATGAAAACCTGGCCCCATCTGCAAACACACCAAATATATTAAGTCAACTAAATTTTTAATATCCAAAGAGGTTAAAAATGCACTACAGAAAAAGTTGCATCATACTCTGTGCATTCATTCAGAGCAGTCAGAAGCTTTGACAACGTATGACTGGTGATTTCAAATATTGGACGAGCACTGCTGTCCTGAATCTCTGCAAGCGCAGCAACAGCATTGGCAACTACCATAGGATTATTGTCAGATATTAGGTCCTTAAGGGCCTCAAGGAATCCTCTGTCCTCAACTAGCTCAGCATTTATATCATAAAGCTTAGCAACACAGATAGCTGCAGTCTTCCGCACATATGGATCATCATCCTGTGGGGGCAATCCAAAACCCAAACATACAATTAGATGAAATGGAAGAGGTCAGCTTAACTGAAGAATGCTTTATAGACAACAAAGTACCTTGAGGCATCTTTGAAGAGGATCACAGAGGTACTCTGTGATTTTATCCACACGGATGCAACCCATTGTCCTCACAGCTAAAGCCCGAATTAGTGGATTTGGATCTTGTGAATCCTGCAGAAGTTTCGTTTCATCAACCATCTGGTCAGTTTCTATGAAAAGGTCATGTTTATCATATCAGCATTTTTTTCTACATAACTGTTTGTTTGCAAGTATGGTTATAGTTATTACCTTAACAAATGTGTTTACAGCAAGTATGGCAAGGTCAGGTTGACTTTTAGCATAGTTAATCAGATATAAGTATACTAGTTTCTTCAGCTCCAAGTTCTCGGTCTGCATGCAGTTCACAACATCGGTAAACAAAGATGAAACATCTTTTCCAACAGTCATAGCAGCAATAACTTTCTTGACAGCATCTTTTCTCTTGTCCTGCAGAATATATTTCCAACAATAGCTCAGATATCAGAAATTGCAAAAGGCAGCTTACTTTATGAATATCAAAATAAGTAAGAACTTGGCGTGCAAATGTTAGAACCATAATTCTGTTCCTGTATGCACGAAACAATATTTGTTTGCTACCAGTGCACTTACGGCACATGTACTAAATTACTAGTTAACAGGGTGCCTAATCCAATTTGTCTTGCAACCTACCGCACTTCATCTCTCAACTAATATCATAATGAAGCATAAATGCACACTTTCAAAACTAGCACAGTAGTGCAGAAATGATCTATGCGAAATATCAATATGTTTATTTATCTCCCTGAGCTTTGTCATAGGGATCTATTGCATGTATTCTTTCTCTCTTTTAGCAAATAATGTGCATTTCAAGCATTCATGCAAAATGTATTCCAACTAAGTGAAAATGTTGTTACTTACTGTTCAGTGCACAAACATTCACAACAAACTTTGATGAAGGATAAAACCCTTGCAGAAGTTTGAACAACAAGATGTGTAAATTCTACAGCAGTCAAGTGTCCAGTTTAAATAACTTAGTATATATCGGCACCTAAAATCATGCAGTGTTCACTAATGACGTATGTTTGAGGTAAACAAATGCACACCCGCATATGTTTCTCTACTATTAAGCTCCCGCTAGTTCATCTGACAATGCATTAGACAATCGCAGCATCCAAATCAACGTCTTCTAGTAGAATCTCCGAAATGGATCAGAGAACTCAGTCCATTCATGGGTCATCAGGTAGCAACAATAACAGGCAGTCGAATTCCGCGCCTAAACTTGCAGACTACAATTAATCCATTCATTCGTCCATTCCTCCATGACACGGCGGCGCAAAATCCAATCCTCCACGCCACGCATAGCAACACCCCGTTGGGAAACCAATCCAAAACCCGCAGATCTACGAGCGATCGCGGCTGGACGTCCCCCCGCGCCCCCCGCCCAGATCTGGATCCGGACGAACCAACCCCCCCGCAGGGCTCGTGAATGAAGAAGCCAAGGAAGGAGAAGGGAGAGAGAGAGATGTGGCGGTGGACCTTGTACTGGGAGTTGAGCTCCTCCTTGAGCTCGGGGATCTCCCCCTTCTTGGTGGTGGAGAAGTACTTGGAGTCGTGGCCGCTCATCTTCTCGCCCACCCGGCGAACCCGAGCCAGCCCGAGCGCTCGCCGCCTCCGGCTGCGGTGCCGGGGTGCTCGACGATCCCCGCGCGCGGTGGCGGTGGGTGGCGCGCGCGCGGTGGGGCGGTCGCACTTGGTCGGCTCGGCGAGGAGGAGGAGGGGGGTGAGTTGGAGAGGAGAGTACGGGAGATTTGAGAGATCGGGGGAGGGGGAGGACGACGACGATGGACGGTGGAGATCTGATCAGCTCGGCTGCTGGATCGTTTTGGTCTTTTGTTTGACGTTTCTCTTTTCTTTTCCGAGTTATTATGGCATATTAGACAGTGACTCTAGAGAAGGGTAATTTTTTACTCATATATTTTTTTTGGAAATGTCTAGGGCATTGTTTATTTTAATTTAGGATTACTGTAATCTAGATTATTGAGATAGATTATAGATTACTACTATAACTAATTTAAAGTACCTAAGAATAGTGCGTATTTAGCCACTCAATAATCTGGAAAATACATTCTTAGAGTAACTTGTCAGATCATAGTAAGTTATTATTGTGGCATTCTAGAGTGACTCTAGACTTTGGAGAGGTGTGGTTTTTTTACTCAGATATTTTGTTGAAAAATGCCGTGTTAAATTGTAGTCTATGGCATGTGGGACTTTTGAATTGTCTTTTATATAAATCTTAATAGAGAAAATTCCTTCCATGCTTTTGAAGGTTTAGCTCCCTTTCATATCCCTAAGTTTGATTCATTCCATGCATATGAAGCTCTTGGGACTTTAGCCGGTTCCTTTCACATCCCTAAGTTTGATTTGTTTCCTTCTATACATATGAAATTTGATTTTGCACCTTCATATTCGCTTCTGTTTATGCTTATAAGTAAAATTTTGATTTTTTAAACCTTAAATTTAGTGTTGATTTTGGTATTTTATTGTAGTTTATTTTTAAGTCTTTTTTATAGTTAAGAACATGTATATAAATATTGTATTCACATATTGTGGTTTATTTATAAATATGTTATTTGTCTTTTTTGCGAAAAAAGTGAAACAAAGACCCTCTTGATTTCTTACATACCACTTCCGTTTAGTAAACCAAATGCATAGAGAGCCATTCATAGTAAAGAAACGTTTTCATATGTGGAACAACAAAATTATAATTCTCAATGTAAAAAATGTATGTATGGTAACTTGAAATCAATGAACCAATGAGCCTCTACTTATGGTCACGCAAAAAAGTGCATTTCCTTTTGAGAAAATTGTAATTTTAACAACCGAAACAACGCGTTTTGTAATCATAGAGATACGGAACGTTATCTTCGTAAAAATAACCCTCAGAACATTCTCATGGCATTAGGTGATAATCTAATTTAAATACATGTATTTGATTAGAAAAGTATCCGTATTATCTTTACACCGTCTACTCCAGCAGAGGAAATCTGCGCTGTGCTATAAAGATCTGTATTAGCTCAGTGATGAAGCACACGAGAGATAGGCAATGGCTGCATCCTGCATCTGCGTGGAACGTCGCGCGATCGGCTGGATGATATTCTCTCTACGCGTACGTGAACCAATAAACCAGTGTATACGGTGTAAGAGCAGTATGGATACTTTTCTAAGTAAATACATGTATTTAGATTAGATTATCTCCTAATGTTATGAGAATCAAGTGTTTGAGGGTCAATTTTTCGAAGACAACGTTTCGTGTTCTATAATTACGGAACACGTTGTTTCGGTTGTTAAAATTACAATTTTCTCATTTCTTTTTATACATAAATGTTTTTCTATTCGATGTCACGTAATATCTCAAATTCACGACAAGTGTACATTGTAGAACTATCACCTCCAACTTTTCCTCTAAACGAGTTTTAAAATATATGTGTGTCCGTAATTTTTCCATATTACAAAGTTTGGCTATGAGATTCTTAGCATGTTGTAGATATGCAGAACAACTTGTTAGAAGAATAATAATATATGAGATAGAACTAAAAATTAGAGTACATGCTTGAGCTAGTATATAAACCCCGTTTTACATTAAAATCACTTTATAACCATCTCAAAAATGAATGTAGTATTATTCATGTTCTATAAATAATTTTAAATCTAAGATCTTGATACAGTTTTCAAGATTCTATATTAACCAATAATATCATAGAAATTTATGTTTTATTTAAATATTTTAGGACATGTGGAATACTTTTTAGACCCCGTTTAGATGACAAATTTTGGGATAAGTGTTACGTCGGATATTTGACTGGATGTCAGAAGAGGTTTTTGGACATGAATGAAAAAACGAATTTCATGGCTAGCCTAGAAACCGTGGGACAAATCTTTTGAGTCTAATTAATCCGTCATTAGCACATGTGGGTTACTGTAGCACTTGTGGCTAATCATGGGCTAATTAGGCTCAAAAGATTCGTCTCAAGATTTCTTCTGTAATTGTGCAATTAGTTTTTTGTTTTATCTATGTTTAATGTTTTATTTATATGTCTAAAGATTCAATATGATGTTTTTAAGAAAACTTTTTGTGAATTAAACAGGGCCTAAGAGCATCCCAACAGCTCATCTATCACATCCTCTATCTTGAAAATAGAGAAGACTACAAATTGAGCTACAACAGAACGATCATCTTATCATTTATTTTTAAATGTCATCCATATTAGAAGAGAGAACCTTCATATTTAGATGATCTCTCTCCATCCTCCAAAGAGATATGAAGGATGTCATATATTGATGATCTAGTGGAGTACATAGAGATATGAAGGATGAAACTAGTTTAGATGATCATCCAAATAAACATATGAATGACCAAATTTAGATGAGTTGTTGGGATACTAATCAGAGTAATGAAATTACTGAAATGGTGGTCAGCGTGGTTTTCAGCGTTGGTACCTGTACTTGGGCAGGTGAGTCGTACGGACGGATGGATGAGCGGAACACCACAGCCCAGAAACGATCTTGGGCTGTCCTCTCATCCGGCCTATACATCGACCAGCCCATTCCGGCCCACTTACCATTCTTGAGATTAAACATTACCCCTCGGTCTCGCACTCCTCTCTCTGTCGCACCAACAAGTTTAAATCGGACCGCTCGGATGGACTCAACTTCTTCTTATCCAGACTTTTGATATAGAGTAAATTGTGCTACCCATGCATGAATAACATGTAAATCGTCCGTTTCAGTGCACAATCGTGTCTAGTGCGTGCAAACAAAACCAAAAAAAACATACTATGTCTAATTTCACTAAGTTAGACACTGATTAGGATTACAGATGGGCTCGCATGTCAAGATAATGTCATATACATGTGCACATGCTCAATCAATCAAACATAGAGTAAGTAATTTTATATATAAATAAATAATTTATAACACATAAATGGGAGTATAAAATAGATAGAAAACACTTGAAAATAAAATAAATGCAAAACATACATAAAGGGTATTTGTACATATGACATCCCTCATGGCTCCTTATGTGCATGTGACATAATCAACTTTAACTTAGCATGATTTGCCACAATATATTCTTTTAGACTTGGTTCGCACGCACTAAGCAAGTTCATGCATCATAATAATCATTTTACTAGTTTATGTACTAAATTACACCCACCTAACAAGTCTGCGTACCACCAATTCAATTTACTCTTTCATATATCAAAGATTTTTTAATTTAGAAATTATCTTACCAATCATAGAATTTCCATATGTTAGGAAACACCTTTTCAATTATAATTTTTTTTTCTATATATTAGACTTTATGTAAAGATAAATATATAATTTTTTAATTGTAAAGTTTCTACGAATATGTAATGTATATCTTTAGATATAAAATTCAATCATATTTTTTAATCATGTTGTAAAACACAACACAATGAAGTTCATGTTCAACAACATGCCACAATTTTACTAAACATAAGATCGATTAAGGCTTTACGTCACTATTGTTGGATGCCCAAATAGCAAATCACTAACAATATATCAGAGATAAATCTCTGTTAAATAGAAATAAGTATATGATGTTCTAGAAATATTTTATTAGCACCATGTCTTTATGTAAAATAAGTAAATTTTTTGATTTGTTCCATGATGCATAATTGTAGAATATTTTTTAAATCATTGAAAGATATGTGCACTTTTTGATAATAACAAACTGAAAACACAACTAATGAAAAATATCATCAGTAGTTTCACTTTGTTAAGAACCGTCATTTATTTTTTAAAACTACAAATAACTTGTGCGATAAATATTTCATAGGTATTATATGATCACTTAATGTTTAATTTGAGTATATTTTAATGTAATATAAGAATACACGATAAGTGTTTTATATGCACATAAGAAATTTAGACTTCGAATTATGTGTTATCTGAGAGTTGCACAAATATTGTGTTCCTTTGATATATACAAACATTAACAACATTTCATTTATTATAAGAAGAAGGAAAGTTGTATGTGATACAACTCATGTTCGTATTAAGTGGTTTTCATTGAATTTAGTTTTATAGACTTTAAATTTTATATTAATATTAGATAATGTGAATAAATAAATTAATTAAAATTAAGCTTGCAATGTATGAACTTGATATTGTAGTGATTCTTAAATTAGTTTATCTATTTGTTGTTGCATTTTTTTTCTGAAATTAGCATTAAACTTGGTCTATAATCACCATCCAAACTTGAAAATTTGTAATTTATTACAATGTGGTTCAACATATAATTAATTGTACAAAATTACAATTGTCACCGTTGACTAGTGGTTTACTGCTATTTTCTCAGAGTGTGTTTAAATAATCAGATTGATAAATCTTTGATAGATAAACAAAAATACGAATGTTTGGTTTATATATGATAGCATTTAAAAGAATTTATAATATCTAATTTGTATTATTAAATTGAATCATAGTGTGGTACAGTAGTTACTGTAGTATAAAAAGAAGCATAGGAAGCCATTTTATAAACTTGTTTTTTGTTTGTGATCTGCTCATGGTTGTGGTTCACACCTGGCGGTAGTGGCTGGTTGCTAAATGTAGGTAGCTGCCTGTATATAGTGCCAAATGGTCTCAACAGTGAGCGATACTAACATGTGTTACTGTAACAATACTGTTATAGAGTCTCATTGCTTACATGTGCAGGTGTCGTCTATCTCGCATAGCATGGTATCCATGTGGTGGTGTTCTTTTCTCCCTAGATCTTTAGATCATCTTATTTTGTGATAAGTATTTAAGGATATAAATAACTGAATTAACTAATAAAACATTAAAAACCACTTAAATATTATACAAGAAATTTTTGTATGATCTATTTTCCATAAAATTTAAAGATCGTGCCAACGAAAATCCAAAATGCTTGGGCATGACTGAAGACCCTAACACCCTTATCTTTAGCTTTTAAATTGCTATAAACCCTATATAAGTTTTATTACAAATTATTTTTCATTTGTAAATATATCGTTTCACTTTTTCAACCAACAAACCATAAGATGACGGCTCACGACAGGCAATATTAATTAGTATATTTTTCTTCAGTACCGCTGTTTTCTGTTTTTCGTGTAAAATTAATTGCTCTATTAATTAAGAACGAAAAGACTAGACACTGTGAGACACCATGGACGTGTCTCATGGACGGATGGATTCAGAGAAGAGAGCCTGGCCACTGAAATCGACACAGTGCCACTCCCTGATTGTTTGCAGATCGGCAGCAAACACGCATGTGTCCTACGGTACAGAGAAACGACTGCAGCAGGGAGGCAGCCAGCCAGCCATGTGTGTACCCTGTGGAGGTTGGGGAGCATAACGGCCACACACCTCTACAGATCATGCACTTGCCATCGAGGCATCCATCGATCGATCGCCCTCCAGAATGCAGCCATTCTTTTTGTCTGAAATCTTGTGGCTTTTCATCTACACATAAATCCAAAAAAAACGCAGCATAAATTCAGTAAAAGCTCAATTAATTACTCGCCCATTGCATCTTAGATCTCATGATTTCTTCGTCTGCATGCTCTCGGCAGCATTCCTTTTAGCCTCGAGTATGTGTTTCTTGTGGTTCTGAATCTGATCTAATCATATCGTTAAGTAATTAAGGAATTAGGCCCGCTGCGTTTTCTTTAAATTCATGTGGTTATAATGACTTGGAGAGTACAGACAGCTATGCCCGTGGCGAACTGATCCACCGAATTAACCTGCAGAATTAACGTTCTGTCCAATCTTTAGCTTCAACTCGGACAACCAACGAGGGACACGATGGCTGAAAACGCCCGTACTGTTTTTGACCCCCTGTCTCTCTGCATCCTGATCCTCCCATGTTAAATTGTACTGCTACTACTTCTACTGTTTTACGTCAAATTTTCAGTTTTTAGGATACGATTTTTAACTCTTCTTTTTATTTAAATTTTTTCTACGATTTATTTTTTATCATTATTAGATGATAAAACATAAATAATATTTTACTCGTTACTAATTTTTAAAATATTTTTAATAAAATTTTTAAGTAAGACGGATGATCAAACGCCCGACACAGAAACCAGAAAATGCAATTTTTTGGATGGAGTACCATGCATCTGGCTGAGCTATCAGTTACTAGAGGTTAACTCCTGCTGCCACCAAAAAGATGAAGCAATCAAATGGTCTTTTCGTTGAGACGTCAAAGATATTTGTGGCACCCACTTTTGACTATATATTCCATCGCAGATTGACGTACTGATGTAATCTTGGTTTAGCAACCACTGATCAACTACAACTTGGACTACTAAGATCATTAGGTCTATTAGCTAATTAACGATGAGATAGAGCAAGGGCACAGTGAGGAGACAAGATCCGGACACGAGTGTTTGCTCACGTAAATTAGTCAAGTTTGTTTCTGAGATCCATGCAGTCTGCTGAGGAATTTGAAGTTTTGAACCTTAGGTCGGTCTTAACCAAGAGATTAGCTAGCCCAGTCTCACACTGAGTGAGCTGCAGCTAAACTGCCTATACATAGTAGTAGCTGCCTAATTACATTATTCAGACAATCATTGTGAAGGTACATGCAGTCCTTGGGAGATCTGTCCAAGCATGCAGTAACAGAAAGTGTACAATGAGGAGGACAATATATAAGTATGGTATTAACAATCAGTAATACACAGGGCTATGACTCGTAGGCTGCATAATTATCTCAGCATTTTAGTAAGATTACTAGTATTAGCAGGGTAGTATGATTACCCATGCTTGCTCGTAGAGTGTCCACTGTCCAGTGCAACTCTGGACGCAGAAAGTAAAAACCTGCAAAAAAAACTACTACCCCTACATCAACTGACTGGTTAAGATCTCAATGGAGGCTTAGCCATTAGTAAAAACGCTTCTTCCAGCTTAATTAGCTCCAAGTCAACCCAAGTTTGCCATTGGATCTTGGAGCCAATCCAACTTAAAAAAAACCAGACCGATTTCTATCTATCCACTTCGATCGGTTTCCATGCACTGGCTGGCTGGATAATAGTACTACATTTCACATTTTGGCTGTCAGCTGCATATGCAGAAACTTTGGCAGGGAGCCTGCCAAAAGTCTTGGTCCCTTCGACTCCTGCACACATGCAAACAACTCATCAGCCCAGAGGTGACCATCTCTGCAGAAAAAAACTGCAACTTGTTCCTGGGGATGTTTGTGCCTGCGAGATGAGATGTTTGTGACTTGTGAGCCTGAGCCATATCCTCTCTCACAGAAGAGTCACAGGTTTGGTGTTGTGGATGCAGAATTGCAGATGCAGGTCTTAACACATGTGCAAAAGCACAGTGACTGGAAGTACTGAACTTATCGAATTCTACAGTAGTGAAAGGGGTAAGTAAAATAAAGCCTGTCTTGCTTCTAAACCAGCTGATGATCCATCTGGTCTTCTTCACAGTAACTGGTAATGATATGACAGTACATTAAGTACAGTATTAACGTACTGTGATCAGTAGTTTACCATCTGAGTGATCATTGCAACAGTTTTACAGCTTATGCCTTGACGAAAGTACAAAAAGGCGGGTTTCGTGTCAAATACTAGTACTATGTGCAAAAGCACAGTGACTGAAGACTGAAGTACTGAACTGATTGAATTCTACTGCAGTGAAAGGGATAAGTAAATGAAACCTGTCTTCTGATCTGAAGAAACTGATGATCCATCTGGTTAGTGGTCACTCACAGAAATTACCAATGATCTGACAGTACATTAAGTATCGGCAATGTACTGTTATCAGTAGTTTACCATCTGATTGATTATTGCGACAGTTTTTACAGCTTAGCCTTGACAAAAGTGCAAAAAGGCAGTTCATATGACCACCCTAAATGGCCCAATAGGCTAATAGTACTGCACTACACTGATCTGCAGCAATGCAAGCTCAACAGGACATAAACATATTCACCAAACACTGGCCACATTATGCAATTACACTGTTACTTTACTTCCTATTGCTCTGCATAATCCAAGATCTACAGTTGAGCTTATGAGAGGGGTGGACTGAATTGGTTGTGGCATATATACTGGCATCACTAGCATGTCATGTCTGACGGTTCCTCTCGTGCATTCTACTGATAGTATTATACTACCAGAAAAACTAATCTCAACCATTGATTAAAAATAGTATTTTTATACTTTATTAATTAATTGATTAGTAGTATTTTATAATATATTTTTTTGGCAACAAAGATCACAATAAAAATGATGATATTACCCCTTCAAATTTCTACTGCACCTAATATTGTTGGTAGTATAATTTAATCACGGTCGTTCGATAAAAATAGATCAATGGTGTCGATTAAATTCTACTGCCAGTGGAATACACTGGAGACGGACCCCATGCCTAAGGCAGTGGCAGCATTTTTTTTCCTTTCTGGATGTTAAGATGGCTTTAATAATTGTTCAGATAGCTAGGCTTTGTGTGCATGAAAGGCTGGCATGGTCTAATGGTTTTCTTCTCCTCCTCTCAGTGGACAGTGGAGGAGCATGGCCTGCCCACATGGTTACTGGCATTATTGCCTTGCCTGCCTTTCTTTCCATGCAATGCAAACCATGGTGGATTGGATCTGAAGGTCCAATCTCTGTCCTGTGGAAAACAGGTCAAATGGTACTATTTTCTTTGCTATCAATTGAGAAAAGTGTCCCTTTAGGGTTCATCACATATTCCTGTCCGGCCAGGAGGTCACCCTCCTTTGTGGATAACAGAGTAATCATCCACTTACATTACACCTTTTGGTGATGACTTTAACATCATGGCCGATCATAAATCAATGTTATGGATTTACTGAACAATAGAAAACACATCATGACAGTGATTATAAGGGCAAAACCAATAGTATAGCCCAACTACTGATTATAAAATTACCATATTAGGTACTACCAATCAAATATATAGTACCTCATGTAAAAGTTAACTAGAGGATACATATTAAAACATTACCCTAGCTCACCCCATTCTCTAACAAAGTTCATATGAGCTCAAGCTGTAGTTAGGATCAACTACCTGTTTCTCTTTACTCTCCTCCAACTCACTATAAATTTCCAGCTTATCATAAATCATATAAGATGGTAAGACTGTTTCTATTGTCCTATTGTACCCGCTACAAGTCATTACCCTAATCGAAGGTTTTACTCTAGAACGAGGAACAAATGGAGGCTCCTTCGGAACCGAGTGGAAGCGCCAAAACCCCATTTATAAAAGCTAATACTTTTTTTAACAATTATAAAAGAATGAGTTATTCTTTCTACACGAATGTGATGCTTTCTGTGACATTTTAAAGCAGACATGGAGCCCAAGAGAGGAGGGGAGGGGGGTTGTCCGAAAGCAATTGTTGGTTTCCGGCTTTTGGGTGTTTGATCGGATCTTCAGACAGCGCTCGCTGTGGCGGCAGTGCGCCCACAAACGACTTTCATTCATGCGTTGCTTGCTGCGCCCTTTTCTGCCTGCCTGCCTGACCCCTTTTAATTTTGTTTACTTCTCAAGTGGGCACACCCCACCCCGTTCCGTTTGTTTCTAATACCAATGATGCACTCACTGCATCAACGGGCTAAAAAAAATTACCCACTGTAGTTGTAGTACTAAAAATACGAGCACTTCTACTTTGTTTAGCAGATATTAAGTTTGAGAAAAAAAAACCATCTTGATAAAGAAGAAATTGATGTGGATAGAAGGGTAGATACGAATAACATAGGACAAAAATTAAATGGTGGTTGATGGGATAATTGGCACAGCAAATAATGTTAAAAATACATATATTTTCGTATAAGATTTAAACATAGTGATATTTATATTTTTGGAGCAAAGTAAGTCCATCCAAAACAAATTACTTCAAAAATAAACTTATTTTAGGGACAAAATGGAATAACTAAAAATTACCTTATTTTAGAACGTAAAAAATATCATACAATTGCGTCTTTTTGGATTGGAGTACACAAGAAAGGGTAGCTCAGCGCAACCCTTGTTTTCCATAAAATATCACTTACTAGTACTAGCTCTATTTTAAAATATAAATAATTTTAGATTATTTAATATGAACTATGAATATACTAAAAGACTTTCTTAGTCACTTCAATTATTAATTTTTAAAATGATTAGATTTTAGAACTCATTGGAGTGATTGAATAATAAGAATCAATAAAAAAGGTGGTCTACATTTAAATATTAAAAATACTTATATTTTAGAACGAAGGAGTATTGTTTTTGTTTATGTACCAAGTGACAATCTTTGTGTTTTTCGTACAATCTGCAAGGAATACATGTGTTCTGAATTTCTGAAGTTCCATGTCTCACTGTAAACAACTCAGCACAGTTAAGCTCAGGCCTTGTTTCCAAAAAATTTTTCCAAAAATATCACATTAAATTTTTGGATATCTAAATAAAGCATTAAATATAGATAAACCAAAAAACTAATTGCACAGTTATGGAAGAAATCTTGAGACGAATCTTTTGAGCCTAATTAGTCCATGGTTAGCCATAAGTGCTACAGTAACCAACATGTGCTAATGACGGATTAATTAGGCTCAAAAGATTCGTCTCGCGGTTTCTAGGTTAGCCGTGAAATTTGTTTTTTCATTCGTATCAAAAACCTCTTCCGACATCCAGTCAAACGTTTGATGTGATGTTTTTGCCAAAAAATTTTGGCAACTAAACACCACCTCACATGAAGGCTAGAAAGGAGGGTCTCGAGGTAAGCAAACATGGCAGATGGCGCAGGGCGTTTCACACCTTGCCAAATCTCAAGGGCTCTTTGCAAATGCTCCATCTTGTATAAATTGAGAGAGAGAGAGAGAGAGGTCTTGATTCATGTGGGGTTCTCTCAGATGGTGAGCATGGCCTGCTGGCTTTCCACTGCAAATCGGTTCCTCCCACATATGGCAGGCAGAGCATGATCTGCCATACATGAGCATCCTGTCTGTGTCATCAGCTCCACACCACAAGCTGCTAGCTGCTTGAGGCCTGAGAGTGAGAGTCTCCGCTAGCACCACTGCCGTCCAGTTCATCTGCCAGGTACTCTCATCTTGGCACTTGATCTCAGTTCTTCTTCTGGTCTCAAGACTCTCATGGTTGATTCATTTGATTGTGTTTTCACTTTCCTCTTCTTCCTGCTTCCATTGTGCTCTTTGTTTCAGAGTAAGTTCAGATGCAGTGCAAGTTCATGTCATGTTTGGTTGTTTGTTTGTTTGTTCAGCTGCCATGAGATGTTTTTCAGATAGAAACCCTTCACATTCTGCACAGCAAAGTAATGCTGCGATTTGTCGCATCAAAAGTAGGCATTTCGGGTTGGTGTTTTAGCGTGATTTGTATATGGAAATTAGCAGGTGACACAAGAAAGCACCCAGCTAACCACTCACTGGCTTAGCCTCGAAATGGCTCCCACCGAATGATTAAAAACTGTTAAGCATGAGATTACTGACAAACGCATCGACAAATCCTCAAATCGAATCCAATGCAGCAGTCCTGCTCTGAATTATATTATGTCTTTTTTTTTCCGTTTCTTGATTCCTTCGTTTTGCGCGGACACTGTCACATTGACGAACAGTGGCTTGTGTTGGCAGCAAAGCGCCCTCGTCCTGCCGCAGCTTTCGTCAACATTTCCTTGGATCTTACGATTGAGACATGCGAGCTGCTGCTACTACTCCTACCAAATTTTGTTTCTTATTATCCACTGCATTTCTGGTAATGGTGATGCGTTTCTTGCTTCAGATTTCGCTCGGTTCAGACACTGTCGAGTTGTAGTGACTCCGCTGCTTCTTTGGACATGGAGAGGAAGAAGAGGGGATGGTTCGAGCGCATCAAGAGGCTCTTCGTCTCCGAGCCGAAGCAGAAGGCCAAAGTGGAGAAGGTTTGCATTGATTCTTGGCACAAAATCTTGCCGAAATTTGGCGAGAATTTGTTAATACTTGATTGGTTGATCGATTGACGATGAGTTGAGCTGACGAGGTGGTGGTGGTGGTGATCAGAAGGTGAAGAGCAAGAGGTGGATGTTCGTGGGGAAGCTCAAGACGCAGAATTCGTTCGCGCTGCCGGCACCGGCGCCGGCGGCGGCGGTGGAGGAGGAGCAGATCAGGCAGGCGGAGGACGAGCAGAGCAAGCACGCGATGGCGGTCGCGCTCGCCACGGCGGCGGCGGCGGAGGCGGCCGTCGCCGCCGCGCACGCCGCCGCCGAGGTGGTCCGCCTCACCGGGAAGCCGGCGGCATTGGCGCCGGCGACGACGCCGACGCCGTCCAGCCACGCGCACGCCGCCCTTATGATCCAATCGGTCTACCGCGGATACCTCGTAAGTATAACAAACAACCTCCATAGCAAAAAAAAACACAAAATTTTGCTTCGAAACTGCAAAATTTTGTGCCATTTTCAACTGATTTTGCAGCAGATTGATAACCATAATGTGTTCGTATCAATGCATAGGAGGATTTATGCTCTGGCCAAAAGTTACTAGCTTTTTTTTTTCTTTTGCTGTTGCTATACGTGAACGTGAATTTTCTTTTATAAAAAATTAATTATTTTTAGGCGAGGAGGGCGCTGCGTGCGTTGAAGGGGCTGGTGCGGCTGCAGGCGCTGATCCGGGGGCAGGCGGTGCGGCGGCAGACGGCGGCGACGCTGCGCGGCCTCGAGTCGCTCATGAAGATCCAGGCGCGGCAGCGCGCCAGGGCCTCCGCCGCCGCCGGCGACCACCCCGCCACCCCACCGCCGGCCGCAACCGACGGCATGGACGCCCTGCTCCGGCGAGGCCGCGAGCTGTACTACGCCGCCGCCGCCGCGGTACACGTAAGTTACTACAGTACTACTACTGCTGCTGCAGCTGCTAGTCGTCGTCGTCGTCGTCGTCAAGAACGCTTCTCGCCAGCAGCTGGTACTTTCCATCGGGTAGTGGCAACGTGCGAATGATTTGGCCCCGCACATGCGCGGCATGTGGTGCTGCCACCGAGAAGGGTGGCGGCAACGGCAGACGGCGACCCGGCGCGTCACGTCAGCATCTGTCGTGCGCGCCATCATCGCCCAGGACAGGACGGTCCGTCTCGCACACATGCACATGCATGTGGTCGATTCCTTCCCGTTGCTGTTCCTTCTTGCCACACTGCCCACACACACACTCACACATCACACAACATTTTTTTTTGCTTTTTGCACCATCGGTTGCTGTCAGCTGGGCTCTTCTTTTCCTACTCATCGGCTGCAATCGCGTCAATGTGCTACTACAATTTCGCATATTTCGGTCGGGGAGCCAGTGAACGAGTTCCTAAAATTTTTTCACATCGCATTAAACTTTTGGACACCTAAATAAGACATTAAACATAGATAAACCAAAAAACTAATTGCACAGTTATGAAAAAAATCTTAAGACGAATCTTTTGAGCCTAATTAATCCATGATTAACCATAAATGCTACAGTAACCAACATGTGTTAATGACGGATTAATTAGGCTCAAAAAATTCTTCTCGCGGTTTCTAGGCTAGCCGTGAAATTCGTTTTTTCATTCGTGTCTGAAAACGCCTTCCGATATTCGGTCAAACGTTCGATGTGAGGTTTTTAAAAAAATTTTGACAACTAAACAGTAAACACCACCTGAATGAACTGTCTACTACTGGAATCTGAATGCGGATCGGTGGATGGATGCAGGAGCAGCAGCAGGGCAAGGGGTGGGACAGCAGCACGCTGTCGAAGGAGGAGATGAGCGCGATGAGCCGGAGCAGGGAGGAGGCCGCCCTCAAGCGGGTCCGCGCGCTGCAGTACGCCTCGCTCCACCAGAGCGTACGTCACCTGCTCCCACGATGAGGTCTCTGACAGCAGCGGGCCCACTCTTCAGTGGCTGACCAGTGGTTTCCGTTTTGATCGGTGGCATGCAGGAGAAGGCTGGGGTGAGGAGGCAGCCGATGAGCAGGGAGGAGATGGAGACGCTGAACCAGCGGTGGACGTGGCTGGAGGAGTGGGTCGGATCGCAGCCGTTCGACAAGGACATCCCCGTCGCGCACCAATCTCCAAGCAGGGACGGCACCGACGACCTCCCCTCGCCGGCGCCGGCGCCGGCGGTGCTCCGCTCCAGGTCCAGGGCCGACAGGCTCGCCTGCGTCGGCGACGACGACGACGGCGGCGGCGGCGTCGACAGGCAGCTCGGGTACTCGGCCAGGCGGTCCTTCACCCGCGCCGGGAGGCGCACGCCGGCGAGGGACGACGACGCGCCGCCGCTGTTCCCGGGGTACATGGCGTCCACGGCGTCCGCCAAGGCCAAGTTCCGGTCGATGAGCACGCCCAAGGAGCGCTCCGGCGTCGCCGCGGCGGACGCCTACTCCGAGCAGTGCTTCCCGTTCGCCGACCGCCTGCTGTCGCCGATCCCCTCCATGTCGCCGATCCCCTCCATCGCCAGCGACATCGTCTTCGCGAGGTCCAGCCGGCCGTCCGCCGCGCAGCGGTCGCCGCGGGTGAAGGGGCCCATGACGCCGACGAGGTCCCGCTCCCGGAGGTCGCCGGGACGCCACAGCTTCGGCTCCGAGGCCGCGCTGCACCAGCTGCAGATGGAGCAGTACACCCCTATCCGGTGAACAAAATAGCAAGCCTGTCATGCAACGAATGATAAAAAGAAAAATTCATGTTTTTTACTGTTCATCCTCTGCAACTGAAAGGCTTCTTCCCAGACTCAAACTGAGCTGTGAGACTAAAGAAAGCAAAAAGATTGATCTGAAACACAGCGCAGAATATTGGACAACACAATCGTCCAGGTTACCATAATTCATTCATGGGTTTACAGTTGTAGCTAATGTTCCGGTAACCGGTTCTTGATGAGTAACACTATCTCAAGGTGATTTTACATGAACACATTCGAACATGAGCTCACACAATGTAAACAAGGTTCAACACTTGAGAGCACTCAGTATCAGTGTCAGGCAAAAAATATAGCTGATCCCAGTTTAACTTACACACGAGAAACCAAAGTGTCGATTGAGGGGAACTATAGGCCTGGCCACCTGGGATCATATATCCAGCTACAAGGCCCTGATTCAAAATGCGGGGGCAATGAGTACTGGGCCAACATTACCCACAGAATATAAGGTGTAGAAACTGCTTTGCAAGGAATGAAGCATAAAAGTATTGATCATTTTTTTCATTACAATAAATGAGTAAAACTCACATAAAAGCACATCCATTCATCAGGACTTGATCATGTAGAATTCTATCATCTCTTCTTCCACAGGATGCGTCTCTCCCACTATGATGAGGCAGTGAAGGGGCAGGCCAAAATCAACATCTAGTAGTTTCTTCATAGGTCCAGCGACGATCTTTTGATCATCACTTCCAAGGCGAGCAACGCCTATGCATAGCGAATCCGCACCATATGCTGGAAACAAGTGATCTTTAAGTGCTAATCTCAAACTAAGAGCCACTGTCCTATGAAAATTAGAACATCTAAGCACCGTTAAAACATCTAGCAATAGTTACGCTGCAGGGCATCATTAAGTCTTTTTATAGACTGGCCTTGTTAAGACTTTAAATAGATAAACTCATGTTTTTGAAGTGCATTTTTTCAGAGAGAGCTGACATGGGAAAATTAGTTCAAAGGTTCTACAAAAGTACCAGATCCCTCACGCAGTTCCTCCACCTCCAAAAGCTGACTTATTGCAGTGTTTACATTCATGAACCTTGGTGGTTCATACACTTTCTTTCCTCTGAAAAAAAAATGAGCAAATTAATATAATGACAAAAGAAAGATATATTCTAAATGGCAATGAAAAAGATTCAACTGATGATCCATCATGCAGAATATCAAACAATCTTGGAAGAAAGAACATAACAATGAGAACTTCCAAGAACTTAGAAATGAAACCTCTAGCATAGCGAATTGAATAATTCTTAGAGGAAATGTAGTTCAGCAGGGCAGATTATTGAGAGTAGACAGGAAATTATGCAATTACCTGCATAAAGACTCGAGTGTTGGCTCCTTAACACGAATATCTGCATTTAATAATAGAACCAATCAATTTATCTTTAATAATGATAACACTGAAACCACTCACGGTAACAAGGACAAAAGTGAAAGTAGTGCAATAACTTGCAGCTCCAAATCTTTCTCTTAAGGACTATTTTTTATAGAAAAAAGAGACGGTCAATAAATATGATGTTTACATATTATTCTAGAATATGAAGTTCTGCATGTAGAAAACCACCATAGACATGTTTATTGGACAGTTCAGGATCAGCTGTTGCTAGAAGTAAATTACAGGAGATACTAGTTATTAGCAGTCAATCCAGATCACCGTGATATAAACAATTTTACATGTTCAATATTCAATAATTATTCCTTGTTACGTTTTAAACATTGATTGCATTTACCAATATAAGAACCAAGATCCAAAACCGCAAATATAAGGGAAAGCTAACTGCTGGCTTACTTCATTAATAATGATGAATTGCTTACTTAAGAATTTCGAGTTTTGACTACTAGTACTTTGTAATGGTCAAGCAAGCATGACGAACCTAGTAAACAAAGTGTGTGCAATCCAAGTCGTCGATTGTTCTGAATCTTCTCATAGAAACTGTCTGGTCTCCATGTCTCTGTGAAGAAAGGTATAGAGATGGTCTCTCCGTAGCGGTAAAGTTGCAACCCACAAACCCCAACTGCGTTCATGACAGACGCATTGTGGATCACCTTCACTTCCACCCCCATGTTCTTGGCACGAACGACCAGATCAGTGTGTGTAGTTGCCCTGCAATTTGGCATTAAAACAGAAATAAGCCGAAAGGTTCTTGCACATGAACAAGTGCTAGAGCACATTAGCACAGCACACAAAGGCTCTCAAAGCAGCCATTACCCAAAAGGGTCGCCGACGACGAGGAAGGCGACGTCCGCGTCGGCGGCCTCGCGCAGCATCTGGTCGGCGCGCTCCTCCACCATCTCGCGGTCGGCCACCGTGATCTCCTTCTCGTACAGCTTCTCCTGCGCAGGAGAACGGCAGAACGGCGGCGCGTGAGCGGGGGACTGGCATTTGGTCGAACAGGTGGCGGGCATGGGTCAGGGGGAGGGCGGAACGCACGAGGTTGGAGAGCGCGGAGGGGTCAAGGCCGAGGGAGAGGAGCGAGGTGTAGGCCTCCATGTAGACCTTGGCGCAGCGGCGGACGGCGTCGAGCCCCCGCACGGTGATGTCGCGCTCGTCGCCGAGGCCGAGCCCCACGATGTACAGCATCCTGTTGCAGCGTTTGCTGCTCTCTCGGCGAGCTGGCGGCGGGCGGCTTTCGGCGGGTCGGAATGGGGAACTCTCTCTGCTGGGCTTTGGGGCTCTGGGCTCTTTTCACTTCGTTGTTAGTGGTCAATTTGCTAATTTGCATTCTCAACTAGTTTTATTCTAGAGCTTTTATAGTAACGTCTATGTGCTATAAGATAAAGTTATTTCTCTATATCTATGTACTTATTTTAATCAATTATAATTACGGAAGATACGAAAACTAGGGTTATCTCGCTAAGTGGCTAGCGCGGTGCTATAGAGGGACACCGAGAAGATCATGATCGAACCATCATATCAGGTACCAAGGTAACAAGGCTAGGGTCGGGTTGCCGAGAATAGGTCGATAGCCCAACGCTCAGCACCCGCTCATAGGGCGTCTGTGTAAGGGTAGGTGCCCCTCTACAAGAAGAGGCTGCAGAGCGAAGGCCGCTTGTACAGGTATGCGGTTTAATGTCGTGATATTAATTAGGATAAGAAGGCTCTGTATTATTTGGGGAGAGGATAACTTCTCTAACTTTAAGTGGCTAATACGAGGATCATACATCTTTATGGGCCTATATGCTAGTGACATACTTCACATGGCAGAATGTCAGAGTAGACACATCCGAGGGGCAGGTGAGAAATGTAGTTGAAGGTGCATACTCCCATTAGTCAATCACGTCCTCATTACTTGTTAGAGTCATGTGTAGCTGAATGGAATACTTGTCTCTGTGCACACGTTATTGGTCTTAGCATTGGCCATATATAGGGACAAGATGTATCTATTAAATGACTCACTAGAAAACACCTGTAGCATTAATTAGGCTAAAGTAGTTGCTATATCCTCTTCAAATTATAAAAGGAGGGTCATGCCTAGAGGGAAAAAGGGAAAGAGACCTAATGGTAAACCAAAATCATACTAAAACCACAAAGAGTAGGGTTTTAAGTCTCTGTGCAATCTAAATATGTATACTTTTTTGACTCTGATCTCGATTGACACTGCCAGCTCTATTCACATCAAATACGACCCCTGCCATCATGTCCCCTAGGCCGAACCCAAAGGGGTTTTCCACGATCCCCGCTAGAGAAGTTACTATGCGATGATAACCATTTTTCATTTAAAATTTTCATCTATATTATTTTATGAACTAATTATAACATCGTTGCAATCATCTCCACTTAATTTATTAATAACCCATATTATTGGCATAGAGGGAGTAGACGAGTAGTTCTTAACTTCTCATATTATTGACATTTAAAACAAATTATGTTACTGAATATGTATAAGATAACAAATAGACTATCATTCATATTATTACGATGATAAATAATAAAATATTCGAGAGTGGTCATATGGAGAAAGGCTCATAGATCTTCTAGCTAGCACCACAAAACTGGTGGGCTAGCCAACGCAGTTTCAATGCTCACTTTTTTAGAGCTTATTCAGAACATAGGATAGGAAAATCATACGAATATGAAAGGAATTCATGTGAGAAACATAGGAACGAAAAACACAAGAAACTGGAAGGAAGAATCATTCGGATGGACATGAGAACATACATAGGAAATATACAGTAACATCTTATTAATCATTTGAATAGGCATGCAAATAATTGATACTGGCATACTACTATTATTCTGTTCTTGTTTGATAAGCTATTTTGTATTGATTGATTGCCTTGGGCATATGCAAAGGAATCGAAAAAAAGAGCTTGAAGTGGATGGAATTTTCCTATGTTTTCCCCCTAAAACCAACCATGAGGGAAACTTTCATTTACTTTTCCCGTAGGCAGCTAGTATGATCGGAATGATAGGAAAAGAAAATTTTCCTATGAACAGTACTCCTCCAAAATCCCATGAAAACCCTGAAATCCGAATAGGCCCTTAATAAATTTCGATACAAGAGTTCCTCGTCTAATATCCAACGTTTGTTTCTTAGTGGTCATATATGGACCTCATGGTTAGCTTGGGATTAGCATGTTAATGAAAGAATTTGAACATTTACACACTAATTGTTCTAGATTTAGAGAAAATTGGTCAGATACGCAACAGGTATAATTGGTGCAGAATATAACTATATAAGTAACAAATTGTGCATATAATTCAGTTAGTTATCAACATTTCAGTAATATGGAAGTATGAAACCTCCATGGTTGGCTTGAGAATTAGCATGTTATTGAACGAATAAGATTTACACTGTAATGGTTATAGATTTTTAAAAAAATTGGTCAGATACGCAACAAGTATAATTGCCACCAAAAATCATCCCCAAACAAACAACTCCGAGAACACAATCACATATCTGCTGATTCTGCTTGACTCATGCCAACTACAATCAACGTGGTCATGAGGCTAAAAATTGCTAAATCTCATTACTTGAACAATGCTAATTATGCGTTTCTTTATTTATTTATTTTAAAAAAGAACTACAATCAGCCTATGCTGCCTCTATGAAATTTCACTAAAGTACAATACTATGCAAATAATACAATGCAGCAGCGTGCGTGAGTGTGAGCTATTATTGCCTATACAATTATTACAATGTATACACAGTGCTACTAATTTGATTGAACAGCTCTGAACTGTTCCTTCCATTTCTCTGGGTCGCTCCCAGGTCCTTCGCCCTGAAGTAAATAATTGACATGCCCGTTCAAAAGGATAAATAAATTTCATAAATAAGGAGGCAAGCTACTTCATATGCAGTGAGATATCTTGGAGAGAGTAACAATTACTCTCTCTGTCCAAATATATAAGAGATATTTCCCTATTTAAAAAGATTAAGGATAAGGAGAAATGACTACTATACCCTTATTAAAATGAGTGGTGGTTTGAATAAGAGGTTAGGCCCCAACCAAAAAAGAATGAGAGGTTAGATAAATGTATGATCAGAAGAAATTTGAATGAAAAGTAAGAACAAGTTGAAACCTTAAAATCTCTTTTATATTTGGACAGAGGGAGTAGTAGATAAAAGAGACAGCTTTTGTATAACTAAGTTGAACCTAACCTTTAGACAAAACCAAATTTTATGTCTCAAAAAGAACATGAGGAATGCCAGAAACCACTTTGGAGGCGTGAATACCTTCACTGAGTTTATCTCATATATTTGTCCTTCTGTAAAATCAATGTCCAAAGCTTGGACACAAGCTTCTGCCACAACCAGTCTGCTTGCTTCTCCCACAAGCTTGTCGCCTAATAGGGTCAATGATGAGAGGTACAACCATACAAGAATAACATAGGTTAGCAACAGCAGAAATCCACAAATAACAAAAGAAGTTACCTTGGCCCATGACAACTGCCCGTCTTTCTCCAGCGGTAGCTTTAAGAAGTGTGTTAAGGTCATAAGAAGTGTAGGGTCCATCAGTCAATCGTCCAGGTCTGCAGTGCAGATAATATCGTGTGAGAGGAATATATCCGTTATGAGGCCATGAGAAGGATTTATGTGCGCAATATACACCTTATTATGGTGAAAGGTATGCCTGAATTTTGGACAAAGTCCTCTGCCATCTTCTTGTACTTAAGCACACCAAAGAGATTCATGATACTGAAAAATGCATTACACGAGTGAATGTTAAATTTCTGACACTTCAAAGACTAGTATGACAATAGGAAGTTCAACTGTAAAATACAGGTTTTTTATTCAGAAATCTGTGGTATACCTCCATGGTAGTTCGTTGTATTTAGTAACACCGATGGATGACACCAAAACCAGTCTCTTGACTGTCCGTGGCATGGCGCTCACTAGATTTCTGATGCCATCCCAATCTAGAAACAGAAATAAAATGATATGTACTCAACAAAAGTAACAGGACATTGTTTGCTCACCATTGCATATATGATATTTACACATCATGGACAATACTAGATCATAATGCGTCACAAAGATAGATCAGACTCTATACATCTATGGACCAGGTATGACTTTCAATAGTAGCATGCATTATCATGATCAACTTAAAACACATGTTTAACTCTGTGAGTGGGTGAGCCAAGATCTCGAAATATGATTAGCAATTTCCTAGCACTCTGCAACCGTTGACAATTCAATTCTTAGTTTCTACATAGCACAATCAAACACTTTTAGGTTTTTAGGCTCCTTAAGTATTATTTCCCTGAGATTATTCATCACTTTTGCATTTTCATAGAACAAAGAAACTTTCTTTTGAAAAACTTCATTGAAGAATCTTAGGCAGTACTTACCTACACGTTCAGGAGTGTTATCTCCATCCCAGCGCTTTGAAGGGAATGCTGTAGTTCCAGTAGTGCAGATAACATGCGTAACTCCCTGTGAAAAGAGATCCCTATATTTTGATTTATTCAATCATGCATATATTAAAACCCAACAGACCCTCTACTATTTCAGCTTCAGAACAACAAGAGATAAGAAAACAAACCTCAAATATTTCTGGATCCAAATCCGCAGCATCTCGTGTGTCTGCCTTGTAAGTCTTCCATGAAGTAACAAATCAAATCATATGAGCAAAATTTGCAAGGGAGGAAATATAATGTTCAAGCTCTCTGGATGTAAGATCACCTGAAATACACTCTCATCTTGCTCGCCGAATAGGGTCGCTGCCTTTGCAGGATCTCTTAGCAACAACCTTGTCTTAATGTTCCTGCTCAGCAAAGATGCCACCACCAACTGCCCTGCAAGGATCTGCATAATCAATATCATAGACAACTGCAGAGCAGATAGTTTTCAGACTGGCCTAAAATGCAGATCACATGCAACCTTTTTTTTATATATAATTGTTCTAGGACAACTCTTAAGAGCATCTCCTAAGAATTTAGGAGCAAAATTCACCCGATTGCATGACATTTTGTACAACAATGTGCAGCTCCATTAGGGAAAAAAAAACATTCAATATCTTACTCAGAGGAGCATATGTAACCTTGAACTACCATCATGGATTCATGACGAGCTTGACAGAACTATACTAACTCGGGATAGCAGAGATGTCAATCTCCTTACCTACGCCGCCGGTCCCGC
This sequence comes from Oryza brachyantha, assembly GCF_000231095.2. Taxonomy (NCBI): domain Eukaryota; kingdom Viridiplantae; phylum Streptophyta; class Magnoliopsida; order Poales; family Poaceae; genus Oryza; species Oryza brachyantha. The sequence goes on from NC_023165.2 coordinate 11,657,995, forward strand.
CGACGACGAGAACCAGCTTGGACGAGGCGTCGGCCGCCCCCTCCGCGCCGGCCTCGCCCGACCCCACCGTCCGCCGCTGCTGCACGGCCTGCGGCTCCTCCGCCACCGCCGCGAGCCGCCAGCTGCAGCGACCACCCGCCGCGGAGGACGCGGGCAGCGAGCAGCACGTCGGGGCCGCTCGGCCGCCGCAGGGTAGTAGGCGCGTGGAGAGCGCGGCGGGAGTAGTGCTAATGCTTAGGCAGGCCATCGCCACCGCGCGGGTCTCCCTCGCGCGCTCGTTCGAGCGGGGGCGGGGAAATACTGGTGGCGTGGGCGAGGGCGAGGCCGCGGCGGCGGCCACTTGGCGGCAGCTGGGCCAGGCGGCAGGCGGCGCGGTGGCCCGTGTGGTCCGGGAACCGCGGCGCGGCTCAGCCACAACCCGGCGTCGCCGCCGATGAGGCCGCATCCGACGGGCGATCCTTCTCCACGTGGTGTAGCTGTGACCGTAGATGGGGAGCAAACAGACACGTGGAGTTTTTTTTTAACTACTCCATCCGTTTTACGATGTAATACTTTTTAGTTATATGTTAAATCTAGTTAAGACTAGAAAGTTTTATAATATAAAATAGATGTAGTAGCAGGAAACCGTGTTGCGACAGAAATAAACAAAACTATAAAAACTATAAAACCCCAAGGCTCCTCTGTGACAATGTTGAGGATTAAATGACCTCTAAATGAGCCAAATATAAGGGTAAAAAATACACAGAAACAATATAGTATTTTATTTTATTTTATTTTATTTTCAAAAAGGTTGGAAAAGTTTCATATCTATGAATCCAGCTATTTAATTCAGTGTCATATTCAATACAACGCTAAGAAAATTACAAAACTAAATTTTAGAAACTTCAACCATATCCAAATATGTGTAGCATTGGTTGAAAATATTAGTCATATCAATTTAATGATAATTTTATTTTATATTATTAGAAATATTGATTTAATGTTAATTTTAAAAGTGACAACTATTTGCCTTTTACTTTGGGAAGATATTTTTATTTTATTGGTTGATTATTGTTTCTACTGATAATGAACTTTTGTATGTGCTTATAGACACCTTGATCGGGTATATATTGTGAAATATTGCATAGTTTAAGTAAATCTAAACCATTCTAACATTCTGATTGTGGAGATTGAGCTGGTGCCAACAAAAATTATTATTTTCAAGAAAACATGAATTCCTATAGTAAAAAGCTGTAAGAATATTTACAAATGTATCCTGCATGATTAGGGCCGCGTTCGGCAGCTAGGGGGTAAGTTAAGTTATCTCTGGCACGAAAAACATAGTGATAGATTAGTACTTGATTACTTAATTATTAATTATTTAAAAAATATAAAATATATTAATATGATTTTTTAAAACAACTTTCCTATAGAAAATCTTTATAAAAAATACACCGTTTAATAGATCGGGAAACGTGCGTGTGGAAAATGAGGGAGATAAATTAACTTGAGGGGGGCAAAGAACGGGGCCTAGGCATTGTGATGGCTAAAATGGCTAGCGTTGAACGAGCTGCTCTTGGTGCTATATGCATACAAAAATCATTAGCAACGACGAAGAACTACTCATAATAATTGATTATGTTTCTGCTATGAGACCTTGAGCAGTGGATCAAATAAGGATATTAGGACTATAGGAGAGATCACGGTCAGAGTGGCAAGATGCATGCAATGTACTACTAATAGGCTGAATGGGAAGTGATTAAATGATCTGTTTTCTTATTAATTGGATTGTCTTTGGTTTTGTGCAAATGGGTTGCTATTTCAAATGGTTTGGATTAGAGTGACTATTAGAGTGACTATGGGGACAAATGAATTGCTATGGAATAGATATATTTGGTTGGATGATTTCATGTTCTAAATAGATTTGATCCGTGAAGGGCAAATATATCCCTTTAATTAGGTAACCAATAGATAAGAAAAGACACATGTAGAAATTGATCAAAATTTACACAAAGTTGCTCTTATACACAATAAGTTACCCTACCAATTTTTTAGCCAAATTTGATAATTTTTATAGTATAAACGTGAGTTTAAAAATTTTAGGTCCGAGTTTATACCAACTAAATGGGTACATCCATTAGGCCAGAGTGGATTGGACCTATTTTAGCCAAATGATTTGGTACGGATTGGACTAATGTTGAAGTTAGATTGCTCGGGGTTAGTTCTAATGAAGAATAATTGGTGTGAGTTAATTTGGTGGACTGCCCATTAGCAGTGTTAAGACTCTATTTGTTTCAGCTAGACATTTATTGTAATATTGATTATTGAGTTGGATTATTATAAGCTAAAGTAGAAAGAAACGACAAATGTATGTAGTTATTTTAAAGTACCCAAGTATAGTACTCAAGTATAGTGGGTCTTTAACCATGCAATAAAAAACATTTGGATGAGCTTCTCAGACTATAGTAATATGACATCTGGATTATAATAATTTGTTTACAATACTCTATCTATTGTTTCAGCTTACTCCTAATAAATTAAATTATAATAATTTCAAGCTGAATAAAACCATGCTTAACTCATGTCACGGCGGAGCGGGACCGAGAGCCACACGAAACAAATCAATAGATGATCTTACGCAATCACACCCAGAAAACAAACCAAATCAATACAATATTCAGTACTAAATTATTGACAGAATGACAGCCCCATTATGAAAGTACCAATTCCAATCTCAGACGCCTCCACTCGATCATCTTCCTAGAGAGAAGACGATGACTCACCAGGCAACGAATCGTGGATACATGCACAAGCACAATACCTACTCGGATACCACATGCAATAAACCGATGATGCCTTAAACAAAATATACAACATAACTGGAAATAGATTCGTACTTGATACATACGAGGTGTATGTACAGTAGGACATAGCTCTGCAGGAGGACTTATTCCATCAGCACGTATGCATGCAAAAATATATATCTAGCTAGCTCAACGTGCGTACAGTACGTGGGAGTGAATTTTAAACTATTGAGTTAACATTTACTCATCTATTACATGCTATCTTAATAGTTATTAATTTTTTTAAAAACATATATATTAATATAATATAAATCACTCAATAAACATGTGAGTTTAGATATAACTGTTCTACCGTACGTTAGTTGCATGTATCATTACATGGTTGCATGCATGTTCAGTACGGGGCTCTGCCCTCGATGTTGCCCGGCGGGGTCGTAGTCGCAGGTGATGAAGACGTCGGTGTCCCTGTCGCGGACGACGCCTGGATCAGCAGCCGATCGATAGCCGTTGTGGCGTGCCACACCAGGTAGGTGTAGTGGCCGCACGAGCTCCCACTCGCGCCACTGCTGCTGTTGTGGTCGTAAAACCACCTCTCCGCCGCCCAATTAAGCGCCCACCGCCGCGGCCGCCTACGTGTCTCTCCCGGCGGAGGCCTCCGTTCGGTAGAGGGTGGGTTAGTTATCCGGTGCGAAAAAAATAGTAATAGATTAATACACAATTAATTAATTATTAAAAAATATAAAATATATTAATATGATTTTTTAAAATAACTTTTCTATAGAAAATTTTCATAAAAAATACATCGTTTAGCAGTTTGGAAAACGTGTACACGGAAAACGAGGAAAATGATAACTTATGGGTGCTTGCCGAACATGGCGCGTAGGCCTAGTCGGATATGTACAGGTGACGACATGTATGAGAAGAAAAATGATGTGCGTGGGCCCGGGGATGGATGAAGTTAATCGACAAAATCATTATTCATTTTTATTATAAGTAGGTATGGAATCCATAACATTAAAATTAGACCCTGAGACCGCACTATACTTTTAGTAAACTTTTTAGAGTTGATCTAATCTCCAACTTTTTACTTTATTCTTTTGGATCTTGATCGTGGCACATGGACGTGTGAAATTATCTAATATGACTGTATCATTATTGAGTTCTAGATAAATATTTTTCATGAGTCACGCGTGCCTATTTCAATAAAATATAGAGTAAGTTGGCTGGTTATTATGGGTAAAATGTGCATTTACTGTAACAGATTTTGTAAAAAGTGTGATTTTGGGAAAATGAATTTAATGGGATGTGTGCATATGTATTTATTGTTGCATCCACTATTTAATGATATAAATAGCATTGAAAATATTCTCATACAATAAGAATTTGGAGTTAAATGATTTTGAAACAACTAGATTAAAATGTTTTATGTATATATTTATCAACATGTCATGGTTATGAATAGGTGTAAAACATAAACATTTGATAACTATCATTAGCCTGATTTAACGTTTCTATCTTTGAGCAGTAGTGATATGACTTAGTCTCATTGTGTTGCATGTGATAGGAAATGCTTGCTTAGTGGTAGCTTGTATACAAATAGAGCTCTCTTAGAGTACTTCATCTTACTTCCCTAGAGCTAAGAATTAACAATTAATCTTGACCATTAATTTATTTTAGAGTAAAGTGCATCCACAGTACACGAAGTTGTATGGTGGGTGCAAATAGGTACATCAACATGTAAAACGTTTGTTTCGATACAACAACTTGCGTAGTCCGTGTAAACAAGAATAAAATTAGCCACATAATCAAAATAAATTACATGGCGCAGACGTGGATGCCAGCTCCAAATATTTATCTTTTTTGCAAAAAGAAGTCCAAGACGTATATTTTTCATGAGTGCAGTTAAAACGCCACAGCACTATGCCGAGAATCCAACTCACCATAAACCAGAGGATCTGCTCCTAGAGGTCTTAGGGATGGTGCCATGACGGTCGGCCGGACAGAGCACCACCAAACAACGCCGTAATGCAGCCTGGCGCCGATCCCTAATCCCCAATTGTAGATCTGTCCCCGTCAGTCTGTTGGTGATAATAACGTGCTTCTTGCCAGAAATTTAGGTGGGGTGGTTAATAGGAAAATCAAGATTAGGTTGTTTTGTGCAAAACAATATCTCCATGCATTCTCGTCACGTCGAAGCTGATGCAATTGATGCATAAGCGCCATGACAATCATTTTGATTGCATGGTCAATTTTTGTCTTGGTTTACATAGACCCCACAGGTTGTTGTTGTTCCGAAACAAACGTTTTTCATGTTGATGTAACTATTTGCACCCACCATACAAGTTTGTGTACCATGGGTGTAATTTACTCTTTATTTTATTTATTTTCACATCCTAATTAATAAAACACATCGAAAGTATTAATATGCATAACCATGATTTCCAAATTTAAACCATGCAAACAAGTAATGTGCAACAATTATTGAACTTTATAAAAAAAATAAATGATGGTTTTAAATCCAAAAAATTATACACGAGATAAAAAATAAAATTTGTTTGAATTTTGAAATATTTGGATCTTTTTGTCAAAACATGATATTTTAAATAATTTCCACTTAAGATTTACATGCATATAACTCCGAGGATTTTAAATTACCTTTTACACATACTAATACTAATTTAAAAAAGAAGACAATCATCTTTAAATTTAAATATAATTCAAGTTTGTAGTATTTAAATATATTGGCAGTTTAATTCAAAATTGGTACATTTATTTTTATTTAACAGAATTACAAATTTTAATTTCCAATTAAATAAATATTCATGCATTCCTTATGAGTCCACAACAATTAACTTCAATAGCATTTAAATTATAATAAATGATGTTTTAATACCTATGGGGTAAGAGTAACACTAGCACTTGGACTTGGATCAATGGGCAATGGATGGTGTAAAATACTTTTGGTGTACCTTAAAATAATCCATATAAATATAATTAAGTCTAGCGTCATATGTATAAATAAATAATTTATTTTAAATGATCGAGTGTACTAACATGGTACAAATCTATTAATGTTTGAATTGATAGTTAACCTCTGAATTGATAATTCTTCACTCTTAACTTAACATAATTTTTAACAATCTTTATGTCAAATAAATAGAACTACTAACTTTTTCTTCTTTTGTTGTTTTGAAAGAAAGTTTATGTAGTGTGAATCGAAATATGAGATATGACTATTTTATTTAATAGGTTCACATCGTACTCCTCTTTAAACCTAGTACATGTTTTGCACACAACATCCTGACATACATCAAAGTTTTTTGTGTCATTAATTCATTATCTAAAAAAGTCTTTCTTGTAAATTGTGTTTGGTAGATTGTACTATGACATAATCAACAGGGTTCAGTTGGCCTCTAATATCTTATTATGCTACTAGTTTACTAAACAATCTTCTATATTCCCATGATCATAACACTCTTTGTTCTATTAGAGAAGAACATCTCTCAAACCTCGAAATTCCAACTAAGTTCTGATCAAAATCGAGGGAGTGCCATTCTATTTAACATATCAGATCCTCGCATACACAAACCAAAACCAAACCATTCACGCTGACTCCATGATCAACCTGTATGAAGCTGCCTTGATTTAGATGAGCTAATTAACGTGATTCACACTTTCCAGCTTGATCTGCAACCAACAAGTTCATGCATTACCAGATGAGAGAGAGAACTAAATAAACAGCCGGCTGCAGTCCTTACATTACAACAATAATGTCGATGTGCTAGGCACCAGCATGAACCGTAAATTAAGCTAGAAAGTGTCGACCAATTCTCAGCAACCAATTAGGATTCAGCAAAAATATGTACAAAATATTAAACGCCTATCGATCAGTATCAAGAACGAGCCAATAACCGAAGTTTAGTTTTTTTTGGTAGCTTTTCAATACCATGTGCAGATGAAAACAATTTTCTTCTGCACAACCACTCAAAGTAATCCTGGTGTTCACCATGTTAATTCAATCATCGTTAGAGCAAGTTTAATAGTATAGCCAACTACTAGCTCCAATTCATCTATAGACAATCTAATAGCCAATTCATATAATAGTTACATACAAAACATCAATACATAGTCTCACATGTCATACACATATCTCTTTCTCTCTCTCCTCTCGTCTATTTAAAATATGTTTATAGTTGGCTTATAGCCTGCTATTGTACCTACTCTTATAGGTGTGTTGCTTAGCACCCGATCGAGCATCTAAATTCAACCATGGCAGGTGGACCAATGGAACTCATAGTACACTATGTTAGTTCCAAATAATCCTTTTTATGGGTTATAAGTGTTTATTTCAATAAAGTCAAGATATAATGTAATTTAGTGTATTAGTATTATTCACATTTAATCCCGACATGGATTATCTACATAACTCATATATAGGGATTTATGTGGTGAAAGTACACATTCAGATATTCAATCCTTGACAGTATGTTGGATGAATAAAAGAAACATATTTAGAAGGTAATATATACTCACTTAGTAAGATTCTAACTAACTAAAACATAATATGCAGGAAGGATAAAACTACCGCATGTTGAACTTTGGAGGTCAATATTTGGCCAGGTTAGGTTCGAAAGTCAATTTGGGATATTTATGACTCATCAGCTAAATGCTCATGCTTTAAATGTGTCAACCATCTTTTCTACAGGAAATATTCATTTTAATTTGATTTTATGTGTGGTTATCTATTTATATTTAATTGTTTCTTGACATCGAGAAGTTTAAAGGGAATAATTTACAAAATTTATAATTTGAGTACATACAATGACAGATTTACTACCAACACTTATAAATAATCCTTCATCTCTCTCTCTCTCTCTCTCTCTCTCTCTCTCTCTCTCTATATATATATATATATATATATATATATATATATATATTTGAAACCTTTTATCACATATGAGCATAATTCATATCTGAAAATAATAGTATCCAGTCATAAAACACGAAACAAAAAATTTCTACACAACACGGGATCAATCTATTTAACACCTATTATCTATTAGCATACTTATTTATCATCTATTAGCATATCAATCAACTATGTTGCAATTTGTTTTCTCTTAATAATAACTTGTTGCTTTTGATTATTTTTCCATTGTATCTAACCGGTTAGTAACAAGTTCCTAATAGGAAGATACAATGAATAAAAAAAATACACCGTTATCACAGTTAGCTTGCATGTTAGGAAATAATTTAGCCCAGATTTAAATTTCGATTTAATCAAATCAAATCTTCCACCAACTTATTCAATTGTATCCAAAAGTTTTGGGTATCTTTAATGTATTGTACTATAACTGAAAGTGTATCTAGGTCCCTAATCGATTTTGATGATTAATGACAATTCACTAGGAAAGACTAATCGTTTATTTATTTAGAACCTATAAAAAACTTAGTCCTTCAGATGTTGGAAATCAAGCAATACCGTGAAGAATCGACACAATATTCGGTATAAAATAAGTTGTGCTTTAAGTTGTGGTTGTGTTGAGTGCTACGAAAGTTGTGCTATTAAGATGGATGTTGCTTGAAACTCAGGTTTGAAAATAAAGTGCTCAAAAGTCTTTTGAAAAGAGTGGTTCTTTAGAAAATTCTCTTTTACAAAATTCTGGAATTTTCAACCGGCCGGAGTATCTGACAGTGGTTGGAATGTCCGAAAGGGCTAAACTCGGTTATGTTTGAGAAACTTTCAGAACATTTGACAACCATTAGAATTTCCAATGGACCAACTCGGTTCTGTTGGAGAAACCTTTGGAACGTCCAACAGCTACTAGAATGTCCAATATGCTAGTCATGGTTCTCGTCGAAGAAATCATCAAAATGTCCAATATTATCAGCTAACATAACCTGAACCATGCCTGATCGGAAGTACATAAGACGATCGAAATATCCGATCTGAGGAATCTTGAGTGCCCCAATGGACATATTAGAGGTGGAGGTATAAATAACTCCACCCATCCCTCAAGTGAGCTTGCATGTCTCATTGCACATTCAATGCCATTGGCTTGAGCTTCTTGATTTCACTCCTTGAGCCTTCATTTCAAAACTCCTCCTGCGGTTGTTGCATTGATTATTCTTGAGTGAGTGAGTGGGTTTGTGGTGGATTTGGTGTTTGTTTTTCATTGCGTACTTTTGAGCACTAGTTTTTTCAATCCTAAGGAGTTCATGTTGCATTTATTGCTTTTGAGGTTGAGGACCACTAGACAGCTAGGCTTTGTTCTTGAGCCACTAAATCTTCTTGTGGTTGACCAAAGAAAGTTTGTGAAGGTCATATCTCACCTCTACAAGAGAAAAGATAACACTAGTGAAGGAGTCGTACATGTGTATGACCTCTAGAGAAAAGGGTTAGTGAAAACCTAACCCTTTGTGAGCTCTTTAATGGAGAGTAGGATCCTTAAGGTAACTTCTTCTCTAACTCCCGATTTACTTGTGACTTCACTTGTTTAGTTTGTATCCTTGGAATATTGCTAGAAGTAGTTTTCCTTTCACTAGATCTAGTCTTTTGTTTATCTTAAGTGCTAGCTAACTGTGTGCATCGGATAATCAGATTAACATTAGAAGCGCCGCAGGCATACATGCAATCCATGCCGATGTGGTGGCGCCTCGGTCAGGCTGGAGTTACATGAGGCAATAGGCAGTTAGGCTGAAGATATACAAAAATGTAAAGGCACATCAACTGCATCATCATGTCTGTGCAAGTGTTGCTGGGTGTTCTAAACAGCATTGCAATCACACTATGGATGCTCGTAAGTTGTAACCAAGACATGGGTTGATGAAAACAGGTATCATCTCTACAAGTCGTGAAAGAGTGAAACAACATGTTTTTGCCCCCACTAGTCTGGTTTCTTCTTCACAAAATATGTGAGGGGTTACATAGGAAAAAGGTGAAATGAAGTATGAAACAAAGTACATGTAACAAAGACTCAGGCACTCAGGTTTCTACTTCTTCTTCCCAGCCTTGCCTTCCTTTCTTCTGACGAACTCATCAGCGTACCGGATACCCTTCCCCTTGTATGGCTCAGGTGGCCTCCACTTCTTTATGGAAGCAGCGAATTGTCCGATCTCACTCTTGTCATAGCCACTCACAATGATCCTGGTGTTCTCCTCCACCTTAACTTTCAGGCCTTCAGGAACAGCCATCCGAACAGGGTGCGAAAACCCCAGGTTCATTACAAGATCTTTACCCTCCACCGCTGCACGATACCCGACCCCGACTAGTTGAAGCTTCTTATCAAACCCCTTTGACACCCCTACGATGATGTTGTCCGTCAGGGTTCTGCATTGAATATTTGCACCGGCATTTTTAGAGGAACAAGTATAGAGAGAAGCAAGCAAGATCATAAATTCATAGCTTCTTATTGGCATATCACACCTTTCATCACTTGACCCCCCTAAACACCTGTACTGATTATAGTTACCCCTTAACAAAGCTGGGTATTCTCCCAATTCAGGTAATATGTTGGTACTCTTATATTCAGATAAAGAAACTAAAGGAGAAACATGTTGTGATGCAACTTATTTTTAAGGCACTGGTGGCATCACAATTAAAATACCCATGAGCCATGTGAATCCTATGCTCATGGTGCTCTTGACTGCAAGAAGCAATGGCTCCAATATGATGAGTTGTGACCAGAACTGACTGATCCTAAGATACTGACTTTTGGAATACTAGGAAAATATGTGGAACACAAACAATAAGACAACGCAGCATATTACGACCTGTGAACCAGAGAAAAACGTAAGCAAAATCGTCTAACCTGAAAAGGCCATGCATCTGGTTTGCCCTTTTGGTCTCCACAGTCTTGGAAACTCTCAGCTTACCAGATTCTTCTTTCACCACTTTTACTTCAGCTGGGTAGTTTAGTGATAACTCCCCTAATGGACCCTTTGCTTTAACAAACTGCTCCTCCAATGTAAGGGTCACATTTGATGGCACTTCAATCGGTTTCTTTCCTATTCTAGATTCCTTGCACTCCACTGTTTTTCTGACAAAACCAACTCTGCCAGCAGGGATAACACGAAGACGAATCCCTTGTGTCTTTGCAACAAAGCCAGTCCTTGAATTGCTGATTTATTAAATTGCCATATTAGTTTGACAACTTAACCAAAATTGTCATATTAAATTGCAAATAAATAAATGCCCTTTACAACAAAAAATTGCATCAATTTAGTTTGGTAAAACAGTGAACCATTATGGCTTAAATTCATAAAATAGTTACTATCGAGAAAGATAGGATCCAAAGACCAAATGAGAAATCTACAATTTCAGCTCCTGCCTGAACTTGTACCAACATGGCTATTTGTTCAGTGTTCAGTTTATGAGTGGTGGCATAATGCCATAATGCACTGATCCATTCAAAAACTTTTTGACAAGTTATATCTTTCAATCAATATCACTCTGGAGCTAAATTTTCAAAAGAAATATAGAGCCTAGGTATTCATTTGTAAACATGGCCAGATGTTTCTAAAGAATGATGCTAGAAAGTAAAATTTCACGATGAATCATTTACTGTAACTAGGGGTGGTAATGGACTCAACTTTTTTTGCCTATAAAAAAATAAAGGGTTGAGTCCAAAACAGAGTGAGCTAAGATTTATAGAATTTTGAGCTAAAATTTTTTAAGGGTTAAATAGGGTTGTTTACCATCCCTAACCGCACCACACCACACCACTGATGTGAAGTTTTAAGGTTTCAGATATCGAAATGGTATACGCATACTTTGCCAGGTTACCAACCAGTGATTCATGAAAGCAAAACACAAGGTGCTGCCCTCATTGAACTAACGGACTGGAAAATTATCCAAACCCTTCATGCAACTCTTTTAACATTTCTCTAAGATAGTTCGTCAAACTCAATCCACAAATGCCGGTGCCATTTCAGATGGCTCCATCGACAGCTACAAATAACCCTCCTTCAGGACACAGCTTACTACTAATTGCAATTCTCCTGCGAATTTAATACGGCCTATTGGCACACTACCAAGAACGCTGGGTTACCCAGTCCCGTCCGTCCAAATTCCCCCATTTCTTGGCGGAGGAACAAGAAACCAAATGCTGGTTCGTTCTCGGCAGCGCTAGTCTCCGAGGCAGCGCTCAGCAAGCGAAGCAAGCAAGCAGGTGTTGTGTATCGACAGGGAGGAGGAGGGGGCGTTACCAAGGGAGGTGGAGGGAAGGGGAGAGGGACGCCATGGACGCGCTCGTAGCCGCAGCCGCAGCCGGAGGCTCAGGAGAGGAGAGGAGAGCAGATGCTGCCTCCGGTCTCACCCGCAGTGCAACCTGCCCTCGCGCGGCGCGACCTCGCGTTATCCACAACGGAAAGGAAGGATCGACGGGGCGATGGGCTTCAGGCCCGATACCTCTCACACGGGTTTCGGCCCATGGGCCATGGACGATCTATATATGAGGAAAAAAAAGTAATTATTTCCTCTAAAGAAATATAGTTTGTAATAATTCTAGAACTGCAACGACAATTCGCATTTTTATGTAGGTGCTGCTACTCGAATCTTCCGGAGGTAGACCCGAGCCAAACGGTTTTAGCTCTAAGAAAAACATGAGAGAAAGGTTCGAGCAATTCTGCTCAGACAAACTCTAAAGTTAGTTAGGAGCTAGAGCAGGTACAATAATAGCAGCAGGTTATAAGCTAGATATAAATATATTTTAAAAAGATAAAAGAGAAAAGAGAATAGCAGCGAGCTATTAATTGATTTATAGCCAGCTGCAGCATGGACTCCAAGACATATTGTATGACAGGTAGGATTGTATGACACGTAGAATATGTTTTATAGGTAGATATCGTATGAATTAGCTATTGGTTGGCTCCTCTGAGCTAGTGGTTGGCTATACCTTAGAGGAGTACCAAACTGGTCCACCAAAAACATATATATATATATAGGGATACAGTATAAGTTCATCTCTACAAAGATCAATGAGGCTTCTGGTACATGTTTGTTTGGTCTTTTGGATCAAAGAAAAATAAAACTCAAGAAAAAACAGGAAAAATGCAGGAACGTATGTGTCAAATAAAGAATTGAAAACACATAAATTTACATGGACGATCGTTTAAAACACATGAATTTTCCAACACAATAATCTTCGTGACACCTTCCCATCATCTCGTTTCGTTGTGTCCGACCAAACGTAGGAAGAGCAAAATGAGGTTTAGGTAGATACTATTTTCTTTTCTGATTGCCTCAATTCGTACGGAGCAAACCTTATTACAGTAACTTTTCTTTCAAGAATTTACCCCCCCCCCCCCCCGTTTTCTTTGGAAATTCCATCAATCATAACATACCCTAATATTACTATTTTGTTTATATAATAACTAAACATTAACTATTATAAGCATTAAAATAAAATTATTTAATTTTATAGAAAACTTATATAGATAACTTTTGAAAATAAACGCACCACTTAACCATTCAGTGCAAAACAGCAAAAGGTTGGGTAATAAGGATAGTGCCAAAGAGTATTACAGTATCTCACGCTTGCATTAACATCATCTTTTTAGTAGATAAAATTTAAAATTTTAACCTTAAATTTAGAGTTGATATATGAATTTATCGTCATAATTTATTTTTTTAGCATTTGTTTTTAGACCAGTAATAACGTGTATATAAAAGTTTTATTTATAATTTGTCGTTGAATTCTCATCTACGATATTATTATTGCACTTAATAATGTTTCTACTAATGGAGCCACACACTCATCACATGCAAGTTTGCAACAGCTGTGTGTAATCGGGTCCCAAATAGCGATTAATATCGCTGTCGAAGTGTCAATGGTAGCCTCGTCGTCATCGTTAACTCCGATTCACAAAAATACAGCGCCGCGGTGCGCCACCAAACTCACCTTCCTTCCCCTCTCGCCTCTCGCCGGAGTCGTCGCAGCCTCGCCGTCGACTTATCCCCACCTCCCCGGCGGAGGAGGCAGCCGGGGAGGGGATGGACGAGCTCGGCGGCGGATCGGTCGGGCCGTTCTCCAAGAAGCCGACGCATCTGGCGCGGTCGCTGACGTACCACCACCACCCCTACCAGGGCCAGGGGCGATCGCCGTCGTTCAGGGCGCGGCGCCAGCAGCAGCAGCAGCAGCAGCAAACGAACGCGGTGGTGCTGTACACGACGTCGCTCCGCGGCGTGCGCCGCACGTTCGCGGACTGCTCCGCGGTGCGCGCCGTGCTGCGGGGGCTCCGGGTGGCCGTGGACGAGCGGGACGTGTCCATGGACGCCTCGCTCCGGCGGGAGCTCCAGTCGCTGCTCGCGGCGCGGGGGCGGGCCTTCTCCCTCCCGCAGCTCCTCGTGGGGGCCCGCCTCGTGGGGGGCGCCGAGGAGGTGCGGCAGCTGCACGAGGTCGGCGAGCTGCGGCGGCTCCTCGAGGGCGCCGCCGGGCAGGACCCGGCCTTCGTCTGCGGCGCCTGCGGGGGCGTCCGCTTCGTCCCCTGCCCCGCCTGCGACGGCTCCCGCAAGGTGTTCGTCCACGAGGAAGGATGCGCCCGCCGCTGCGGCGACTGCAATGAGAACGGCCTGGTACGCTGCCCCCATTGCTGCTCTTGATCGCTTACGCTTATCTGTGTACAATAAATCTTTCATGTTAATACTAGTATACAAGAAATTATAGGTAGCAGTAGAGGGAAGCAAGAAAGGATGAACAATATCTAGATTTTTCTTGCCCTATGAAATGTATGTGATTGCGTACCAATCTGTGGGTGCTGGGATGTTCAGTGTTTGGGGGATTAGAGTTTATGGATTCTTGGTCCTGTATTCGCAAAACCGGAAGAACGACAAGCGAATGTGTCTTTTGATGAAGGATTTGTCATTTGAGCATGTATTGGTTTGTAATTTGTATGCATTAAAAATGTATAAAATATTCTGCAGTACAGAGTGCAGTTAGTTTCATCAATGTAAATATATGGGTTTGGTATATTCAGAATCCCCTAGTTTGTTCCCTTACTTTTTGTGTTTTCTTTTACCTCCAAGGATAATAATACATGGCTAGCTGCTTTGAACCATACAATTGCGAGGTGATCTAACACTTTTCTTTTCCCTCCTATATATATCTTGGTAGCTATTAATAATAAGACAATTTTTTTGGGCAAGAAGTGATGTGTAGTTCAATAGCTCAATAATTATTACATAGTGGCTGTGTTCGTTTCGCCCCGTTGAGATGAAATGCTTCTTGTTTTCGTTCGCATGTTTTTCAAACTATCAAATGATATATTTTGTGTGAATTTTTTTATATAAAAATTATTTTAGAAAATCAAATAAATCTATTTTTCAAATTTTTAATAAGTAATACTTAATTAATCATATACTAATTATGTTTATCGTTTTCCGTGTTGCTAATTAGCTTTTGCAACAGCCTGTTTCGAACGCAGCCACCGTATAATAATGGATTCGTGGTGCTTAGTGGTGTTATCCTTTTTTCCTTAGCCACTGCATAATCATTGTGCTGTTATCCCCTCATCAATATCAGTTCAGTTTCGTCCAACTATTTGCTAATTACTTTCTTCATATAATAGCACTCAACCAGTTTTGACAATGCTAGCCCTTTGAGCATGCAACATGATTCTCCACTTGAAAGGCTTTGGGTAAAAACATAGATGAGTCAGCGTTCAGGATAACTAGGAGTAGAACAGTAGAGATTGTACATGTGTCCTTTGTACCTAGAGACTCGAACCCAAGTGAGCATCAATTCACAAGGGAACAATCCAGACATTTTTCTAGAAACTTTCCAAGGTAATTCAAACTAGCCTCTCCAAGGTAAAATTCTAGAAACGTTCTCAAAAGAAAACGTGAAAGCCATCAAACCAAACACATCTTACGCTCATCTCTACTTTACTGAAGACTTAATTAACATACCAAAATTTGGTAGAGTTGATTTGGGCATCCAACAAAACAATTCCTTAACCCTTGTGAGCAAAGCTATAGTGAAATCCTTCAGACAAGGTGCTACGGCATGGTAGTACGGCGGGTGCAGACAATTGAAGGGGAGGCAGTAATGTACGGGCACAGCATTATTGCTCCTGTACCGTACAAACAGTGCTACTCCAGACATGATGCAGATCACAAATTATTGATACTCCCTTTTTTTACTCAGCACTTCATTTTATCTTTTATTAATCTGTCAGTTTTCCTTTTGAGTGTTCAAGGTTTTTAACTCCAATTTAATATTGCACACCAAATTGAAACTTTATTTGGAGAAAGCCTACAATCATTCTGATATTCACCCTCCACTTCAAGCATTTCACATGAAAAGCAGTGGCACATTCTTCATGACATTTCATCATGATTTGATTTGTTGTAAAGATAGCTAGAAAAATGCTGAACGAATGAGATAAAGAGTCCAATACAGTCGGAAGCTACAATCCTTTACATCTCATAAGTTGCCATTAAATTTCCCTATACGACAGAATGGCAACTCTTAAGCAGTTCAAGGCAAAGAGAAGATTGCCATGAAATCTACAACACTACCACCCTGCTTTGCATGACACTCATCAAGCCATCCACAGGCACCAATCTAACTGGAGATGATAGCTAAAACAAAGCTAATAATATAGTACAAGTCCTTGGCTTTCGAGTCACGTCACAGCCTATGAATGGATATGGTTCTTGCAATGTAATACATAGGTTCATGCTAGGGTAAAAAAACGATGAAACAGATCATTTCGCAATTTTCACTGTTCCTTCCAAATTCTCCCTGTGACCCGCAATTTGAGTTCCTTCCTTTCTCCACCAGAGAAGAACAAGGCCATGTTCCGCTGGATGATAAGCCCATCATAGCTATCCCGGACCTTCCGGTGGCTGTCTCTGATGCTCCGGGGCACCCCTTGCCAGATCATTTTGCGGCCAGTACCTCCTACCTCCAGGCTGTAGCTGTAGTTCTTTGCTTCCAAATCATCACCCATGAACCTCAGGAAGGCGATGTACACAGGTGCCATTCCAAGCTGAAATGCTTCAAAATGTAGGCAGAAGTATTGGCCAAAGCAGCTGAAAACCTAGATGAAAGCATTAAAAAGTATTTAGTCCATGTTGTTCAATGGAAAGAACAAATAAGGAAACATCACAATTTCCTATTGCGTCGAGAAAAGGTTTGCAGAATCATGAGGCTGTCGAAATGTTATTATCATGCTGCAGAGCCTCTTGGAAATGGATGAAGATGGATCTTCACATGGAGTGTCTTTATAGGTGAGGATTATTTTAGACCAACAACTATGCGACACAATCAGCGTCCTTAGTTGACATGAAAAGTATAGACTGCAATCATATTTGACAAGTGAATCAATGTTTATTTTTACAGAAACATCAATGAAACTCAGTGGTGAAATATGGACTATCTTTGCAGACAAGTGAACCAATCTTTGCATAAGTAAACATAAAGTAATATATTTCATTATAGTAATTATTAATTTGCATGCTGAAGTTGGCGAGGGGTACCGTAAGCATCCAGGTGGCATTCTCAACTTCATGAGGATTCGACTTGACATAGCGATGGTTGAAGGTGCAGCCATTGTGCATGTCAACCTTGTGATCATCTTTCAAGTGATTAACTAAGTATGGAATGTCCCCAGCAACCGTGCATTCAGATCCCGCATATGGACAACTATAAGGCCTATATTGGCACTGCAACTCATGCTTCAGCTTGCAGTAGTAAGGATAAATGCCTGAACATCCAAAGTTCTGGTATTTGCATGGAAGTTCAAGAGACGCAGCAACCTTCTCAAGAGCAAGGCACCTAATATTACCCAGTTCATGCCTACAAGTTGGACAGCGATTGTGAACCCTTGGTTTGCATCCAGAGCACAACGTATGACCATTAGAGCACTGCATGAGCCGAAAAAAGAGTTGGTATTACAACATAGCAAAACGATGTGCATACTTTACATACTATTTAGCTAACTTAATTTTGGGCGCTAAGTATACAGGTAGCAATTGGGTAGTGCATCAGAATATATATGTGGAAAGAAACTGAGAATGACCCTTTTAAACCAAGAAAACAACAATAACAGCATACAAAACGTTGTTTCAAATCTTCTAGAGAATTTTGAAATAGACCAGACTAAAAATATGAAAACAGTTTTCAAGATAGTAAAGGCAATTTAATCAAATTCATGTTTTGTTACCCCGAGTGACTTTCATAGGAGAAAATATCATTCTTTTAAGTACAACAGTTTCAATTTTAATAGGTGGTATAGGGTGCACCTGATGAATGGGAGGATACATTGCACTCAGGCAGACGGGGCATTCCAGCAGTTCACGTACACTGCTAGAAACTACCACATTTGGTTTTGGTGAATGCGGAACGGGATCACCAGCAAGTTCAGTAACATCAAGCACCTCAGTCTTTGGAGGATCAATTACCTCAGAACTGGAATCATCAATATAAGTAACTGAGGCCATAAGTGCACTCTAGAGAAGTAGAGATTCTAGGAACCTGCTAGGAAAGAGAATTATTTGTGTTATTAGCGAGTTAAAAATAAACAATAAACCAAATGCTTCAATACTTCCTTTTTAAAACCAATTCAACACTTCCTATTAACAATATCATTAACAAAAGCCATTGCCTCCTCAAACCATGTTTCGAGTACAGCCATTCCCATACAGTCACATAGTATGATTGGGAACTGTTTAAAGGCTTTGAAGGAGATAGGACCATAAAGGAGCAGAAATCAAGAAGGCACATGGCTAGGGCCTCACATGTGCATCACAAATGTTGACCAGTCAGGTCTTCATACTGCATATCGCCCTATGCAACAGATATGTCATGAGTGTCTATAGTGCCCGTGATGTTGTGTATGCTTTGTATTAGGAAAGTTTAGCATACCTGCTATAAGAGAAGTGTAAATATTGAGAAAAAGGTTAGTGTGTGGACTGCATTGTTCTTTTATTCATGGATTTTTTTAGAGGTTTTATTTGTGTATTTGTAGTTCATGCAGTTACATCAATTAATATTTAATACTTTCCTTTTTCTTTACAACCATGGCTTCTTTTGAGGAAGAAAAGGGTAGCATTTATTAAAATGTAACATAGAAAACAGTACGGATAAACCCTAAAGGCTAAAGCCAGCAAGTACTGTTTACAGTACGTTACTGCGAATAAACAGAACTTCAATTTAGCTTCTCAAATCAGCACAGCTACTTTTACTAATAACAAATCCATCTACTGTCATGAAGGGAACAGCAAGAAAATGCGGGAGAAGCAGCACTCGCTAATGACTAACATAATACTATCCACAACCAACACTTTCATACTGAAATCTGAGCAACCAATTGTTCTCCTCGGATCAACACACCATTACCCGAGCCTGTAAGCGCACAAATTCGTGATACAAATCTGAGTAACACAATGACGGCAAATAGGTAGGTTACATTACATCCATCACCACCATTACGCACACCATCTCGAGGCCCCATCCATTAGTAGCCATTGTACAAAAGGATCGTCCATAGATTGGCCAACATAAGAAATGCCAAGAACCCACGCATAGCTCATCCAACCAAAAGCTCAAAACCTCCCTCGATCGAAGCACACGATTCACAGGAAGGATAAACCGGCTTTCTCAGGTACGCGTATCACCGTGGCACGAAGCCGCATCAGATCGACAGGCAAACCCTAACAAAGCCTCGGCGCAAACCAAGCAACCCCAACCAAAAACACCCCGGCCCCAACCCAGAACCCCTCCGCCTCCGCCGGCATTCGAACCAGCTCCGCCGGATTCAACCCATCAGCCGCCCTTGGACCCGAACGGGCAGCTCCGGAAGGAGCCCCAACAACCCAAACCATCCCGAAAAGAAAAAAGAAACATTCAGCGGGAGAGAGCACCGAGAGCTCGAGATCGGCAGCCCATACCTCGGGGCCGACGTGGCCGGGTAGTAGAAGGGGAGCGGAACGGAAAGGAGCCCGGGCGCCCCCGGCCTCGCACGCTCCCTCCCTCCCTCCCCGGCGGCGGCGAGCGGGATGGCGTGTCGCCGTGACGAGAGAGAGAGAGAATGAATTCGAATGGATGCCTCTCTCTTTTTCTTCCTCAGTTTTCTCTCTGGTCATTTTGTTTTGTTTCCTAGTGGTAGACTAGAGTAGTACCAGTAGTCTGCTCATTTTTGTCCCGTGAAAGTGGCCGAGCTTTTCTCCGCCTTCTTCCTCGTGGCGTTTGATTGGGCCCACTGCCCCCCTCCTCCTTCTAGGGATTCGGCCTTTCCTTGATTAATTTAATGGGGTTGACAGTTAGGAGTAATCACCTGATTAACACCGCTACCGAACTAGGCCGCGTTCGGCGGTGGTGGGCGTAAGTTAGTTTATGTCCTGACGTAGTACGTTAGTATATAATTAATTAATTATTAATTATTAAAAAATATAAAATAGATTAATATGATTTTTAAAATAATTCTTTCATTGAAAATTTTTATAAATAATATACTAACAAATTTTTATAAAAAATACACTAACAAGCTGCCGAACGTAGCCCTAGTTGTACTCGTAGTGTAATTAACTACAACTAGTGCTGATACCTGGGTCAGGCCGTAGTTGGGCTGGTCCAAATAGGCTGACTAAGCCGCGGAAGGAAGAAAAAATGCAATCGTTTAACGATATATATTCGTAAACGGAAAAATAATTTAGAAATAAAATTTTTATATACATGTTTTTAACTATCTGAAAGGCTGGAAAATAAATTATAATAGAAAAACCTCAAGATCGATTCTAAATTTTAGGTTAAAAATAAATTATAAATAGAACCAAAAAGATAGAGATAAAAAAGTCTATTGGTCTTTCTTCAACTATTGGCTGAGTCTGGTCCTCTGGTTTTACTAGCGACGGTAAAACCAAATACTACATCCATCCCTAAATATTTGATGCCGTTGACTTTTTTATAAACATTTGACTAATGTCTTATTCAAAACTTTTTGTCAAATATGTAAAGTTATATATATGCATAAAAGTATATTTAACAATAAATGAAATGATATGAAAATAATTAATAATTGTGTAAATTTTTTGAATAAGATGAATAGTAAACGTGTATAAAAATTTACATACCCATATACATGTCTGCGATATAATTTTGTGGCTATGGTATACCCATTATTCATGACGGGTATGAAATCTTGTCTATACCCATTTACCTGCAAGCTTCATGTACCTATGGGTTTACCCATTTACTTATCACTATATTACATGGTTTAACCAATATAAATTGTATATACTACCTATATTTTATATTGTAAGGCTTTCTAGTCGTCTAAATTTATTAATTGATGAAATGTATATAATTTATATATATGTTTAGATTCATTAGCATCGATATGAATCTAAACAATACTACAAAAGTCTTACATTGCGAAAAGGGAATAGTAAATAATTTTACTCATTAACTATAAATGACAATGTTTTTAAGCAATTTAAAATGAGTTTAACTTAAAATGATTATATCATAATGCAAGATATAAATTAAACTTTAACTTAACCATACATTAAAACATTTATAGTATAGTGAAATTCACGTCTAAATTAGATTTGGTGGGTGAACAAATAAATCAGGCATGTGTAGTCATACCATGTCAATTTTCCCATTGGCCATGGGTTCCGACCTAATAGTATACCTATGGGTATAAAATAAAAAATATATCTAGTTGTAATATAGTTTTTTCTCACGTGTAAATGGATAATTGGTGCTGCCACCGGTGATGGTGAGTTGTTCTGACCCAATAGCATACCTACAGGTATAAAATAAAGAATATATCTAGATCTAATATAGTTTTTTCTCACGGTTAAATGGATAATCGGTGCCGTCACCGGCGATGGCGAGCTGCGGTAAGGGCAACGGGAGGCAATGAATCCTGCCTGCGTGCAGATCCCGTGACAAAGAGAGAACGAGCAGTGGAGATTAGAAGGGAAAGAAGAGTGATTATCTGGAGAGAGAGATGACACACGGGTCTTCTTTTTTTTTTTGGTGAGTGTAATGCTAGAATAACATGTAATCACGAGTTCACGACTTAGACTCCCTGAGTAGGTGCCATTTAGAACAAAACCGCCGTCCAAACCACCCATTCCATTTTTATGCCAACTTTCGGTGAAATTTCCAATCGCTGGTGGAAACTAGATATGCTATTTCTTATTTCTCATCAATTAAAAATTTACTCCACACATTCTGACTTTCTGAGGCAGAAAAAGGATTGCAATACAGGTACTGGAGCAAACCAACTCAATCACAGAATCCTCCTCATCTTCCATTATGTTAATATATAGAGATGTCTCTAGTATGAACTCATGGCACGGTTTGTCTCGCATCCAAACAGGACTGAAAAACGGAGATGTGAGTATACATACGGTTGCAAGAAGTATGAAAGCAAGATGCGCATCTTTACATCAGTTTCCTGCCCATCTTGACATCTTTATTCACTTCACGTGGGTTCCTCATTTCTTCCTGGAAGAAGATGAAGATGACGATGATGAAGCAGCAGCGATGATTCCCCCAGCAACAAGCCCCACAAGTCCAAAGGCTCCAGTAATAATAGCCATGCCAATCATACCATCTACATTAAAACCAGTCAGTAATGTCAATCCCTCAATGATACAAGTGTCAAAGATCACAGGATAGTCACAAAAATATTTAGAGGGTACTTTTTATCTTTTTGAAATGGGATAAGACCGACCTCTATACTCACCAGATGTACACAGACACTGTTGCGACACCTGGGTTTTGTGATCATTTAGGATCGAACCCAGGTGGCTACGCTAGTCAACTGAGCAATGCCCTGTTTCCATTTAGAGAGTGCTCGGATACTTCTTTTATATTGTGAAAATTCATATATAATCAAGGACCTAAGTTATCATTTTTTAATACTTCTTCTATGTGTGCCCTGCTGATGCAGTAACTAAGGACATTTCACTAAACAAATGTCATATGTTTGGTGATTATTAACAGTGTGAGATGAAAAAACACTGCAAATTCATTTTCCTAGCCTGGAAAGGGATTGGATGAGAAATAATATACCCTACCTCTTCTGGTTTTGTCCTCAACAAGCCTTTGTAAAGTGAGAGCTTGCCTCCAGTCAGGTTGAATCTGTACACGGTGAAAATGTGCATTCATTAACATTAAATTCATGACAACCTCAAGAGTTTGACAAGAATTATGAAACTAATTTATAGGTAAAGCAAATTTACAATGAACCACAAAGTCGATCTCAGATGTCTATTTGATAAAAGAGACAAAGACACAATGTTCAATTCAGCAAAGGTTGGTACCAAATCTGAACTAAGTAGAGCAATCCTACAAAGCAAATGGCATGCCTCTGTCATAAAAGCTTCAAATCTTGAGTGGACAGGAC
Source organism: Oryza brachyantha (assembly GCF_000231095.2). NCBI lineage: Eukaryota > Viridiplantae > Streptophyta > Magnoliopsida > Poales > Poaceae > Oryza > Oryza brachyantha. The sequence goes on from NC_023165.2 coordinate 11,681,145, forward strand.
AAGTTGAGTACAAATCATTCACTTGTTTTACTCCTACATCGGGATTTTGAAACTAAACAAATGATCCGCTGATAAAAATGCAGTATTATGATAAGCTTAAAATCAGTTAATTGTGCTGATGAGCGAGGAGGTTACCACCAGAAAGGTTACATCAGTAATTAAATGAATGTCATATCCTCGCCATCACTAATGGTAACAACAAATAAAAATAATTACAAATATATTCAGTAATCAAACCTCTAAGCATCTTTCCAAAAGCTGTCGACTCCTTGTGTAATCACCAGTTCTGTAGTGTCCAACAGCCAATAAGTAGAGCTTCTCCCTTGTTTGCAGTGGACTGGTAGACCTGTCCAAAGAAGCTGCCAGTGCCAGATGCCAACAAAAATCATGAGTTTTCCTGAGTGAAAGCAAGACTGACAGATACAAGATCTGAATGCCAACCGAACAGAAAAAAGGTTACAGGAGATTGAAAAATGGTTGATATACAATAAAATGGAAAGAATGGATAAGGATGCCATTGTGTAGGTGACAGTGTCATGAGGTGCCATTTTGATTCAGAAGCAGAATCCCATCAATTGAGTTTATTCAGAATGCATATTGAAAGTCTAAAAGGAGCATCGAAATGGATATTCATGTGGGAGGACTCCTCTTATAACATGTTAAAAGCCATTTGATGTGGTCTTCCAATTAAAAAGGGGGTCCCCATAGACAAAATGTTAGAAGATATGTGGCTCAACTCTTGAAATTCAAATTTAAGGCTGCGAAACATCACCAGAATTACCCTTATGATTTCTAGAGAGCTCTGTGTTTCAGATTGACAATAACTGACTTATATACCACCTCTGGTCATGAAAACATCTTGATTTGGACATGCAAAGGATCAAACTTTTAAAATTTTGAGAAGTATCGTTTTAAATGTTTAGATTTAGACTAGATACATGAAAATCACATGTAGATTTTTCAAAAAAAAAGGAGATTCATAATATCATAATCACATTGGGTCTACAAGCATATTCTAGAGAAATTGTGGTCAGGCGCATTCTGGAGAATGCTGATATCATAAGCCAAATTTTTTCGTGAACAAAAAGAATATAATTCAATTCCCACGGGGCGACACACATTATCATGGTTCATAGAATTTTCAGAAAATGAGGGATGGCCATTCATATGTTGCAACCAGCACTCAAGCCATTCAGTTGTAAAGTTCATTAACAAATTCCAGACATTAAAAACTAAAGGGTGTACTAGTGTTATGCGCTACCTTGAAGCATTCCAATGCCACGGTTCACATCCTCAGGCTGTCTGGAGTGAACAAGTGCCCACGAAAGCCTCATGAGACTCTCGTTCTTCTGTTCTTCATTCGCAGCCTCTGCAACCTCATTCTCGCAGCCCTACTCAAGAAGAAGACAAGCCCGCACGGCGTGGCATCCATTAGACCAGACGGGAGCATCTATAAGACGCAAGGCAACTGGATACAGGCATACAGCAGCATACAACTAGGGATGGCAACGGGGCGGGTCGGGGGCGGGTTGGACAAGAACGGACCTGAACCCGTCACCCAACTTCTATACCCGAACCCAAACCCGAATGGAGAAGTGGGTCAGAATCCATCCCCGTACCCGACCCGACCGGGGACCCGCAACCCGACCGGGTGACCCGCTCACCCACATCGAATAATGTCTCACTTCAATCAACACAAGAAATAAAAGACAATAATAAATTTAACAAGAAAAAAATTGAATTGGATGGATGCGCGGTACTGCAGTTGAGTGGATTGCAATAACAATGATGGATTCAACAAATAAATGATTTGCCATGATAGAAATGTGGGCTTAGGATTAGGCTTTTGCATCTTATATAGGCTGTAATTTAATGGGTCATAGTCTAATATACCCCTCTCGGGTCACCACGGGTCATCCGCGGGTAGAACTCCATCCCCGCCCCCTCACCCGCCCAAATGCGGGGCTCCAGACCCGGTTACCCGCGGGTCAAAATTGGGACCTGTCCCCGTACATGTAGGGGTGGGTACCCAGCCCCGCGGGTGAAATTGCCACCCCTACGTACAACTGAACTGAACATATTGTTCGTTTAGGCCTACAATTAATCACGGTAGCAAAAAAATGGAGGCAAAATTTGTGATTCAACAGCAGATATTTACAGGCGACAATAGGTAAATAAAACAAACAAACAAACGCAAACTCGGAGCAGATGATAGCACGAGCGCAGAAAGAGCTAGGGATTTAGCGGTCTAGGAACCCCTCAAAAATCCCCCATGATTCACCGACAGCTAACAAGCCGTGTATGTAAACCTCCATCCGATTCGCGAAAGCGGCTCACATTTCCACAGAAAATCCGTCGCCATAACGAACCGACCCACGAAGAGGAGGGGAAAAAGAGGGAGTGACCATATTCGAGCGAGCGAGAGCCAAGGGTTCTTCTCGACGATGATTTGGAGAGGAAGGAAGCGGAGAGAAGGAGGGGGAAGCTTACGGCGATGATGTCGCGGTCGCACCAGGGGAGGGTGTCGCCGCCGCGGAAGATCGAGCCCACCGAATCGAAGAACTTGCCTACGTGCGAATCCATGGCGCTCCTTCTCTTTTTTTTTTTCCTCTCCCTTTCGGTTGGGTTTTTAGGGGGGCCGTTTGATCCGCCGGACGCCGGGCGCTGTTTTTGCAGGCAGTCTGTGAGCTTGGTGGTTAAGCTGGCGTTTTGATTGAGAGAATTTTTGGGAGAAATGTCACGCTAAATATTGGACCGAATGTCGGAAGAGGCTTTCGAACACGAATGAAAAAACGAATTTCACGTCTAGAAACCGCGAGACGAATCTTTTGAGCCTAATTAATCTGTCATTAGCACATGTTATTTGCTATAGCATTTATGGCTAATCATAGGCTAATTAGGCTCAAATGATTCGTCTCAAGATTTCTTTTATAACTGTGTAATTAGTTTTTTCATCTATATTTAATGTTTTATTTAGGTATAAAAATTCGATATAATATTTTTGGAAAAAAAATTTGCTAACTAAACAAAACAAAAGGGAGAAGACGCCGCGTAACGAGCGTCGCCATCGACGCATCTGGCTGGCATGTGGGCCGGTCGTGAGTTACGCAATCCCGCGCAACGGCCACGCCCTGATCTGAGGCCCCGTTTATTTCCCTAAATTTTTTTAAAAACATCACATTGAATATTTGGACATCTAAATAAAATATTAAATATACATGAACATTAAAACTACTTACACAGTTCATGAGAAAATCACGAGAGAAATATTTTAAGCCTAATTAATATATGATTAGTCATAAGTACTACAGTAACCATCATGTGCTAAATAGACTCAGGCCCGTGTTCGATGCCCCACTCCAAGTTAACTTATCTCCTCGTTTTTCGTGTGCATGCTTTCCGAACTACTAAATGATGTATTTTTTGCAAAAATTTTCTATAGAAAAGTTATTTAAAAATCATATTAATCTATTTTATATTTTTTTAATAATTAATAATTAATTAATCATGTATTAATCTATTACTACGTTTTTCGTGCCAGGGTAACTTAACTTACACTCTTCCAAACGGACACGGCCTCAAAAGATTTGTCTCGCGGTTTTAATCTAAAATTTATTTTTTTAATTAAACGACGTTTAATATATTAAATATGTGACTTCGATGTGAACTATCTCCCAAAAATTTCTGGGAAGTAAACACAACCTGAGCTGAGGAGTACCGACTCCCATAAAAAAACGTAAAACCATTTTTGTCAGAAAGAAATAAATTTATTTCTCGTGTAATCATTGCATTGAAGATAAAAAAAAGGCATTGAATATACATTAAAAATTAGATAAAATATAAAATAACTGTATTGGAATTTAATAAAGTGGTATTATAATCTTTTGCTATTTTGTATTATTATATGTGTGATAAGTGAAAAATAAAGTTATTTTGTAACGACCTTAAGGTAGGTTCCATTAGAGCTTGGCTTGAGCTCGAGTAGGTGTCTTAAGCTCGCAAGCTTTATTGAGATAAATTTAAGCTTTATTTAATAAAAATATTAATCAAATAAGTATATTATATACATGCATATTAATTAGATGCTACTAGTTGCAGTTACTTCCTGCACGTTTCCTGCACGTGTGTATTGTATATAAAATGAATTGTCCATCTTTTCCTATAAATTTAGGTTTTTAAGTGCAATGCATGCAAATCAACGAGTGTATAAAAGAAATTGACCGTCTTTTCTTATAAGTTTAGGCTTTTAGGTGCAAATGTCTAGGAGATACAACTTAACACGATATCAGAGCCAAAGGTCTAGAGTTTCCCTAGGAAAAAAATGGCTACATATTTCATTAAAAAAGTCATTTTTATTAGATCATGTTATAATATATTTTCTTTTATCCATAGTAAAGCATAGAAATTCAACTAGTTAAATAAAAAGGAATTAATGAATGTGGTTGCTTACCTTCTGCCCTTGTTCACTCTTTTTTATGCCAAGTATTGCTGCATTGCATAAAGTGACTTCTAGTAGAAGGTGTTATATAAACATGTAAATTAGTTCGTGAACCACGTGCTTATTAGAATATTTATTTATGGTTAATCGGAGAGAAGAACTACACGAAAGTTCTAAAATATCTCTAATCCAAAGTTCTCTTAGTTCTATCATTCCTTTAAGTAACAGACATGTCGACCCTACCTAGACTAGTATCATCTTAGATTGGCTATGTCGCATCACATAGGACAAAAATTGTGAAAGATAAATTACATGGTATTTAGTACTTGAGAGAGGTATTATCGTAGTTTTGGGGTTAAAGAACCAAAATTAGATTCAGGCTATAGAGACATAACATACACAATTATTTTAATAAGAAACACAGAAGCCTTAAAAGACCCTACAAAACCTGACCCGACATAGGAAAACCCGGCGTTTAGGCCGAGCTTGGGCTTAGCATTTGGGTTGGCATCTGACTCAGGGTTTTGTCAGGCCCGGCCCAGCCCAGCCCAGCCTAGTGTTTAAACAGGTACAAAGAGAACCGATCAGCTTCATATCGAAAGAATAGGCGCGTATAAATGAAGAAATATAATCTTGGCTATATCTTATGGAACCAAATGACGTGTTCTATCGTTAAAGCATAGTGGGCGATAGGAAAAGAATTTCTAAGATCCTAACCCTAAAACTTCAATTCCATGCAGCATGTCACAATAATCATTCTTCTTTATTCCATACTTGAGGCAGTAGATGGGAGATTTTTTTACTGATGTAAACGAAAGTTAAAAATTATAAAGTTATAAATCATATTTAGAAATATAAGATAATAAATTTCTAACAAAACATTTTGCAAAAAAAAAAAACTCACACTTAGCAGATCGGAAAGCACAAATGCAAAAGAAAGTAAGATAAATCTCCGAGGAAGAACACAACTTAATAAAGTAACAGAGAAATGTAAGACAATGTCTATTTATTATTCGTGTGCATTTTTTCTTCTATCATGATAAGTCATTCACCATGGGGTAGACAAAACCGCCTTAAAACAGATCATTTATCACAAAATACATTTAAAAACTATTGACTATCAATCAAATTTAACCAGCTTTTATCAAAGATTTAAATTTTGGTTTGATTTCTTTTTTAAAAAACTTATCTAGTTCACCTTGCAGGTAACCTCCGGTTTTCAGAATTCCCAATTTATTTTGGTTGTCTTGTTACAGAGGGGTTGTTTATTTTGTTCCGAAAATTAACCTTTTCAAAAGTTAGCAATACCAATTTTTGATAGCATAGAATGTGTTTAGTTTGGAGAGCCTTTCCAAATGTTGGTAATGTTTTCTATAAGAGGAAACTTTTGTAATTTTTAAATTTTGGTAGGGTAGCGATGGTAAGATCATGTTTACTTTGTTACCTACCACCTATACCTCCATTTCATAATATAAGCTGTTTGATTTTTTTTAACGTTTGACTATTTGTCTTATTTAAAAATTTAGTATAAATATAAAAATAACAAATCGTGCTTAAAGATAAAAAAAGTAAATCACAAGCAAAGTAAAAGATATTTTTCTAATTTTTTAATAAGACAAATGGTTAAATATTGCAAAATTTTATGAAACAGAGCGGGTACTAAATTTTAGAAATTAACAAAATTTGCCAGGTTGAAAATGACAACAAAACGAAACCAAAATCACTCTTTTCTTTATTCTTTTTCTTTTTAGTAAACCGATTTGTGGCTTTCGAAGAGAAAATGTTCTAGAAGGTCCGGGACCAACAGAAACCGCACTCCAAGAAGAATGGAAACCCAAGCAACAGGAGAGAGAGAAGAGAGAGACAGAGAGCAGCGAACACACTACTCCCACGGCCGCCACCACCACGCGCGGCTACCCCGGCATTCCCCGGCGGCGGCTCGCCGGAGAGAGAAAGAGAGCCTTCCAGTGGAGGGTCCCACCCGGCGCCGGCACCACCCTGATCCCAGGCCGTGGAGATGGCGGTGGCAGCGCTGCGCTCCCCGGTGGCCATGACTAGGAGGGCGCGCCAGGGCGGCGGCCTGCTGCGGTGGCTAGGGACGGCGGCGGAGGCCGAGAGGGAGGGCGGGGCGACGTGGGAGCTCTCGGCGGCGCGGGAGTACTACGACTACCGCAAGTCCATCTACGGCGACGTCACCCACCGCGCCCTCCTCGTCGATGCCGTCGGCACCCTCGTCGTCCCCGCGCAGCCCACCGCCCAGGTCAGTTTTCCTCGGTGAATTACAATTTCTCACCCCCCGCCTCAGTGCATGATTTTAGGTGGATCTCGGAGTCCGATCAATGCCGTTTAGTGCGAATTGTTGGATGCAGAGCTTGCAATGTGATGTGGCTCTGGCTCTGACTCCTGGCTGCGGTGAATTGATCTCTGACCGTGTGGGTTCTGAACTGCGATTTCTCCTTTTTGTTTAGGTTTATAAGAGCATTGGTGAGAAGTATGGAGTGAAGTACTCTGAAGATGAGATCCTAGCGAGATACCGGCGGGCGTATGAGCAACCCTGGGGCAGATCGCGGCTCAGGTGTGAATATGTGGTATATACATGTGAAATTGTTGCTTGCCATTTCATTCATCTTATCTTATACTTGTGTAACTGATCCTGGTTATATATTGTAGTCTCTTATTCTGTTGAATGTGTTGTATTGCTTACAAAATGATGGCTTCAATTCTATGTTGATGTTGGTGCAATCTGTACATTGACTAACTCAATTTGCTAACATTGGGTACTGTTCTTCTGACTTGACTTCTTAATGTCATGTAAACCTAGGGTGGAACAATCTTTTGAAGTCATAGCTAAACTTTTAGCGATGTATTTTTTAAAAAAAGTTGAGGGCAACTTCATTCATGTAAACCTGCATAAAAATTCGTTGGCAGTTACATGCATATGTGCGCACAAGCATAAATGTCATTTTTCACACTATCTTCTATTTATAATAAAAGTTCTAAATCTGGTATGCATTTACTTTGCTGAGGTTTAACTTCTTCCCTATTTAACCTTCTTCCTTAACATTTTGAAATGTTAGCACATATCCTACATAATAGTACTCTATGTCACTATCATTCTAATTGGACAGCAAGAGCCCAATCTCTTAATGAGTACTAACTACTTTCACTTCATCATCCCTAGATTTGCAGATGGTGCCAAAAGGATATCAGGACATGCCATTGCACCACCCTGTCTCTTTTTTCTGTGTTAGTTTTTTCGTAAGCTAATGCTTTAGGATTTTTTTTCTCAACTTATGCTCCTTAACAATAGCTGCACACTGATTTTCTTTAACCTAATGTTTTCATGGATAATTTTCAATTTGTGTTGCTTCCAGAAATACCTTTTCTTTTTTTTTAAAAAAAAAGACTGAGATATTGAGATGTCTAATAAAGTTGGTTCAACAAGAATTTCATAGTTAATGGGAATTCATAATTCATGTGCTCAAGAAAATGTTGTTATTCATGATGTGTATATTTGCACTTGAGTTCCAGTTTGGGCTGTGCCTCCCAGCTTTGCTTTCCTTTATGGTCCAATGTGATACTTCCAAACTAGGATAATACAGTAGCAGTAATTTATTCCTTTTATTCCCTACCCTTTTCATAGTAATGTCTTATTTCTCCAGGTGTGTTGCTTGACTGGTTTCTCTCTAGTTGTTCTGTTAATATGATAGATGGTGGATGGCTGCTCTTGAAAAGCACAAGTGGATCTGCTATAGAATCAATTTTCCCTAGTTTCTTTGACATTGACATGCCCTGTGCAGCTTACGTATTTCTGATGCATGGTTTTTCCATAAGTTTACAAGTTATATCTTGCGCATCCATGCACTTGTTTGAAAAAAAAATGTCTGTTATCTTGCATCATCGTTCCCTATCAGCATAATCGTTCCCTTTGTGTGCGCAGAATGCTGCAGTACTATGTGTTCCTTCTATTATCTACGCACTATCATTGAGCTCATTTCTGTCTATCAGTATTTAGACAGCTTTAAGCTTGAGCTCACTTTGTAGTTTGTATATTCCAACTTGGTTAAGGTACGTGGATGATGGTAGGCCCTTTTGGCAACACATTGTCACTTCTTCTACAGGCTGTTCAGATTTGCAGTACTTTGAGGAACTATATCGGTACTATATGACAGAGAAGGTGAGATTGATTGTGTCTTCAACATATAATATTTCAGCTTTCATTTTATGGGCCCCTGATGAGAATCTTTTTTCTTGCTAGGCTTGGAAGCTTTGTGATCCTGATGCTGAAAGTGTATTTCAAGCTTTAAGAAAGTCAGGTGTTAAAACTGCTGTAGTCTCCAATTTTGATACCCGCTTACGGCCTCTGTTACATGCTCTGAAGTGTGATCACTGGTTTGATGTGGTTGCTGTCTCTGCAGAGGTATGTCTTGACTTTTATGGCCATGTCTTCAACATTATATTCTCTTTCCAACCCGTCTACTCATAGCTGCAAGCCTGCAAGTCATGCTAATGCTATATACTGTTACCTGCTATGTGCAAACCAGTTATATATATAATTATATTTCGACTTGTTTCTGAATAATCTACTAACAGGTTGCAGCAGAAAAACCAAACCCAACAATATTTTTGAAGGCGTGTGAGCTTTTAGGTGTCAAACCGGAAGAAGCCGTTCATGTTGGTGATGATCGCAGAAATGATTTATGGGGAGCTAGAGATGCAGGCTTTGATGCCTCGCTCTGGGGAAGTGATCTTCACTCTTTCAATGAGGTATTTCTTAACATTAGATATTTTCTTCTCTTGCAAATTGTTTCCTGGGCACAGTTGCTTGCTTTTGGCCTATTAGTAACTTGTGAGTACTTTGATACCACTGTGCTGTCTGCATGCTTTCTAGTAATCATTCGGGAGTATGTTAACTGCTCGATAGATTAATACTATGAAATAGCATCATCGAAATATATGCGAGGCTCATTTAGCAGGTACAATAAGCTGACTCAGCAGGCTACAAAATTATACCACATCAGCTTATTTCTACGTCGAGGGGAGAGAAAATGAAGAAAAGAAGAAAGAGAATAAAACGGGCGACTGTTTTGTAGCCGGGCGATAGCGTCGCTTTCAGCTGGCACAAGGAATTAAAAAACAGATAATGGCCCACACATGCACAGCCGATCCCCATCTCCCTCACGCATCGCACAGCTCCAGATCGCTTTCTTCCTCCCGGTGCCGCCTCCCTCCCCTCAGCGCGAATCCTCCCATCGACTCCGTGCTTCTCCTCCTCCCTCCCGCGCCTCCCGCGCTTCTTCTCCTCCCTCCCGTGTGGCTCCCGCGCTTCTTCTTCCCTCCCTCTCACATGGCTCCCGCCCTTCTCCTCTCCCTCCCACGCTGGCAGAGAAGATCGGCCTCTTTATGACAGAGAAGATCGCCCTCTTCTGGAGATTGCATACCTGTATTAGACCTGGAATTACATTATCCATTAATGTACTTGGTTGTTATGGTATTTCAATTATCTGCTATTGGTGTGTTGTATTTTTTATACTACAGAGAAACTTGGTTGATGTGATCTGGAGCGTATGATCGCTGTTGGCTCATTCTGACTAGTTATGTAAAATAAATGTTGATGTCACGACAAAATGGCTACAATGATACACTTCACTTTTGATCATACACACTGGCATGTACTGCTTATACTTAATTAATTAATTTATAAGATGTAGCCAACTAACAAGCAACCAGTAGTTGGGTTTAGCACTGCCTATAAAATGAGCTATAGCCAGCAGCGGGCTATACTATTAGCCTTGCTCTTATGGCTGGGTGCATTGGGATCTGGGGTGCATTGATTGTTGTTGAAGGCACAGGCCGCACAGCAGATCTTTGATGCTTGCATTTTGTTGTGTTTTTGTTACTCTTTTGACATGATGTTTCAAGTTTTCAACTGAGGGTCATGTCAAGCTGCCAGTTTTTTTGCAAACAAAGAGTAGGATGCATGGTAAACATGGGACTGTCACATTAATTGCTGGTTCGCAAAATGCTCCTTTGTACAGTGTACTCTCATCTAAGGGATCTCAAACCTGACGCAGGTTGCAGAGAGGATCGGAGTTGAGGTGGCGAAGTGATGAGCAGTGTGTTCACCTCACGAGCAACTGATATATATAAATCCAGGAGTTATAATGTACATAGCAGAGACTCATCCTTGTTGCCCGAATGTCCTCTGTTGAATGAGTCGTCGAGTCATTTCCCGTGAACTACGTTGTAGTATAACTGAGATTTCTTCTTTTTCCTTGCATGTGGGTATACCTGAGATTTCTTCTTTTTCCTTGCATGTTGGGCTTGATTCATCGTTTGCACTGGAATATTGTCTTGTGAGTTGTGATCGCTGCGAGTGTGCAAAAATGTCATGTGTGGTGTAGAGTCCGCAGCTGCTACAAGGTACCCTTTTCCTCTTAGAGAATTCCTCCCACTTTTAACAATTAACAACAACCAGTGAGAGATGCAAATCAGAAGTTCGTGAGTTACATTGATGGTAGCACGCGAAAGAGAGATGCAGGAATATTTTTGGGCCATTTTCTTGTTGTTGGAAGAGATCGGGATTCTTGTGAAGCAGGCCGTCCACTCAGCATCATTTTGCATGAGAAAAGTCCACTGAAGGTCCCTGAATTTGAAGACGAGTCTGTTTTTTTTTCTTTAACCGGAATATCAGAAATATGCACCTTATAGTCTGTTCGAAGAAGATCCCTAACCAGTATTGACATAATTTTTATCTGGTTTTACTGACGTGGTATATGGTGGGTTCCACGTGTCAGGATATATTTTTTTCTTTTTCCTCTTTCCTCCTTTCTATTCTACGGGTCTGTCTTCTCTCTCTTTTCCCTCTCTTTCTCTCTCAGGCTGGGAGGACTGCAACACGGTGACCGAGCTCACTCCGGCTGCACGCGCCTCACCAATCTGACGTTCGAGGCTCACGCCGCACGCCAGTCCTTCGTGACGCCAACGGGGTCGTCGGAGAGCGCCGCACGCCAATCCTTCGTGACGCCAACGGGGTCGTCGGAGAGCGCCGCTAGGAACGCTACTAGAAAACTTATTTTCGGCATCGTAGGGATTTAATTTTTACAGACGGATAACGTCATTCCGAGCTAAAACACCATCTGTAAAAATTGTATCAGGCCTAGAGAGGGCGGCCCGCCTGAAAAGATGGATCTTTGCAGGCGGGCCATATAAGCATGATCTTTGCAGGCGGCAGGCGTCGTGCATCTGATAAAATCCATTTTCACAGGCACCTATTGTATGGGCCGCCTGTAAAGATGCCCCTATTTATGTTGGTGTTACTATTTTTTATCATATTGTAAATTGACAAAAAATTTTGCTCAATATTTTGCATATTCGTTTTTACAATTTTTTATGCGCAATTACCATTTGTAGGGTAGAATGTATAGTTTTTTATATGTTGTTAAAGGTTTTTTAAAAAGAGGTTTCAAAATTAAGTACCAAATTTTTATGTGAACCTACCATTAGATAGAAATTTTTTTTAAAAATAAAAATAATAAAAATAAGATTTCCATATTTGTACGTAAAATTAATATTTTTATTACAACTACGGTATACATTTACAAATTAAAAAATAAACTAAAAAAATTTACTCAACATTTTGCATATTCGTTTTTTCTATTTTTTACGTGCAATTGGTACCATGTATAGTTTTTTTATATGTTGTTAAAGGTTTTTCAAAAAGAGGTTTCAAAATTTAGTACCAAATTTTTATGTGAACCTACCATTGGATGGAAATTTTTGAAAAAAAATAAAAGTAATAATATTAAGGTTTCTATATTTGTACGTAAAATTAATATTTTTATTACAACTACGGTATACATTTATAAATTACAAAATAAACTAAAAAACTTGTGCTCAACATTTTGCATATTAGTTTTTACTATTTCGCAATTACCATTTGTAAGGTACGATGTACAATTTTTTTATATGTTAAAAGTTTTTTAAAAAAAGGTTTCAAAATTTAGTACCAAATTTTTATGTGAACCTACCATTGTATGGAAATTTTTTTAAAAAATTAAAAGTAATAATATTAAGGTTTCTATATTTGTACGTAAAATTAAGTTTTTATTACAAAATTACAAAAATAAACTAAAAAAATCAAAATAAATACATCCACATCTGTAACAATTTTCGCAGGCAGACGGGCCGTTTGCGAAGATAGTTATGCTGTGTGGGGGTACATTTTCGCAGGCGACCCGTCTGCCTGTGAAGATAGTGAAAATTGTTTTCGCAGGCGGGCGGTCCGCCTGCGAAGATGAACTTTGTAGGCGGACCGCCCGCCTGCGAAAACCTTTTCCCTATATAATCGCTCGCCCGCTGCCCCAAAATTTTCAAGTCCGAGGCATGAACCCTACACTTTTGGCGCTGTGAGGCTGCCAAATTTCTTCGCCGCCGCAAGCCGTCCTCCTCCGTCGCCCGCCTACGCCATCGCCCTCCTATCTCCACCGCAACGCTTCGACGTCCGGCCGTCGCCGCCGGCCCATCCACCGTGCCATCGGCCTCCACCGACGCCGTCGCACCCCATCCGCCGGCCTCCACTGCCGCGGTCGAAAACCCCATCTGCTGGCCATCGCACCGTGCCTCGCTGGACCTGGACCTGGACCTGCGCCACGCTGGCCATCGCACCGTGCCTCCACTGCTGCGGTCGAAAATGCCACGCTGGCTGGACCTGGACCGGCGGGAGCCACCGCCACCGGCAATGGCACCATGGCCATGTGTGTCGCTTTCCGGCGGAGCAAGGCGATGTGGTGGACTCGGCGCACCGCGTCGTCGGTTTGGTGGGTCTCCCAATTATTATCCTGTAGGACCATGGCTTGCTTGAGAACCGGATGCCTCTCACAGTCACATCATCGTCGTCTTCACCTCCGGCGGGTTCTTTTTGTGTGTGTGATCCCGGCTGTGGCCACGCATGGCCATTGCTAACTAGCAGTAGTTTTTGTCCTCGTCGAATTTATGGCATGTTCTTTTCACGTTTAAAATGAGGAACACAAAATCTATAGTTTGGTTTCATGGCATTGAACTGTTTGAGAGAATTGTAAGCCCATGTCACCCTTATTTCATTGATCTTTTGCGTTCTTTCCACGCTGCAAAAAAATCATGTCAGGTGCTATGGTTAGTTTTAAGTTTTGACACTTGAATCTGTTTTACATCTTGTGGTTAAAAAAATAGGCAATAAAAGGAAAACTCTCTGAGAAAGAAGGAATGAGGCTTTTCAGCAGTTAATTGATGGTGTAAGCTACTGCCATGATAAGGGAGTCTACCACGGAGACCTCAAGGTAATGACCGATTTGTTTTTAGGGAAAAACTTGTAATTATCTATCTTACGGATTTTCGTCTTTTATGAAAATTAGCAACTTGGTCAATGTGGATTTGTGACTCTGTAACATGGTTCTTGTGAATCATTCCACTGTTACAGCCTGAAAACGTTCCTGTGGACAAAAAAGGCAACATCAAGATCTCTGATTTTGGTCTCAGTGCTTTACCTCAACATCTCGGGGGGTATGATTTCACAAATTCAGCTATATTAAAAATGTTTTCCTTAGATGGATCTTTCATTGAACTGTAAATTCGGTACTTCTCACAGAATGACGGATTACTGCATACTACTTGTGTTAGCCCCAACTATATTGCCCGTGAGGTAAGTGAAAGTTCTTTTCAGACAAACCGAATTATTCTCTTGTAAAGCTTCTCATCCTTGTGCTAAATGCTTTCAGTTTCTGCAGAATAAAGGATATAATGGTTCCTTGTCAGACATCTGATCTTGTGAGTAATCCTTTACGTAATGCCTGTAGGATATCTTCCATTTGATGACCAAAATATTGTTGTTGTTTATCAGAAGGCAGTGGTTTATCTCAATCTGAAGTGGTATGATCCTGAGATGGTATTGCCTAGCGACAAGTGACGAATTCAAGAATTTTCGGGAGTGGAACAATGTTATGTCAAATTTTCGGGAGTGGAACAATGTTATGTCATAATGTAACTAGATGGCGTATATGAAGTAACGGTATACAAAAATATTGTAATATATATATTTTGGCAACACTTTTAAATTATGCAATATATATAAATTTCTCGGTGCCAAATGTTTGATAATCTTCCAATATATATTCAAAATAATCTACCTCCAAGAATTTCTATTAACGGGCAAATTATTATTAAATTTATGGATAAATTATTATTAAATTTCAAAAATTTCTACCTATCTTCGCAGGCGGATTTCCTTTTTTTTTGCACACGGCAGTTTCCTATTTTCACAGACGGACCAGATTAGCCAACGCCCGCCGGCGAAAATTATCTTCGTAGGCAGGTGGCCGCCGCCTGCGAAGATCGGTGATTTTCACAGTCCTTTGCCTACAGGCGGATGGCCGCCCCGTCTGCGAAGATTATTTTCGACCGCTTGCGATAATGCTTTTCCCAATAGTGGAAGCGGCGGACGCTCAAGCTTCGCATCGGCCGGAAGCTGATGGACCTCGCCCTTGTTAGTTCCTAGTTGTAATCCTGTGCATTCTGTTGTTGTAGTAGTAGTAGTTGCATGTTTACTCTTTGGTAGCTTAGTTTTTGCATGACAACAGCTGGCCCTATTTTGGTTCAGACTTAGTCAGTCGTTTTAGTCGTTGGTTTAGTAAATAACCGGTCATGTGTTAGTCCATGAGATCCAGCAGAATCGGGATTTGTTATGCATGTAACATCCTCTTTTGCTGACAGCCCTCCTCTCCATGGAGAAGACACCCGACGACTTGCGCATGATGAGGTATACCAGCGCCTGCACGAGCGCGAACACGGCCACCTTGCCCAGCGCTTCGGCGAGACGTAAGCCTCCGCCTCCGCCACCGCCATGGCGACCATTGCTGCTAGCTTGCTCCACCGATCAGCCGGGCACCCTCCTCACCTGCGACGTGAGCCGGCGTGATGTCGCCATCCCCGTTCACGGCCAGCCCTCTAGTCACACATCACACATGGGCCTCCTGCATGCGCCGGGACGACGCACGCTCGTGTGGCGATCCGGGGCCAGGATGGCGCGACCACCGGCTATAAATACCCCCGGGCCTTGGGGCGACGGGGGCGCGCCGCGAGGAAACCGGTGATGGAGCTGGAGGCGGCGACTTCGCTCAGCACCGCCCGTGCCCGCGAGACCGGTCGTCGCCCACCCGTCTGTCACTGCCCCGGTGCCCCACGAGACCAGTCGTCACCTAGGTCGTCGTCACCGTCGCCCCCGCCCACGCTCGTCGCTACCCGCGCTCCACCCTGCTGCTGCCCGTGCCTAGCCTAGGAGAGAAGATACGAAGAAGAGCAACATAGAAGAAAACAAGCAAAGAGAAAAAAAATAATAAAACCCTGCCATGTGGGACCCACCGTACGCCATGTCAGCAAAACCAGTGAACAAACGAGTCAATACTATCGAGAACTTTTTTGAACGGATTATGCGAGTTTAGGGGTACACATTTCTGGTATTTCAGTTAAGGGACCGAAAACAGACTCGCCTATAAGTTTAGGAACTTTTGATGGACTTTTCCTTTTGCATGGACATCGGCCCAACAAAAGTCAGTCCAGTCCAGTCCATTGCGTGTTTTGGTCGTAGTCGTCATCGTCATCATCGTCATATGATGAGTTGATGACACTCTTCACACACGTCTTCCATCTTAGGTAATCTCATACCAGTAGGGGTACTTACGTGTCAAAAGAAGCAGCTGCTGCAGTAGGAGTGCGAAGTTCTTCGTCAAGAAATTGCTCTTTTAGTTTCGTAAATTTTACTTTTTTCTTAAAATCGAACTGGTTGGAGTTTGATGTTTTCTGTTAAAAATATCTTATAATTTGATGGAAGTAAATACACTCTAATAATATATTTACCATATATTTAATAAAACTAATTTAGCTAATTTAGTGTTGCAGTTGTTACTATATTTTTATATAGATTTAGTTAAATTTTTAAGAAAGGTTACTTCAAAAGAAATCTCCATATCTCATACTCCACCTAATTCGTTAGTTCACACACAAGCACGTGGGTTTTAGTAGATGCTCCATTGACAGCCAAAAGGGGATGGCCTGTGCGGCACGTGTCGTTAATTCACACGTACGTGCATATGAAACGCATGGGCACCAGCTCCATTTCTAAACAAACCAAGGAGAACGAATTAATTAACCAACGAAACAAACACGCATGGCTACACAATGGTGAGTAAAAAATAATTAGTCCATGAGCTACGTACTTAGCAGCAGCAGCAGCTGGTAGTAAGTACTAAACCGGCCCGGCTAACTAATCGATCAGACACCAACTGATCAACTTCCCTACTGTTTTAGAGTACTGTGCAACTGGATTAACATTTCAATCACGTGCGCATAATGATAAACTAATTATTAGCCAAGCTCACGAATGTCCAAGCCGAATCGATCAATGATGTGATGTGTGTATCTAGGAATTGAAGAGGAGTGGACAACATAAACCACCAACCCATCTCCTAACTTCCCAAGGGATTATGCATATTGACTGGTCCGATCCAAGCAGTGTAACTCCTTTTCTCTTCTACCTTTTCTTTTCCTTTGTTGAAATGGACATCATGTGGTTATTATTTAACTTTGCCGTTTCCAACGATTATCCTTTCATTTTAAAAGTGTAGGATGTATTTTATTTCGTTAGAACGAATGTTTAAAAAAATACTCTATTAATATATCATTTATAGGATACAAAAGTATAATAATAAAAAATATATTTTTGAATATGAATATAATGATGTTAATTTTGCATCATAAATAATAATAGTAGAGTAATATTTAATCAAATATTTGTCATCAGAAAACAAAATACACTATATTTTTAAAATAGAGGGAGTAACTTAGACAGAGCCGATCAATACAAGAAACAACGCCGTCCGTGTCGGCGATGCACCTCGCACGTGCTTAATTGCACGCATTAATTTTTATTCGGACCTCTTTTTTAATTTGTCCGACCAAAACGTAATCAGTTCGGACGCATATCTAAAGATAACTTATATTTAGATGGAGAATGTAATTAGATGGTATGGAGAGGAACACTCATAACTCTCTCTAGCTGTTTATCCCGTGAAGCTGAATTACGTACTAAAAATGATCTTTCATCTGAAAATACTTAGCTGCACACCTTGGATGATTATATTCCTCTTAATAATGTGATAATTAATTGATGAAGATGCATCTTAATGTACATTTAGTTTTCTCGAGCTGCTTAAGCAATCAACATTAATTCACTCAATTACACAGGTCACTCCACTAGCTGTACTGTCCAATAACCGAATCCAATCCATCGCTAAATTTGTTCATGATCCAGCTAGCTGCCTGATCCCAACCAAAACTAACAAAAGGAGCAACTAGCTAGCAATTGGATCAACTTGATGAACAAATTAAGCGGCAATCACGTTCTGATCAATTTGGAGCTTAATTACAAGGCTCTCCGATCAGCTTGCTCCTCGGTCCAGGCCGAGGAGCCTCGCCGCCACCGGCGACAGCCGCCCGGGGCTCACCGCCGCCGCGACGGTCCTCCTGCCGCCCTTGCGCTCCTTGATCGTCTCCAGCCGCGGCGACCACGCCCGGCTCCTCGCTGCGCCCACCAGCTGCTCGTAGTGCTTCCTCAGCTCCGGCGTGCTGCACAGCGCCCCGGCCCCGGCGGTGCCGCCGGCGCCCTCCCCGTCGTCGTCGTCGTCGTAGGTTGGTCTCGCGGAGGTGATGGCCCTCACGATGAACTCCGGGGTGACCTTGATGACCGTCCGTCCGTCGTCGCCCTTGACGTACTCGAACGGGCTCTTGGCGCCGCCGGCGATGGACGCCGCCGCGCCGGCCCCCCTGTCGTAGGACAGCGCGGCTAGCGAGGCGGCCGTGACGGCGTCGTAGCCCTGGGGCAGGCGGTCGACGGGGAGCACGAGGTACGTCCTCCCGGCGACGAGGCGGTCCTCGATGGCGAGCACCGGCGCCGGGCGGCCGATGCAGAACCCGTCGGCGCGGCACACGACGCTGTCCGTGAAGTCGAGCATGACCTGCCCGGCCAGCTTCCCGTGCCTCGCCACCCGCGCCTCGCCTCCCCACAGCACCAGCCTCGCCGTCCTCCGCCCCCGCCGCCACCGCACGGACGAGCCCGACACCCCGAAGCACGCCACCACCATCCTCTGCACCAACGACGACGACGACGACCCACACCACCGCCGCCGCCGCCGGCAACCACCATCTTCCATGTCAAAACGCGGCGCGCAGCAAAGCCACAGAAGAATCAACCAAGAAATGACCTAGCTAGCTAGCTAGCTACGACCACGAGCGGCGCTTGCTCCGGGCTCCGGCGACGTACTGTTGGATCGGCTAGGTAGGGTTTTTACCGGTGGCGCCACGCCGGGGAAGAGGGTATTAATACGCATGGACCCGGCGCCGGAAAGGGTAGGTTTTGTCGACGTGCGCGCGTCGCGTCCGCGGGCGCCATTGGAAGCAGGCGAAGGCAAAGGGTAGGGCTAGCTCGTCGGCGGTCAAAGTCGACGGCGAATTCGCGCGCGTGGCGCCCGCGTCATCATCGCCATCGGATCAGCATAGCCAGCATGCGGCATGTGTGGGATACGTTGGTCAGTCTGGTGTGGAGGGAAAAAGTCCAAGCCAACCCCCCCCCCCCCCCCCCCCCCCCCCCCCGGCGCCCCCCCGCCCCATTTTTTTTTTCCCCTTTTTGTAGCCACTGCTGCATTAGCAGCGACGGCACAGCGACAGCCTCAGACTTTCACAGGTTGAATGCCTCAAAAAAAAAAAGGTTGAGACGATAATGGTTACGTTATGCTTATGCTTGATTATTTGTCTTATTAAAAAGATTTATCTAGATATACGAGATTGTTTTTACATTATAATAAATAAAATTATAACAAAATATTTTAATTATATATTTTTAATAAGATGAATAATTAAATATAAATATAAAAGTCAACAACCTGTTATAAAAAAACACGGAGGAGAGGCTACTCTAATTGACTACTTTGGTTCGTTAACTTAGCTCTTAACTAAAATGATCTTCTATGACCCTATCTATTTTACCCGTAGAAATATGTGTAATAATTATGCATACTCATACTTACTCTGATCTATTTTGCCTATAAGTTATAATAAAATTATCAATTTTTTGGGATAGTCTTTTTACCAAAATGGTTACTTGTTAGTAGCAGTTAGCTAGAAAACAAACACCTTTCCGTTACTGATAGGTACTATAAGTATGACTGCATCTGCATATATGGACAAATGAAGAAGGAAGGTCATTTGGACTGGTGCGAGAAAGTCGCGAATTGGTAAGAAGTTGATGCCGTCAAATTAAATCAGTTGCTACTTGATTAATTACTGGTGTATGTTCTATTTTCTTTAATTTAGTTCATGGGTACTTCCTCCGTATATAAATGGGACCTCTATATAAATACATGACACTGTTAACTTTATTCATTTAAACTTTTGAAAACTTTAATCATTAATAGCTAATCAATAGCTCCCAAAATATTTAGGCACATCGGATGTTTGACTAAATATTGAAAGACTATTTCGGCAACTAATTAAAAAAACTAATTACATATGGTGTCATGAAACCATGAGATAAATTTTTAAGTTTAATTAATCCATCATTAGCACATGTGAGTTAATGTAGCATTATGACTAATCATGGACTAATTATGCTCAAAAGGTTTGTCTCACAAATTCCTTCTAAACTGTGTAATTAGTTATATTTTAACTATATTTAATTCTCTATACATGTGTCCAAATATTCGATGTGACGGGTTAACGCAAAATTTTTAGAAACGAGCATCTCCAACAAGGGGCTAATATAATCCCCAAAACTTAAATATTGGCATTACATGATAAAAATACACTCAAACAGCTAGCCAAAAAACCTCCCAATCTTTTGGCCTCCCAAGCAATGGTATTTTTTGACGTAAATTTAGCCAAAAAGCCTCCCAATCTTTTAGCCTCCCAAGCAATGGTATTTTTTGACGTAAATTTTGGTCTCCTTCTAGCATTCCCAATCAACTGCGCGCCATTTTTTTTTGCTGGCGCTTTTTTTTTTCTTCGCGAAACCTCCATCTCTTTCATGGAAAATCCATCGCCGCCCCTCACCTCCTCCTCCATATAAGGCAGTTGAATTGTTCTAACAGAAAATGTCATTTCTCTTTGCACTGGGAATCTCATTTTACTATTCTATTTGTCATGAGATGCATTACTCAGATATCAGAATAGTTTTCTTATATCGTGAGCTTTATTGTTGCTGGGACTTATGTGGCCATCATGATACTGAATTTATCTCAGACAGTCGAGCTATGCTAAATTTTGTTTCAATGGTGCAGAATATAAGTGAATTCATCAATTAATTGATGACGAGGAAAGTTTTAAAGTTTTTAGGACTTTTTAGGCGACTCTCGGAGAACTGGGTTTGTTTTGATGCCCAATAATTTTGGTATGTTCCGGATCCATGATTTTTAGGAGCTAATTTTTAGCCTTATATTGGAGATGCTCTTAATTTGTTTTTGGTTGGTGCCCTCCTCAGAGGGCCCTAGCTCATGCAGGCGTATTCAAAGGCTGATGCATAAAATTGAATGCCTGATATAGATGTCTAACTCGGGAGTGTGATTTGAGAACATCAACAAAACAAGCCCTAACATAATATACCGATTATTATGCAACAAGATTGTCAACACCGTAAACTATTGGCACTATTTGCTTGGGGTTACTCAGTCCAAATGTTGGACTATAAGAGAAACTAAATATTATCTGTAAAAAGATATTATAGCCATTGAAAAACAAATGAAAAATCACCCTTCGATCCAGTCTAAATCTAAATAAATACAAATGTATTTTTTGTTTAGGAAACTGCAATAAATTATGTCGATGCTGCGTCGATTAACCTAATTAACTACCGCAGATATATAATTTGTATCATACACCTTAGGAATTAGTAAGTAATTGTGTGAATAAATGTTGTTCCGAAATGATAGTACTGGTGAGGAGATAAAAGGGGATTTATTTACTAACAATACATTAATGGTGTTCTCCGAAGGGTAAACCTATACCTGCAGAATTTTACAACATCCTAATATTTGCTATATATATATATATATATTTGCAGCGAGTTAACTAATTTGTTAACACCAAAATTTGGTAAATTTCCGTATTGGATTCGGATAAGGAAAGGTGCAGTCGCTAGAAATTTTATCCGGAAGAGTTCAAATTCAACAGGGAATCGTGAAGACCAAGGCTTGGCGGCGTGATCTTATCAAGCAGTTAGAGTTAGTTAGGATTTTATCTCTAAGAGATTAGAGTCCAATCGGGACTTGTGTGCGTTTTATCTAGTAGGAGTTAGAGGTAGAGTCTATATAGGACTAGTTTGTTATTTCTTTTTATCTATTAGGAGTTGTATGTCGTGTCCAACACGGCCTAGCGTCCACCCGAGGGTATAAATATGTATGCCTGGGGTCATTGTAAATCATCTACATCAATCAATATATCAACTACTGTCGGCGCATCGCCACCCTCTTCCGAGGTTTCAACTCTGGCGGAACTTGGCACCTGACGCAGGGCTGCATCGTTTTGATCTCCAGCGAAGGAGTAAGTCCATCGTTCCGCCAGACCACGGTAATCGTTCGACTAGATTAGAATTATCTCGGTTCGGTCTGATCTTCTAATCTAGTTGTGCGATTGCTAGTTATCGTATCAGTTTTAACTTGATCACCTTCATGTTTTGAGTTGATCTGGTCAACCACTTTGGACAATTTACGTGCTATTTGACATATTCAATCTATTACTGTCTCGGTTAGGTCCGATCTTGTAGATTGCATCTGTCAGATGGTTTATATCAGATCGATGTATTTTGTTCATTGTGTTATCGGAGTACCAGCCGATAAGTTGTCAGTCATCGGCTCATTGGCTTGATAGCAATCTAGATCTGTTTAGTATCTATCCTGACATTGCTAGGTTTAATCTTGAATTGTCTCGGTTGGGTCCAATCTTCTATGATTATTCTTAGCAATCCGGGCTAGGTATTTTATAGATCTCAGTTGTTTGTTCGCCGTCTATAGCCGATGATTTTAGCCAATTTACATGCGTATCATATTCACATCAATAGAGTAGCTGACTGATTTACTGCATTATTTCTATACCAATCGGCTTGATTTAGTTAGATCGGCAGTCATTTATGTTGCATCGGCTTATGAGAGTTACACGCAAATTGGGTTTAGCCGATCGTAACACATGATTCATGGTTTATTCCAAGTAATTCGTCGGCTTATCTATTAGCCTTATCGATCTTCATGTTTCCTATAATCATATCATGCTTGACTGCATGCTGTTTTGGTTAAGTCCAATCTCTGCACGTCTAGTTCGATCTGGTTATAGGGGCTCGTCCGATCGACTGAGATTAATAAGTAAATTGGCGGATTACGTTGGTCTAATATTTAATTTAACTCTATTTCTCTCAAATTTCTAGCCGATCCAAGCTTTTTACAGCCGATCGTTTATCCTATCGGCTAACCGCTGCAGCATCAACGTCTGATCGACCAGATTATTAGTTGCCTATCGGCTCGATAGCCGGTCGGCTTGTTTTAATGTTTGTCTTGTCAGTTGCAGGATCAAACTAACTGGCACGTCCGCGCAACTTTTCTAAGAATTTAGATCCTGCACTGGAGCTGTCTAAGATTGACTCCCAGGACTACGTGTGTGATTGTTGATTGTTATTTTCAGCGCCAACACTAATTCAGCTCCAGCAAATTATAGCTTTCCAACCATTAAATATCAAGATGAGCGGTATATATCACTCTCTGGATTTCATACATAAAACCGTTAACTTTTAAACTTTTAAACATACATTTGATCATTCATTCTATTAAAAAATACATAATTATCATTTATTTTATTTACTTTAAGCATAATTTATATTTTTAATACAAACTTTTGAATGAAGTGAGTAGTAAAAAAAACGACATTATATATTAAAAACTAGAGGGGTACCGGTCAACATGAATATTTTGAATTAAATTCTATATAATTGTATTAGTAGGACTAGTTCACTATTTAAATTTTTCCCTAAAGAAAATCACATGTGCGTTCATCCATATACTCCCTCCATATGAAAATGTTTGACGTTGGTTAGCTAAAAAAATGAACTACGTTGGCTAGCAAAAAAAAAATGAACTAGCCAATGTTATAAAAAAAAGTTGGGAGGGAGTACAAATTATTGCTCATCCCTGCTGGATCTAGAATTTTGAATGCTCTTGCCGCATGAAATGCATTGCTTGCATGCAAGGGAGAGTTTGTGAGGAAGATATCATTAGATGAAGTTGTATAGCTGCCACTTTAATTTTGCACATGTGCAATTAATCACACGAGCGAGATGTTAAAATACTTGAAGAATGAGTTAATTCAACGCGAACAAACTATAGACTCAACTCAATCATGAAAATAATTTGAGCTGCATGTTCCGTACGACTATACTACGGGGCTGGTAGTCTACTAATTCAATTTGTGGAGCCAGAGCATTAATTAAAGAGAGACCAGCCACCAGTCAAAGCTGATTATTCATCAAAATTAACTAGCACATTCATGGTTGGGTTAAACATCACGGTCAGTGACCTCATGAATTGTTCTAAAGATACATCTCTGTAGCGTCATTAGAAAAACAGATTGCGGCTAGATCGAGTTAATACTTCGCATGGTTAGAGTAAAAGTGTTAACTAAGACGGCGAACAGATTAATCTTCAGTTTGCAGGGCCGAGCTAGTAACAATGCGAGTTTTTAATTTTTCATGTTTTTCTTATTACTAGCTAAATACCCGTGGTATGTTTTTTTTATTAGATGCTAATGAATCTAGAAATAGGTATAAATAATATATATTGAACAATAGATGAATCTAGCCATAGCTAAAACATCTTGTAATATGAAGTGGAGGGAGTATTTTTTAACCAAAAGTATAAAATTTTTGAGATGGGATTACAAGGTTTCCTGCGTATGATCTATAAAATTAGACATCATGTAGTAGCAGTCTTTGAGATAAGAAGGTACTACCTCGACCTCGTACCATATTAAATTTATTTTTTAGTTTTTAGTTACAATATTTTGACTTTTTATCTTATTTGATTTTTTTGTGATTAATATTTTTATTGTTACTTGGTAAAATATGAATATTACTTTATGCATAACTAATTTTTTTAAGTTTCTATATAATTTTTTTAAATAAGATGAATGATTAAACGTTTGGACATAGAAATCGAAAAATAAAATTATTATGAGACACAATTAGTATATAGCACAGTCGGTCATAGTCTATCTGTTGTATGTTATAAGTTATTCTGAGTTTTTTCTAAGTCAAACATATTTAAATTTGACCAACTTTTTAATAAATAATTATAATATAAAGTAAATATATTATAAAAATTTAATGATGTATTTAACCAAACTTATATGGTAATGTGGATTTTAGTATATTTTTTATAATTTGATTAAATTTAAAGAGATTTAAGTTAGAAAAAAAATCTAAAGTGACTTGTACCGTGAAATGGAGAGAAATAGATGGAGTACTAAACTATTATTCTTTTCGATCTTCTAAGCTACATTTGGACATTGTCACGGTCTTCGCTAAGCAACTTGCCCTAACCCAAAAGAGTGTCTACATGTGTACACATGTCCAAACTCAAGAGACCACACTGGCAATTAAGGTGTTTTCAGGACTGGCGATTGCTGATGTGGACACCAAGTCGTACCTCGATCGATCGGAAAAGGCGAAGAACAACACCAGCCTCCGTTTCACGAACACCAGTCTCTGAGTAGTAATCTCGTCGTAAATATGATTATATATGTAATTAAAATCTATCGATAGATTTAGTTATATAGCCACACACATACGTCAATTCAATTGCTTAAAGCACAGTGTGACAACTACCGTCTATATATATATATATATATCTCGGCACATCGTCGATCATATCCATCCATAGAGAATAGTTCCATAGAGAATAGGATTAAAAAGTTCTAAATGGTTTGATTGAGAACTTTATCTTGGCATGATCCAAATCAAGATGTTTAGATTCAAACGGGCGTTCGTCATCAGCTTTAGACTTTTGGGGTGCTTGGATCGATGATCCAATCCACATTTATAAATTCATAACTTAATATCTATAAGAGGGAAAAATTCAAATATACAACTAAACTGGTAGTGGTTTTATTCGTCTAGTCTTTGAAAAGTCTGTCAAGATAGACACAGTAACCATAATTAATTAAATAGACAAAACAATGCAGTGCGCAGTCCTTGCGACAGCGGTAACCACATCTACCTCTGTACTTTGTTCAACTGCCACTGTCTGTATTTTTACACACCCATGACCTTGTTAATTAATTACTCTTAACTTTGTGTAGTTTGGTCTACGCACGGTTCTAAGCATGCAAATTACGCAATCATCTTACTATTGTGTACTAGGAATAGTACAATACTGGTCAGCTAACGCACCATTCAGTTTTGTTTAATGGTATATAAAGTCTACATTCCTTTTAATTTTTTTACAAACCTTTGTGTTACTTCCTTTGTATTTAAATAATAATCTCTTCGTATTTATAGTCAATATACAGTGCCACGGATTTAAAATGCGAGCTAGTTATTGTGTCAAAGTGTACGTGATACTCTATATTTAAATATTGCTAAAAGGGTAATATATGGGTGCAAGTGGACCGGTCCGCGAATCCGTTTATAGAGTGGTTTACCCACTTAATTTATCTATAATTAGGTTTGTGGATCAATCCAGTTACACCAATTAAAACGTGACAACTTCGCTACACGTAAATATAGTTGGATTGCAAAATTTTAATCTTTTTTACAGTATGCTTGATTAAGTTGCCTGGGACGATTAATTTTTGGATTAACGGTTCCACAAGGAAAAAAAAAACAGTACTGCTGCGACAGCTGCTGGTAGGTCGATCCACAACCGTTAGATCGAGGCCCAAACGACCGCAGGCCGTTGGATGCTGCGACGGATGGACGATCGGGGCGCGCATGCAACGGCTACCTGCCGGAGCACCAGTCGTTGCAGTTGTCGGCCTTGCAGCGCTGGTAGCAGCCGCCCCACTGGAAGAGGTTGTTGATCAGGCACTTCACCCGGCACGTCGCCTCGCAGATCTGGCAGTCGATGCTGCTCGCCAGCTTGCTCCGCCCGCCGCCGCGGTCGCGGTCACGGTCGCCTCTCGCGCGGGTGCCGTTGCTGCCGCCGCCGCCACCGCCGGCCGCGTCTATCGTCGCCGCGGCGGCCTGCTGATCGCCCTCGGGCTCCGGCGCCTGCGCCGCCACCGCCCGCACGGCGACGTCGGGCGCCGCCGCCGGCAGGAGCGCTGCCGGCACCACCAGCAGCAGCAGCACGACGACGCAGACGGATCTGGCGGCCGAAGCCGCGGCAGCCGTCGACGATGATGCCGGCGCCGCCATCGATCGGCCGCTCGGCTATATGTACGGTGCAGTGTACGCGCGGACGCAGGCTGATCGCGCGGCTTGTGCGCGCGCGCGTACGTAATATATACGGGCGGGCCGCGGCGTGGCGCGAAACGATCGAGGATTTGTACGCGCGGGGGCGTTGTGCGCGTGAGCGGGGGCGGAGGCGTTGGTGCACGGTGGTTGGGTCATGCGCGCCATGGTGATTACTACTTGCTTGCCCTTGCAGGAGCAGACGATGCCGAAAAAAAGTAGTTTTGCACAAAAAATTAAAAACTTTCGTGTGATTTTGTTTCTAAAATCACATGAATGCACACGCATGTATATGGGCTAGCTGCGACCGAGTGCTGGGCCGGAGCCGAGGAATCCGAAAAGGAATAAGTCCACATTACATCCCTCAACATGATGCCGAGTCTGTATTTCATCCCTCAAGTCGAATATCAGATATCTGTACCTCTTATATTATAAAAATCGTCTATTAACCTCTGTTTTGCTTACGTGGCTATGGTAGGACCAACTTGTCAGCTTGTCCACCATTTCTATCTCCCGTGCTTGTTCCCTCCAAACCATTTTGCTTACGTGGCTATGTAGATGGATGCAGCGTGGGCTCCAACGATGGGGCTGAGCCCATGAGGCAAGAAATTAGCGTTGGTCCAGCAAGAGCCCATGGAAGGGAGTCTCGTCGATGGGCCGGCCAAGGAAGCCGACGGGATGTCACCATGTATGCGCACAAATGGATCGACGAAGAAAACTGACATATGTCGGCCGTGCCCGTACATGCATGCACGCATACGCGTCTACCCGAGCAGAGTACTTTTCCTTCCGGTTGCTTTATTTGGCGACTTTTGGATCATCATTTATCGTATTTAAATTTTTTTTATGTGGATATGTAAAATTACAAGTTATTTTTATAGAGTATTGAGTAATACATCAAATTAAAAAAAATAAATATTTTATGTAAATAATATTATAAATGGCTAAATCTAGACCTAAAAGTTAACGAGTTAAGATAATAACATTACAAATGTTTAAACATAGGTATAAAATTCAACTAACGTAAGATAATAAACAAGGGAATCAAGGGAGTAAGTACATACCGACATACGTGCGCTTGTTTAAGCTGAGCTAGCTTGCTCTGCACTTGCGTCGAACCTAACTTGATTTTACTCCTACCTAGGAAAAGAAGCGTGAGGCGCAGAATCAAACACGTACATCACGCGTGACACTGCTTCGAAAATGGCTTTTTTAAATACAGCTTAAACACACTTTTAATTTACCGGTGTAAGTGAAAGCCGAATACAATATATCGCCTGTGAAAATGGAGCCCGGTGCATCTCGTACACCTTCTTTAGAAATAATTGTTTTTTGTACGTGGCCTGTTAGATCCACAGGGATCGTCGTCTTTGCTGGCGGCCGGAAAGTAAGCCGCCTCACTCCGCCTAAAAACATTTTCTCGTCTAGCGTGTGTAAAATGTTGTTGAATAGTCTCATTTTAATTGTGGAAGGGCAAAGTATCTAAGATATAAGTGAAGTCGTCCCTTATCTCAATAGCTAGTTTTGGAGGTGGGAGATGTCCTTTACGATCCTACAATTGAATTGGTATCAGAGCCTATATAGTTTAACATCTCTGGCCCCGATGAATACAGTGTGCGAAAACCTAATTGGATTGTAAGATGCACGTAGGACCCGTATAACTGTGATGGACAGTGGGCCAGTGGGGCCCGTATACGGTGAAGAAGGGCTGAGGGACACCAATGTTATGTAAAGATGAAGATTATTGAATAGTTCCACTTTAGTTGTGAAAGGGCTAGCTTTTGAGGTGGAAAGTGTGTACATGCACCTATCTTTTATTTTTTGTTTATATTTATAAGGCAAAATTTAAAATTTTAATCCAAAATTTAGAATTGATTTTGAGGTTTTTTTATCGTAATTTATTTTCTAGCTTAACTTTTATATCACTATGAATGTTTATATAAAATACTTATTTATAGATTATTTTTCGTTTACGCATATATTGTTTATCCCTTTTCTTTAAGAATCCAAAAGAATCCAAAAGATGACCCTTGGGATTACTGGAGTACCGATCGATCCCGTAGGCCGACAGGGGCGACAGGGTGTGTGCATTATGTATATATATTGCATGCATGCATATGCATGCGCACACACGAACGTTACGTTAACGCGTACCTGTACGTGGAAAATTAAACAGCTCAGCTGCCAATACAGATGACATGAATGAGCCATTGAGCCCTAACTAGCTAGCAGGGCTAACCAATAACCATATTGCAGTGGTGCAAGCTCACTACAGTCCGGCCTGCCGCACGGAACGCAGCATGCCATGTTCCGTTGCTTGAATTGCATGAGCGTCGTCGTATCTCCGGAATTGATGAATCAAGGTTTGATTTGCACGTATATATGTATATAATGCTAGTTCAGCGGTTGGCCCGGGTGAATGATGATCGTGGGAACAGTCATACTCTTTCTCTTATTATTTTTTTTATTTAGGCCCTGTTTAGTTTGCGAAAAGAATTTTTTTTTTCGATCGGACGTTTGATCGAATATCAGAATGTGTTTTCAGTCATGAATGAAAAAACGAATTTCATGACTCGCTTGAAAACCACAAGACGAATCTTTTGAGCCTAATTAATCCGTCATTAGTACAGGTGGGTTACGGTAGGACTTATGGCTGATCATGGACTAATTATACTCAAAAGATTCATCTCACGATTTTTCCCCTAACTGTACAACTAGTTTTTTATCTATGTTTAATGCTCCATTTAGGTGTGGCAAAGATTCGATGTGATGTTTTTTGAAAAAATTGGGAACTAGACATGCCCTTAATCCTATTAATTTTTTAATCTACATTTCATTGTGCACTTGTCTTATCCAAAATTTTTACAAATATACAAAATTATAAGTTATGATTAAAGTGTATTTAGTAATAAATCAAATTACAATAAAATAATTAATAATTACATTTTTTAAATAAAAAGAATCTCAAATTGTAAACCTAAAAATTAATGGCGTCAAATAAAGAAAAATGTATATGGTAAATTAATACTACTGTAGAAAGAACGAAGGAGAAATGATGGAGAATAAAGAGTAACAAATTAAGAACCACACTTATATTAAAACCAACAGTTATATCTTAGGTTTACATGCCGTTGGCCTATGTGTATACAGTGAATGCGTGTGAATAGATTTGAATTTTAGTGCCAACCAATATTATATATGCATAGGTAATTAGGATTTCAGCAGGATCTTTGTGACATAAGCGATGTGTATTGTCGTTATCCGTCTCTTTTGAGTGTTTGCAGTGACGTGTGTATCCTATTTTAATTTAGCTCCTTTTTATATTTATCTGATAAAATTTGAATTTTTAATTTTATCTTTAGAGTTGGTTTTGAGGTTTTTATTATAATTTATTTTTCAGCCATATAAAAAATAACTGTAATTATAAATTATTTTTTTATTTATAAATATGTCGTTTGCCTTTTTTCATTCAAAAAATTCAAGCCATAACCCCCTGTGTCTGCAGTATTAGAGTAGGCTTATCCTTTGATTCAGTACGATGCATGCTACAATATCGATCAAGAAAAAGAAAAGCTAAATTGATCTCGTGATTTATTAATAGATAACCAAAACATGTGCCCCTGTTAACAGTGCAGATGCCACCGAACTTGCGGTATACAGCAACCGGATCGATTAACAAACAAGAACGCAGACCGATGTTGCGCTGGAGTTTAGTTACCACCACTGTAAATATTTCGCTCCTAAGAAATTGAGTTTTTTACCATTCTTAAAAAATATCTTAAGGTACCAACAAAAATTTTACTGTAGATTTTTTGTATCTTTAGATACAATGTACCTTAAGGTACCACTTTGTTTACACTAAAAATAATAATATCTTGAGATGCTTTTTAAAGGAAGGTAACAAAAGCTCTAAGAAATAATATAGTGCGTAGAAACTATGCTAGGTTATACTGCTCTGTTCTTAAATATGAAACACACTCTTAAATGTTGGCCTCTCGGTTTTAAAATATAACTATTTCTAGAGCTGGGTAAAAGAATTAAGAAAATAAATAATAATGATTAGATGAGTGTTATGACTGCTTGAGTAAAGAATATAATAGAAAAAGTATATGAAGATTGCTGTGATTGACTGAGATGAGGAGATACGCCGGGAAATGCTTTGTTTGGGACAGATGGTGGGAGGTAGAAATAATTTCATTCCCTACGTGTTCTAAAACGAATGCAATTTGAACGGACGGAGTATAGGGTAAGCACATGCCACATAGAAATATTTTTCATGGACAGTGTACTGTACGTGCTAGATTGACAACAGGGGACATGTCGTTTAATTATTAATCACTTAATTGCTAACACTTTGCGGCAGGACACCGAGAGGAAGGAGAAACCATACACGCATATAAACATGAAATCAAGCTAGCTAGGTGGGCCGGGAAGATGCATGGTATGCAGATATCAAGGCCCAACAGGGTCTCGTAGGAATGGGATGGGCCCACACGGCCAACCAATTGAATGTTTTTTATCTATACATTTTTAATTTAAACTTAACAAAAATGTTTTTAAAAATGAAAAACTAGACCCAACACCCAACTATAGGATGATATATATATAAAAAGCGTCAACTAGTTGCATGATATATCTAACGCGTTGAAAGCTCCTTAGTAGCCATAGTAAGTCGTAGGAGGGCTATCGATTTTGAGCCTGTTTGAGGAGCTTATGTTAGCTGTCACTTCTCACAGAATCTTCAGAAGTCAGAAGCTTTCTTAATTAGCATTTAGATTCTAAGAGTCTAGAGTTATAGATTCTGAAAAACAAACTAGAAATTAGAAGTTGAGAAAACCAACTTTTTCAGATTCTAAGAAGCTGTCTTCTCAACAGTTACCTCTCGAAATCTTAAGCACCCCAAACAAGCTCTCTAACATTTTCCTAGTGAATATTTTATCCACTACCAGAGTTGCCTTCAAAATCACCCCTCCTCTCTCCAGCTCACTAATGAGAATATTTTGCAGACGGTCCTTACTGCACTTAAATCATCACGTAGTTTGACATCAAGGGACATTTACATGCAAACTTGGCTAGCACAGTTGGCCTAGCTACCGTCCACCAGCCACGAAGGGACATTGACCACGTTGAATATACCGCCCAATTAGTGAATCTTCTTATTACTCTATATTATCATATATTATTAGTATATAGTTCACCCACATAGTTTGATTTCTAGGAGGCCACATCATCCTTAAATTACAGTCGTCCGAACAAATCTGGTGAGCTCTAGATTTTCGTCACGTGTCCATAGATTTCATCTCTTCATATACCTATTAAAGTTCACCCCCAATAAGTGCAATTAGTGATATCCATCTAGGTGATGGTTCGACTGCTTTGGACCAACAACTCATTGTTGCTCCCCTGGATGTTTGCAGCCCTCTCCCCTTGCCTCTTTATTGTCCTCGCATGAAACTGTCGTTATCTAATACCTTTTTAATTGATGCGTTTTCTGTAACACTTCTCATTCTCTTTCCCATCCAAACAATGCTCCCTTCTTCCCTACCTGCTGGTGCTTCTTTTTTATTAATGTTCTCATTGTAGCAATATATTGGCATTAGACCATTATCACAGGGAATGATAATAGGTGCAATTTGTTGGCCTATAAAATTTAAGCGACGTGTTTAAAATGATGTGGGCTGAAATTTTATAAACATTTGAGCTAAAAATATATTAGGAATGAATTAGGTTGTGAAAGAATCCATTGGTCTTGGTCCTACCACTCCTAGGCATGATTCTATATGAGTTTGTTAGAAATTAAAAAACAGTTTGATCCAGAGCCAATGCATAATTACCTAATATTCAGAACACAACAAATAAAAAGAACATGTGCAACAATTGCATGACTAACAATTTAATGCATTGTACAATTTATTACGGTTTTACTCTAGATATTCTATGACAAAAATATTTAAAAATATTTAAGTACAATCATCATCTTTTGCTGTTGTACAGCTACATATATAACTCATCGATTTTTACGAATCCCGCCGCGACGCGCGGGTATCAACTAGTATTTTATATACATCGTCCAGTAACTGAGCGTTCAGGTTTAGCTTGAAATTTCTTTCAACATAAATATATTTTTCCTTCATTTTTAATAAAAACATATATAAATACAAAACAACCCATTAGTGTGCCACGTCAGCGTAATCAACGGGCCGGGATGTCCCTGTCTGACAGACCGACACTAGCTAGAACGGAGAATGTAATACGGTGGACAGAATGGACAGCCACAAACAGGCCCCAATCAGAGTTAGACTGCATGCAATTTAGCCCCAGAGATAGGTTAGTATCGGCTGCGTTCCAAAATATAATCATTTTCAAGTTGTTTAGCATAAATTTAAGAAATATTCAAATATATTTTAGTCACTTTTAATGGTCATGGTCATTTTTAATTCTTAAATTAATTAGATTCTCTTTCTACGTATATATGACTGGCTGTGAATTGAATGGAATAATTGAAATCATACGAATCGGTAACAAATGTTTATACTATGATATAAAATTTTTAAGTACTATAAATATTTATATTTTGGAACCAAAGCCACAAAGTTAAGCTACTGCCTTGTGTGATCTTAGCGTGATCTCACTCACATCTTTTCGCTTATATATATATATATGTATATATATATATATATATATATATACACATGTTTTATTATAAGATTTTTTTAAAGTTGTTAATATATCATTTTGCTGTATACCCATTATAAGTAAAACAAGGAGGCTGCTATTGATTGAAATAAAAGATTGTACCAGAAGATAACATCTTCAAAAGAAATTTTATGTTCCAAAAAACGATGGAAAATATGAGAATAATAAGAGAAAAGAACGCAACCCTAGTATATGCATACGGGTTGATTGCTTGATATTTTTTTAAAAAAACAAATGATATATTTAAAAAAATAATTTATAAATAAAACTTTTATATGTGTATTTTCAATAATTAAAAGTCAATGCTGAAAAATAAATTTTGATAAGAAATTAACTCTAAATTTAAATTTAAGTTTAAAAATTCAAATCCTAACGTATAAGCATAATCTTATGATATAATCATAAGCAAACAGCCGGGTATGGATAGGCTAAGCTGCATTGCAATCCATAGACCCCGTCCCAATCAGAATCACTCAGTTGTGTGCTTGTGCTGCTGCCGTACGTGCGTACGGCGAAACGAAACCGATGGGTGTGGTGGCGGTGAGGGGTTCATCGGAACAGGAGACGCCGGTTAACTAGCGTGGGCGTCGGCGAGGCTGGCCGGGCGCGCGGCGGGGCGGTCGGCGGTCGGCGGGCGAGAGCGAGAGCGAGCGTGTTGCCGGCCGGGAGCACCCGCTAGCTAGCTGTCCCTGAGTCGGTACGCACGACACGCCCGCGTACGTACGCGGGCGGGATCACCATCCACCGATGACTGCGTGTGCGGTTGCCGTCCCCTTCTCCTCTTGCGGGGGTTGGCCCAAGCACGGAGTGGGACGCCCGAACCGTCGCGAATTCATTCATGGCCGTGTGTGCCTGTGCTACTACCCACGCACCGATCTCACCACTGAGTGGGAACCACAGTTTAATTTACTCACATGGGGCGTGTAATTAAGAGCAAGTTCAATAGCTCCAAACCATCTATAGTTATTCTAATCGTCAATTCATACTAGCTACAAAACATATGCTACCATGTCCCATATGTCATACACATACTGTGTCTTAGAATCCGTTATGTAGCTGACTACAAATTAGTAGCTCAGTGTTCTTCTCTCTCCACTCTTCCCTCTTTAAAATATGTTTGTCGCTAGCTTATAGCCTGTTATTGTACCATATACAATTTTTTAATCAATTTGTTTGTTTGTTTTTTCTGAGATTATAAAAGGTAAATTGATTTCTCCATGGCAAAATGTAAATTACGTTTGCGGTACGCAGACTTAGGAGCTTTTTGCTATTTAGGTCACGAGATCAGATGGCTTTATCGATATGATCCCAGAACCGTGTGCTTATCTGAAATGATCTTGTATCCATTAACCAGGGTTCACAAAACCTTAATTATCATGATAATCGCACATATAGCATGGTATATACTAACGGTTTTTGACAATACGGTTCATCAAAAACCGTCCCAATTCAAAAAAAATAGTACAATAATCCAAAAAATCACGGTGATAGTTATGTTTTTCCTAAATTTAGTGGTGAAGAAATTTTTTAAAAAAAGAGAGACATGAATCAATTAAAAAATGTCAAAAGGTGAGAAAAAAATTAGAAAAAAAATTAAAGATACAACTGTTCATGAGGCCCAATATGGGCCCAATGTGGAGGAATTTAAAATCATCATGATAATCATAGTAAACTGTGTGATTATCGTGATCGAGACCATTATTATCGTTATGTTTAAAATCACACAATTATCGTGCCCTACCGCGTGACAATCGCTTCAAAACCGTGGTGGTATTGTTCAAAAAATTCAAATTCAAATTCACGTGGTTTTTAAGCGATTATCACCGATAATAGCATTACCGTCGTTTCAGCAGGCTCCACGATAAATGGAATCCTGCCAGTAACACACATTAAAAATGGCCATACATATCTAAATTACATATTTCGTTCCCTATTTCTCTAAAATAACACTTGAAAAGACTAAACTAATCTTAAGTCTCTCAAACATGTGAATGAATGCTCATGCCTCAAGAAAATAGTTTACACAAGAAAACATATTAAACTTTTAAACATATACATAAAAATATATTGCACAGCCATACATATATCCATCATACAAACATCCGTAGATCCATTGAAACCATTGTCATTAAAACATTCGCGTGGCTGTCAAGATAAACTAAGCATACTGCAACATGGTTTAATGATTACGGTTTCAATGGATCTACGAACGCTTGTATGAATGGATATATGTATGGTTGTACAATATCTTTTATGGATATGTTTAAAAGTTTAATATGTTTTTGTAGTGTAAATTATTTATTTTTGAGCCAGGAGCATCCATTCATATGTTTGAGAGAGTTAGAGTAGTTTAGTCCTTTTAAGTATTCTTTTAGTGAAATAGAGAAGAACATATGTAATTCAAACATGTATGGTCATACCGGTGTGTCGCTAGATACGGGGTTATTTTAGAGAAGCCTACGATTATATGCTATTTTAGTGAAGCTATATGGTTTTATGGTCAAAATAATAAATTTCTCTATTCTTAGTCAATGGGTATAATCTTATATACAAACGTAATAAAATACATGTTACGGTTGTTTACCGCTGAGTACGTAAAAATAGCAAATTTTGACACGGACCGACATTACACGGTAAGTAACTGCTAAAATTCAATCTTGGCGTATCCTTTTGGCTTTGGTTTGCACACCTTAAACACGTTGCTCATCAAAACACGTGATATGTATGTTTATTTACTAAAATATACCCACATCTTTTTTGCACGAGTAGGGCAAATTACTGACAAACCTTTAGATTATTTTTGAAAGAATTTGGTGCCACTAAGTAAATCAAACAGTTGTCAAGTGCTCATTCTGTCCTAAACTATAAGCCGTTGTAGGATCCAAATTTTGCACCGCATTATAAACATTTATGTTCTGAATCCTGAATCCTATGACATCAATCATTACAGTGATTTCATAGTCAATTAAATGTTTAGAAAAATAACATAATTGAATGAATAGTTTCTTTACCTAACTATAATCTATGCTAAACGGTCTAACAAGAACAACGGCCAACAAAACAGCCGCCAAAACAAAAGGAACAGTCCAAAACTGCATAGACAGGCGGAGGGAGTGAGGGCTGTCGGGAGGCAGAAGTTTGTCTAACTTTTGATTATTTATCGTATTTAAAAAATTTATAAAAGAATAAAAAATAATCACACACAGTGCCATTAATGTTTTATTATTTAA
Source organism: Oryza brachyantha (assembly GCF_000231095.2). NCBI lineage: Eukaryota > Viridiplantae > Streptophyta > Magnoliopsida > Poales > Poaceae > Oryza > Oryza brachyantha. The sequence continues at coordinate 11,718,019 of NC_023165.2, forward strand.
TAACAATAAAAATACTAATTATAATTTTTTTTAAATAAGATGGACATCAAATCTTGCACATAAACCATGCAAAAATATACTCTTTAGGGACGGAGGAAGTGCATTGGATTAATCACTGTTATTTAACCATTTCTAAATAAATAGCATATGTAAAATACTATGTTAACAGTATGACTGTACCAAAGAGGAAAACCGGAAAATGTTGCCTCCCATTGTCAACTGGTAATGAGAGTGAAAATAATTACTTGTTCATATACGCCATGCTAATTTGGTAGAGCCCATGATTTTGCATTATGTTCATCAAGAGTCTATTACATACATGCAAAAAGAGTCATGTGCAGCTCAATAATGCACATAGAATATTCAAACGCTGTACCTTGTGCAGACACATGTACACTTAATGAACAAAGGAAGATTGTGGATGGAATATTTGATTGATTTGGCTTAATGAACGCTTTCCCTCTCCAAGGGCTTTAATTCATTTTCACCTAAATTCCATTAATCTAGCCAGCCTATTCAGACACACACATCAATTTTTATAGGTGCCCATTACGCATGAATCATGAAAAATAATATCCAACCACTAAAATATACTACCTCCATCCCAAAATAAGTTTATTTTTCAGGATTTAAATAAAATGATTTGACTCTTTGTCTTATTTAAAATTTTTTTACGATTAACATTTTTATTATTACTAGATGATAAATATAGATAGTACTTTATGCGTGAGCACATAAATCGAATGGTCAAATAATACGAATGGTCGAAGCATTGGTTACATAAATCGAAAAATGACGTTATTATGAGACGGAGTTAGTATCTGAAATCGATATAAAAAATTATCTAGGTCAAACCAAGTAGATCCAAAAGAACAGAAGTATATTCATCAAAATGGAAAAGTTGAGTTAAAAGAAAAGGAATAGAAAAAACACACCTCTTTGCACGTTGGGCCTCCTCTCCTCGTCCACTCCCTCTCCCAACCCTTCGGACGGACGCTCTGAGGAAAAAAAACAAAAAAAAAAGGAAAGAAATTTTCCTCCCACCCTGGCATCTCCTCTCCACCCACCGGCTCCCTCGACAATGCCGCCGCGGCGCGCGCGGGCGCGCGGCGGCCGCCGTCGCTGCTAGATCCCCGTCGTCCCCGCGCGCGCGCGCGCGAATCGCCTTCGCCTCGCGGTGGACCAGGAGCCCGGGAGGCCGGCGGCCAATGCGCGAGCGCGCCCGGCCTGGGCGCGGGAGAGGACGCGTGTCACCGATGCCGCCGCCGCCGCCGCCCGGCGAGGACGCGGAAACGGTGTCCTCCTGCAGCGGCGCTGATGAGGGAGAGGGGCAGGGGAACGAGCAGCAGCGCGCGGAGCGGGTGCTCCACAATGGGGACCTGTATACGGGGCAGTGGCGCGGCGGCGCGCCCCACGGCGCGGGGAAGTACCTGTGGGCGGACGGGTGCATGTACGAGGGGGAGTGGCGGCGCGGGAAGGCCACGGGGAGGGGGAGGTTCTCGTGGCCGTCGGGCGCCACCTACGAGGGGGAGTTCCTGGACGGGTTCATGCACGGCGCCGGCGCCTACGTGGGCGCCGCCGGGGACACCTACCGCGGCGCCTGGGCCAAGAACCTCGAGCACGGCGCCGGCGAGAAGCGCTACGCCAACGGGGACTGCTACGACGGCGAGTGGCGCGCGGGGCTCCCCGAGGGGTGCGGCCGATACGCCTGGCGCGACGGCACCGAGTACGCCGGCGGCTGGCGCGCGGGGCTCATCCACGGCCGCGGCGCCCTCGTCTGGGCGAACGGCAACCGCTACGACGGCGGGTGGGAGGGCGGCCGCCCCCGCGGGCAGGGCACGTTCCGGTGGGCCGACGGCAGCCTGTACGTCGGGTTCTGGGGACGCGAGGCGACCGGCGGCGCCGTCCAGCAGAAGGGTGTGTACTACCCGTCCCCGGCGGCCGCGGGCGAGTCCCGTGACCCGAGGGAGGTGTTCGCGAGGGAGCTGCCGGAGTGCGTCCGCTCCGGCATGGAAGGGCAGTCGGCGCTCCCGTCGCTGAGGTCGCTGAAATGGCTGGCTCGGTCGATCAGTGGCCGCGGGAGCTCGTCGTCCGGTCGGAGCAATGGCTCCGGCGTGGGCGTGGTGCCCCTCTGGGGCTCCGACGGGGAAGTCAAGTGCGACATTGCCGACGACTGGAGACGCCGGAGCAGCGTGAGGGAGGGGAGGGGACCGCCGCCGCTGCCGCCGCACGTCGACAAGGGGGCGCCGCCGCGGGCGTTGAAGCGGCAGGGGGTAACCATTGCCAAAGGGCACAAGAACTACGAGCTCATGCTCAACCTGCAGCTCGGGATCAGGTGCGTTTCTTTTCTGCGATTACTATCTCTTGATTGCATTAGCAATGTTCCAATTTGTTTCAGGTGAGGAATTTAAAAATATCAATTAGGCAAATCTCCCATAAAACAATCGTGTTGTCATCTCGTTGGTAAACAACAAATGGGCATTTCAACAAACTATTTGGTAAACAACAAATGGGCATTGCCTACAATGCAGAAAGACTTTCAGCCATGTCTTCTAAGACACAAAAATTGTTGGCATGCATCGATATTGTGGACATCTAACAAAGTATATGAGACTGCGTGTAGAGTAATGATTTGAACACAATTTGATGATTTAGCTGAGGGATTTTTGTGAACTATTGCGGCATTTTGTTCATCTTGACACTGCCCCACTAGTTCTTTTATCCTAAACCATAGTATCAACAGTTATTCATGTGAGTATTATCATTGAACTTTCTTCATTACCAATCTTTGTGTCTTCAACAATTCATTTACAAACTGAGATTTTTTGATCTTTTTTTTAAAAAAAAAAACTTGTAAAACTTAGTACTACTCCACTACGTAAAACAAATTTCTAGTTCTTTCTTACCATTTTTAGAAAAGATAATCATTGTGATAGTAAGATTGATATATTTCTTTCGAACAGAAGAAGTAACTTATTATCCCTGAATATGCTTAATGTACACAGGCATGCAGTAGGAAGGCAAGGCCAGGTTATATTAGACCTGAAATCATCAGCTTTTGACCCAAAGGAAAAAGTATGGACAAAATTCCCTCCAGAAGGCTCAAAATACACCCCTCCACACAACTCTTCTGATTTCCGATGGAAGGATTACTGCCCAAAGGTGTTCCGGTTGGTTATCACTCCCACAAGAGAGAGACATGTTATAAATTAGTAACTATTTATCGATTCATCCATGTCAACATGCCCATTTGTTCTGAACCAAATTACAGGACACTGCGCAAGCTGTTTAAGGTTGACCCAGCTGACTACATGTTATCCCTTTGTGGAGATGAGGCTCTCCGTGAACTCTCGTCCCCTGGTAAAAGTGGAAGCTTCTTTTACTTGACAAATGACGATCGCTACATGATAAAGACAATGAAGAAGTCTGAAGTAAAGGTTGTCCACTGCTGTCTTTGTTCAAATGCTATTTGAGCTTTCTATATTTAGGAGTTCTATTCTGAATACATGGACAAACTTTGCCACACAGATACTTCTGAAGATGCTTCCAGCTTACTACAATCATGTTCGGGCATTCGAGGATACCCTAGTGACAAAGTTTTTTGGCCTACATTGTGTGAAGTTGGCTGGAGCAAACCAGAAAAAGGTTAGAAAAGTATATAACTATCCATCTTCATGCTAATATGTTTGCCTGATTGTTTGCTGCTGTACTATACCAGGTTCGTTTTGTCATAATGGGAAATCTTTTCTGCTCTGATCACACCATTCATAGGCGATTTGACCTGAAAGGATCATCTCTTGGCCGTACAACTGACAAACCACTGGCAGAGATTGATGAGTACACAACTCTGAAAGATCTTGATCTTAATTTCATCTTTCGGTTACAAAAACAATGGTTCCAAGAGTTCCAAAGGTGCTAAGTGCAACTCATACATCTTACGTAATTTCTGTATAACCATCTATTCCTTGTGCTAATGAAAATTAAATCTTTTGAAGCAGGCAAGTAGACAAGGACTGCGAGTTTCTTGAGCATGAGAAGATCATGGATTACAGTCTTTTAGTGGGTGTACATTTTAGAGGTAAGAAAGATATGCCTGCTTCTAACAATTGGTTGGCAGTCTTAATACTGACCTATTTACCTGGATTTAAAAGGTGCCGTTGATATTGATGGTGACGAACCTGCAACACCACGCCTTTCAAGATGGGACAGGGATCACTTTCTTTCTGATCCAAACAGGTCAGCGAGATACTAAACTATTCTTTTCTCAGCTATAGCACAGTCCTAGTTATAGTTATTTTCCTCATCCTAAATCATTCAGTTGGTATGTAATACCTCCAGTCCAAAATATAAGCATTTCTGCATGTTTGTCAAAATAAATCTAGACATTATGTCCAGTGTGCAGATTCATGTTGAGAAACGCGTAGAAATGCTTATATGTTAGAACAGAGGTAGTATGTGGTACGAGAATCCAACTCATCGTTAGGTTGATTCATGCTACAGCCGTCTAAATTTGATAATTGATATGCTTTCTACCAGTAATTTCTGCTAATCATTTTTCGATGTACAAGTTCACTATAGTATTCTGTTTGGGAGATTCGTACTCCAGAGCAGAAAGTACTTTTGGTTTATTATCTCACTTTTTATAAATTTTTGGTGAATGGTACATGTGATGGTAATGCTAAGAAATGTAAATCCCACAAGTATCAGACAGATTGTCCAACAGTTCATTGCAGTTGTCCAATTGAAACTGAGTTCTATGTATATTTGGAACATTATTATAACGCAGCAAATCTGACTTCAGGTGGTCGAAGATTAAACTTGGGGCAAACATGCTGTCAAGGGCTGAACTGACAATCAGAAAGAATGAAGGTGATGTCATTGGACAGCCAACTGGGCAGTACTGCGATGTTATATTGTATTTTGGGATAATAGACATACTTCAAGACTACGATATCGGCAAAAAGATTGAGCATGCTTACAAGTCTTTCCAATATGACTCAACATCCATTTCAGCAGTAGACCCAAGACAGTATTCCAAGCGATTCAAAGATTTCATATACAAAGCATTCCAAGAAGACCGAGTAGACAGCTGAAAGTTTATTGAGACCTGATGGAGCCCCAGAAGTGAAGATGCGCTTCGCAAGGCCAAAGATCAAGCTGATCACTGAGCAGCACGGCGTTACACATGCTTCATGCTTGCATATTCGACATTTCGATTCCCTGCACCAATCTGATCAACTGGAATTCAGCTGCTTTTGTAGAAGTTGTCAGGAGTTGCTGGAGCACCTGCAGGCTGTCCACGCCTTCAGGAATCGGTATTGACTTTCCTGTAAATATGAGTAGCTACGTACATACACACGGAGTTCACTAATATTTGCAAGAGTAGATGTAACTTACAGGTTCAAATTATACATAGAAACATGTAATCAGGGGGGGTGCACAAGCCAGTCAGAGGTTGTAAAATGTAAATGCTTTTTTGCCTGAGAAATCCATTCTTTCATGAATTGAAACCTTTGACATATTGGAAGGAAATTCTTCAATCCTTTATTTTGCGAGACATTTAGTGGATGATGTTGTGCCAAAAATCCAAACAGTGAACATCAACCTATTTTTTTTTTCGATCATGGCTCTGAAACAAATTGATTGTGCCCCTCTTAATTCCTCTCTTGATGCTACAAAATGTGATGAACTGATGATGGTGTCTCAGAATGTGAGCTGTAAGAAACATGATCATTTTGTCCCAGCTAATTTTCCGGATGGAATATAATCTGGTGATGATGTATTGACAATGACAATGCCTTTGCTACTTGCTCACTCCCCAAGCTGATGCAATTGTCAGATGACGCCACTGGGCACTGTTTGCAGCTTGGGCATCAACATTTGGTCTGCTTGCAGGTCTGATTCTGATGATGACAATCTGCTTTAAGCCAAAAACACAGTACTAGCACGCAGTGTGTGTACCTGTGGTCGTGAAAGAGACAGATCAAACATCTATGTCTAATAAGATTTCAACTGTAGGTTATAGAATGCAACCCCATAATAATGTTAAGGACTTGTTTAATTCCCAAGAATTTTCTCTCAAAAACATCACATCGAATATTTAGATATCTAAATAGAGCATTAAATATAGATGAAACAAAAAACTAATTGCATAATTATAAGAGAAATCATGAGATAAATCTTTTGAGCCTAATTAATCCATCATTAGCCATAAGTGATACAGTAACCTATATGTGTTAATGACGACTTAATTAGGCTCAAAACATTCGTCTCGCGGTTTACAGGCTAGCCGTGAAATTTGTTTTTTCATTTATGTCCAAAAACCTCGTATAACATTCGGTCAAACTTTTGATGTGATATCCAATTTTTTTTTCACCAGCTAAACACCCCCTAAGTTGTGGGCAGGGTAGGGGTAGGTATTTTGGGTCTTTTAGAAATTTCAGTTATATACCGAAGACCGGAATGCACTTGAAAATAGTTAAGACCGAGCTATCGGGGTTCAGATAGTTTAGTTCGGTCTTCTATCATGACCGAAATAGCTGACAGTTTCAGCATATCAAAAAATGACATAAATCACAATCTTTTTTCTTTTGCAAAATCGCCCTCTTGAAGGACATGTTTTGGTACTAGTATATCACATGATAATAGCAAACGATATATAAGCCACCAAATCAGAAATCACCAAGATGGCATCAAAATAATTCCAACTTAATATTAACGGTCACATGCGATACTTGATCGGCTTGCAGTTTCGGTCCATTCAGTTAGTTCGGTTAATCAAGACTAATGAACAACTTGATTGTATTAAATTTGGTTAATCAGAAGTTCTTAAATTTGGCCAGTCAGAAGTTGAGACCGGTCTCAATTATTTTGGTTTCCTCTTTTAATTTGAGTCTATTTTTCCACACCTAAGCAAGGGAAGTGAGATGAAATGTTTGGTTCAAGAATCTATATCAATTGAGAAAATTCCTTACATAACCACGAGATTTTTCTCAATCTTATCCTCAATTTTGTCCAATCCTCTAGACTTCTACGTGCCTCTAAGTATTCATTTTGATCCCTTCTATACCCACAATGCGAATTAACTGTTAGTTGACCATTATTTTTTCATCCGAATGATTATAGTGCCCCTCTCCAATACTTGATGAATTTGAGAACTTTTTAAAAATTTAAATATTTTCAAACCAAATTTTATGAATTTTGAACAACATTGTTACCAATATTCAAACCAAATAAAAGATAATTTTGGTATTCAATTTCTCAGTGAAAATCTTGTGTGGATTTAATCATTTTTAAAACTGGTTCAAAAATTAAATTTGTTTTTCAAAATTGGCATCAAACAATTTTGTGACATTTGATTTTATTATAAAGTAAAAAAGTCACAATGATACTCGTATTTTTTAAGTAGGTTGCGCATAGGTGTGAGAGAGGCAATATAGTTATTTTAGAAAAAAAATAACGGCCAACTAACATAATAGGGATACATGGGATTAAAGCAAAAACTCATTGACATGCAAGGGACGCACAAAATTCAGAGGCATAAAAAAAATTGAGGGAAAACTCGTGGGCACATAAGAAATTTTCTCTATACCTTTTATATAGTTGGCACCTACTTTTATAAAAGTTCAACATACAAACATGGCACGTTATCACTAGCAACTATTACACCACTGGCACTGAAGTCTAACATATATATAAACATGCTACATTAGCTTTAATTTGTTATATTTTACATATAAACATGCAAGCATGTTAAATCGTAACCCTCACAGTATTTCACAATATTGCACCATATGTATACATTCATTATTTCTACAATATTTACTGTACAATCATCCACATATTCCACACAGCAACCAGAAAAGTGCCATGCATCATCTAGTTTTGACAGAACTTTAGCCTATTTACTATTTAACACTAGGGTTTTTTTAGTCAATTCTATGTGCAAGAATCTACTTGATGGGAGGTGGATGTGCAAGTGCACCTTTACCTGTATGGTTCTACTAGAGTTTTTTCCACCTTCTCATTAGTAAAATGCCCATGCATTGCACTGAAAATAGGCTGTGTGTGGATCAAGCATAAAGCATGCAATCCAACCTTTTTCCACTTAACCAACCATTTGGTCTCTTTTTTTTTATTTTTGGTTTTTTGGGAGATGGTGACTGCATGATGCATGCGATTTGAGGGCAAGGAATGGGCATCCAACTCCCTTTCTAGAGCAAAATGAGTGTCTACAGGTGTCTCTTCTTTTTGTTAAGTAAAATGGTACCTAGCTAGAACCTCTTAAATATTATTGGGGAATAATACATATTTCACTGATAAATGTTGAAGCATTTTATTATTCAACTTGATAAATGGTTTTAGTGGCTTAAGACTTTATTTTCCTATGGTGCATTAGGGGATGAAAAATAGTGACATTACCTTCTAGGACAAGAGGCTACATAAATGTGAGAGTACAGAGAATATTAATGTCTACTGACAGAATATACGATGAACGACTTTTAATACCATACATTGCATAAACTATCAATTCTAATCTATTTAAGATAAGTAGATAACTAAATAGACGGTCAAGTGTGTGTTGTATATATGTTGTTTAGGTATAATATGAAAAGATTATATAGGCAACAATTGTCTAAGCTACTATCGTCCATGCCCATTATAGATAGTATAGTTTTAATTCTATCTATATTTTACCTACAGACACAAAAAAACTTTTAAAGTGTAGGAAACACCCCCATATAATCTAAAATTAGTGATACTACTGAGACATGGACGGGATCCTCAAGTTGATACTCCAATATTTTTCAAACAATGTAAAATCACATAGATCCATTTGGCACTTGCTATAAATTTTGAGCCTCCTATCTGACCTTTGACAAGATAGCCTTTTTCATTCTGTTAAGTAAAGAAAATACCTAGAAACTCTTGAGTAATATTCAAAAGTCAAAATAGTTTGAGAACTCAAAGTTGAAACTTTCCATGGCTCAACTTGATCAATGGTTTTGGTGGCCAAATAAAGCTCAGACCATTGGAAATTGGATTCTGATGCTTCATCCACGTATATGCAAATCTTTTATATATAGTGCAGCAACTCCTTTACGATCATAGTAGTAATATTTTAAACCAAGAGACATATTATCGTATGCAAGCTTATCACTAATTATATTCTTTGGAAAATACACAGCAAGTGAAGCGTTAGAAAATTACAAAGATGCCATTATAATTTTGTGAAATCATAGATATGCCATCTTGGCTCACGTGTCATTGACTCATGTGGGTCCTACATGTCATTGAAATACCAGTGGCATATTTCTAACTTTGCAAAATTATAATGGCACGGTTGCAAATTTCCATTGTAAAACTACATTGACCCATTTGGCATTTGCTATGAATTAGAGGGCCTGTTTGAGGGAGCTTTAGATTCTGAGAAGCAACTGTTGGGTAGCCAGCTTCTGAGAATCTGGAAAAGCTCCTAAACCCAGCTTCTAGATTTTTAGTTTATTTTTCCAAATTTTTAGTTCATTTTTCCAAAATATATAACTACATATTCTCAGAAGTTATGTACCGTTTGAAGTAGCTTCTGGTAAAAACAGCTTTTGGAAAAAAAACTGCTGCTAAAAGAAGGCCAGAGTTTGCTACCCAGCTGGCTCTGGCTGTGCACCATGACCTGTTAGAAAGTTGGTTAGGTGACGTGGGACGGTGGGGAGGCGGCACGTGGCGGGGAGCGGACAGGTCGGCGAGGAGGGGGAGCGAGCGGGCGCGCGAGCTCGGCGTCCGCGCGGAGCAAAACTCCCGGGTGGGAGGAGAGAGAGGGGAGGCAACTTTGAAAAGATCCGGCTTTGCGGGGGTTGCTCTGGATGCATGGGGGCACCACGTGCGGCATTGTGGTGGTGGAGGCGGAGGAGGAGGAGGCGGAGGAGGGGACGAGGAGGCGGAGGCGGAGGCGGGGGCGGAGGAGGTGGTGCGGACGACGAGGGCCCAGGCGCGGCGCCGCAGCGACGGTGAGGGTGGAGGACGCCGGCGAGGGGAGGGGGCTGCCGCCGCCGTCGCCGGCGACGGGGCCTAACGCCGGCGGCGGCCGGTCGCGCGGGCCGCGGCGGCAGGGCGAGACCATCGCCAAGGGCCACAAGAACTATGAGCTCATGCTCAACCTCCAGCTTGGCATCAGGTGGCCCTTTCTTTTTTTCTTTTCGCTCCGCTGCTCCATCCAGAATTTCAGCTTCTCCTCGTTGCGGGGATGCGGCTTGATTGCGCATTTCATCTGATGTAATGCGCTAATGTCATTGCCAAATTGCAATTTACCTTGCGGAGAAATTTGTTTTTTTTTTTGGTTAGGAAGGTGATAAATTAGATCATTCCAGTCCCATGATAAGCAAAAAAATTCCTAACTTTTTCAATGAAGACCCACAAACTACAAATGGTTTTTCTCCGCAAAAAAATTTTCAAATGATATTACATCCCTCTCCTGCTGGGGATGTGGAAAGGCGACGCCTCAAAAGATTCAACATTTTGAATTTTGCGTAGCATGTGCATGTGTTTATTGACTAAAATGGTGGCGGATTGGAAATTGATGACAAGAAGAGGGGAGGGTTTCTTAGGAACTATAAAATCTGTCATGAAGTCATATAGAACAAAAGCATAATAACAGACAGGACCTGCTGTGGGCCAGCAAAAAGCGTACTTGCGTATTTTTTTTCCCTTGAGTAGAGAGAGATATATATTCTTATATACTAGAATAGTGGAATGCATGTATTTGTTACATTTCAAAATGAATTTGTCTATGCTCTAATAATTTCATATGTGAAACAGACATGCAGTAGGAAAGCAAGGCCCGATTACGCTTGATTTGAAGTCATCAGCTTTTGACCCAAAGGAGAAAGTATGGACAAGATTCCCTCCAGAAGGTTCAAAATACACCCCTCCTCACAGTTCTTGCGATTTCAAATGGAAGGATTACTGCCCGCAAGTGTTTCGGTTGGTCATCATTCCAGTGACTTGTTTGTGTGTAATGCTTGCATTTATCTTATACATACTCATCAACAGTTCAACACACAACTTGTCCTGGATTGAATCGCAGGACACTGCGCAAGTTATTCAAGGTTGATGCGGCAGATTATATGTTATCCCTTTGCGGTGACCAGGCTCTCCGGGAGCTCTCGTCCCCTGGTAAGAGTGGAAGCTTCTTTTATCTCACCAGCAATGATCAATACATGATAAAGACTATGAAGAAATCAGAAGTAAAGGTTGGTGCATCATAGTTCTTGCTGTCCAAATGCTTTCTGAACCTAAAAGACGTTTGACACTTCTGTACTGAGTGTATAAATAACTTGCTATCATGTAGATATTTCTCAAGATGCTTCGAGCTTACTACAATCATGTGCGGTCATTTGAGAACACTCTAGTTACCAAGTTTTTCGGCCTTCATTGTGTAAAGTTAGCTGGGGCTAACCAAAAGAAGGTCAGTATTTAGTGTATATCATTTGTTATCATCCTGCAGCTAATTTATTAATCAATAGATTCTTCTTAAGCGTGAATATCTATATGGCATGTTTGCTCATTTATTTTATAATATACCCAGGTTCGTTTTGTCATCATGGGAAACTTGTTCTGTTCTGATTACTCTATTCATAGACGATTTGATCTGAAAGGCTCGTCGCTTGGACGTACAACAGACAAGCCACAAACAGAAATTGATGAGTACACTACCTTGAAAGACCTTGATCTTAACTTTATATTTCGATTACAAAAGCACTGGCACCAAGAGTTCCTAAGGTGAGTGAGGCTAGTGCGAGTGAGTCGTCACCGTATTTTTACTCGTCATGTTAATGTAGAAGTTAAATGTGTTCAAGCAGACAAGTCGACAAGGATTGCGACTTTCTTGAGCAGGAAAATATCATGGATTATAGTCTATTGGTGGGTGTACATTTCAGAGATAAAAGAAATATACTAGCAAGTGAAGGTAAGATGAAAAATAAAACAATTTAAGTTTTTGACATGGTTATTCCATACCTTACGAAGTACATGGATTGCAGGTTCTTTTGATAGTGATAGTAGCAGAGCATCATCGCCTCACCTGTCTAGAGGAGATACCGATCCAAACAGGTAAAATAAGATACCTGATTACTCTTGCCCTTATTGCCAATGCATTTCAGGCATGCACTTGCTATATAATCTTCCACGTTGAGATACACCATGCTTCCTTGATGTTTCCCTTGATCTTCGTGTTATGTTTAATGGGATTCATGTATTGAGAGAAGAGGGGAGATAAAAGGTAGGAAAAGAGGGAATAAACGGCTGTTCGCAATAGGATCCTAGGGAAACTTAGTATACAGCAAGCACCACATACTAACTCGTGCTTGATATATAACTCCCCACTTGCCTAGTTTGCTCCTAGCAACTCCACTGGACTAAAAGCTACGTGAAGGTCAGAACCCAGGCATTTCTCCATTCCCTTCATATTTGATGGCTGAACAGTAATGCAATTTAACAGGAGGTAGAGCTAGATAACCACTCGCATGAAGAGCCGTGGAGGTTTGGTACTGGTTTGCCAATTCATGCAAAATTGGCTGGCTTCAATTTTCTTTGCCAGCGGCACTGCATGACTTGTCCACAGCTGGTTTCAAAAGGGTTGGCATAACCTGTCTCGCACAGCCGTTGATGAATATAGCAGTAGAATATGAAGCTTGTCAATAACAACGAGGCACGCATTTATCACCATTTTACCCCTCATTTTCCTTGCATGTCTGTATGATAAGATATAATTTGGCTGTATTGATATCTTCAAGTTCTAATGGATCATCACTAAGACTCTTTGGGTGGACAGGTTTACAAAGATAAAACTTGGGTCCAATATGCCTACAAGAGCTGAGCTAACAGTACGAAAGAGTGACTGTAACGAAATCCAGATTATCGGAGAGCCTACAGGGGAGTTCTATGATGTTGTATTATATTTTGGGATTATAGACATCCTTCAAGACTATGATATCAGCAAAAAGCTTGAGCATGCATACAAATCTTTTCAGTATGACCCAACATCTATTTCAGCAGTAGATCCAAAACAGTATTCCAGACGCTTTAAAGATTTTGTATACAAAGCGTTCCAAGAAGACAAGGTGGACATCTGAAAACACATTGAGAGTTTGAGACTCCAGAACTACCACGGCTACCGACATAGATGCTGGTCATATTGCAGAGGTTTGATGCCTCCTCTACTTGTATATGATCAAGCAGAAGCCATCAGGGTTATCAAAACCCTGCCTGCAGGCTGCAAGGAATTCAGATGGCTCCCATGTAGAAATAAGGCTCTGATTGGGACAACGGTGCCTTTCAATAATCAGGTTGAACAGTCTTTTCCTTCCCCTCTGAAAAATAGAGACAGCTTCCTATCTACATCTACTTTGTTACATCGGCCAGTCTAGCATAGCACATCAATCCCAAGCTATGCCTAGATAGCTATATACATGCATATAGAATCCACTAATGTTAGTGTAGATGCTGACGAAGATTCATTCTTTTTTGGTGCATTTTTTTTTTTGGCACACTTAAGACTCAACTTACAAAAAGAAGTTTGTACTCTGTAGTGACAAGTTCAGAGATGTAAATGTTTTATATGAGATAACGTGTCGCTATCCTCTTGTTTATGTGTTAAGAGGTCACCCATATTATGTAACCGATATGAACCATCCTAAAGTGAATAACTATAGGAGATTCTTCATTGTTGAAGTCAATGGCACGCTGGAATATCTGAGACTGACACCGGCTTCGTTAACCTTTGAAATTAATGCAATGTGTTGCTCAGGGTATTTTCTTTGCATTGCTGAACCTTGTGTTAAAGACAATATCTTTTTTATGGTAACTAAGCACGTATTGTTGTTCTTGCCTTTCTGTGGTTTTCGGTTTTATATTCACAGTACATGCTTCACTCTGACCCACATGCTTCACTCCTTGCATCTTGTAAAAAGTAAGATTAAAAATCTATAGAATTCCTGCTGGACTCCCTAATTAAGTTCTTTAAAAGAAAAGACAAAAACTGAACTGGTGTCACCAGAAATGTTCCACATGTTTGACATCCTCTTTTGCTGGAGTATCAATCTCGGCGAACCAGTCAGTGATCCGCGTCCGTCGTGGATGTCGTCCTAACTGGAATCGGATCCTCTGCTATGTAATGGTAGATAAAATAGTACCGTGATATTAGAAGAATTTTAGCCGTCTGTTTGAAGATGTAAGGCTCTGGGTCTCTCGGCTACAATGATTTGCTACGCTATAAATCGATAGATAATGAAATTACTATGCGCACGACTCAAACATCTAACTTACGTATGACCTAATTGATCAACGACTACAGTACCACTTACTTAACTACTTTGCCTAATCAATAGTTACATAGGTATAGTGTTTCAGTCGTAACAATTAGAATTAGATCGTACGGACTGATCTATTATTATCTTTTGCTACGGTAACTTGGTACAGTAGTATACAGGAGATCTGCTTCAATACCCTATCATTTTTGTGTTGTGCGTCACCGTGCTACTCTAACGTTGCTTCACGATGTCAGACGATGCGAATCCCGTCCCAACCACCACCAAGCAATTTCCACCGCTCCACCGGCGACCACCGCCGGCGTTGCTCCTCCAGTCCTCGTCGCCGCTGAGACGAGACGAGAGCCGGCATGGCATGGCAAGCGACTCGGCGAGGAATTCCGGGTTGCGCGGGGCCTGCTGTGTTTTTGGTCCAGAACGGGATTGCGGCCTACGATGAGGCCCACTATCTTTTGGTCCGGAATGAAATTTGCGGCCTACATTCTGTGCATCGAGTTTTTGGTCCTGATAGGATTTGAGGCCTATGTCAGGCCCCACTGGATTGAGGCCCACCAGTTCATGTTCAGGACGACTGGATTGAGGCCCATTTTAGGCCTGCTGTATTTTTGGTCCAGAGCGGGATCGCAGCCACTTGTTTTATTGTTTAGGCCCACGTGAGGCCCATCTTGTCTTGGGCCGCTAGGTGGGGTTGGGGTTGCCGCGTATGTGCGAACCCATTATAAACATCTGGAACCCACGACTTTGGTTCATACAACAGAACAGACAACAGAGAATAATGTTACAGAAACTGAAAATTACTTGAGAGGATAAAACTCAGATTGAAATACAAATTATTTACGAACCAACAACGGGCTCCCATTTAAGCCTGTTCACCTTTTCGCACTAGGTATAAATTATAATAAACCAAACGACCATTAAACAAGTCACTCTATTCATTTGAACTGCCACACAAAAAATACAGATATATATACTGTGATAACGCTTGAAAAATTGTTTCAATGGCACCCCCTTGACACATTACATATAAGAGACTATAACATCACACTCAAGTTGCTAGCTCGTGCAAAGCGATACGATAAAAACCATATTGGAGAACAAAAATAAATTTACATTCTCAACAGCAATTTCTACAAATGATTAACATGGACGGGACAGATTATCTACCAAGAATATACAATCATGGAACTGAATGAGCATCCTACCTTGGACTGTCCCAAGGGGAGGGTGGCTTGTTGAATGAAAAACCCTGAGAAGCAGATCCATGTCCTAAATCGAGACTATGGAGTTGCTCCATCAGTTGTGACCTCCGCTCTTTGAAGAAGTCTAGCCTAGTTGTCAGTTCTACCAAAGTGGAGGACGCCACCATTGGCTGCCTCCCGTATTCAACACCCTGCCCATACAATAAAATATGATCAATCCTCCTTTTGGAGGATATTTGTAGTGCTAAATCGAGTAACTGTGATTTTTTCCCTAACCTCAGTAAACTTTGGGGCATTGATAGCCATAGCAGTGTTCTCTGTTGGCATGCTCGTCGATGCCTCCACTCCTCTTGAATCACTTGAAGATGCATCCATAGAGAGCTTGCGGGTGAGTGGTCTTGAAGAACCATAAGGTAGCACATGCTGCTTGATATTTCTCCATTGTGATGTGTCCAGCGAGCTCTCCTGTCATGCCAAAATGATCCAACTTAGTCGGGGATACAGTAACAATATTGGATTAAAGTGAGCGTTTTCCTTCAGTCCTGATGGAAAATCTTAACAATATTATCATGAAAAATAGCAACTGTTTAGGTACCACAATCCAAGTCAAAACAGAGCAATTATTTATTGTCTACAGGACATGATCAATAGCAGTAACATTTATTTCTAAACTAAAAATTAGCTAAAGCTAATAGAACAGTATAACAGAGCACTCTTGTTATGTTGGTGTGGACAGGGCCAAGTTGGAACTGAAATTCAACACATCTCACTGTTGTCATTAAGATCACAGGTTGCAGAGTAAAATGTTCTTAACAAACCTCATTCCTCTGCTTCTCTTGGTTGCAAAAGGCAAGGTTCATGTCAAATCCTGGCTGAACAAAGTTCCTGGTACCAATAAAATAGTCAAAATAAGGTAAATAAGTAAGCTAAGTGTATCCAATATGTCTCAATGCATTGAGCTATCAATTACTGCTGCACAGATTATTTTCCAGTAAACAATGGTCAACAATCAGATTTCAAGCAAGCACCAGTTGCATCATAATTTTGTGGCTGCATGCCTGCATACACTCTTTACAGAAATGGGCCCACTTAGATGAAAAAGAACAATACACACAACTATATAAAATCAAGGTGTCAAACCACTGAGCTAGTAACATTCATCAGGACAAATAATGGTAATAAAAAAGAAAAAAGAACAGAGTCGATTTCTTACTGCTGCGAAAAATGGCCAGGAATACGGTGGTAACGATCGTTTCCATCTACTGTTGGGCCATACTGGTGTTGGCGCTGTTGGTTGAGTTGGAGGTGCAGCTCTGCAACCTTTTGCTTCAACCTTGCAACATCAGCTTCAGCAAGTGCAATCTCCTCAAGCTCTGCTCTCGTCTTAAGAAAAACAAGGAGGGGTAATGAGATTCCATAAAGTAACTCCAGAAAGCAGAGCAGTCACTAGAGGTACCTTTGTGTCCATAGCACGTGAACTTGAAAACTGACTGGAAGACATGCTCAACCCAACCTCCAATGCAGCTCTAAGATCTCTCTCTGCCTGTAGTTGCTCTTGCAACCTGGACACCTATCAATATTCACAGTGGTGGAAATTACTGTCTGGAAGTCGCAGTCACCACCGAATATATCACCGATGTTCAGCCAAAACCAAATGTAAGGGAAACTATGAGTAGAAGTGGCATTTACTATTTCCACAGGCTATGAGTAAAAGTAACTTTTGTGCAAGCATTGTTTCATTTTAGTCCCTCAATTTTACAGCATTTCCATTGCAAGCTTCCAGTTCCATCAATAAATTAATCAAGCCTGTCTAGCCAGTTAAGGTTCAAAACAGAAAAAGGCGGTAACTAGTCCAGGACCTGAGACTGGTTAGCAGAAGCTCACAGGCAAGAATGATACATATTAAATTTATAGTTATAATTTAGAATTTTTCCGACAGTAATCAGATCCAGTAAAACCCAGTAACCAGATCGTTACCATATTTCACTGCTGACCAATAATTCCACAAATAATAAAATTCAGAACCCTGATCTGATTCAGTGACAAGTATGAAGTATGAACAACCTACGAGCCAGCAGTTCATATGTCAGGACTCAGGAGGAATCCAAGTCCCTTACAAAATTTCATTCTGCATTGCTGGAAATCCTGGCAAGAACAGGGATCTCTGTGTTTTGTACTCTATGTAACTAGTGCACAGGGAGGAATGCTGTTTTCAAGGAATGTTGACACAGTGATGATTCAATATGTGTAAATAGAACACACGAGCTTAAAGAAACATATAGATAACAGTTAGATGAAAAGAAAGCTAGCTGGACGATGCCAAGAAAACTAGCCACTTTCCAGTAAACCAGTGGGAGGTTGGAGTAGAAAGAATTCTAAGACTCGGAACCTGCCTGAGGGGAAAAAATTAGGGTATCTTTCCCCTATATATACTACAGTAAACACATATGCACTTGATGACCAAGCAAAATAGATGAGACAAGGAAATGCAGCATACATCCTGTTCCAGGGCCAAACGGCGTTCATGCAGTGCTTGTTTCCTTCTTTCCAAACTTGCCTGTAGAATTGCATTACCCCTAGCCTGCAAGCCACTCTATTAGATTTCAAGCAGACAATAGAATACTCTTATGTGCATTTTCTTCACGTACCTCTTTGGCAATTCTGTTCTGCAGATCATTCTTTGCGATTTCGAGCCTTTGAATAGAAAGCCTGGAGGTTTCATTTGCATAGCATAATTACAATCAATTGATCTCTGGTATGCACATTCAACAAACAAACAGCAGCATACGGCAGCAATTGTCAGCAGCCAGGAAGTGTTCTTGGCTAGAGGAGTTTAGGCTTGGTTAGCTACCGAGTTGTTGACAAGATAGATCATATCTATTAGGAAGGTTTGGGTGTTCCAAGCGTATTCCATTTTGCCAACTACAACGACTTCTGTTTCAGCCATCATTCATAACAATGTTAGGCCCTAGGTTAATCCACCGTTTTCTCCATCTGGATAGGGAAATTCCTATTCTAACAAGAAGTCATGAATTAATTCATTGACAGCTTATTAGTTGGGAATATTAATTGAGTTGTTAGGGGCATTATCACCCTTTTCAACAGGCAACTAGGCAAGAAATGAAAATAAATTCACTAGACCCTCCCTCTCAATGCATTGGCAGCAGAAACATAATTTACTCTCGCAGGCATTAGTAAACATTTCCATAGTCTATATAGAATGACCTAATGCAATATGACTGCTCAGGGTGACAGCTATTAACAGTTAAACTCAATGAAACAGCACTGTAAACAAAAAATACTTCCTGGTGCTTTAGTGGAAAAGGGCTTACTCTTCTTCACCAGATGAGTCAACTGATTCTGAATGTTGGCTCTTTCTTGCCTGCATAAGTCATGCATATAGAACTCAGAAAAGAAAAGGGTATCTTATAATTAAAAAAAACAACTTCAGGAACAATGTGGAGCAAGCTGAACCATAGTTCAATAGAGTAAGAAGGTGGAACAACAATCCACTATTCATACTCAGTAAATCAGTAGCTCCAAAAAAAGGCAGAAAAGAAATAAACATAGCTAGGTTTTGCTTACAGTATTCCTCCCCCAAAAGTTACTGCGTTTCACATGCGGGTGAGATTCATTGACTTTGGCTAGCTGTCTGCTTTCTACAGAATATTCACTGCTGTGATTAGGCAAAGATATTCCAGGATCCAAGGAAGAAAGTATTTCTCCCATAGATAATGGAGCCTCATGGCTAGATATTGGGTTAGAAGGATTCTTTTCACTCAGCAATGTTTCCATATATGCTGAACCATTTTCCGTTGGATGACTTTTTGGACCTTTGCTTAAATCAATATTTGCTTCAACTAACTTAGTATCTTCAGAGCGTTCAGCATCTGAATCATCAGCATGAACAACCTGTTCAATCAGGTAAAGATAAGAAAGAAAGTTTAAGATTGGGACATTAAAAGGTATACAGAAATAAAATTAAGAATAGCCTCCCAACAGAGTATTGACAGTAGAAAAAGAATCACACAAATGAGATGCTCATAACCTAGAAACCCAACCACCAAAACTTCAAGACAGTTAGGTTATATATACTAAACTGCCCATATATAAGATGAAGCTTATAACAGAAGATGACAGCCTTCAGGGTTCAATTACCATCAATGACACATGTTAATTCTATAACCATAATGGATCCATACCGCATGCTCTGATCCATACAATACATGGAATTGAAATTTACAGGGATAACCCAGGCCAGCATGATTAAATAATACTGGGGTGATCACATGGCTGAAACTGCTGAGCTCCAAGCTTGCATGCATGCAAACTCATTGGCTCAGTCAATTGGTTTTGAAAAACCATTTATGTTCAGACCTAACCACAAAGATTTCACCCAATTCTTTTGTATCTGTATTGATATGTATTGACAGTGGTCATAATGAGTCACAGTTTGCAGCTGAAATGTACTGATGTCCAAAAAAGGCAAGTTACTCACAGATGTACAACTACTCAACAGAAACTACTTTTAATGCCCCCATCAGCTTTTATCTTAATTCTTAAAACCAAAAAGGCATATGTGTACTTATTCAGTAATAAATAACAGCAGTAACAACCAGATTAGATATTTAAAAAGTACGAATCGTATCAAAAGTTCAAAACCTTGTAGTCATACAGGTCACTGCCAGCATATCCACTGCTCTCACTCAGTTTTCCACTAAGTATTCGTTCTGCGCCATTGTCATCCTCCATTTCCTGATCTACGTCATTTTCAGCATCATGAAATCCATTACCCTTGACATCCAAATTTACATCATCCGTTGATGCCTCACTACCACTATCTTCAATTTGAGACTCTGGCGACAGTGAGCATCTAAGATTGTGTTCACCCTGTAAAAATTATAAATATGAATCATCAATAGATTAGGCTTGTCTATCTTTCTAGTTCACATTTCAAAATCTGCTCTACACAGAAAAGATAAAGGCATAGCTTCCAGCACACAGATTCAAATAAGAGTCTGTGCTACTATTGATGTGAACTGTGTTAGCTTTTTTGATGGACAATGATAATATCAAAAGACAGATTGTTCACAGTAAAAGGTGAAGCCACACAAGGAGTTGAGAATCTTACATCAAATATACTCTCGTATTCCTCTAAGAGAGTTGTGACAATGCCTTGAGCACTATTAGCAGCATTTGCAGCAGCAAGAAGCTGTGCAGAATCATCGCCATCCATGTCAAATACCTCATCCATCTCACATTCACCAGCAAGAAGTGGACGCAATAACAGAGGAGCCATGCAGGCAGCAACTGCTGATGCTGTCATTCGGTTCTCAGAAGTATGAGAAGCGACAGTATACATCATTTTCAAAATTCTGCAAAGCAAGTCTTGATGAGGAAAATGAATTTCTGATACATGATTATTAGCTTTACTCTAATTGAGCAAACTAGACATATAGACAAAGATTACTGGGGTATTGCTAATTCAAACTTATAGGTTCAACCAAGATTAGATTATACTAAGTTACTAACCAAGTTAGTATATGTTTTATTCAGTACGGGGTTCAAAAAGTGAAATGTGAGAGGTGCTCTTACGCCTCACCCTTTGAAAATTGCACGAATTTTGAAGCATAAATCAAAGGTGGATTCCAACTACTTCACTAGTGATTCAAGATTTCCGTTACTTGTATTGCAAGGGTGAAACATGAATGCACTTATAAGGTTTTTAACCGATAAACAATATAAAGCATCTAGCATAAGCTGTTAGACCAAGAGAAACCCAGGGAGAGCAATGAAACTTCCCAGAACATTTAGATGGCATCCAATATACAAAAAAGAGGGGAAAATGATATGAGGAAACCGTTAAACTAACCTCTGTAGCAAACGCCTATTAGGCTCTGGAAATGTCTCAGCTATAGCTGAGCGCATAGCATTTACCCGAGCATCCTTAGTCTCCAGCCCTAGGCAAGCAAAGCAGCATAGAGACTATTAGTCAAACCAAAAGGCAGCTAAGGAAATGAGAAAGAATGCAAGAGCTTGGCTAGATCAACTAAAATTCAGGGGCAACGAATACACAGGAATAGAGGAGCATACTAGAACCATATAGGAATGTGAGGCACCAGATAGAAACCTACAGAATCTTGGAGCAAAATAACTACAGAATTCAAAAGATAATTCTCCCCATTTCCACAATTATCTACAGACTTCCCAAAATGGAGTCAGATGGAATCAAAGTATAAGCGTGTAATTATATATGGATGGATACACAACAGGAACCTAGCTGTGTTTCCCAGCATCTTATGTATTTGTCAACAGTGACAGAATGTACTAGATTTATAGTTTAAACTGAATAGAAAACTTACGAAAAGCTTCCAATAATGCTGTACAGCAAGAAGCAGGAACTGGAGAGGATGGTAGCTCTCGGAGAACATGCTGCAGAGGTGTTTTGAATACAATTAGTGATAGAAGGGATTATTCAAGCACCCAGCACGAAATAATGGTGCGGTGACAGAAGTACCTTTACACAATCACCAACAATATGAGAATCTTCATCTGGTGCAAACTCCGTCCTTCCTGGTAGGGGATATAAACAGGACCATATGCAAGTTGATCAATAATAAGAACACAAAAAAAGCTCTACCAATACCATCAAATTAACCATACTAGTCACAGAATAAATTAAGAAATGGTTCAACCTTGCTCATATTCCTGCAATCTCCTGTCAACCTCCTCTACATCTGCAGCCTGTCGTAGGATTCCTTCCACCTTTATCCCTGCAAGAAAGATTAATGTAACTATTGTACACGAATATTGTACAGATGTTAAATTAGCAGTCCAGGTTCTAAAGATGGTACTAGTAAAATTATTAATTATTAGTGCACCCACCATATTTCTCAAGAAAGCGCAGAGCTTTTTCTAGAAAAGAAGGGCTTCCGTCAATATCCTCAAGTGCAAGCAGAATTGGCCTGCCAACAACTAACGACTTGATTGGCCTCTTCTCTCTCCCTGCAAACAATTAGAAAGGTGTGATTAAAAACAAACAGGATTTCAATGTTTAGGAGAAAAAATGAAATAGCATAAATAGACCAACAATTTGGAATAGTTCCATCATATGTGTCAGTCGTTTCATTACGAAAGATCCCATTATGTCCCATCACAAGAGCTGCATTAGGAGCCTGTGCAAGAGCCTCTTCTAATGCTGTTTTCCACTCAAATAAATCTTCAGAAGTTTCTGCCTGTATTGAGCAAATTTACAACATTCAGAAAATACAAATGACTAAAGAGCATGAACATATGTTTAATCATTCAATCTCTCATCTGTGCTAAGACAATCTAATTATTAAGTAGGAAAGGAGAAATCATCTTACCTTGAGGGTGAATGCACGGCCATCACGACCATCTGGGAAAAGTACAGTCAATAACTTTTTGTCTTCTCTGACTACCACACTGCAAATGATATGTGCTTTTAATACAGCATTATTATTGTACATCCTAAAAAGAAAAGAAAATCTCAAGAATGAGGTAAATACCTCCCAGAATTATTCAAGTCAATTCCTCCCAGAGTAACATTCACTTCACCACCTCTCTGGGGCAAGGTACTCTACAATGTCAACGAAACATTTATCAAGTAAGAAAATGGCTGTTATTAAACAAGACATAACTGCACAAATAAAGAGGAGGGAGGGATAGAGAGAGGAAATGACCATTAAATAGTTCAACTCAACTCCCTATCAAAAACAGCAACAGGAAATGCACATCAATCGGGAGAAAACAAGTTGTTTGATACAGATAATAATCAAATGTTTCTGTTTCTTGATGGTTAGCTTTTTGATACAATGATTGTACGGAATTATTCAAAAATTAACACAAGAGAGTTTATGTAACCAAAGCATGTTGTGGAATTGATTTGTTATCGGCACTAGATGTTGAAAACTCATGCATTTCAAAGTTTTGGCACACATGCAAAAAATGGATCAAAAACTGAAACCATATATTATTAACTACGAAATTATCTGTCCACACTGCACAGCAAGGTGGCAATGCACATTGTTTTTTCTCCGAGTAGGATGTGTCTTAACCTACTGATCACCAAGCAGAAACATGTAGGCAGTTTCAACAATAAAGAGTGATGGCACTTAACACCAAATAATCATATTCTGTTGCGGTCGCGCTTTTGCAGGAAAAAGTTCATATGTTGTAGTTCATCATTATAACAACTAAATTATGGGTCTCTGAGCAATAAACTATGTAAAGGTATATCTGGCTAATTATTGCACTTCTCAAGCAAGCCCCACAATACTAACTGGATCACTCTTGAAGAAAACCAATGATGTTCGTGTGAGGATGAACCACCGCTTTTTCCATGATTTCCACCCAAGTCCTGCAAATTATATATAAAAGGAGCTTTATTTACTATCAAAAAATAACATGTCATACTAGAAAGTCTTTTTGACATGTATGTCATATTAGAAAGTTGTAAAGAAACATACATAAATAGATATGTGAGAGTGAGCCCAAAGACCAAGCCCCACAATACATGATTTAATTCATATATGAAAGGGTGATTGGTAGATTAACTGAATCCAATTCCTAGCAATCAATTTGCTCAGGAAAATCATGATTCGGTACTCTTAAGTGAAATTCTGTGTATAAGGTAATCTAAACTATCATTTGATTTGGCTTTCGAAGCCCTTGCCGTGGCAGCAGATTTATCTTTCCACGTAAGTTGGTGACAAGGCATGATACAAGCGTATCTAATTTACTTTGAGAGGAGGTTTTTTTCTAGAATAATTTCTGAATTTGTATAGCTCCATCGTGCATGTGATTGTTAGCAAGATTTAGCCTATATTGGAAATTACAGAATACATGTTCCTCTCTCCCTTTGGCTTATATAGTCCAATCAACTAATAAGCATTAAGGAAATAATTAGTATCACAAATAAAGTATTATGGCATCCTCTATATGATGGAAGTTTTGTCGATCATCACCAAAAATATGCAAGCATCGCCTCAATGCTTTGAAGACTTCAAACAGATAGTAGAGATGGTAATTGGACTGACTTTGCATGTTTACATCACATAAACTGGCTGAAACAAACCTATCATATGTGAGAGAGGCAAGAGAAGGAGAGGGAGCAAGAATGTACCTTTTGATGAAATGAAGAGAGGCCCACTCTTGAAAACCTGGTTAGCACACTAGTTGACATCAGAAATGTGAACGGACAATAATACTATATATACTAAGAGATTGCAATTCTTAGGTTCAAATTAAGTATGTAATACATATATAGACTAACATTCAGAATTCATGGTAGATGAAATGGAAAGGAATAGTATATCCGATGCATAATCACATGATTAATCACTAAAAGAATATGGATTTATGCTAAGCGTGGTGAGTAAAAACAGTTCCGAGAATTCCCAAATTAATGTTCTGGATTAAATCACTGTAATGTACCTCATATAAGTGAATACAATTAGGTCTTTGTTACTAATAACTGCATCTGTGATGGCATGATAGCAAGATTTATGTTGATTGTAATGCCATGGTAACATTAGGATTTGATCTTCTAAATATAGACAATATGAGTGCAGAAGATACAATCTAGAGTTAGGACTTGGAACTGAAGCTGTTCGATTCATCAGATCATCTGGTCAGGCTATTCATGCATATTTATTTACTATTTAGTAATGCATTGGGAGGCCATACAGAAGTCTCTTAGCACATTGAAGGAATACGCATGTTCTATGGCTACTGCTTGTGGCCTAATAGACACCAAACAATGTAGAATTCCCCACATTTAGTTTCATGACATAATAGATGCATCTGCATGTGTGTGCTTCCTGAAGTCTCTTCCATCCTCACACTAAGAGTTGATGATCTTCCATCCTTGCTTACCTCTCCACCATTACACCCTGCTCTTATCATTTCCCCTCCCACTTGTCGATCACGGTTACCGTGCCACAAATTTCCCGCTTTCAAATTCTTTCTTCACTCTACCCCAATTCAACTAGCATTTCATGTGTCACCACCTCATCAAACCCACACAATATCTTACACACTATTGAGCTGTAACCGCCGCTAACCAAGTCAAAACCAGACAGGGTTCCACAATGCCCCCCATCTGCATTTGGCAATCATCAAAACCTCCACAAACGTAGTTTAATGCCCTACCGCTGCATTTTCCGATGATGAACCTAAGCTGCATTGCCTGTAGGCCGCCAGCATCCCCATCAGTCCAAGCTACTGAGAGAGTCCCCGAATAAAAGAAGTCCAAACCATCCTATTAATAGCAGCGAGGCAGCATCTCCCTGCAAGCAAGCAAGCAACGCCAGCCTAGAGCAGAAACTTGCGGCCGCTGCTGAAACCCTATGAAGTCCAAATTCTAGAACCGCGGGGACACGAAACTGAGATGCCCGTAAGCATCAGATACCAAAACCCACACCAAATCCCAAGCCGCCGCCGCCGCCGCCCGCCCAGCCCATCCCATCCCATCCCGCACACGCAAGGAAGCTAGATAAGGCAACCCACGCACCGTGTTTCCGCCGGCCGCCGCCGGCGCGCCCGCCCGCTGGTACCGGTCGAACGCCCCGCCCGCCGCCGGCGCGGACGACATCCCCTTCCACTCCTCCTCCTCCTCCTCCTCCTCCTCCTCGACGACGACGACGCCGCAGCCTCAGATCAGCCCCGCCGCCCCCCGCACTACACCACCACCACCACCACCAGCAGCCGCCGCATTGGATCCGGCCGCGTACGGCGCCGCCCGCCGATCTGACGTGCGGCGCGCGGGACGGGACGAAAGGGGGCGGCAGGCCGCGCGGGCGGGAGAGGAGAGGAGAGGGACGCTAGGGTTCGGGTTGAGCCGCCGCGGCCGCTTCGCTCGCTTTTCCCGACGGGGGCGGCGCCGGCCTACGGGCGGGCAGAGCGCAGAGCGGAGGGGAGCGGAGGATGCCGTTGTGTTGTGTTGTGTTGTGGGGGGGGTGGCTTGGCTCTCGTCTTTTTGGTCTTTTTGGCAGCTGGCTTGCTTTGGAGCCTTTCGTCGTCGTCGTCGTGTGTGCCTGCGTGCTCCGTTGTGTAGGAGTAGGAGGAGTACGCCTACGATTGCACGAGAGAGTACTTGGCTTGTGGCTGCTGGTAGGTGACGTTTGGTTGATGTGGGTTGGTTTAGCAGCGGCTACACTGCTACACTGTGCTGCCGGAATCCAACTTGCCAGTGTTTGGTTCGTGCGTGACAGATCTATTTAGACCATGGTTAGCCGGAATCCAACTTGCCAGTGTTTGGTTCGTGCGTGACAGATCTATTTAAACCATGTCTAACGCAGCAAATTTTATGGACACCTATAGTGATATATTATCTAAAAATATTTAAAATTAGAATAAAGCATACACTCAATGCATAGTTTCATCTATTATTGTTTCCTAGATTACGTACAGGACATAAGTTATCTAGGTAACTGTGCATACATGGTTTCATCGCCATGAAACTTATTTCATCTCTCTTCATTAATACGTTGTAACATCATCTCTACATGGCACTCTATTTATTGCCCATAAAACTCCCACTGAGACTGTCCTGTCCTATTTATGGATTAGAATAAATGTTAGATTGATCAAATTAGGTATCACTTGAGACCATGGGTGGTATTTATATTGCTGAGATAACTGCAATATGTTTTGCTAAGGGCATGTTCAAATGTAAAGTTTAGTATTGGCTTTTACCCCGTCCACGTCAGCAATACTAATTTATTTTATAAGTGTATGTACAAAAGTCTAGTCAGGTATGATTTTTTCATTAATACAACAAAATATTTTTTTATTAATCTTTTTTCTTTTTTTATTAGTCTAAACCGTTGCCATGCATAACAACCGTTTTTCTCTCTTATTCACTCTCTTTCCTCCATGTCAGCAAATTTGCATACGTGACGTTCAAGAGAGACAGCTAATAAATATTATTGTATGTGCCCTAATACTAAGTATTTCTTCAGTCCCAAAAAAAAAAGATTTATCCTAGAAAGACTTTATTTCTTGAGAGATCCTTTGCTTTGATGTTGGAATTTAGATAAGTAGGCAACAAATGCATTAGACTTTAAAAAGGCGAAGAACATCGTAGTCTTTGTGACTTTGCATTGATTTGCATGAGAGAAACTAAAATGAAATCTTTTTGGGCGGACGAATTGAAAAATAGAAAGGAATTAGCAAATGCTATCGCTGGTGGTATATATTTGGGTGGAATAATGTATTTTTTACTGATACTATAGAAACTATAGTTGCTCACCCCTCTCTTCGTATTAAGATTTAGTTATAAGGGAATTGCGGGAAGAAATCTAGGATGGACCTTTATGTTTTTAATCTCAAATTATGGCATACTTTTACCATTTTAATTGAATTAGCCATATTAGTCTTCTTTGTGAGATTGCCGCAAGATCTTATGCATTGAATCCTTTTTTGCCACCTCAACCATGCTGTGACTCTACATTTTGCAGTCTAATGTCAATCACAAAGGTATAGAAACGTGAGAGGTATCGAGGGGGAATTTAACTTTTGCCATCTTTAGATTTGGTAATTAGCTAAATACCCTTCTTAGAATTTCACTTATTATTTTGTTATTGGGGAGAAGTTTTTCTATTTTTTTGCCACTGTGTGCACTGTACGCTGCCACATATGCATGTTAACGTGGAATGGACGTGCAAAATTATCAATCTACCCCTTATTGAAATATTATGTAAGTTTGGTTTAGTGGAGATAAAATTAGAAAATAAATTAAAATATAGAAAGTAATTGGTAAGACAACTAGTAATATGATAAAATTAAATAATTAGATGATAATATGATAGTGTTAAAATTAAATAATATTAAATAATAATATGATAATGTCAAAATTAAATAATAATATGATATTGTTAAAATTAAATAATTAGATCATATTATTAGTTGTCTTACCAATTACTTTCTATATTTCAATTTATTTTCTAATTTTATCTCCACTAAACGGAGCTTACATAGTATTTCAATCAGAGGTAGATTGGTAATTTTGCATGTCCATTCCATATTGGCATGCACATGTGGCAGCCTATAGCACATAAAGTGGCAAAAAATAGAAAGGTTTCTTTCTCCAATGACAAAATAATAAGTGCAATTCCAAGAAGTGTATTTGGCTAATTACCAAATCTAAAGGTGGCAAAAAGTTAAATTCTCCGGTAATGAGCCAAGACTCAGGAAGCAAAAATCTAATCGAATTTAGCAGTAAAATATTACCTTGGTGTACCCACCAATGAGTTGTTACAAAGTACTACATCCGTCCCATAATAATCTTATTTTTCGTTTTTCCGTGTCCAAGTTTGACCATTCGTCTTATTTGAAATTTTTTTGTAATTAATATTTTTATTGTTACTAAATGATAAAATATAAAGAGTATAAAGAGTACTTTATACATGACTATTTTTTTTAAGTTTTTTACAAATTTTTCAAATAATACGAATGGTCAAACGTTGGACACGGAAAAATGAAAAATAAGGTTACTGTGGGACGGAGGTAATAGTAGTAGAAAAATATGTAGGTGCACTACGTTACCAGCTAGGAATTTATATGCTAGTATTCATCATGCCTGCAGCGGTAAGAAAACAAAAGCGGAAAGTTGGATGCTGCAGCAACAAAGGAAAAAAAGTGTAATTGTTCATCATATTTTCTCATGATACGGTAACGCGTATCTCACTTGTCACCAAACATACCATTATGTGTTGGATCATCCTCTGAGATCCATTTAATTCCCCGTATTATATATATAAATATATATGAGAGGGAAGAAGGAAAAAAACACCGGTAAATTTTAAAATCCTCTAAAGAACTAGTAATGTGTCCATGATAATGCTACGGTATCATAATATGTTTGATAATAAAATATAAAATAACAACGTTCAGAGTATTATTTTTAAATATAAAATCATATATCAAACAACTTAAATACATCATTACGATTAGCACGAGTAGCTCGCAGAGCAGTACATGTGTGTATTAGCAAGAGTAACATAAAAAACAATCTAAATATAATAATAAAAAATTAATATATATATATAATATGTTTATTATAAAATAATATATGTCAAGAGGTGTTACTTGATTTGCCAGTGGGGAAGTTCGGACTCGGCAAGTTTTGGCTGGCTGGTTGGGCCGCTGCGCCGCGCCAATGGCCACCACAACCACCTTTCTTTCCTCTTCCCTCCCTCCCTGTCTGCTCTCGCGTCAGCGTGTTGTCCCTTTCGCTCGCTCGCCTACTGCTCCGGCCATGCGCCCCGATCGACGGTGGCTGGCCGGCCGTCCGGACAGCACCCGGCGGCCGCCGCCGCCGTCTCATGCCATCTTGAACCTACTTTTGTTTGCTTTGGTTCAGGCCTTCAGGGCGTGTGCGCGTTGCCAACCAGCGTGCATTTTTGCTCATGCATTTCTACTTTGCTGTTTGCAAATTAAAACAGAAGCTAAATTCGTGTTCTATATGATAATTTTTGGTGTCTTTGAGTTTAGAGTGGTGAGATAAATTTGAGGCAAATCCAGGGGACGCGTAGCTACGGGTATTTGAATCGGAAATACACCGTGTGTTTTTTTTTCTTTTCGGTGGTGTGGCGGAATGCGAGAAGAGAGAAATGCGATATCTCTCGTTGAATTTTTTTTCTTTATCAGCGATTCTTCTACTGGTCAGGAAATCAATGTTGATTCGTAAGTACTGCTAGGGCTCGTTCGGTTAACTTTATATCTGGTATGGAAGTATAGTAATATATTAGTATATAATTAATTATTAAAAAATATAAAATGAATTAATATGATTTTTTAAAATAACTTTTTTATAGAAATTTTTTGTAAAAAATATACCGTTTAGCAGTTTGGGAAGCATGCATGCAGAAAAAAAAGGGCTTAGTTAACTTATGGTGATGGCCGAAACATGGCCTAAGACACTAAGTACAGTTTTTGCTTATTGATTCGCTCCCTTTTTTTGTTCATCGATGGCTCCTTGTTGTCCGGAAGTGAAATGTCAACTTTCTAAGGGAAATAATGAGCTCACACATCATTCAGACAACGAAAAGAAGGGCATCTATGCAAGAAAAAAAAAAAGGAAAAGCACGGAAAGCCATACGGTATAATTGCCAGGTGAGCACTCACTCGCCTTTGAAAACCTTTGCGAAAAACAGGATCCAAAATGGCTTTTGCTCTCACCTCCCACAGAGAGGGGAAAAACAAAGGCTTGCATTTGTTTGTATTACAAACAACAATTCTAGTACATTAATCATTCATGCATCAACAACCAATGACCAACCTGGATCTGATGAAGATGGTCACACCCAGAGAGAGATTAGACAGAGGTGTAATCAACTTTTGTAATGTTTCAGTAAGTATTGTTTCTACGTAGTAGTTGCGTAGAATTGGACAGGGTGCAGTGCATCACATGCTGCAGTGGCAGTATTATCAGATGGGCTAAACCTTTGCTGCCAATGTCGACCTATCATCACACAGCCATCTTAAAATCATTTCCATGGCACGCACGGTAATTCTGACACGACTCCCTCTATATTTTATTAGATAATACAATTAACTTTAACCATTCGTCTTATTTAAAAACTTATATGATTATTATTTATTTTCTTATAGTTGAATTTATTACTAAATACATTTTAATTATAAAATATATTTTTACATATTTACATAATATTTTTGAATGAAACACAATCAAACGCATAAAAAAATCAACGACGTTATTGAGGAGCACTAAAAAAATAGCCGTCGATGCATCATCCGATAGTTAGGAGTGAGAATGGATCAAAGTCCGTGGGTTCTTTCACAACCCTTTTTAATTCTTAAAAGATTTTTAGCTCAAAACTCTATATAATTTTATTTTCAACTCGTTTTGAATCCTACCCTTAAATTATACCCATTACCACTCTATGTAAGCAAGAATGAGCTGCGGGTCCATTTCTGGTTTTGGACCCCAGCGTGTCGTAGCATCTGGCAATGGGGCTACATGCCAACCTATACGGATGCAAGCTGAATAATTCCGATTGTACGATTTGGTTGCGCGTTCGGTGTTCATTGCACGCCAAAAATGAATATTGTTTCCTACTACAAACTTCACGAAGAGTGTACAAAAAAAGTTGTGATTTTGACATGGCTCCGTACGGCAGTACAGCTAATTATGATAATCAGTTGAAATTAAATTTGAGATATTTCAGTGTTCGGAAACTGCTTTTTTTTCTCCTTTATTTGTGATGCAGGATATAATATTATTGTGCTTGGGATATATAAAAATATGTTTTATTAGTAGGGAGATGAGAATATGTTTTTAACTTTTTTGAATAAAGGTTGGTAATACAATGCTGCCATGCAGGTTAAATGCATGTGACTTGGCACCACCTTGACCAAAAGATCTATTTCTTTACAAATATGTTTTACATCTTTATTTTTAAAATTTAAATGAAAAAGGTTTAAAAAACATCAAGTACTAGCAACAAGACGATATGGAGTACCTCTGCAGGCTGCAGCTTCAAAATAGGAGCGACAAATCGCCAGTTCAACTAAACTAATTACAGCTTGAACTGACAAATAGAAATTACTTCAAATATCTCGATATAACACTGAGAATAATGGCCATTTTCATCGTTATTTCGATTCTTTTGACAAAGCCATGCCAGGGACTGTACTCTCAAACAAACAACTGATCTTATCGACTGATTATGGGGGTAAATTGTACAACAAGGTAACTCTTTATGCTGTTACTGTTGGAATCAACTCGATGGGGAGAGTGCTTAGATACTGGACTAAATTAGAAACTTTCCTCCCTCTGAAAAAGTATTGAACCGATCATAACTGCGATGCCCGTTACTGCAATTGTGAAGAGCAGACGCTTGTGTTGTGCACCATGAATAGGTCGTGGTGGTCGTACTGGTGGAGGAGGACGCACTTCTCTCTCTGGAATGGTTCTGGCACTGAAATTTTAAGCATCTTATCAGTACAAGGTATAAACAAGAAACATCAGGGTGCAAAGCGCCAGTTCATGATACACATTACTACCTTGAAAGAGCAAATGGGAGACATCAAATCGAAATATTGAATGAATATGACCTAAATCGAATAAGCATGCAAGGATCATGGCTCAAATGCTAAGCAATATGATTTGTATATGATAGATTGCATTAATTTAGCTAGTGGACAAAATCTATCTTCACTCATCTTAAAATGAATTTATAAATTACACCATTTCAGTGTTACATGGTAGCAGAAATGTGGAAAAAATTACCTTGATGATTGTGCAGAACCATTTGTATTTGCATGACACTGTAACTCATGCCCGATCCATTCACGTAATCTGATATACTTCTTGCATGTTTGACAAAATTCTGTACGGTTTCCGCATACATCCTACATATCAAACTAGTAATATTAGAATATATGTTTGCCTAATTAAAAAAAGGAGTTGGGGATGATGGCTTGTTCCTTTGTGGCTACATATGTGAGGACTTGTATGAGTTATGTGTACTATTTTTTGTAAAAAAAAGTACCATTTACATGTAGTGTGTAATGCATTTGGTTGACGGTTGATGCCGTATAGTCTTCAGTCTTGTGTATAATTTTCCGAATTAAGGGTAACTAATTTTGCATTCTTAGCCAGTGTTCACCTAGGCGCCACTCGATAGTACGATGGGTATCCACTGACTAGCGACCAGGGGGACTAGGTAGCGACTAGACCCCTCTGTTGCTGGTGAATAACATTAGTTGTTGCCTAGGCAGGCCTCCAGGAGAACAATATTCTTAGCTTATTTGTTATAAATCAAAGGCATGGGCATGCTGTTAGTAAAAAAAATGAAGTTTCAAGGTAAACAACAAAACGGCACCTGATGTTCATGAAGCTCAACCGCTGGCAACTCAAATTCACAATATTCACACGCGACAATCCTTTGTGGGCACTGTTCACTTTTATGGAGATCCCAGATCTCATGTGCTATGATTTCCTTGCAAAGAGTGCAACTTACCTGCATGTAACATGATAAGAGTGAGTTTGCATTGCGATCTCAGAACATGTAAATTCTAATATTGTTACTAAGGTCCAAGGAATGGTAGTGCAGCATGAGTTCCTGGTTTCAGTTGGTATGCAAAAATATCATGCGTTCCGTAAAATTAACGTAACAGAAGTGTATATTTAATTTGCAAGTACAGCAAAAAGTTTACAAAACTGTACTCCTATCCAATTCTATAGTGACCTATTAACTTAAGAGGTTGGAGATCTCATCATCCAAACTCTGGTTCAAAATTCAAAATTTATATGCATGGGTTTTTATGCATTCGTTCATGGAGAATTGTGCCATGAGCTAGTGAAACGAAGCTGTGTGTTCTTGGGAAGTTAGTGACAACTACAGGTCCATTGACAGAGTTGCAGGAGATGCTAGGTGTGCAGGGATCTCCTTTTTTTTTCCAGGAATGGAATCCAGAAAGTTGGCCACTGTCAAAACCTATTTAAGTTTGGATTATGTAACAGAGCAATACTCTGTTGCCCTTTTAAACTAAAAATAAGGTTTAATAATTAATACCTTATACTACCCCTCAATTTGCATCTAGTAATACAATTTGCTAAGAGTACCACACAAAAATATTGCATTTGGTTCATTAACCATCAAGTGCCAACAGATTGCTCAACCGAGTTCTAAGATAAAGAAACAGACAACACCCAAATGGAAACAACCAAAACAGATCAAAATTTTTTTGAAAGTTCAAAACATAAGGTTTATGATGAGGTTGCAAACATACTGGGGCATGGCTTTCGTTGTAGTGTTCATCCATAAGTTTTCTGGCCACCATTTCTCCACAGTGTTCACACTTTTGAAGGTTACGAGCGCAGTGTGCTGAATGTAAGTCAATGTTTGAAGATGGAATTTCTCGCTGGCTGAAAAAGAAAGAACATATAATTAAAGCTAAAATTGGCATCTACCATATGATAAATAAGAATGGGCATATTTCTCATACAATCAACACAGTAGCATTACACCA
This sequence comes from Oryza brachyantha, assembly GCF_000231095.2. Taxonomy (NCBI): domain Eukaryota; kingdom Viridiplantae; phylum Streptophyta; class Magnoliopsida; order Poales; family Poaceae; genus Oryza; species Oryza brachyantha. The sequence continues at coordinate 11,752,562 of NC_023165.2, forward strand.
CAAATCATACATTGTGTTGAACTAGCAATGACAAGGGTAGCAGGCAGAAAAATTCTGAAATTAAAAGCTGCCAATCCCATAGCATTCCAATTAATATCATGCATCCTTTTTATGTGACTAGAAACAAACAAACAAACCCAGAAAGTGTAAAAGCAAGCAAAACACAGATCACATTAATACAAAGAAATGCATCAGCATACAGCAGTGCTGTGGTAGTAATTATCTCAAAGCATGATCCCTTATCATCCATTTGGTTTATCCAAATAAAGCTGGGTCATTTTAATTAAGCAATGTCCTACAAACCCAGTCCAAACACCATCCCTAGTCCCCAGACTAACCAAGCATAAAAGGACTGCTTTTGTCCTCAAATCAAATTGATGGTTTCAAATGGGATTGGTGCTACCTCAGTGAGTCAGTTCAATTCATCTCGGAGCTATCTTACTTCAATCGTAAGGGTACGCAATTGCCTGTTATGAGCGCGCTAATGTTTGAGATAAAAGTCCCAATTCTGGTCTGTTTAGAAAAGCTCGCTAATAATTACTAGCACCTATATGGCTGTTCCGTATACCAATGAATAATTGGATATCGTATTTCTCATTTTGTGTGGGAACACAAATGTTGTTCGGTAGAGCAATGCATAATTATTTCTCGTTTTGTCTGGGAACACAAATGTTATGTACTCGTATGTATCGATCGATTAATTGCGTGATGAGGTACGATCGATCAGATTACAGCTATCCCAAATCCTCCATGGAGTAAACGCTCCAGGGATCAATCGGATCTCCCCCCAGCTCAGATCCAAATCCCACGACGAGCAACCTCGCCACCACCGACACGACACGCACAGTCTGACACCTCGACACGAGGAGGGCACAGGAAAAGGCGAACAGACAACAGAGGGGGGGACGATCGCACGAACCAGTGGGCGCAGGTGGAGGTGGCAGCGAGGGCCGCCGCGGAGGGATCGAAGCCGGCGTCGGCCGCCATCTCGCTAGCTGCGCAGGGGGCGCGTGTGGTGTGGGCCGGAGCAGGAAGCCGCCCGCCTCGCCTCCTCCTTCCGGGCGCCCGAGCGAATCGAATCGAACAGACCGCGCTCTCGTCCGTCCGGCGCTAGGGAGGGTGGGTGGGCGGCCGGAGGTTTCGAGGAAGAGGAGAGGGGCGGAGTTTGGTGGGGATGGAGGAGAAGAAGACGAGGCGAGACCGCGAGCGAGCGAAGGAGAGAGTCGCGATCCGGAGGAGGGGAGACGGGTAGACGGGTGGAGGAGTAGGCGAACGGGTGGGGAGGGTGGCCGCTAGCGAGCGTGCCCGTGCTTTTAATTCGGTGTGGGGTGGTCTGAGCGCCCATGCCGATTTTATAAATTTATCGTTTGTTTTGTAAAATTAAATGTTATTGGAATAATGGTTTTAAAGAGCTTGTGATTATGTTTTTTGTGCTCAGAAAGGATAAGATGAAGAAATACCGTCTCTGTCTCGACCTCCTACACAATGTCGAACTCAAACTAGCATTGTCATTGATTTGGAATTTTGTTTGGACGTATAAGTACTTAATGGAAATGTCTTTAGGTCTACTTTCAAACAGATCTGACCCCATCTCTATATTTCTCTCCGATCGACTGTAATTGCCAAAATAGTACCGGATGTTAAGACCCGCTGATGATGCGCCACCACCAGTTTTTGGGCCGTGGGCCCATGTATCAAGTTGAGTATGTTAGTAACGTGTCTAGGGTTAGAGGATGTCCCTAGCTCGCCCTCCCTACTATTTCCCTTAGCCATTATAAAACAAATCAGGTTTTGTTTAGATCAAAGTTTACATTCGCTCATTTTTCATATAATCCTGTGATAAGTTAGATCGTGGGTTTTCTCATTTTATGACCTCACCTTTTGATACTTTTGTCAATTTAATCCTACATCTTTATCCCATAATTTAAGTTGTTTGTTTATCTTATTTTTTAGTTGTCAATTGCTTATATGAACAAATACCCTTGTGATTAGGTTGATTGTGTATCCGTCGAGTTCATGGTTGCCTTTGGGGTTGGTGTCACGATTGCTATGGCGTAACGTCTATAGACAGTTAGAGTCAGATCGCCAATGTCACTTCATTCAATTGACTTATCATCTCATCGAAAGATCGATACACCCTAGTGCACATCACAAAAGCTCATGTGGAGTGAATTTAGCCTAACATCGTATCATCCCAATTTTCTCGCATGCATTTTATCCGGCACATGTTCCAAGCACCTCAATTTTCTAGTCTAAATAATTAAGCCAAGTCTTTGAATCCCATCAAATTTATTTGTAATCTCCAACAATTCTCTCAAGTTCTTTGCCTCAACTAATCCACACGTATCATTATTTTTTAACTAATAAGGACTAGAAAAGTCATTACTCTCCGTTCATTACTTCAGTGGCTAGTTTAGGAGTAAGATAAGCTTCTATTAACCCCTTTAATTTGCTAGTTAAGTCACAGTGCTTCTAAGAGGTGAAGTATTAAGGGCCTCTGCAATAACCCTATCTTCTATGGTGGGTTATAGTTGGACAATATCTCTATGACATCTAAGATATTCATGTTGGCCAAGGCCGATCTTGGGTAAATTTAAGTGTACATCCTCATCTAAAAAAGATACATATTCATCGTTGATGCTTAGAGGTGTCAATTCTTCATTGATGATGTATATGTTGTCACTTTTTATTGACAACATTGTCTTGTCAGTAACTCTATCGATTAAATACGACATATTCTATGTTTCTAGGTGAAATTGTTAGCGAGAGGGAGCAGCCAGTGAGGAGATGCGTGTACGGCACTCTGTGAGTGCCTGCGAGCTCAAATGAGTCAAGCTGCTTTCGTAGACTAAGAAGATATTAAAAGATTCTATTTTAGTCATTTTAGTGGACAATTTTTGGATTTTGAATTGATTAGTTTTTTTTCTAATTATCCAATTGGTCATGCAATCATTGGAATGATTAAATAATAAGAATCAGTGGAGAACTACTTATATTTGGTATAAAATTTGAATCATATAAATGATTATATTTTAGGACAGAACTATATATACGATAGAGGGGTTACCTAAAAAGACAGAGATGGAAGAGAAATTAAATTAACCTAAAATATATCTGATAAAAACTATGGATAGGTCTATAACGGTATTAAATTTCACTAAAGTTTCTAAACCGTTTTTTTATTAAGTTTTAAAACTATTTTTTTGCTTGAGAACTTCCATGTTGAATTTCATCGTTTTTCTCTAATGTAATGTCGTCATTTGTTTTCATCCTTCATTTTGCCACACCCGAAGACACACCATCACAAGTGTTAGATGTCACCAAACGATCACTCGAGATAGGCTTATTATGCGTCAGTTTGTCCTAAGCTTAATATGTCATCTAGAACGTCATATAATGCCATGGAGACAAGAGACGACGAGTAACACGGGATTGATTGATATAAGATCATGGAAGAAATAAGGAGGGGATGCACGACATGGAACCAGATCCGCTGACGTAACTACAGTTACTACATGTGTTAAGTCACTTACATGTGGACCCCACCTTACTATGTCCCACATGTCAGTAGCACAACCACACAACATCTACGTAAGAGGATCTAGTTTCGTAGAACATCGGTGGTTGCTTTAATTGACCTTGGCCACCCCCACTCCTTGTTTTTTTTATTTTTTAAACGTCTTTAATAAATAATTTATTACTAAACCTTAAAAAAAAATATTTTTATCGTATGGACATTTTGGCCACGCTATTGTTGGCAGTGTGACGAGACAATATTGTCACGCAAGCTGGTTGGCGTAGTAAGACAACACATATGATGAAAATATTTTTCTCCGAGGTTTAGAAATAAAATTATTTATTAAAAAGTTTAAAAAATTAAAAAAAATCCCACCCCTCCCCCCAACACGCGCATTTGTAGGAGAGATAGTTATCCGTAGGATCTTCGCGTTAGATTAGAGCAAGGCTAATAATATAATCAACAAGCTGGCTATAAAACTTTTATAGTCTTCTCTTAGCTTATTCATAGAATAGTTAACTCTTTATCATTAAATACAAGACTCGCGTGTCGCTATAAGATTACAAGCCACTTTCTCTCTCTCATCCACGTAAGCATTTAGTCAGCTTATAGGCTGCTAATATACTTGCTCTTAGGCTTACTTTTTCTCTCTCTCATCCAAGTAAGTATTTAGCTAGCTAGTATACTTGCTCTTAGGCTTAGGGAAGTGTGGAACTCACAGAACCTCGGTCTGTATGTAAGAAACACGAGAGAGAATACCTTAAGTGACTTGAAACTCGGTCTGATCGGTCCTTTAGTGGGCCAGTTAACCAACCCTTGTACTGCGTGTGACCTGCCTTTATCCAAAAGACTTTGAATTTGGTAATTTTGAACTAGACTTAACAATAGTGTTAAATTTGGCCGTGAACAAGTTCTTTTATTAAGAAAATCTATCGGAGTGAGGCCTCCCTTACACTATGTTCGATAAAAAAAAAATTGCATGCTGCAGGAGGTATTTACAGCTGAACCTTATTCGGAGCCACGAAAAAGATCGAATTTGAAATCACCGGTTTGCAATTTAGGTCCATTTCCGATTGTATCGATTATTTACCTCGACAACATAGAGAGCTGCAGCTAGCTCAAGTACTTTCTGAAGAGTGACCTGGAAATTGCCAGAGCATCACCCGTAGCCTTCACAGCATACAGCTCCATCCCAGATTGCCACTCGTTCGAGTAGGCAATCCAATCTTTCCTCCACTCCTCCAGCTGAAAACTCTGGTTCTCTTGCAGGCTTTTTGTTAGTCGAGTGAAGTATTTCGATGCCCTTGGTAGATAGTAGCTCTTCAGCAGTCCACTCCAGAATTTATTGGCTGGTAAAGAGGTGTCAAGAAAGGCAGGAAGCTTAGTGACATCGAAGTAAAATTAGCATGCAAATATTTGGCATGTACTTCAAAACCATGGAGTGAACAACTATATATAAATTACCATAGTCGTGTAGTTGACTCTGCTCGGTCTTTGTATTGTCATACCACATTGTTACCTGTGTTCTAGCATTCCACTCGTACTAATGGAAAAGAAATCGAGTCAGGCAACAATAAGAAAAGTTTGATCCATCACCAATACTGGTTGAAGTGCTAAATTTACCTGCTTTCGTTCATTTTCAGTCATAGCAAGACTTTTTGCACTTTCAAGCCAAGGGCCGAGCAGAAAATTATCATCAGAAGCTAGTAGTGTATCAATGTCCGTAATGAGTTTGAGGAATTTCTTCATGTGAAATCTTAGACCATTTGAATCTTTCTTTTGGTAAGCATTCATGGCATCGATGTACACTTCGTTTGCTAACTTCGACAGTGCTTGCCTTGTCAGGTCAACAAGGTCATACCTGTGACAACAATTATCATCAATTCACAGTTTTGTTTTAAAAAATAGAATGGGTATGCATAACAACTTGTTTGATTAATAAGCAGCTGGCAGTGAGAGTTCTAATGTATGGCTAACTTTTGTGTACAAGAGTATATTCGTGGTTTTGTTTCATTTTTGTTGTACTATTGTCAAAGCTTCAATTGGCTCTACTGTACGCTTTCTTGATTATTTTCACTGTACATAATTAAAAATGCAGATGAGTATTTCACCATTAGTGAGGTCCCACATTTCAGACATTTTCCTACTCCAAGCTCAGAATATGTAAGTTAATTCTGTGAATGTCATGATTCTGACATGATCGATAAACAAATTAAGTTGATGCATCTATGCACTTGTAAGGCATAGCAGACCAGACAGGCATGAGGGAAAGCAGATAATTTTGATTTCTTCTGGGATTGAAAGAAACTGAATTTCATATATGATATATCAGCATAAACAGTTCAGCATTGACTGATACCAATTTAAAGAAGAATGCATGGCATCAGGATGCTTGAAGGAGCAATAGTTATTATAAAGCGTACCTATATGTCAAACTTTTTGAAAGATCGTTTCCGGCATTAAGAAATAGTTCAAGGGCTTTGATGGCATCTTTCGTGGGATACCATAGATGTGGATGCGGTAGGCCTGCAGACACCTCGCTTAAGACAAACCTCCTATGTTTCCTCACCTTTGCAATTTCCCTTTGTTTTGAATGATCAGAGCTAAATGAACTTGGACTAATGTCTGGAAATTCAACTATGTAGTCCTTGTTATGATCCTGCAATCAACATATGGAAGAAGACATGGGTTTTTCAATAATCATAGAACAGTTGTAAAGAAGGGAGCATAATTTGTAGAGGAGCATATGTATGATATCAAACCGCAATTCCATCTGTGCAATTGTATATTGTATGATACAAAATCCCCCAAGCTTTCTCCATTTCAACATTTGATTGACCATATCTCCTGTAGGAGTATATTTTTAACCAATCCTAGGAAATAATATAGATTAGATGGCGATTGACAAATTGAAAAGCATGCAACAACTTCAATAAATGAAAAATGTCAGTCAGTAATACTGAGAAAAGCCAGCTGAGCTGGTCACAAAGAGATGGAGATGGGACACTGTCACAGTGGCTTGTATGAGGACACACAAGAACAAGAAAACTATAGTTCATAACAAGCCAGGCATATGTTTTTTGAATATACCTCTACTTCAACTTTTTGGCTACGGAACGCCATTTCAGACATAAGTTCATAAACAACTGGATTGTGCTCTATTCCCTCCATGCACATGCCAACGCCAACCTAACAGAGGGTAAGGAACAAATGCAAGTATCATAACAATATAAATCAATAAAAAACCACTACTTTGGAATCCATATCAGTTGTAAAGAACTTAGAAATCCAGCAAGAAAATACAGTATACATAGATTCACCTCAAGTCTGGTGCAACAAATACTGGAATTTCAGCTCATAAAAGCTCTAAACTATATTAAAAGAAGAGAGTAATATGTACCATCATTGAGTTGTGACTTGTACGTGCATCAATGGGGCCAGATGAAATTGAGTCAAGTACAGCATACATTTCAATATTTCCACCAAAGTTGTGTAACATGCACCTAGTTTGAATAAGAACCACCACGCATATTTTTACTACTAATAGAGTAAATGTGATATTTAAGAAACAAGATTTGGAGCTTTAGGGGGGAAGTGAAATACAAACCAGATGTATGGCACACCATAAAACTGAGAGGACATTTGCCATATGGGCTTCACATCAGCAAATAAATCAAGGACTATCATCTTGCCAATTGGAACAGAATGAAGTAATGCCTGAAACACAACACGAGCAATGGTTATCTCCATCTACAAGGAAATGCTTTTGCTACCTATTTGCAAATATGTGTTCATTTAAATACACACAATATTTTGCTTTTGTTACTGTTATGGTAGCACCACCATGTGCCTGTGTGGAACAATATCTGACTACTGTGGCATCGGGATTAGATATCCCATTTCCTAAATAATGAACAGTTTCCTAGGATAGGGGTTAGTCAATTGGTATCATGTCTGTTAGCAAGGAGAGGGGAATAGTTAACTAGGAAATTAGAGATATGGTTTGTTAGAAAATAGATTCTATCCATGGAAATGTAGCAGGGGATCCCTCCCTATAAAAGGGCACAATGGACCCCACTATCAGTCAACTGTTGAATCTCTTAAGTTAGTCCAATAAGCCTCTCTTGGTTTTGACAGGGAGAAGCCTAACTGGTGTTAATAGAGGGTGATTGTCATATTCTCGGTCTTTAGACCTTTAGCCTATCCTTGAATCAACGTTCATAATAGTTACAAATTATTGTACGCAAACTTCACTTCTGTTGAAAAAATACATTTGTGCAGAAGGCCCACCCTTTTACTCTGTATTTCATCAGCCTGCCTTTTCCTGTACTCCAGTACATGCTTCTAAAAGAAGTACAAACCAGTACAGCTAGAATATAGAGCAGTTAAGAGTTAAGACAGTTCCCAATAGGCATGGTTTAGAAGCAAGAAGTACAAAGGCACAAAGGGAGAAATGATTGGATTTGGAAAGAAATAGATTTTCGAGACATTTTTTAGTTGAGCTTTCTTTAGCAATCTCAGGTAAGTCCATGTCCCTACATAGATGGACCCACAAACACAGTAGCATAAATATTAAAAAGCACTATGTTAATTTTCTCCATAAATCTCACCAGTAAGGATTCGAGATCTCTTAGACTCTTGCATTACAAAGATACAGCGCGTAAGTACTAAAGTTATTTCCACTACACTACAAGTGTACTAAGAAGATGGCACCTTAGATTTAGTGCACTTTAAGATCTACTCTATGATATAGGGCATAAAGACATGTTTAATGGTAGAGCCTATTGTGAGTTCTATCTCAATCCATGTCAGTAAGATGAGTCTATTTTATAATGATACGTACAAAGGTAGAGTCAGGTGTAGTTTCTTCATTAATACAATAAAATATATTTTATTACGCTAATTTCCTTTTTATACATCCTCATGCAAGAAAGTTTTCTTTAATAAATGTTAAGAGTCAACTCTAAGCCGTTGTCATGCATGACAACAGCTTTTCTTTCTCCTTCTCTCTCTTTTCTCCACATCACCAAATTTACTTATGTGGCGATTGAGAGAGTCAGCTAATAAGCACATTTGTACGTACCCTAAGTACTAAAGTATAACTTAAGATCTAATCTATTAAAGCTGATTGAAAGAAACAAGATACAAGAGAACATTGAATTATCAGATTCTTTTGGTACTATCAAATTTCAGAATAATGAAATATATATCCATAAAGAGAATATCCATCAGTCCAGACTCATCTATAGTCTCTATGAGTGCACGTACAAACTTACTTTCATTTGGGGCTCCTTCCAGAAAGTTGCATCTGAGTAGAACAGCCAACCCTGAATAAAGAGAATAAGGTTCAGAGATTATACTAAAGTTCAAGATTTTCCATGAGTGTAACATGTGTTCATGAAAACTATTGTAGTGATTAGTGAAACACTGTGCCACTGTGGCTTAGGGCAAATTATTTTTTGACTGGTGATACTACGACATGGTAAGACATCATTTTTAATTTTATACAAATTGGGACGAAGCCAGTAATACTGGACATGTTATTCCATATGCCTGTTTGTTGTTTCCATTGCAAACTGTGGACATGTTATTGAATACATAACATTTTACACTTCAAAGGTTAAAAAAAAAAAGAGTGCAAGCACACCTGCATCAGCCACACAGCGTCCTTGTTACCTCTTGACATTGCTTCATAAATGGCAGAACCAAGTGAAGAAATATATGCTGGTTCATTTGTGGGTGGTGTATTCTCGTTGAAGGTGTCACTGGAAACAGACAATGTTGGCCATAAAGTATGAGAAATTCTCATGAGGTATAGACTATAAATTAAAAGATACATTGTGAACAAGGAACATAAATAGGCACCAAAGCAATGAACGAACCAATATAGATTTCTCTACCAACAACCATTATATCAATGGGGGTTATCTGGATATTATATAAAATTCTTTTTTTAGGGGATATTATGTACAGTTCTGAATGGTATCGGAAACAAAAATCTTCTAACCCCATAGCATGAACCAAGTGAGGAGAAAGGAAAGGACTCTTGATATTTTTCAAAAACAGATTTAAAATCTTGCCACAAAACTGTTTTGGTATTAAGTACCTTATATGTTCAAAAAAAATTTTGCACTCAGCTTTTCCTGTAAGGTTTATTATAGGTTAAAAAAATGACATCAGTGGTTCATCTCCATGTATAACGAGAGTCAATCATTTGCGCTAAAACACTAAACTATAGTGTTGTGGAGTCCAGGTAAGATTCAAGAAACAAAGCATTCATGGAAAATTATAAAGAGAAAAAAGAGAAGCAGACCAGTCAGAGACTCAGAACTTACCAATTATAGATGATGGTGATATCACCATATTCTGCAAAATACAAAAACAATGACAATGGTAAGTACTCCATATTAAATAAATAGAGTTGTATATCTTTTCAGGGAAAGATTCTGACCTTTCATTTGTTGCTTGATAAATGCCTGCCCCACATCAATAAACAATGCATCAGAAGGATCAAGAAGATAAGTACAGCACCATCTAGGATCACCATCAACAGTGTTCCTGAAGCAGAGGAATCGCTAAATAATAGTATTCATGGGCTGAAGCGGAATACTAGACCTTCACACTATATTAGATCACACAAAAAATATAACCCCAAGCTGTCTTGTGTGCGTTACACTGTAACTAAGTATCTCTTGACAAATATGCCTACAACCGCATATAATGCTAAGTGAAGAGCAGAAGACTGATAGCCTGAAACTTATTTATCTATTTGTTCCACAATTACTTATTAAAGGGAATTATTTAGCAAAGAGATGGCCTGAATAAATTAAACAAAATTTGAGGTTCAGGTCCCAGACTAACAGTAGTTATAAAATAGGTATCTTGACTACAACTACGAAACACAAAGAGATGATTTTGAAAATTAAGTTACACCTGAACTACCACAAAATGTCAGACAATTAATGGAAATGATCTGCATTACCAGTCACCAAGTCTGGTTATGTTGGCCGATGGAAACATCTTTTTAAACACAGACGGGACATTTCCTGAGAACGATGGTAGAACTGAAAAATGGGAATTAATGTAAGTGAAATATATAATCAGAAGCAAATATTTAGTGTACTATACTAGTTGTACATAGATAATATAATGTAACATTGATATGTTAACTGACACTCCATATTGCATGTTTTAAAGGTAGATTGAGATAAGAGCAAATGTGACAAGACATTCAGGATAGCAGGAAACAAGGAAATATCCAATTGCATATTTCCAAACAATTACTAAAGAGGTAAAGAACGGAAATGCTGGACTGTAAAACGAATTATCACCTGGGACCATTCCAAGCTCAATCATACGGGAGAGTATTTTCTTTTGCAGTGCCAATTGTTGATCCAGCCAATTTTGTGATAGTGGTCCACCCCATCTAAGAATTTTAAAAAAATAAAACACACACACACACATATATATATATAACCACATTGCTTTAATATCATACTAACAAATATATGCTACTAACTGAAGGATCCTATGATCAAATTGTCAATTTGTCATATTTAGCATACAAAGTGCTACTACAAAAATATTAATTCAATGTTTTTGGGCAGTTCTATGCACTGGCTATGTGGGTCCTTGATAATGCAAACCATAATTAACTTTTTAAGAGAACGTTTTGAGTTATGAAAAAAAATGAAAAATACAGTCTGTCATTTGGAATACTTATTCTGAAAGAAAAGATTTGAGCTGAAAGGAAAACCTATGTGGTATATCTAATCTAATTTAGCATCATGAGGAGAATTTCCTTGGACTAAAAATTCAAGCTGTGAACACCTCATCAGGGTATGTATTTCAGAAGGTTGAGAATTTTGTGAAGGCCCCCTTTTGTTACCAAAAAAAAAAAACGATCCACTATCCTCTGTTAACTAAATCACCAAAAGGGCATATGCACGCATTTCTTTTTTTAATTGTTGTACTATTTTCGAATCAAATAATTTACAATAAATTTGTGCTAAACTTACCCATGCAAGTTACCCATTCTAGCCCAGGCAAGGAAAGCTGGTCCACCAAAAAAATCATCGAGGTCTCTGTCGGTAACATTAAAACTCTGAAATAGAACTCAAACATCAGCTAGGTCTTCAATACAGAAAAAACGAAGAAGAAAGGGTTAAAAATAAAGTTCAAATTGTCTTATGATTCCACAATGGCATATATGAAAAAGAAAAACAATTGCAATATAAATGTCTAGCGGAAGTTAACTTCTTGATCTGTTATGTTTAAAGATGCCAGATTGATCACAAAACAGCAGTGGTACAAATTGGTAACTGCAGTTAATATGAGTTGTTTATCTTTTGGGAAAATGGTTAATAGAATTATAGAAGGGAGTAAAAAGACTGGCACTAGTCAAAGATAATACATCAATTCCGAATAGTGACAGACACTGAGATAAATTAGAGTATTTGAATTTAGTCCTCTAGGATGTCAAGTTCCCTTAGATAAGCAAAAATAGGGTGGGGGAGGCAAATAGGCAATGCATACATTGGACTGAGCCAGCCCGAGCAACCTATTGGGTAGGGAAACAGACGCAGCTTCTGCTAATCTATATGTAAGACCCATTTTGGCAGTAGTACATCCTAATCACTGGTTACATTATGTTAACAATTTAGACTCTAAAATATCGACAATGTGCTTCAGAGTTGAAATTGTGTCTGTCACACTACCTTAAAAACCTTTTGCCAGATAGCTTCCTGTCCAGTAAATGCTAAAGGCAAATTAATTCCTTGAAGTGCCATCCAGTCAATTTCTTTCTCCCATCTTTTCCAATCCCACCAGACAAATGAGTCTATAGAGATGCTACATGAATTTTGTCAGAGATAAATAGTTGGAAACCATGTAAAGAAGAATAAAAGTAGATAGATTGGGATATATTTCTTTCAAAATAAAAAAGGTGGTTTGATCTTCAAAAGAACAAAAGGTAAATCTTTGAAATAGGAATAGCACACAAATAAAAAATTCTTTTGGCAGAATTAGGCATAACTGAAATTATTAGACCAGAACTTCAATTTGACATGCTATTAGCAATAATTGATTTATGTTGCGTCAATACAAAATTATAATCATGATGGTATTTAGAAATCCAACAAGCATTTGTTTTGCAGCAGACCTGGATGACCAATTTCAATAGCTTAACAAAAAGGAAAAAAATATTTCTTTGGAGTGCAATAAAATATTAGCAGCAGTTTGATTTAAGTGGTCTGGTTATGATCTATGGAGCAGAACAAACGTTACGATAAATAGGAAAATCATGAAACTCACAGCTAGAGGTGACAACATTCTGATAGTAATTCCAGGGAACAGGGCGCTCAATCTTCACTCCTGTCCCTTTTACTTGTGGTAGATGCTCAGGCAAAGGAACCGACGCCAGCTGTGCACCGCCAGTCTTGTCCCAAGAAATGTGTGCGCCACACCAGTATTTGAGATACCAGTGAAGACCGGATGCGAGCTCAACCGCAGTGGTACCCTGGATCCTGTACACCATGTGAGGTAATTGCATTCACTTTTGCAATAAAACCAAACCGTAGCACTTTTTTTCTGTTTTGGAAGCATTTAGATATAGTAACGAAATATTCTCCATAGATTCTCCTATGTTAAGACAGTTCATCTCCAGACAACGTTTTGAGTTATGAAAAAATGCAAGCACCCAAAAAAGGGACAATTTTAGAAATAGATGCTTTGCACTTGCATTTTTTTCATCAGTCTAATGGGCATGTTTTAGCAGTTAGATGGCATCAGACTTAATTGAAGGTCCTGCAAAACCACTCCTATTCAAACCCAAGCCTCAGAGTTTTCCCAACAGCTTATCTAAATTTGGTTATCCATATCTTCATTTTCATCATTCATATCTCTTTGTACCCCACTAGATCATTCATATATGACATCCTCTATATCTCTTTGGAGGATGGAGAGATCATCCAAATATAAAGGTTCTCTCTCCTCATATGATGACATCTAAAAATAGATGATAAGATAGTCGTTCTGTTGAAGCTCAATTTGTAGTCTTCATCCTCTATTTTCAGGATAGATGATGGGATAGATGAGCTGTTGGGAATGCTATTAGACCGCGTTCTTCCCCCCTATAAGTTAACTTATCCCTCTTGTTTTCCGTGCGCATACTTTCCGAACTGCTAAACGGTGTAATTTTTGCAAAAAAATTCTATAGGAAAGTTATTTTAAAAAATCATATTAATATATTTTATATTTTTTTAATAATTAGAAATTAATTAATCATGTACTAATCTATTACTATTACTATGTTTTCCATGCCAGGGTAAGTTAACTCAACACAGTCAAAACGAACGCTGCCTCAATATCAGAGACAATCACTGAATATATTGTAGCTTCCTAAATTTAAACCGTAGGAGCAGGACAGAATTCTGTTTCAAGTAAAACAACACACAGAGGGGAGCAGTCGAAGCGTACAGAATCTCTGCTCCATTTTTGGCCGAGCCAACGGCATTGCTTATCCTGAAGCAGCTTGACTCGCCGCCGCAGACGCCACCCTGGGAGAGAACCAAAGTCAACCCGTCACCGGAGCCATCCAATCAAGCAGTGAGCCAGTGACCGTAACTCTCCGCGAATCGTGAAATCCTTTCGCCTCGCGAGTCAAAACAATAAAAAAAATCTGTCGCGCACCGACCTTGGAGTCGATCTGGAAGCGGAAGCTGCGGGCGTGGGAGGGGAGGAGCCTGCGGAGCACCCCGGCGGCGGCCGCCTCCTGCTCCGCCGGCGACGCCACCCTGCGGCGGCCGCCCCGCGCCGCGGCGATCGCCTCCCACGCGGCGGGGCCGGCCTTCACCGCCGGGACCGGGAGGAGCGCTGCGAGGAGCAGCACGAGGAGGAGAGGAAGGGGCGTCGGCGGTCTCATGGCAGCGACTCGACTCCGGCCGGCCGGCCGCCGGCGAGACTAGTTGGGAGGAGTAGGGGGTAGTAGCTTCCCTTGGCCCTGCCGCCGCCGCAGCTACTCACGCACAATTAATGCACTGCCCCGAGAGTGAGCGTGGTGATGACGTACGCGTTGATTGCTTCAGACGATGGACGATCGTGTGGGAGATTTGAGGGAGATTTGGATAATGCGGTCAAGTTGGACGATTTGGACCATCTGCCGGATGCCGTTGGGCCATTCCTTTTATTATACTACCTCCATATTTTTCTATTCGATCCTGTTGAGTTTTATTATGCGTTTGATATTTCATCTTATTTAAATAAATTACATAATTATTAATTATTTCTTATAATATAATTTATTATTATAAGAATTTTAAGTATGCTTTATAATTTTACATATTTAGATATAAATTTTGAATAAGACTAATGGTCAAATCTAGATTTAAAAGTCAACGGTGTCATATAAAAAATATGGAGGGAGTATCGCTTCATTCATTTGTTCGACGCCGTTAATTTTGGTCGTGGATCTCATTTAAAAATTTTATATGGTTATTCCTTCTCTAAAAAATTAAGGCCCAGTTAATGCTAATTCTCTTTTCTCTCAAAAAGTCACAAGTCACACCATCTCAATGAGTGTAAATTTGTATCCCATTCACATCATCTTAATTGTTTTTAGTCTTAGAATAATACATCAAGAGTGTAAATTATATCTCTTCACATCATCTCAATTGTTTTTAGCCTTTCGATGATTCATCAAGAATATAAATTGCATCTCTTATCCTAAAAGTCACACCGTACAACCTAACCATTTATAACCTATGGATGATTGATAAAAACATAAAAATATATAAACACATGAAAAAATTTGTAAAATAGGTAAGAATTTTTTGTATAACTCATATCTACTCTATTATCACACAGTTCTCCCGCAGCAACACGCAGGGTATCATCTAATTTTGTTACAATCTGATCTATTTTATAAACTTTAAGCATAAGTTTTTATTTTATATATATGTAGAAAATTTTTGAATAAGATATATACCAAACATAAATATAAAAATTAATGATATCGAAATAAAAACTAGAGAAATTAGTATATCTATGTAAA
Organism: Oryza brachyantha; assembly: GCF_000231095.2. NCBI lineage: Eukaryota > Viridiplantae > Streptophyta > Magnoliopsida > Poales > Poaceae > Oryza > Oryza brachyantha. The sequence continues at coordinate 11,768,128 of NC_023165.2, forward strand.
CCAAACATTTTTTCCACCGGCGTGTTGTTTCTATAATTTTATATTATCATTATCTGATTTTGATTTTATTATAATTATTTAAGTATATAAATAGGTAAACAAAGTTGAAAATTTTACTTTTGAATTTTGAAACAATGGATGAGAATATCTTTATATAGAAAATTTACGTGCGAAACATATCGACGTGAATAATAGTGCATAGTCAATAATGAGAAAAGTGAACATACACCACAAGGCAAGTACGCCATCTCAAATATAAGAACCGAGTGACAAATCCTTAAGAAAGCATGTCAATGTAATTGTAACGTTCGTGGCAACATGATTTAAATCTTCTCGGTGAATGAATTATACGTACGTGATTCCACCACTGTATTTTCACCACTGTATTTTTCTAGTTGCCTCACGCTTCGCGCTGAATTTGAGAGAGTGAAGGGAGCCGGCTGCCTTATTTTCTCCGGTTATCAGTCTCATTTTTTAGTTTTACTTATGTTTATAAGTCAAAATTTAAATCTTTAATCTTAAATTTATAGTTGATTTTAGTGTTTTATATCGTAGCTTATTTTTCAGCCTTGATTTTTATAACAATAAGAACATGTATATAAAATTTTACTCTCAATTATTTTTCATTGTAAATATGTCGATTAGGAGTAGTTTGTTTTTCTAAAAAGACCCATCGATCATCCCTGTAACAGGTGGCATCCAAACAAATAGAGGCCAGAATCTGGAGCCATGCAACTTAAACTATTAATGAGGTTAATTATAATCCGTCCACTCTAAATAAACAAACCTAAAATTAGATGGAATATTTCTGAACTATAAAATGTTTCATCCATTCCTAGGTTTATCTATTTTGGTACAGAGGGGTAGCCAGACACTCGCTCTAATCATAAATAGATATTTTAGCCTTTAGGACAGGAATTCGGTTAATACTGAATACATGCAACATTGTCAGATTTCGAATTTTTTGAATTTCGAATTTTATTTATTAAATAATCTATAAATTTACTTTTGCATTTCAAAAAATCACAAAACTAACCTACTACAACGTGGCAAACGGCCACTTGGTTGCGAACAACGGCTGGAACCGGCGACACAGCGAATTTTGCTTTTAGGCCCTTTCCGCCCTCTCTAAGAGCGACAAGGACTTAAGTGCAAAATTTGCCACGCCGTCCGAAAATTTTACGATTTAACTGGGGTTTGGCAGATATATACGATGTATGAAATTTTCTAGTCAATACTACTACTTACTCAGTGGTCATCTTACTCCTTTTCTATCTAGTAGACCAAGGTTTGAATCCTTGTAGGAGTATATTTCTTCTTATTTTTTGCCAGTCCGAGAAAAAATGACAAAATATGCTTTTATTAGGATTCGACCCTTGGTCTCCTAAATAAAAGAGTGAAATAGTGACCACTGAGCTAAGTTAGTTATTGTAATTAAATAATTACATACAGTATACATATATGTATCAAATTGTGGTTTAATCAAAAAATTCTCGGTTCAATCATAAAATTCATGGGCAGCACGGCAAATTTGCATAATGCAAAACTTACAGGGCGGCAGGAGGTTAGTTTTATGATTTTTTGAAATGCAAAATTAAATTTGTAAATTATTTAATAAATAAAATTCAAAATTCAAAAAATTCGTCAGATTTCAAGCTATTGTTTGCAGCAATCGATGAGGCCTTTTGTTTAGACGGGCCGTGATCTGGGTCCATCCACGTAACTAGGCCGGGATGTCGAAAAGAAATTCCTGGGCTTGAACTGTAGCCCATCCAAACAAGGCCGTAATGAAGCTGCTTGACTGTTTTGGACGCATGACCTTTGATGGAGCATTGACTGTTATCGGGCAGGAATAATCCTGTAAATGCACTAAGAGCATCCACAAATTCTAAAAATTTATATTGGGTTCATCTTAGAAAAAATTAGGCATAAAAGTTACACACTCATTTAATAGAAATATAAAAATAAATAACTTGTATTAGAAACACATATGTTTGACCAAAAATTAAGATACATGTGAGCTAATTTTAGGTATATGCAAATATTATGAATATATTTGGTAACCTGTTGGAGATATTTTTCCTAGCTCAATTCCTAAAATTTAATTTTAAGAATCAATTTTAGATATCCACCGGAGATGCTCTAAGGCAACCGGAGAATGCAAAAAGTGAAAGTCTAATGCCCATAGAATAATCTAAGGGGATCTTTTCGTTTTTCAAAAAAACAAACAACATATTTATAAATAAAAAATAATTTATAAATAGAACTTTTATATACATGTTCTTATTAATATAAAAGCAAAAGTTTTAAAATAAATTAGGATAAAAAACCCTAGGATCAACTTAAAAGGTTGAGAATTCAAATTTTGGTTTATAAGGATAAGCATGAATGGAAAAACAGAACTAATTAATCAAATTTGGCATCCAGTGGTGGCTAGGATAAATGAGATTGAAAGAATATCTAATCTTTATAGCTAAATGGTTGGATTTATTATTATGAAGTAAAAAAAGTCTTATTTTAGAAAAATCAGACATAGAGCTTTTATTTAGAATGTTTCTACGAAACATATCGTTTAGTATTTTAAAAAATATACTTGTGAAAATCCATAATCGAATTATAGCATACCAAAGGACAATTGACCGGAACATACTCTCTCTGTGTGTGAAAATGTTTGAAGTGTTGGCTAACAAAAATGTTAGAAGGGAGTATAATTTTTAGTCTTTAACCTATCCAAGGTTATCAAACAACTAGAACATTCCCACGAGTTGCTCAACCTGCTCTTCTATCATCACTCAGTTAGTCAGTGTCTCACTCTCATGCGCGCGCCATGGTGGTATTTGAATAAAGCTCCACTGCAATGTTTCTACTATGTGAAGATTGAAGACTACTACTCCTATATACTATAAAAAGAAATAGTAATGGTGGTGAATCTGTAACTCTCTTCTATTTTTTAAAAGAAAGAATAACTTAGACATATATATATCAAAATATTTTATTAACTCTACTTTAAAATATACCACCTGGTAGTAGGATAGATGTTTCTTATATATGAAAATTAGATCTTACTATCATGTGTAGCTACTCCCTGCATGTTTATGATGAAAAATATTTTTATAACTGTTTCTGCTCCCATCCAACAGGCCATTCAATAGAAAGTATAGATTCTATTAAATATTAAATCTCATGTGAATGATATAACTACATATATGTATAGAGTTTGTTCTTTCTGTTGGAAGAGAAAAGAAATATATATAGAGATATTTTTGCATCTTAGACGCGAAGGGAGTAGCTACACCTGGTGTGTGTATATATATATATATATAATGATTGATCGTACGATTAATTTAATCAACTGGTTAGTTCCCTTTATGCCAGTCGAGTGTATTAATTGGATGATTAATCAGCCGTGCATGCATGCATGCATGATGCACCTGGCATGTTCTGCTGGCTGTAAAGCGAGCAGCGGCGCACACACACACTACTCTGCACAAGTGTAGACTGATCGATCCACATCTGTCTGTGAGGCTAGCTAGTGAGCGAGCGGAGTACTACTACTACAGGATTATTAAAATTAATGCAGCTTGCCCGAACACACATGGACCTTGTGGGGGCCCACGGCCGGCCGCAGCGATCGACAGCGGTGCATGCATGGCCATGCGATGCGATGCCCCGCAAAGGATCCTCGCGTTAAAAGCTAGCATGTGCAATGCATCATATTATTCTGGATCGATCCTACCGGGGGCAGCTCGAAAATTTTTCGTTTGATTAGTTTTACGTCACATGTTAATATCATATATATTAAATTTTGTAAAGATTGTAAATCAAAAATATAAGTATAATTTTAGGTAGAAGGTACTATAAATATAAAATAATATAGAGGGTTTCTTACGGACAAAGTTTAAGGACAGTCACGACTAATCCCTAGCTACTTCTCGATGGGAGTGAGGACGGGAGACTTAAATAATTCTAATAGATATTTAATTTTTTTAAATAAAGTACATAGCCGGTTCTTAAATTTATGGCACGATAAGCCTCATGTCACATTAGAAATTTGGATATTTTTTAGCCCCGTAGAAATTGAAGAAGCTCCCTCCGGGTCAAGGGGGGGGGGGGGGCGGGGTGTACCTCGACCCTGGCTGGCTGCCGCGGGTGATCTGCCGGCACCGGCAGTAGGCCGGCGGGGCCACGAGCCGGCGTGGTTCAGGCGGGGCGATGGACTCCCCCGGGCGCGCGGCCACCTGCGAGCAAAGCTGCTTTCTGAATTCAGGATTTCTCGTCGATCATCTCTGCATGCTGCCCTGCCTGAGCGGCTGAGCCCGTCCTGAGATCGCTGTTGTTTCCAAAAGAAAAGAAAGTAGCTGCGATATATAGTCGTCGAGAGAAAACAGAGCAAATACGGTGTGCTCGAGCTGTTATCCCGCTTGCTGCTTCTCACATGTGCAAACCCCCCTCAATTGGATAGACTGGTGGATTATTTGATTCCTCTTATAGATTTTTAATTGTATAAGCGAATAAATTAACTCTTACTAAGTTAAAAGTTATATATTCTAAAAAGTTTTTCAAAAAATATATATGTATATATATATAATTCTTACACAAAAAACATTGTTTATGAGTTTAGGAAGCGTGCAAATAAAATTTTAGAAGAACGATACCTTATGAATGTGTCATTTCAAGATTGAAAGATGGCATTTCCTGTTTTGCCTTGCATGCACTACCAGAAAAAAGGGAAATTTAACTATGTGCCACACTTAAAATGGCGACTCTTCGAATGCCATTTTTAGATTTGGTCTTACATTTTTTTCCATGAAATTAGATTAATTTGTATTACAAAATGTTCGGTACATGTTTCATTTCAGAAAATAATACACATGAAAAAAATCATACAAAGAAAGAAAAGTGGGTAGAGAAGGCCATGAATAAGTAGAAGGATAATGTTGTAACCATGGGCAAAATAGACTTTTCAAGCATTGTGTCCATGTTGACATTGTGATGTGTTATGCCATGTAGGCGAAAGTGGTAAAATATTAACAATCTTCTCTCTCCGATGGCAAAAATGTAAAACCAAATCTAAGAGTAGCATTTGAAGAATTGTCACTTTTACGAGTGGAAAATAGTTAAATTCCCCCCCCCCTCCCAAAAAAAGGGATCTCATGCTTTGTATTGGTGAGACGCCATGCAAAAGCACTCACGACTAGAGCGTCGGGAATACTAAAGCACCAGCCTTTAACAGACCAAAATCAAGATCCCATCGAGTAGATTCAATACTAGAAAAAAAATCAGCCATTGATGTAACCAAGCAAGTTAGGATTGTCTTACCAGGAAAGAAGAAACAAATCTAGGGTATGTGTTGGTGTTAGGCCTTGTTTAGTTCCCAAATTTTTTTTCCAAAAACGTCCCATCGAATTTTTTACATCTAAATAAAGCATTAAATATAGATGAACCAAAAAACTAATTGCACAGTTATGGAAGAAATCTTAAGACGAATCTTTTGAGCCTAATTAGTTCATGATTAGCCATAAATTCTACAGTAACTAACATGTGCTAATGACAGATTAATTAGGCACAAAAGATTCGTCTTGCGGTTTCTAGGCTAGCCATAAAATTCGCTTTTTCATTCGTGTCCGAAAACCCCTTCCGACATCCGGTCAAACGTTCGATGTGATGTTTTTGCTAAAAAATTTTGGCAACTAAACACCACCTTAGATGTAGACCACGACCTTCCTTGCCTGTTGCAGCATCCCATCACCGCCAGTGGTGGATTCATACTTTTTTCAAACATAGGGCTCAATTAGTTGAATTTATACAATTTTGTCCTTTATCTTCTAGTTCTTGAAGTTTTAAAATAGAATTTCAATACTTTTTTCAAACATAGGGCTCAATTAGTTGAATTTATACAATTTTGTCTTTATCTTCTAGTTCTTGAAGTTTTAAAATAGAATTTCAATACATATTTAGGATCAGGAGTAGAGCTGCATCCCTAGCCGCCCTACTCCTGTCTCTGCCCTACTCACTGCAATCCTAGTGAGAAACCCATCAAGAAGCAGTTGAGGGACGGTTGTGGTGGAAGGAAGAAGCGGAGAAGATTCTTTTTTTGGGGGGGTGGATTTGAGGCATTGGGCAGAGGGGAGAACAAGAGGGAGGTATTATAGAGAGAGGGCAAGGCTTTCTTTTGGTCTAGGGAGACACGTCCCCATGACTTAGTATATTTTATGTCTAAATCTCGTGTGGTTTTTACCCATTCACGCTTCTTTTTTTTTTGCTAGAGCTAGAGCAAATCGCATGGGTACATGCATTAGCCAAATTTTGGATCCGTAGACTAGTGTTCTTGTCGATGCAATGAAACCAACAAAAAAGGCATTTTTCGTGGTGTTGCAAAGGACCCAACAAGGTAATTCACTTTTTCTTGGCGGTTTTGATTCCCTTCCACAAAATTATAATTTTTTTGGTGGGTCCTTTTTGCATCTCATAAAAAGCCATCGCCCACATGAAAATTCTGGATTGTGGTAGGATGCATGTCTAGGCAAAATCGATTATTAGCTTGTGTATGGGAGAGCATGATATTATGATGAATAGTTTGTGAGAATTTGAGAAATATGGGTTTCTCGACATTTGTTTTCTAGGTCATTTTTGAATTCTATAAATACAAATTCCTATAGTCTATGTGAGAATCTAGACTATTTTGAAGAGCCATAGATTTATGAAAGAAGCTACAACTAATAAAAAACCGAAACAAGGGCTAAAGTGCCCAAATTTTCCTCTTTTACTCCTATTGTAATAGAAGCTCTCGATTTACTTTAATATCATTGACAATTATCTTTCATGGCGAGGAGAAGCTAATGTACATGGTGAGCTAAAATGAGCTTTCGAATAAAATAGGTGGGACACCCGCCACTAGTGCCATGGATGAGCTTGATGCTAAGATGGGGAGGACAAAGATTGAATGAAGATGATTAGGGTAATGTCAGTGCCATGGATGAGATTGACGCTTTATTTGGAAATAATAAAAAGAAAAAACTATCAGAGTTTGGAGGAATACTAAATGAGTAAAGGATGTGACTTTCATGTTAATTAAGGTAAATCAGAAATTTTCGATGCTCTAAAACTATACAAAACCTTTTGATATTGTACAACCAATTTTACCTTAATTCATGGAACAAGAGACGGTCGATGAAAGACTACTATTCTGATATTTAAGTAAGAGGTAAGATGTTTTGATAGACATGTTACTATTATTTTGCAAAGAAATTTGAATATGAAGTCTACAAGGGGAGGCCAGGAGGGCGGGTGAGGACGACATCAAGGAGAGAAATAAGCACAGGGGAGGTCAAGACGATGTGAGTGGTCGTTGCGTGGGTAAGGGACAATGGTGGCTAGGGTTCTGGGGTGGGGGATAGAGGGCTATAGGATTTTCTTTTCTCTGCATTGTATTTTACTATCTGTAAAGGTCCTAGGCATAATAATGCATATTGTAGTAAGGATCAACTACAAATTATCAATAAGAACAAGGATAACTTTGCAAAACTGCAAGAGTCGATACTAACACATTTTTTAATTTTAGAACTAAACCCAAAAAACTTAATTCCAAATTTGAACTGTTTAGCCCTGTTAGCTCACCTGGCCTAACCAAATAACATTGTTATGCCAACGGGATTGGCATAATGATCATTTCTAGATTTAAACCTTTTAGTCATGTCACCCCGCATGTCGTGGCCAAATAACATCATAACATTAGTCTAGAATGCATGACGTTATTTGGCCACGTCATGCGGGGTGATATGGCCAAAAGTTTTAGATTTTAAAAATAATTTTTATGATGTTTTAGTTTTAAAATTAAAAATAAATCATGACCACACAAGGGGTCATGAAATCTCACCTCCTTACAACACAAAGTGGCATGTCGAAACACGGCGATGTCCACGCAGTGCAAAATGCTCTCTGCATTTCACTTCCCGGTAGGTTTGAAGATTTAATATTAAGAAACAAAATAATTAGCGGCCCCATCTTTTCTCTTCTGTTTATACTTATAAGCCAAATTTGAATTTTTAACCTTGAAATTTAGAGTTGATTTTGATGTTTTTTATCATAATTTATTTTTCAGTTTTTGCTTTTAGATCGCTAAGAACATATGTAACAATTTTATTTACAAATTAATTTTCACTTGTAAATATGTCAATTGACTTTCCACGAAAAAAACAAATGATCACCCCACATATGTGCATGTGCAAAGTCAATCCCTGAATTCCTGATCATTGACAAAATTTATCGAGTCAGGGGCGTGCGCTTTTGCTTGTGATGTTAACCATGGAACCTAGCTTGCCCTCCACATCCATTAGAATATGGTCATGTAGAAGGTATACTCCAGCTATTTGGTACATACATCCATCCTTTTTCTCTTCTACCCAACATGTGGCACCTTACCTGTACCTCGATCTGCAACGACGATAAAGAATAAACGTCAGTGCTTTGGCTCTAAGGGCAGCTTGAATGTGTGTTTTGAGGAGGTGTACGAAGGAGAAAGAAACGTGTGAGTGAAGTGCAATACATTGGAGTAAAAGTGATATGCTACATCTTCTAAGCACCTATGTCTTATTTGAGCAATTAGTGATTAGATTAAAAAATATTTTAGCTAAAATATTTAGGTGCAATTGAAAATTTACCAACGGTTTGAATCGTTATTACAAAACTACTAAAAAAATTATAAAACTGCCACCATAACTGTCATTCGAGTGATATCGCTGCAATAAAAAAACAAGTGGCAAATTTACAAAGGCCCCAATATTTAATGTTGTGGGATGGGAAAATGTGAGAAAGAGATGTTTTATCCGAGTAGGTCCCGCCCTTAGCTAACCTACATAAGTCTAAACATTGGAGCACATTTGACCAAACTAACACCTTATCATGACATGTCTAGCCTTATAACTTTATAAGAAAATATAAATTAAAGATGCCCTTAACTGAATGCTTGCTGCCAAGTGATCCATTTAATTTAATTTTGTTCTAGAATAAACCAACTTTTACTTTCTTATCAGCTTTCAATTCACAATTGGCTCTCATTAAGGGTGACTTCCAAACAACACGATAAGATTAGCTAGTCTCTCGATATCTGTTAGCACATTTTGCAATTTGTTAAATGGCATGTTTCGTGTGAAATTTTTATATATATAAGTTTCTTTGAGAAAATCAAATAGATCTATTTTTTCAATTTTTAATAATTTATTATCAATTAGTCATATACTATTCATATTTCTATTTTTGCGCGAGCCTGAACAACTAATTCTAGTTGTCGAAAAGAACGCGACATAAGAAGGGACATATAGGTTTTTCGGTCTTTCATCTTAAGAATATCTTGGGATTTAGGAGTTCAATCTTTTTGGACAGAGGAGGTTGGAGTTATTAGGAGATTGCTGAGTGACACCTTATTACACCAAATTCACATATAGTCTTTCGTTATGAACCATTTTATCATAGTAATAACATTTTATCATAGCAATTGTTATTATGTTTGTCAAGCTATTAAAATTCATCTTAATCATGATGATTTATGCTAGTAATAGGAGAGACTAGGCGATCATTTTATCCCTCGGTCGTCCCTTTAGAGCCATTTTGGCCACTAAAGTTTCATTTTATCCAAACCAGTCCATAGGATTTTGCCTTTTGCTTAAAGTTGTAATTAGACTGATAAGTTATGAAGATAACACAATTTGGCACTACTTAGTGGAGGATTTAAACAATGTCCTCTTTAATTACTATTTTATTTTAGAAGTAAAGTATAATGGTAAAAATAGTCTACATGGCTTATTTGGATGATGCCTAACTTTGTCAGACCTCACCTTAGACAATATGTGGCTTGACACAAGAAGTATAGCTAACAAAATGATGATCACACCTTAGGTAAGCTTAGATAGAAAATCATGTCATTGACATGTGGGATCGCATAGGTTGAAAACACGTAATCAGTTATAAGTGTGATCACACATGTTGAATGTTTTGGCACATCGGAGATTTGGTATTGCACCTCGACTCCTCGAGGGATGTAACCAATCACCCTCTCAAGAGTAGCCTTTCATGAGGTCGGTCTAATAAGTGGATATTTGCGCAACCCACACAGTGCGCAATCGAGTTATGACGGTCCAACCCACATGCGCTCGCAAGATGACAACCCATGGTGACATAGTTTTCACCATTCATCTCTTTCTCACATTGTCCATGGAGAAAGAGCAAGCAACAACAATGGTGGCGTCCTCCCTCCAGTGAATACTATGGCAACAAAGATGACCCCATATAGTGAACTCAAGATATAGCTAATATTTGCATACCCCCGATCATTTGCAGTCTCCATCCCATCATGCCGCCTCCTGGCCTCGCCAGTTCTAGTGAGGCTTTACTTGGCCGGTCTCCCCTCCCCTCTTCCCTCTCCTCCTTTCTAAGACAGGTGACGACAAGGTGGTTCCACCGCCTTGTCTTTCCCGTATCCATTACCGTCCTTGTCACCTAAACAGTAACTGCCCACTCTACTTTGTCCTCGACAACAACACGACCTGTGATCTACCATCAATCCCGTGGCTCAGTATCACATAGGGGCGGAGCTATATGGTGCCTGGGGGGTTCCCAGGTACCCGGTTCAAAAATATTTTATGTAGAATTTATCTATTTTCACCATATATGTACCTTCTCAATTTAAATTTAGACACCCGTAGTAGTCTAAATCCAGTTTAAAGCACTAAAAACAAGTGATTGACACCCCCTATATTTTGTTCTTGCTCCGCCCCTAATGTCACGTCCAAGGCCCTCCACCATCCTTCTAAGGGCAATCCTCGTGCTTTCTCCTTCCCAATGCCGTCATCTCCTAAACCGTACCCTTAAAACCATAACCCTAACTCTAATCCGTTTATCTGTTTATGATAGCCTGCTAAGATGCCTTGGGCTTCGTTCGGCATGGGGGACATAAGTTACTTATGCCTGGCACAGAAAACATAGTAGTATATTAGTACATGATTAATTAATTATTAAAAATATAAAATAGATTAATATGATTTTTTAAAACAACTTTCCTATAAATTTTTTTATAAAAAATATACCGTTTAGTAGTTCGGGAAGTATGCACGCAGAAAACGAGGAGGCTTAGTTAACTTGTGGTCATGGCCAAACGTTGCCTTGATCGTCTTGGATTTATTAGGTGACATTATGGACCGTATTGAAAAGAAAAGAAAAGCCCGATGCCCGATTTGAACAAGACAAAACATCATGCACTAAAGTTAACCAGGGAAAAAAAACTCGAAGGACCAAATAGATACTCCCTCTGTTCCAAAATAAACCAATTTTTCATTTTTTACCTACAATTTTTAACTTTTCGTCTTATTCAAATTTTTTTGCGATTGATATTTTTGTTTTTATTAGATGATAAATCATGAATAGTATTTTATGTATGACTAATTTTTTTTAATTTTCTAAAAATTTTTCAAATAAAACGGATAGTCAAATGTTGGACATGGAAACCGGATAATTGGTTTTTGAGGAGTATACTTTATGCCCCTAATTTGACACTTTGACACCGACGCATGCGATCACCATCGTCAATTTTCCTCCAGCCACGCTACCCGTTCAAATTCCCATCACCAAAACGCTCCCCCAGTTTCCTCGCTTACCTCAGCCACTGCCACTTCTTTGTCTCCCCACCGTCCAGGGACCAAGGCTCCCCCTCGCGACGCGACGCCGCTGTAGCCTGCGCTAAAACAGGGGGAGCGAGCGAGCGAGAGCTTCCTGCCAGATCTACCCCGTTCCACCCGCGTCCACATCCGCGTCACGCACGGCACGGGGACAGGCGGAGCGAGAGGAGAGACAGAGAGGCAGAGGCGGAAGGGAGCAATCATAGCGCCCCCGCTTCCTTTATTAGGCCGCGTCACCCCCCTCTCCGCTTTTCCGCCGGCCACCTCGATCGCCGCCCCCCCCCCCCCCTCCTCCTTCCTCCTACCCCCCTCCCTCCCCACACCTCGCCGGCTCCGATCGGATCCCGTCCTGCCCCCCGCCCCAGGTAGTGCCCTCTCCGATCCTCGAACGACTCGCCGGGTGTGTGCGTGCGTGCGTGCGTGCAATTGTTGTTTGTGCTTCGGGAAATGGGTGGGTTTGGTTTGGTTTGATTTTTTTGGTTTTCGTTCGGCGATCCGCTCCGGGGACTTGGTGACGCCGGCCATTGTTGCTGGGGGTGACTGTTCATGGGAGAGGGGATGCGTCCGGTTGTGGTGTGAGGGTGAGGAGTGGTGTCGGTCTCCGGCGATCCGGGGCCGTCTGGTTGGGCTGTGTAGCCGATCAATGAGATCGGAGGTGGAATGTGCGCGTTGATCCGTCAATTAGCTCTCCTATCCGCTGTGATTGGTTTTCCCTTTCTCTTCGTCGGGGGTGACGAATGAATTATTAGTGACGTAGTTGGGGTTGAGTGGCGCTAATCACCTTTCCCAATCTGGCTGGTGGCCACCGTGCCCATGAGCACATTTGCCGGAGCAAATATGCAGATGATTGATAGGCGCCTCTTCCAAATTTGGCGTGGTCCGAGGGGGCTGGTGATGAGATCTGCATATGATAGTGTTCGCCTTGATTGATCCCATAATGCAGCCGGTAATCAGTAATTCAGTATCATCTCCTTCATGAGGGATGTGGGTGATTGTTTTAAGCGCATGAGGCCGGTGGTGCTGTGCAGCCACATATTCATTATGAGATCAATCAGATAGGCGTATTTTGGTTTGAGTCCTGTGATAGGTGCATCTCCATTAGCAAACATAACGGTACTCTATGTTGCAATGTCTTCCAAATCTAGATGGAGCTCATGCATATGTAACCAGTACGTTGCGTATGGTTTATTCTGCTTTTTAGTTTTGATCAGAATTACTGATTTGTTTAAGAATGAAACTATGCAAATCTGGCGTGCCATTACTGTGCTGCCTGTAATTGATGATGATATCCTTCAGGTTATTCTCTATTTATGATTGTATCATTGAGGATATGCTCCTTTTGATGCTTTGCTCGTGTTCTGTTCATTTGTATTTCTCAACAGCTAACTTCTCCAATTGATTGTTTGTTTGACCCATGTATTGAATTCCATATTAGCTGTTTTACTCTCTAATGTTATTGAAACAGTTAGTTTTCCTTCCCCTTTCCAGTGTACAAGTTCCTAGTATTCCGTGGAGGAGCCACCTGCCACTCCCTAGTCTTCAAGTAAACCTTTTGTAAGGCTGCTGCTCAATGTCAAGTGCAAAGCCTGTGCTTGATCCTGCATTTCAAGGAGCTGGCCAAAAACCGTATCCTTCTTTAAATGCCTTTATGTTTGTTTATCTATGATCTTTTAGAATCATTGTGTAGAAGACACTCTCATTTTATGATGTATACCCCTTAATATAAATATAGTGGCACAGAAATATGGAGGATTCAAGATTTTAAACCAGTTCCTTTGCCAAAATCAGATTATGGAAAATTTTACTGTGGAGATTCATATATAGTTCTCCAGGTGAAATTTTGTTCTATTCACCTTTTATAACCTTCTTTCTATTATCTCCATAATATACAAGTGTTTCAATGATCTGGTAACATTTTTGTAGACGACTTGCAACAAAGGTGGTGGTGCCTATCTTTTTGACATCCACTTTTGGATTGGGAAAGATTCTAGCCAAGTACATTTCTATAACATTTTTAGTTTTCTGTACCAACAAATGGCATTTCGAGCCCACCTTTTGATTTTATGTGTTTTCATGCAGGATGAATCTGGGACTGCAGCAATTAAGACAGTTGAATTTGACACCATGCTTGGAGGTCGCGCAGTCCAGCACAGAGAACTCCAAGGCTATGAGTCTGATAAGTTCCTATCATACTTCAAGCCATGCATTATACCCTTGGAGGGGGGTTTTGCCTCTGGGTTTAAAAAACCTGAAGAGGAAAAGTTTGAAACACGGCTATATATTTGCAAAGGGAAGAGGGCTATCAGAGTCAAAGAGGTGCATATTATTTCACCTCCTTGTTTTTTAAACTACTCTATATCCTTGCGTTACATACATTAAATGTCCTACCTGTTTAGGTTCCCTTTGCTCGTTCATCATTGAACCATGATGATGTATTTATCTTGGATACTGAGAATAAAATATATCAATTCAATGGTGCAAACTCCAATATTCAAGAGAGAGCGAAAGCTTTGGAAGCGATTCAACATTTAAAGGAGACGTACCATAATGGAGTGTGTGATGTTGCAATTGTTGGTATGATCAACTATTAAATCTCAGCAAATGTATTTTACTGCCACAAATCTGACAATTTCTTACAATGTTTCCATGATAGATGATGGAAAATTGCAAGCAGAATCAGATTCAGGCGAATTCTGGGTCCTTTTTGGAGGTTTTGCACCAATCGGGAAGAAAGCTGTAAGTGACGATGATGTTGTTCTTGAAGCCACAGCTCCCAAGCTTTACAGGTGAGTACTTTTTTTGGGTTAGCACTTGCAGAACCGTGAATTTAGTTCGCTGCGTGCTATTGGTCTGCCTGTGGACCTCAGCCTCTTGGTCCAGTGCCCATGACACTAGGACCTTTTGCCCTTTAGTAATTTGTTGCTCCAAAGAACTGTGCAGACTTGTCTTCCTATGTGGCTTTGTATGGTACATTACCGTAATTCTGTGCCAACATTTGTCTAATGTATTGTTCTCACAACATGATAAAACATGGGCTGGATGGTTAATCCATAGAGAATGTAAATGAACTAATTTCCTCCTTGATCACACAACCTATGTCCTGTGTGAAGATACTACCTTTATTTAACCATGTGAATTTGTAGCTAATGTTACTGTAAATGTAAACGGCTTCCTGTTAGATGGTTACTTTTTTTGCGAATAAATTGGTTTGTCTGGATGAAGTTGGGGCATACACATTTTCAAAAGCTTCTGATGTTTTAATGGTTTGCTCGCTGGTCCACTGAGCTTATTATATCCTTAGGTCTGAGACTATATGTATCTGTACTGCTATGTTTGTCTTACTGTTTTTTCAGTGGTTCAACTTTATCTTTTATATCTTGATTTTTTCCCCATGCCATCAACTCTTGTGTTGCAGCATCAATAATGGTCAATTAAAGTTAGAAGACACTGTTCTGTCAAAATCAATTCTTGAGAACAATAAGTGCTTTTTGGTCGACTGTGGGGCTGATTTATTTATATGGGTTGGTCGACTAACACAAGTGGACGAGAGAAAAGCTGCTAATGCGGCAGTTGAGGTAAAACCTAAGCCATTGTTCTTGTTTTTCTGCCTTGTTCAAATTTGTTCATATCTGAATTTGCCTCTTGTAGGAATTCATTGCTACTCAAAACAGGCCAAAGACAACAAGAGTAACTAGAGTCATTCAAGGCTATGAGAATCATACATTCAAGTCTAAATTTGAATCCTGGCCACTAAATAGTGCAGCAGGAAGTGCTAGCATGGAGGAAGGGAGAGGGAAAGTTGCAGGTAGTATGTTTGTTCATTTTCACTGAGATCAAATAATTGACCCTCGGCCATTCTTAGTAATATTTGCTTTTCCTGTAGCTCTGTTGAAGCAACAAGGAGTTGATGTCAAGGGAGCCTCAAAAAGCAGTGCACCAGTAGATGAGGAAGTTCCTCCTTTGCTAGAAGGCGATGGAAAAATTGAGGTACACACTATTAAGTTTTTATAACAACTTCAAAGGAAAGCAAGAAAAATGTTATAGTAGAAATGTAAGTATGTAACCATAAGAAACATGTGTATTTCAGGTTTGGTGTATTAATGGCAGTTCTAAGACTGCACTTCCAAAGGAGGAGCTTGGAAAGTTTTACAGTGGAGATTGCTATATTGTTCTATATACGTATCATTCTGGTGACAAGAGAGAAGAATTCTATTTAACTTACTGGATCGGCAAGGACAGCATGCCGGTAATTGTGCCCTTCAATGTTTCCATGCTTTAGAATATAGTTCGCTATACTATTATTGAACTTCTATACTATAGTGTATAGTGCTTTCTTGTTACTTTGTGTTTGACCAACACAAGATCCTGTGAATGGCATGTTATGTTGAAGAGACATGATTCTTCACTTTTATGTCAAATAATTAGCTGTTTTTCTCAAAATTAAATATTATTAATCAGATTTCATAAGTGACAAATAATATTTGTGGCTCCTACAACTATGCGTGTGATCTGTGAATTTACTCTTTGGTGGATTTCATGCAGGAAGATCAAGAGATGGCTTTCCAAACAGCTAATTCAATTTGGAATTCATTGAAAGGAAGACCTGCTCTGGTACTATATTTCTACTTTGACAATGCAGATATATTTTCTAGGAAGGAGTTTGATGTATTATATCTGGTTTTGTAGGGCCGTATTTATCAAGGGAAAGAACCACCACAATTTATTGCCCTTTTCCAGCCCATGGTTGTTTTAAAGGTGTGGTACTTGGTCCTTATCATAATCATGTTATATAGAATCAGCATTGGGTATTGTTTTCTAATTTTAAGGGGCTAGGTGATCACTATATATACAGCTGAACTGCAATTCTAATACAGTTTTTTTTTTAAAAAATCTGCGGGGTATATTTGGCATACTGTGCAGGGTGGAATCAGCTCTGGATACAAGAAATTTGTGGAAGAGAAGGGCTTGAAAGATGAAACATATTCTGGCGATGGCATTGCTCTTGTTCGAGTTTCTGGAACATCAATGCATAATAATAAAGCACTTCAAGTTGATGCGGTAATATTTACCTCTCCTGCAAGCTGAATATATGAAGATCTAACAAGATGATGAAGCTTTTTTCATTGAAGTATGACTTAATATATTTGATGATTTTATGTGTTTCAAAATGGCCCTTCATAATAGCAAACTAATCTGGAACTCTATACTAAAAAAGTATAGGGTATTTGGTACACAGCTTCTATAGCACAATTGATGGCCTTTAAGATCATAGAGTATGATGAATGCGAACAAGGAGAACTTAAAATATGTTAGATTAATGATGCTCTTAAGTTGCAACTAGTTTGAATCTCTCAGTGAGATCATAGAGTATAATGACTGTGAATAAATAGAGATTAAAATATGTTGATTAACAACGGCCTTAAGGTGTAACTGGTGTGAATCTCTAGCTCAGTGAAACAAGAAAAGTCTAGGCGATGTATCCACTGAATAATGGTATAATTTTTTGTTTCATTAATGTGCTGATCTGTTCATGCCATCAAAAGAGAAACAAGAGAATACCCATTGTGCATTTTGGCAGTATTTTTCTATAGGTGCACAGTCAGCTTGGTTTTCTTGTGAGTTATTGCTTTTGAAATATGATTGGTATGGTGGTAGTGCCTGAATGATGCCATTTGACATGCGAATTGGGCTGCTGATATTTTAATTTCATTGCAGCCACATTATTTTTGTCCTTTGCAATGACCTTTTTATTTTTTTGCTAGTAATATATAAAATTCAATGCCATCCATTGTCTGTGAATTATTGCTCTCATCAACTTATCAATAACATTCTTTTTATAGGTGTCGTCAAGCTTGAGTCCCACAGATTGTTTTGTTCTGCAATCTGGAAATTCAATGTTTACATGGATTGGCAATGCCAGTTCTTATGAACAGCAACAGTGGGCTGCAAAAATTGCTGAATTCTTGAAGGTATGAGATTAGGAAACCACATTTGATATTTCAATGTGGTCATTATTTGGAAAAGTGATTTATGTCAGCACTTGAGAATCTTATGATACTGAAGCTCAAGGATATAATTTCATTTTTTTATTCTTTTTCTGTCATGTATCTTTTTCTTGTTACTAATAGTTGTTCCACACCTTTGTTGATTAGACTAAAAAGTGTCATTTCATATAAAAGTTGACCAGTATGAATCAAAAGGCTCTGCATAGATATATCATTTTTCTGTGTGAGGTTACTACCTCCTGATGTTTTTTTTTACTGAAAATCTGTTTTGGCTGTCATAGAAATAACTTGGTTGTTACTCTCTGGAATGTGTTTCTCTGAATAAACTGAAAAATATTAGATATTTCTTTTGATTCTTAGTTATTTATCACTCAAAAATGCTATCTGATGTTTGCAAACCTTGCAGCCTGGTGTTGCTGTCAAACATTGCAAGGAGGGAACTGAGAGTTCTGCCTTTTGGTTTGCTCTTGGTGGAAAGCAGAATTACACAAGCAGAAATGTCACACATGATGTTGTTGTTAGAGATCCTCATTTGTATACATTCTCGTTGAGGAATGGTTAGTTCCAGTCAAAACCTGATTGCAAAATTGTCCTGTTATGCTTTATATGTGTTTTTTGATATTGTCTAACAGTGACCTAATGTTTCTTCTTTTCTTTTGGTTTCTTTTTGAATAACTTGATCACCATTTATCAGGGAAGCTAGAGGTTTGTCATCCTATAATACATTTGTCATGCTTCAGCAATTTGTATTATAGTTTCTGAAAACCTTTTCTATTTGCAGGTCACTGAAATTTTCAATTTTTCACAAGATGATTTGTTGACTGAAGACATGATGATTCTTGATACACATGGAGAAGTCTTTGTTTGGATGGGTCAATGTGTGGACACAAAAGAGAAGCAGAAGGCATTTGAAATTGGTCAGGTATGACATGACCATTTACTCTCGCTGAACTAAGATAGTATTGCCATTTTTGCTCAACTCATAGTAATAAACTGTTCTCTCAGAAATACGTAGAACATGCGGTGACCTTTGAAGGTCTTTCTCCTGATGTGCCTCTGTACAAAGTCATTGAAGGAAATGAACCATGCTTCTTCAGAACATACTTCTCCTGGGATAACACAAGATCTGTGGTATGCTATTGGACATGTACCAATAAATCTTTCTCGGCTTCTAATTCTGTTCTATCATCCATTTGTATGAGGGCATCAGAGAAATGTTGCTGCACTGAGCTCTTCCGTGTGCTGCTATCTCTCATTCCCAGTTTCTTGGGCTGAACCAACAAGTGCCTAGTGCATATATTTCTCATTATGTTTGTGGTGTTTTTATGGTGCATTTGCTTAGATTGTTTGCCATGTGCTGAACATATGGCATTGAATTCACAGTACTTTTAGACCCAACAAATAAAATTTCTTTTTGCCTTTTCTTTATACCAACTTTGGTTGGTAGTCCTTAATAGAAGCAAAAGGGACCTGGCGAGGTTATACTGGATCCGGTTGAGATTTTAAAAATCAATTGAAAGGATTGGAGAACACGAGCATCTTTGCACATATGAAATAAAATCTGCATATTTGCCGTGGAACTTGGGACCTGTTGCAACGAAGTCATCATGCTTTCTTCAATTATTTGGTTCATCAATTGTGCAATATATTCCTCTTATATTAACTATTGTATGCAAGTATTTATCTCTAGGACCTTTTTAATTTCTCATTCTGTGGTACTAATTTTCAACTCATTTTCATTGTACTTAATTAAGTTTCACCCTTTCTATTACTTTTTAGGAACTTTGACTTGTCATGCTTGTGTTATAGAAATAATGTCTCTTTAGAATGTATTTCTCCATGATTTCTTAGTACTTTGCTATAATGGTATTTGGCTGTACCATCTTAGCACATGATATAATACTTTTCACCTTGAAACAGATTCATGGAAATTCGTTTCAGAAGAAACTTTCACTTCTTTTCGGAATGCGCTCAGAGGTAAGTTACAATGTTTGCTCTTAAATTTTGAAACCTATAAATTATTTTCTCTTAATATCAAAAGTGGATATTTGGAGATAATAAATATGGACTCATATTTTAGTAACCCATCTCATTAATTGTTCGCAGAGTGGATCGAAGAGTTCAGGTGATGGTGGACCAACCCAAAGGGCATCAGCATTGGCAGCTCTTTCTTCTGCATTCAACCCTTCCCAAAAGAAACAGGTACTGTTAACATTCCCAACACAGCAATGAAAAAAAATATTATGGATAAAATTTGCTGATCTTACAAACTAGCAACAATGTGTTTTTTTAGTCCAACGATAGGCCTACAAGCTCAGGTGATGGAGGACCCACCCAGCGTGCTTCAGCAATGGCTGCCTTAACCTCAGCATTCAACCCATCCGCAAAACCCAAAAGCCCACCGCCATCTCGTGCAGGTCAAGGTTCTCAGCGAGCAGCTGCTGTTGCTGCGCTGTCCAATGTTTTGACTGCTGAGGGTTCTACTCAAAGCCCTCGCACCAGGTCATCCCCATCTGCAGGTAAGACTTATGACTGTTTCCTTCTTCCCTTGCACATATTTTAAGGACAGCGAAAGTATGTAGCTATCAATTTCCTTCATGTGGCACTACTAAATAATAATAGAGATATTATAGGTGTTGTGTCATTTTCACTAGACATTTTTCATTAATACTGTATTTTCTTCTGTAAGAAGCTGAGAACGTGAGACTTTGGATGCATTATTATGCGTTGACTGTTTTCATTGTTACTGTTTGGTAAATTCTGGACGAGTAATAGTGCACTTTGCTGATTAGAACTGTAAGAATACTAGATGAATATGATGCTTGCAGAATTTTGGGGTTACCTCTCCTTTCCTTGTATTGACGTGGAATCTTGCCAACATCAGTTGATGCAGATGCTGAGAAGACCGAATTAACTCCATCTGCTGTGTCCCCTCAGTCTGAAGCAGCGGAGTCATCGGAATTTTCTGCAGATAAGGATGCCCCAGGAGATGGAGCTTCTTCTGAGGGAGGGCGGACAGAGCCTGATGTATCAGAGGAACAGACTGCTAATGAAAATGGAGGTGAAACAACCTTCAGCTATGATCGGCTGATATCAAAATCTGCCAATCCTGTTCGTGGGATAGATTACAAACGCAGAGAGGTTTGTTTTTTCATTGCAACCCTTGGAAGTAAAGTTACTGCTATATATTCTTTTTTACCTTGTGAAATGGATAAACACGTGCCCCATATAAGATACCAGTTGACTGCCTGTACAAGTTGACACATAAAAGAGAAGAAATTGATCTTCAGTAATAAAACTAAGGAACTTTGTAATAGTAAACCGTACCAGTAACTATGTGTAATGTGTATGTGCCTATGTGGTTTAGTAATTCAAATGCAGTACAAAACAGAAGTTGTAGTGAGGTCAACAAGGTAAGGTGTCAGTAGTTCACGTGGATAGAATATGGTGCGTAGCTTACAAATATGCAAGCAAGCCAATCAAGAGAGGACTAAGCCAAGTTGATAGTGTACTTGAAGAAATTTTAGATAATAGGAATTGAGCCTAGCTCAATTGGTGCGAGGTTTGGGTGTCACGCCCAACCGGAGTTAACTCCTCTTGGGCCCAAGTTCAGGTGCCTCTTCTTAATTAAATAAATATACCATGTTCTTTGGTATCCTCCAGATTTTTGCTGCTCACATGTACATGTTTGGCCGCAACTGACCATTCGAGGATTATTGCCAATCATCTATCTGACAGACCCTTCAAATTCTATCCTTATCTAGTAGAACTGCAACAGATAATCTTAGTTAAACGCAAAACCACGGCACATTCACAACCGGTGCATTAGTGACTACCATCTGTAGTCACATCATTTACTATCTGTTAATGCTCCAAATGAACAACTTAGTAATGTAAATGGAGGTTTCATGAGTTTCAATGGCTAATTTTGTGCACCTTCTGCAGACATATTTGTCGGACAGTGAATTCCAGACCGTCTTTGGTATTACGAAGGAAGAGTTCTACCAGCAGCCAGGGTGGAAACAAGAATTGCAGAAAAGGAAGCATGATCTTTTCTGAAGCACGGTCTATTTCCCACTACAGCGGTTGCCTGTTTACTAGTTCTCTCTTGCTTGATTGTTGACATGGTACATGAGAGGCCATGTTAGTCAGCAATCTTGGTCATGTTTCAAAGACGATTGCCGGTGGCTTTCTCTGCTGTTATCCCAAGTTTTACAGGGTATTCTTTATTTGTACATGGTCTGCGCTATGCAGCACCAAGGGCGTCAGTACATTGTTTTGAGCTTGTTATGGTTCTTGTCCATCCATGTGTATATTATTTTTACCCTCAATTTGGTACAAGCGGTTATTTCTTAGCGAGGTTTTGGGATGTATGATGCACATTGATGTTCAGACTTTCCACTTTCTGTTCCTCTTGTATTGTACTCTTGGCATTGTCATACTGTATAAATCTTGTGATTGTTGAGTGGTGCTTATGCATGATTATATTCTTCAACTCTGTATCATTCTAGTTTGGACTATAAAGTGACATTCTACACCCGCATTGTTCTAAACACACAACACAACATCGCATGATATTGTACACTTAATAAGATAACAGAACATACGGAGCGAAGATATTAATAAACACAGTTTACTCATGCAGTCCTCCAAAATATTTCTGAAATTCCCAAACATCCAGAGGATCTGAGGATCTGAACTCCTTTCTGTGCAGCATGGACGGCACAAGGCCGCAAACATTACACTGCAAGTCTGCAACGCTACCGACTTTCAGAAGTTGTCCAGCTTTCTGTACCACATGGTACACAGGGCAGCGAACACCGGGATGCCACCTGCGCCGCCCGTCGAGGCGGCCGCCGCTCATGTCCTCGATCCGCATGGACCGCATGCTCACCTCGCTCAGCGCGAGCGCCGGCGGCTGCGGCTCCCCGGTCTCCCGCCTCCCCATGCTCCTCACACGGAGCTTCACGAGCAGGACGCACTCCGCCACCCGGCACCACGGCAATGGCGGCGGCAGGGCCTCCTTCGCCGCCTGGAGGACCGACCCGAACCCGCAGCACGAAGCCGGCGTCGGTCGGCCAGTGCCCCCCCCCCCCCAGAGGGTGCCAGCTCGCCAGGTTCACCGCCCGCTCCATCCTCCGGTTGACGATCCAGCTCAGCTTCACGCCGTCGTGTAGCTCCTTCCACAGCTTACCGTCTTTCCGTTCTTGCTCCATCGATGGCAACCATGGCAGGTCATTGATGGCTGGCAGGAGCAACTCACCGTCGTCGTCGTTGTTGCCATTGTCTTCGGAGGAGTGGTCGAGCAGGTCCATCCGAAACGGGCAGTCGTAGAACCATCCGTTCGCGCCATCCGAGTTAGGAATTCCCCATACGACCTCCGAGTAGAGCGCGCGATCTCTGTACCTCTCGTCGATCAGAGACACGAAGTCCGAAGGCAAGGCATCGTCAGGCTCAAGCTCATCCATGTCGTCGTCGTCATAGTAGTGGTAGTCAGACTCCCCATTCTTCACCGAAAAGGTTGCTTTCGTTGGTCTGAACCACAGGGACATCCTTGTTCAGTATTAGGGTGAAGCAATCTGCGTAGAATTTTCTGAACCCACCGATCGAGATTATCAAGCTCCTAACGTCGTCTCGCCTTGTTGATGGCCACATGGATCGGCATGCATTTTCCCATAATTCTTCTTCCCTTGATGCGGCATGGAAGTCGGCACAGGCACAGCCTGCTCTTGCCAGCGCTGTGCCATCGAGACGCTTCAGTATGTCATGTAAAAGATCAGCACTAAGTGACGCCATTTCTGATTATTACTTCTTGTTACACCTGAAAAGGGAGATGATAATTAGTTGTAACTTGTAAGATTGTAACATGGCATGCTGAGTTTTGTGAATGCAGATATCCAAATCACTTCTCAGATGTATAGCTTCAAAGGAAAAAAAAAAATAGTAGTATAACACATGGTACGTTTCTGTGAGTTCCACACTAATCTCTCAAAAGGAAACAAAACAGTAGCTGATGATGGCTATAAATAGTATGACAAATAATTTAACTTTCGAACATTAGAACTGAAATTTGATTTCTGTCTAGGTTGTTGAATAGAGTATAGACGCCGCAACAATCAATCGAAACCACAAAGTCGTCGAGTTCCTCCATTGCTCAAACAACTTCCGTTTTTGATCAATCCCCTTCTCTAACCCATGAAGCATCCATGCCACTCCAATTACACACCCAAAGCCTTTCAACACGAGAAGACACAGTTTCAGGGATCCTACCTGTTTTTGGTTAAGCATTACAGCAGGTCAGCAAGAGAAATAACAGGCTGTGTGAAATAACTGACCAATACCCCCAAACCAAAATTCTACATAGATTGAAATTACATTTTGATTTTTCAATCAAACAAACTACTACTAGAACCCATCATCCCCAAAAGTAGTACAAGGAGTACAGACAACCATTATTGGACAAGATGAGACAAAAATAAAGAACAAAATAGAAGTAAAAAAACAACTACAGATTGAGAAGAGCAGGAAGAAGAATCGAGAGCCTCACCTCCTCCCCAAGAAGGTTCATCAGGTGGATGGATAGTGAAATGCAGTAGTACTGGATAAGAGCAAGTATAATAGCAGGCTATAAACTGATTATATGCTTATGTGGAGGAGAGAATGGATGAGAGACAGTGTGTAAGCAGTCTGTAAGCTTATAAGCTTATAGCCAACTTCGACACAAGAACAAAAAAAACTCTCACTATGTGGGGGGAGGGGGGGCGAAGGCGGCAGCAGCAGTATTAAAAACAGAAGAGCTCGCATTGGTGGCCGATGCTATTGTTAATGTATTAAAAATATCCTTTCCCCTGTTATCGTACTGAATTATCGATTTCTGTGTTACTGTATAAATAACACAATTATCTATTGTAAAATTGAAAATTATGTTTTTAAGACCAAATGAGACATTTATATATATTTTTTTTCATGAAACGCATCATTTAGAATCTTGAAAACCGTGCTAACAAAAATCCTAAATCTAAAATTAGAAAGAACATGAAGAGGTATTTACACTCTTATCTTTTTGTTTTTCATGTTTATAAGATAAAATTTGAATTTTCTGTCTTAAATTTTGAGGTTTTGTTTTTTAAGATTGCCAAAAACATATATGTAAACGGTTTATTCATAAATTATTTGTATTTGCAAGTTATGTTGTTTGTTTTTTTTCTTGAAAAAACAAAATAATGACCCCTCAATTATAGAAAATATAGCTATTTGTTTCTTATATACCACGAGCCTTCTAGAAATGATCTAAGTTTGCCATGTAGACCCAAATCATAAACCACACCATCCACATGCAAAATGGTCTCGGTTTGGCCCAGAAAATCTAAAGCCATGCGATGAGGACACTCTAACTTAGTGGAGTGTTCTCAACCTAATAGCTTTATTAATATGTATTTTACACTTGTACCCCAAAATCAATGTTGACAGTGAGGATTGAAGGTGGCAAATTTGTATTCCCTGGTGCCACTCGAGTGGAGACTGTAGCGTGAAGTCACCATTAATATATCCCAACGTATCAGCCTATCACCAGCAATGCCTCGACACGGGGTACGTACGTGGGCCTTTTGTCTTGTACGTGATGGGCTGAGGCTATTCGTTAAGTAGGAGCGTTGGACATAGGGCATGTTTCTCTCGGCTGCAGCTTTCTGTAAAAAACTATTTATGTCAGAAGTTGTTTTAAACGGTGTACAGCCTCTAAGAATCTGTAGTTACAGATTTTGAAAAATGATATAAGAATCCAGAAGCTAAGTTTAAGCTTTTTCAGATTCTTAGAAGCTGACTACCAAACAGCTGCTTATCGGAATTTAAAACTCCCCAAACAGACTCATAGTCTTATAGATGACCGCTCGTCCAAGTATCACTTTCAAATTTGTCTCTAAATTCTTGCTAGTGTTGACCTAATCTTTTTTAACTATTTACTAATTTCGTCTATGGCATTATCTTTGTACTTGTTCTTTACATTTTGCAGCCCGGCGACATGCTTTCATCGATATATCAAAACGAGGCATAATAATTAATAAGTGTATATATTTCTATACTCCTTTAAAAGAAGGGAGAAACTACTCAATGCCAACTCATTTTGATAAGTTCAACGGTATAATTGACATTGTCCCAATCTAATATCTAATAAGTTATCAATTATTCTATAATATTTGATCGGTTTAGTAAGCTGGGTATATTTTCTAAAGTATCCAAAATACCCTATAGACATACAAGGTTATGAAAAATATTCTCTTCATTCAAAAATATTGACATTTATGAGAATATTTTATCAAACTTTAAAAATTTCTAAAATTAATCTTATGTTAGGAATACATTTATTAATATTATGATAGTACTTTTGAGGCAAATATATATACTCCATCCTCCAATAAATATAAGGGACATTTGTCTTTGAATATAGACAAAGCATATGAATCTGAATAAGATTCGTAGTCAGATGTTTCTGTAGTTTTGGATAGAGGAGTACATTATCTCTTTTTAAACTACGCATTTGAGGAATTATTAATGTTCAAAATTTTAAAAGTTTAACTGATATTTGACCGGAGGAAGTGTAAACTAAGTATCTTAGATGCCGAGAGATGCATGACTAGATTGTTCAGCGGCATGTCAGTTATGCCAGGTTATGACTAGATTGATCAGCGAGTTTATTGAGCACTCCAGGTGAAGTGAACGTGGTCTGAAACTCTGAGTGTGCTGTGTGCATTCTCATCTACCATCTCCGGTCAAAAATATTTATCATTTATAACAAAATTTGATTAAAATAAAATTTTGACAAGCAACAACATTTAAAAAAGAATTGTTTATTATAATTTTATAAGTTTGACTAAATGTTGTTCTAAACTACAAATATTTTTGACCAGACGGATTACTAGAAGAGTTGGCTACCGTTTGACAGGACTCAAAATGGTGAGTGCGAATTTGTAGTAAAGCACTCATCTTAAGTAACTGATGAACTTATTTGGGATGAGGGGGAATTAATTGGCAATGTTTGCTACTAACTTTTGGGGTTCCTAAAGAGCTGAAAATTTCACTCTAAGCTTGTTTACTTTTTTTTCAAAATCCCTTCTTGATTTGTGAATATGAACTAGTCTAGTATAAAACAAAAGTCCAGGTGTGTATGCAACTGTGGTGTGAATGTGATAAGGTTACTCACATAAATAAACTACCATTTTGAGACTTTCTCAAAACGGATGCTAGGAATAGGATACAAATACGGTAGAAACGGCTAGAAAATTGGTGGATGTGCCGATGAATCGTACATTTATTTCCCGATTTCCTGCAGCTCGGAGGTGGCATGTACGTACATGCATATGCATATATCAGGATACACACGAAAATAGCAGGAAAGTTAATCTTCGGTTACCATAATAACCTCGCAATTAGCTATTATGACATGCTACCTTTAACGGATATACACTGCTGGAAAGAGTATGATCACGGTGTCCGTGTTTCCATGTGATCGTTCATTCCAACAAGGATTTCCATTTTTCGCCCATGGGTTATCCATTTTGGCTGGCTGGCTTCGAATTCGATCCACGCCAATGAAACAGTGTCATACAGGTTATTGACAGATATGGCTATTCCGATCGATTTATGGTAGGCATTAAGACGCATTGGGCATATCTGCACCGGCCTAATCGATCCAGGGACAGTATAAATACAATAGGCTAGTAGCCACTGTGACCTCCTCAGAATTAAACCTCTCGCCTTGTGCAGCTCCGGCCACCGTCGATCTCCGGCGACCAGTCGACAACTCCGGCGGCGGCGGCGGCGGCGGCTAGCAGCTCTGTGGTCGATCTCCTCGCGTGTCAGGTACGTTACCCCGGCTAGCTTTGCTTTGGCTGCCATATGTTTTGCTTGCAATCAACAACGTCCTAAAACTCTCCAGGAAGGTTTTGTCGCAATGTTTGGTTCCTTTTATTTTTCTTTTTTCCTGTTGAAGAGTGTGTTTCAAAAGAAAAGGTTAAGCATACCTTGTTATTTTGGCGGTTTTGTTTGATCTGAGAGAGGGTTTTCACTCTTGTGCTTAGGAGTTTAGTTTGATATTGTAAGTCGAGGCTTTTAGACCGTTAAAGTTGGATAGTCTAAGTCGCGGCTTTTAGACCGTTAAAGTTTGATATCCTAAGTCTCGGCTTTTAGACCATTAAAGTTAGATATTATAAGTCAAGGCTTTTAGTCATAAGCTCAAATTCCACGTTGGCATAAATCTCAGATTTCAATGTTATTATAGTGTGTCATGTTGGAATAGAAATAGGAATTACCTTAAATATAAGAGTCAACTAATGCATCTTGCTTTGTATGATTGATTTTTCTATTACATAACAGGATGTGAAAAGGGGATAGAGAGGTAAACCTAGGGCTCACCTTCACCCAGTGACGAATCTAGCCAATAAGATTAGGGGGGTCTGAATACTTTAGATAGAGTTTCATCATCCTTTCTATTAATTTTTGCTATAAAATTTTAGGGGGTTCTTCATAGGGCTCCAATAACTTT
The DNA here is from genome assembly GCF_000231095.2 of Oryza brachyantha. Classification (NCBI taxonomy): domain Eukaryota; kingdom Viridiplantae; phylum Streptophyta; class Magnoliopsida; order Poales; family Poaceae; genus Oryza; species Oryza brachyantha. The sequence continues at coordinate 11,796,342 of NC_023165.2, forward strand.
AACGAAGGTAGCGAGGCTCGAGTCCCCGCCCCCATGTTGGATCCGCCCCTGCCTTCACCCTAGCCTTGTATCCACCACTGGTGTTATATGAACAAGGACAGAACTACATCTTAAGCCACTCAGACCATGGCCTAGGACCTAGTTTCTAATCCCATATGGTCCGATCTAATTTAAAAATACCTAAGGCTGACCTATGGCCTACCGGTCTTCTTAATTAACTACTGGGTTTGCCCCTTATGTGAACATAAACCTAACCTTAGTATGAATAAATAGTATGCGTTTGTATATAAGATAGTGATTTGGGCTATGTCAAAGCTAAAAGGTGGTGAACATAAAACATATTTATTTTCTCTCTCAAAATAGATAATATGAACATATTTCAAGTTTACCCTGAAGATTGTAATGCATACGAACATGTCAAGTTTTCTTCCTTTGGTATGTATTGGTTTCATGGAGTTGATGAAAATCTGACCAAAGTAGTTCATTATCCATGCATGAATCATGAAGGGTTTTATTTTTAAAAAAACGCGGAAGTTAAATGCGATAATTTCTACAATTTTTATGTGGGCATAGAAATTAATCATATGTTCATACTAACTCCGTTCTAAAATATAAATATTTCTAGAGATTGTTTATTAGCGATTAATGTTTAAATGAAAAGGCTGGGATGATCCTTAACAAATAAGAATGTATCGGTGAGAGGGTAAGTAGGGATAGAAATAAGAAAAAATTTGAATGAAAAGTGATTGATGAGACAAGTATTACTATAAATAGTACGATAAGTGATTATATTTTATTATAAAATTCAAATATTAAAACACTTGTATTTTAGAACGGAGCATGCAATCTTTTTACTTGTCAATGGTTTCGTGGTATTTAGCGTTTTTTACTATTAACTCAACATATTATGCACACATATGTTTTTTATGCATGATATATAATTTGGAGGTGCAACAAATTTTACCGTCTTTGCAACGTAACCATGGCTTGCCTCCTCGTCTCCGGTGAGCAGCTTCAGGTCATCAATGGCGTACCACGCTGGCAGTGTCACCGGACAACCGAAGCCCAAGGTCGTCTTCGTGCTCGGCGCCACGGCCACCGGAAAGTCCAAGCTCGCCATCTTCATCGCCAAGCGGTTCGGCGGCGAGGTCATCAACTCCGACAAGATCCAGGTGCACGAGGGGTTTCCCATCATCACCAACAAGGTCACCGAGGAGGAGACCGACGGCGTCCCCCACCACCTCCTCGGCGTCCTGCACCCAGACGCCGACTTCACCGCCGACGACTTCCGGCGCGAGGCGGCCGCCGCCATCGCCCGCGTCCTCGCGGCCGGCCGCCTCCCCGTCGTGGCCGGCGGGTCGAACACCTACATCGAGGCGCTGGTGGAGGGCTGCGGCGGCGCGTTCCGCGCGGCGCACGACTGCCTGTTCCTGTGGACGGACGCCTCGCCGGAGCTGCTGCGGTGGTACACCGGGGAGCGCGTGGACGACATGGTGCGGCGCGGGCTGGTGGACGAGGCCCGCGCGGCGTTCGATGCCGCCGCGGACTACACCCGTGGCGCGCGCCGCGCCATCGGGCTCCCGGAGATGCACGGATACCTGCTCGCCGAGCGCTCCGGCGAGGAGGCCGAGCTCGCGTCCATGCTCGAGCGCGCCGTGCGCGACATCAAGGACAACACCTTCCGGCTCGCCGCCGCGCAGGTGGCCAAGATCGGCCGCCTGAGCACGCTGGACGGGTGGGACGTCCGGCGCGTGGACGCGACCGCCGTGTTCACGCGCATGGCGGAGGGCGCGCCCCACGGGGAGACGTGGGAAGCCGCGGTGTGGAAGCCGTGCGAGGCGACGGTAAACCGCTTCCTCGCGGCGGCGGACGACTACGCCGCCGCCGCCGTTTCGCCGGTCCAACCACTGGAGGCGGCGTGCCTGAGGCCGCAGCTGGTGCAGCTGTAATATATATAGCTGTGGATTTTAGATACAAGAAAGATAAGAAGGGTGGTTTTTTGTTAAATTTTGTTTGCTAAATGTGTTTTTGACGTTTTACAAACAGTTTTAAGATGTGCTACAATTATAGAGTACATGTTTTAAAATCTAGTTTTGCTATTTATCGATCACCTGAAAAAATTTTAATCTATCAATCGACTTTTTAATTCATTGCATTTGCTTGAAGATTTGTGTTTGTTTCCCACATGCTAATTTGTTTGGTTTCTTTTATTACCGTTCTATTTCAGTGAATGTCTCACAAAATTAATTGATGAATTTAATTTATTCGAGTGATTTTGGTCTTGGTATCCTCAGCAGTACAGCATCTCATCAATACATACATGACATCTTTCGTATCTCTTTAAAGAATAGAGAGAACATCCAAATATAGAGTTTCTCTGTATGGGTGGATAATATTAAGATCATCGCTGACATCGATTAGTTCTATAAATCTATACTGTGGGTCCTTTGAGAGGTGGTGTCAGATCTTGCTGCATGAATTGCCATATGTTTTGATGAAATGTCCAAAGGGATTAGAATGAATGTATTGTCAATTCTAGCAATTTAGATGAATTGGCTTTGTTTCTATATTTTCTTTAAACACGTCAATGTTCAGCATCATATGCTGGCCCAGCGAAAGACCAGAACCACATGTTTAAAATAAGAACATGTGTAGGCTGAGGCTGGTAAAAATATCCTCTAGAACTGCTTAGTTGTATGAATGCATGTTGGTAAGAGACTCTTATTTGTCTTGGGGTAGACCATTTTGTTGTAGTGAATGAATGAATTTGTTTTTGATACTGTTGAAGGTCATCTCTCCTATTGATTTTTCTTGGTTTTTTCAATGTGATTTTTATGGCCATGGTGGCAAAACCTCATTTTCCCATTCCTCCGGCCTAGAGTGAAAATGGTTTGGAAACTTTTTGAATTCCGGAGCTATTTTCATAAATAGAAATTATCGATCTTTTTTTTATGGAAATTATTGGAAACAAAAACAAATTTAGAATTTTCCCTTGGAAATAGAAACATATACGGTAAAAGCAGCAGGACATACACCATAAATCCATAACAGTAGCCCAAATAGGTAAGCCCACTATTAGAAGTTAACCCTAAGTTTTTAACTAGCCATACAAACCCTTTACTTTGTTATGACATGTATGATGTGCAATTTGCTTTGTAATATGAAATATGAATTTTGTAATAACCTGTGAGATGTGCATTTGAATTTGTAATAATATGTGAACTGTGACATTTACTTGGTATGTTGTGACGTTCATTGACAAAGTGATTTATGAAGTGAGCTGTAATCCTGATGGTATCAAGTGATATAGTTAGTTGCTAAAATTTAAAATTTTTGATCTACTATTTTAGGAAAAAATGGAAGCTCGGTTTGAGTGATTTTATAATGTGGCAAATTTTCATTACCTTATTTGATCTGATTTCGTACTCGATAATATTCGATTTCATTTTCGGTTTCCGATTCCAACAAAATATGAAAACAAAAATATGAGAGGTAATTGTCCATCTGTTTCCCAACAGTTTTCATCCCTACTCTAGGACAGAAGTGGATTGGACAGTTTTTATGTTTATTTTCCTAAATTTCCCCTTGGCGGTTCATTTGAAGTAATCGAATTTGATTTGATGCATAAAGCGACCATCGAGTTCTGATCCTCGAGCAGAATGATCTCCAAATTGAGAGGCGGGTCATAATAAGTTTTTTATTTGATATGTTGTTGGCAATTTTTAAGGTTAGTGTTATTTTTACTAGATATCATAATTTTAGTTTTCTATTATAACACACGGGAATATTTATTACTAGTAATAAATAAAAGGGAGTTGTTGTGGTACAATATCTCATTTTGAAACGGAATAATTTCTACGAGGCACCCAGCCTGATATATTGATACCTCACTGGTACTGAACCTAATATCCAGAATGATAAAGCTGATACTCGGTTGGTACTAGCTAACGAATTGAGAGGGTACTAGTTTTGAAAACCATCATGTTGACAGCAGCATCGTATGATACACTGTATTATGATATTTTTTATTTAACTTATAAAAGATTAAAAACTAAAACCAAAACATGGTCATATAGCACTAGCTACCTGCTTGCCTAATTAAATCATTTGCCATGCTAGGACGATGAGTGTCTTGCCGAAGGACATTCTGCTTGCCTAATCAAAACATTTGCCAAGCTAGGATGGTGAGGGTCTTACCGAAGGACATCGTAACGGTGATTCGCTAGCGTTAGAGGAGGAGCCACACTATTTGTAGGAGTGAAAAAAAAGTTAATTATTCTCATCTGTTCAAGCGATGGCAGGTGTGTCTCTGTCACTGTTTACGATGATGCCGTGCATACGCACGATGAACCGTACTATACCCATTCCCAACAATTACACGCCTACGGCTGCCTGCTGCCGCAGAAGCAAAAGCTGTCGAGAGTCTCATCCGTGCCGGTTCTAAAACGAACCATCTATTCGTGCCGGTTTAACGACGACCAACTGTTTGGTGTTCTGTGCTGGTGGTTGCCTGTGACGGGCAACGGGTTTTCCCGTGGCTTCACAAGGCTGCCAAAATAGATGATTTACCCAGAGTGTGGGTCTGCATCTCCCTCCCAATTGGCTGCCTCAAGTTCTCTACCGTGCTGGAGTGTCATGCATGAACGGTTTCTACTGTTTGATTCGATTGTTATTCTGTCTTTTTGTTTTCTTTTCTAGATCGGACGAAACGAAAGGATGATGGTTTAAAAAAGTCAAACAACATATTCTCAAACAAAAAATAATTTACAACTAAAACTTTATATACGTATTCTTAGCAACCTAAAAACTAATACTGAAAAATAAACTTCGATGAGAAAACTCCAAAATCAAGGTTGAAATTTAAATTTTAGCTTATATGCATAAGTGAAAAGATGAGGTGAAAAAAAACATACAGGAACTCTTCTGGAATGCACGCAACATACTGATATGGTACTAATTTTACAACTTCTCGCTATAATTATGTTTACCCACTGTACCATGACACAACATCGCCGACAGATGTGTGTAGGTAAAAATACATAATCATCAACTAATCATCTGTCGGGAAAGGTTGGCGATAGACTATCTGTTGGCAATGCTACGATCTGAGACAGATTAGTTCTATAGATTTTTCGGGTCACATTATCTGTCGGCAGTTGTCAATCTCATGTCAAACTGTGTGTCGCCAAAAGTATACCGACCCTCTGTTTGTCGCAAAAGCTTCATCCATTCGATCCAAAACAAACGGCCCACATTCATTTACCAAATATGCTATATAAGGTCTCACTAGTTCTCCGCAACCCTAGAACCCACCCCCATTTCTGCCGCCGCCTCCCACATGGATCTGGATCAAGCTCCCTCCCACATCGTTCTCTCCTTCCCTTCCGTCGATCGTTGCAGCCCGATGCCTACCAGAGGCCGGAGTTGTGGCGTCCTCCTCGCGCAGAATCAGTCCCCTCCTACCTCACCGCTACCTCGCCCCATCTCCTGGTGAGGAGCCGAGGAGCATGGGCCGCCTGCGCCGCCGTCACCTCACCCCGGTGCTAGGCGAGGAGCGTCGTCTACCTGCTCCGCCCCTACGCCTGGTGGTGCTCGACGAGGGGCTCCAGCCTCCGTGCCCCTCCTCATCTAGTGCCGGCCTCCACGACCCCCAGCCTCCTCACTGCTAGATCCAGTCCCCGTTCATCTTGCGGTTGCAAATCCCGGTCAGATCGAGTGCTTAATTAGTTCCCTTCACAGCAGATTCCGTGGATGCCTTCACTTAGTTAGCTCACTGTGGCAGAGATAGCTGGAGCCTGGACCTTGGAGACATCTGCGCTATTGGTCACTGTGTAAGTATGTTTTTGGTTGCACTCATGATTGCAGGGTGTACAGATTTTATTGTCTGTTTATGCTCGATCTGTAGAGTAGCTTAGTTACTTAGTCGGGAGCAGTGACTCCGTGCCTTTGTAGTGACAACCTCTGATAACACTGCTCATCTTCATGGGACTTTTTTAGAGCTATTCCCTTAATTTGTTATTATTGTTGGAATCACAAAGCAAGCAAGCATACAAGAGAGAAACACATATTCTCTATAGGTTTTATAAAATTTACTAAACAAGAATCTGTTATATATGTTAATTTGCATGGCATTTACTTTTCTGCTCCCTTTAGATTAGATTTGTTGGACAATTGTATGATTTTGTAGCCTGAATCTATTAGAAGATGGAATAATTAATTGTTCCAAAAGGATGGCAAACCTTAATAATTTATATCTTGTAACAAGTAAAATGGCAGGGTGTACATTGATTCAGTCATCCTAGCTCATTAATTCAGATATACTTGAAAGCAGTAGATAAGCTGAGTTTGAAGTTTTGCACATAGCTATTGAATGATTATTAGCCTCTGATACAGAACTCAATGGATAATGTAGTATGGTCAGAGTTGAAAAGAAAGACCTTATAATTTGATAACTAGCTACTAAACAGTTTCACCAACTTTTAATTTGCCATTGAAGTTCTGAAATGGACTTATTGGACTAAACAGTTTCACCAACAGTATGCAATAATTTTTCCTTTACAAATATCAATTTACATGTATACACAAGTAAATCTTTAATTTTTTCCTTCGAGTTTTTAGTTTACATGTACCACATGTAAATTTTTCTTCACTTTATATGTTATCTGTTATATTAATTGGATGCATCATGAATGTTAAACCTCCATAAGGAAATACACCTGCATTCAAGTATTTGTAGATGACTCTTTATAGGTATTTTACACAAACCATATTGATCTGTTTGCAGGAACTGGCATCAACTTGGCTAACATATGAATATGGGCACAGGTGGCCAAAGCTGGGAGCTGCACCCCAATGAACTACATGTTAGAATAGTTATAGAACTTGATAGTTAAGTATTATGTTAATAGAACTTAATGTAAGATGTTCCATGCAACAGAATTGATAGTGAGAATGTAGTTTGTCTGTCACATTTGTGAACTTGCTTTAGCATGCTATGTAAAGGACCTTGTCACTTGCGCTTTTGACAATTGTTGTCATATTCAACAGAATATGTGGAATACATTGGAATTCTAAAGCGGTTAGTGTGTATTTGTTAATGACAGAAATTTACAAATGGTTCTGGGCCAATGCTATCAAATAATCAAACAATGAGTTATACTGCAATGGTTGATCTTGATGTCTGCTGTGTTGTCTGTTGGGATAGATTTGTCTGTCGGGAAAGTTAGAACATCTAGGTCAGACCGTGTGTCGTAAAAGTTTCTGTCTGTGGGCAGATATCTTTCTCGACAGGATTTTCAGCGACACACCCTATCTGTCGAGAAAGGTCTTTCCTGACAGATCATTTGACGCGGATAGGGGCCTTTGCCGATAGATGATGTGTTGAGGATTTTAGGGCATGGTGTAGTGACCCATGATTTCATTTTTGCTAAGGGACGGAGCTACAATACAGCCCGACGTCCTGATGACCTCCCGTGAAATGTATGGTTATATAGGTTAGGTAATGAATATGACAATAAAAATTAAGCAAATACAATATATTCTGACAATAATAATATTACGAAACGAATGGAGTACTAGTTAAACCAATTTCCTAGCTCCACCCTGTTTTTGCTGTCATTAGGTCAGGTTGGGGCTATTAGAGCACTCCAAACTGATAGAATGGTCTGTCTCTCGGTCGGTTCCGCAGCTTGTTTAATTAGATATTATCATCAAGTGAATTTAATTTCAAAATTACATCATGAGGCCTATGATTAAAAAATCTAAAATTTTAAAGCCTGAATTTGGCTAATACAATTATCAGAATTTAGATTAGTAAATTGAAATTACATTTGATTTTTTTTCTCAAATTATGAAACCCAAAATTTCAATGCAACATAAAATCCGAAGTTCAGATTTTGAAATCTACCTGATAATTAAGCAAGGACCTCATCATATTTCATATATCTACCTGACATAATATAAATGCCCAAATTAACATGCATAGCGCGAGTGACGTCAGCCAAGCTTGGTAATCAACCACGAGTTGCGCTCGCCGGCGGCGACGGCCGGAGGGCTAGATGCCGCCGCAGCGGTAGGTGATCCGGCACGTCCTGCCGACCCTCACCACGTACGTGTGCTGCGGCTTCACCAGGAACGGCGGCAGCCGCAGCAGCGCGTCGCACACGCAGTCCTTGGACACCTCCTGCAGCCACCGGCAGCAGTCGCGGTACGCCCGGAGCTCCTCGTCGTGGTGCTCGTCGTCGTCTTCGTCATCGTCGTCGTGGTGGTCGTCGTCATCGTGGTCGTCGTCGCCTCCGTGGTCGTCCTCGTCATCGCGCAGACGGCCGCGCCTGCCACGGCCGCGGCGGCGTCCGCGGCCGCCGCCGCCGCTGGTGTGGTTGCCGCGGTGGCCGCCCGCACCGTTACCCGTGACGGTGCCGTTCATGCTGTCGTTGCTCGAGGCCACGAGCGCCGAGAAGTCGATCACGGCGGCGTGGCCACGGCGGCCACGGGCGTGGCGGTGGTGGTGGCGCTCACGGTGGTCCCCGCCGCCTTCGTCGTCGCCGCCGCCGCCGTCGTTGTCGTCGTCATCACTACCGTCGTGGTGGTCCTCGTCATCGTCATCGTCGTCGTCGTCGTCGTCGTCGTGCTCTTCGGGGGGGCTCGGCGGCAGGATGGAGCAGGCCTGGCTGGCGATGGCGAACTGGCTGATGCAGAAGGCCTTGGCCTTGGACTGCGCCGCGACGGCCGCGAGGAGGGAAGGGAGGAGGAGGAGGACGGCGGCGACCGCCGCCGCGTGAAGCGCCGACGCCGCCATTGGCTAGCTGCAGGGTTAGTGCCTAGGCCTCACTTGCTGGCTTAAGTGTCACTTCTTATATATAAAGACTTAAAGGATTACTAGTTAATTGTTTTTTTCAAGTAGTTGGGTAACGTGACCCAAAAAAAAAAAGGATTAGGGAGGGTGAGATGCATGGTTAAAATTAGGTGCATCATGCCGGTGGCATTCTGCAATCGGATACCAGGCTTGTACGTTTAACCATGACCAACTCGTTTACATGCACAGATGCACTGTTGGTGAACGGTCTGTGGCACTTTGGTTAATGCTTATATCAGAAAACATGATTTAGAGAGAGAGAGAGAGAGAGAGAGAGATTTGTGTTTGGTTTTATGTTAAATTTTTCTAGTTTGTCTGTATACTTTTGCTATAATTAACATATCTCTTGTTTACTTGGTGTCTAATAGATTAGATGTTGCTTGCAAAACTTTGTAATAGGAGGTTGTAGTTTTGTTGAAATCAAGGACATACTTTATTATCCATCATATTAAAAAGAATACCTCTGCTATGCACAGATTTATCTCTGTACTCAGCAACAGAAAATGGGTGCTGCACTGCTGAATGCTGATTACTGAATTGCTCATAACAAGACTACAGTCCTAAAATGTTCAGAGCTACGGTCGAACGGTGGTATGCTCATTAAGTGCACGAACACAATGGTAGGCATCAGCCAAGCTTGCATACGGTGCGCAGCTAATGATTCATTCCACAAGAAATTCACAACCAATTATCCATAGATGATGTGTCACGTGTGAGAAAAAAAAAAGTGGTCAAAGTTGACAAAGCTGGTCAAATCTAACTCGCTACAGAGATGCTTACACAACTGCTAACAAAAGCAAATATACATAAGATGTGTTTATGAAAGGAACACAGGCATGTTTGATGCTTTTGTGCTGCAGCTATACCAATTGCAATTGACAAAAAAAAATGTGGCAAAATGATTTGTATTTGTTATTTATGTACGGTGTCAGTATGTCATCTGGGGTAGCATTTGTCAGAGGGTACCAGGAGGGTTTCATGAATGGACATGAACAATGAGATTCTCCGAAGAGAAATACAGCATTGTTAGGCTAGCAAGTAGCAATACAACCTATGGCTAAAGATTGGTTGATATAGTGACAGCCTATTCCTACAATACAGCTCTCGCTACGGTCGTCGGTCTGCCTTCCGCTTCTGCATTGACAAATGCAGAAGAAACTATTTCTAAGATACATATTTACAAGGAGGCATGTACTTATCTCCCTCTTTTCTGGAGGGTCCTTGGTGCCAGGCTCCATGGGAGGAAACCGAAGAATCAGAGAGCATTGACAAAAGCATCTCCAGGTGCCCAGCTGACAAAAGCATCAACCCTGGAGAGCAGAATGTAGGATGAATCAGAACAGAAGATAACTGTCGCATATGGTAACCGGGGGAACAGAACAGATGGCATACCACTCACATATAGCAAAAATGTTATCTTGGCCTCCAGCTACCATGTGCTGCGATAAAAGATGATGAGTTAGTATCCTGTCACCTGATGCGACCTGAAGTTTCTCTTTTCAACAGCTTGTTAGTTTTGAGCAATATTATGCCAACCAATTTATATAGCGCAACTGAAAGCTTGTTAGTTTTGAGCATATTATGCCAAACAATTTATATAGCGCAACCGAAATACGTCGTGAACTAGGACGAAGTATTGATTAGGACTAGTGCAGGTTATATTAGAATGCAAACAAGATGAGGCCAAAACATTGGTCACAACATTAACAATAATATTATTTTCTTTCAAGCCTCCCCGTCATGACTTTTCACTTCAGTCTAGTTCTACAGTTAAGGTTGAAATGTTTCTACCATATGGTTGCTCCTGACAGGGCAAAAGCTTATGAAACTGAATTTTTTGGATAAACCAATATCAAACGGTAAGAGGCAAATCAATGCAAGTTATACTAGGAAGTGGAATGACAAGAGCATGTAACGGACCTCCTACGTGTGGAACTGGAGGCTCCATAGAATGTCTGGAGGGAGAATAATTAGATGACATAGGAGGCATTGACCACCCAGAGCAAGGACCTGGTGGAGGATCTGAAGGTCGTCCATAGTTCACTGGGGCTGCTGACGATGCTTCAAAATGGTCTGGAACAGGACGCATTAACTTAATATTGGTGAATTGTACAATAACAATTCATGGCTGGTGTTTCTAGGGTGACCTTACAGAATGAAAACTATGCCAGGAAAAAAATGACAACGATCCACGAAAAAAGTACCTGGAGGAAAAGGAAATCTGCCCCTGTCAGCGACTTCATGGTGCATTTGTCCCCTAATAGCTCTCTCATCAAAGGAACGTCCTCTGTCATCAAAATGATGTCCTCTATCATCAAAGTGATATCCTCTATCATCGTAATGATACCCTCTATCATCATAGTGGTATCCTCCATCGTCAAAGTGGTGTCGTCTATCATGCCCATGATGTCTTCTATCATGCCTGTGATGATCTCGATCATGTCCATTATACCGGTATCTCTCAGGGTAGGATGAACTATTATTAACCCAAGGCCTTGGTCGTTGCTGAGGTTCTGGTGGTCGATAGGGGTATTGGTTTATAGGAGGCGGAGGGGGTGGTGGTTGCAAATGATATCCTTCATTAGGTATCGATGCCATTGGGGGTTGATGATAGTTATTCCCATGATATGGTGCAGGGGGTGCAGGAAAATTGCCATGGGGTCCAGGTGGATTGAGTGGTGCAACAGGTGGCGGAGGTGGCATCTGATTTGGATGTCCCCCATAGCCTGAGTTGCAAAATGGTGGATGCTGCAATGCAGCTACAGAAGGATTCATACTGCCTGGGCGTTCCATAATAGAATTTGGCTGCTGTGTCTGAATGTTCTGCAAAAGAAAGGTAAGCATTAGTTTCTAAATAAAAAACCATATACTTCTTGCAGAGAATGTGAGAAGTCAAATATGCATACATTGGTAGCTCTTGGAGGATGCGGACCAACCGGATCAGATGCCATTGGTAAAGTTGGCTGCAATTGTGCAGTCTGAGTAATTGGAGCAGGTGGTGGTGGCGGAACAGGTGGAGGAGATGATGGCAATGGTGGAGGCGATGGAGGCCTATCATCAGGGAGGGGCGGACCATTATCTGAAGTATGTCGGTCAGATGTTCTGCATTTAGTGTCAATCTGTTCTGGCCGACATCTAGTGCTAGCTTCAACTTCAGATGGTGGAGCTACATCCTCCATCTCAAGCTCACCATCAACTTCTTCAAGGACACGATGATGCTTTTCTGCTGGCATTTGTGATTCTTCCTTCTCAGTAGTGCATGGAGTATCATGTTCCGGTGTAACAGCTTCAAAACTTCTATCCTCTGAGGAGCTTCCATCATCATCTTCAAGTACTTTGGTGGAAATTAAGTTTGGTAGTTGAAAACCAGCATTGCTGTGACAAATAATGGAACATAGGGAAAGAACTGGATGAGACACTTCTACATAATTGAATATGAAGAACAGTGAATTGCTAAAGTAATGAGGTCATATTAATGCACTGCATGTATTGATGCATATCTTGTTTTATTTACAAATAGCTTCCTCTCTTAGATAATGGGGCTAACTGGTTCAGCTGGGCTGCGGCTGCACAGCCACAGTGCTACAGCAGCTCTAGAAAAAATTTGCTTGCTGGATATGTAGCTGCTTCTGGGCTGCAGCAGTAGCAGCCAGCTCTTCCAAACACAGCCAATATGAAAAGGATACCAACTAAAAATTAGCCAGGTTTGCAATGTTACAAAATTCAACCCCAATAATTCAGGAACGACTCTTTTTGCTAGCTGATGTTTAGCTATGGTGGGTTTTATCCAATAGTTCATAGTTGGATGTCAGCATCATTTATCCATGTCATAGCACACTGCTTGAATGACCAACAAGATCACCTGAAGAATATCCATGCCCTAATAAATTACTCAAAATTGCAGTCTCCCATCAAATCCACTATGACTGCTTCCCTACACTTGACACATGTCTGTGAACATTAAATATTATATGCATGCCGTACTACTTTCATTCATCAGTTTGATAAGCATACCTGCCATACTCATCAACAAGCATTCCTTCATTGTCACGCAATGGGTCATTTAAAGCTCTCTCTGTCCTTGAAGGACGGCGAGAACTTCCAAAAGATGCCTCATTGATAGCCTCAAGTTCTCTAATATGGTGGCGAATAATGTACTCTGGGAGTGTTTTCCTCTCAAGCCAAAGCTTCAAAACCTGATAATAAAATCATAAACTTTTTAGAGGAGAAAAGGAACATTGCAAATGACACCTGTTCTATCAGACTATTGAAGGTGCCTGCCTTAAGACATTGCCTTCGATTCTCCCATGCTGAATTTCCAGGAGGTGCAGCAGCATAAAGTAATCGAGGTAGAACTGCCTGGATAAGAGAGGGGTACACATCTCCAGCTCCACCTGCAAAATTCCTTACAGCATTAAAAAGAATAGAGTGCAAGCAAAATATAAAAGAAAAGGATCATGAAGGCAGAAGGCTATACCTTTCTGGTTGCGAGAGTATTGAGTTATTGAATCCACAAGAAAGAAAAGGTCCACCCTCTTATATAAATTCGACTCCTTCTCCAAGCGCTCAACAATAATATCAATAGCCTAAATATGCAAAAATATCAGGAAAATTATTTGGCAATTGGTTGGTTTGAAAGGTATGTATCCTTTTTATTGGTAATCTGAAAGCATCGTGCATACAGACAAGATTTCATAATCTAAACGAGAATAAAGTGGTAAACAAAGCAACATCTACCAGAATTATCATTGGTTATTTCAAAGTACGTAAGTTTGCTGAGATATGTTGCAATACCAAACCAAAAGCATGTAGCAACTACACAATACAAGACATGGTGCTCTTTAATGGAAAATACGATTGACCCTTGAGGAACAACAATAAGTTCCAGATGCCTGATGATCCATCCTAAAAAGATGGCAGTCGGCACAGAAACATAGCATCATAATTACTAATTAGCCTGCAAATCAAGAAGCAAACTTCCCCTTCCACCACAAGACAAAGAAAGCAACAGTGTTTGCTAAATCAGTAAATCTACAAGCAAGTAAATGATGATGCTACTCAAGAAAGACACAGCAACAGCACGAGAAATGAGGATGACAGGTTCCAGTGTATCTGTAGAAGGAAAAAAAAGAAGAAGTGGCATGCATGGTCTAACCTCCCCGGCAATGCCATGTTTGGCACACTCAATTGCAAGACGTGTTGCACGTGCTATATTTTCTTTTGTTCTTGTCAGTATACCAAGAAAAGCTCCAAAAGCCTTTCGTGCTGCATTAGCCTCATCATGCCCTGTTAACTTGCTCAAGCTCTTCGATTGCTGACTACCAAAAGGACTTCTAGAATGAATATTATCATTTGTAGAGGTGGATCTGATTATCCGATTCAAAGGTGACAGCTGCTTCTGTGATCCTTCGTTGAAAGCAGGTGCATCAACTACTGTCTCAGCAATATACTTGGCATTCAGAAAGGTATCTGGAAAAGAAGTTGACCGAGAGAACCTTCTAGCTTGTGCAACAGCAATAAGTTCTTTCATAGGCATCGAATCTGGAGAAGTGTTCTTATCCTTTAGGTTTCTATGATTCAGTTCTTTTAATGCCAAAGCTGAGAAGGTGTGCCTGCAATACAAAAGTAAGTATTGTCATGCCTTTTCAGAAGGCCATCTTAAATCAAATTTATGAAGTACAAATTCATAAGGTACAACATATACCAAAAGAGTTGTTATTTAAGGCATTCTGCGTGAATAGGTCATCAGTTCATCATATTGTATCTTGCAAAATAAGCATTCCTGCTAAGATAGAGCAAGGAGGTTTGGAAAGTGTACAGCTAAACACATAGATTTCAGTCATGAACCAAGAATGGCATAGCCACTGGGACCTAAATATTATTTTCCACTGGATAGTAATGTCAGACTCCAATAATAGGCTCTATAGTTAAAATCAAGATAGAGCAGACATATAAGTTAGGGCCGCCTGGAGGTAGAACACCCAACTAATTCTCCTTGATAAAGAATTGTGAACTGAAATATCCCACACAATACATATTAGGATCCACAAGGCCATGGTTTGGAAAGATCTAAATGATATAACTAAAGAAGTTATAATCAGAATATTTGAAAACCCAACTCATAAATTAACGAATCTACAAAGGAGCATTAGAATAATAAGATCATCATTGATTTGCAAAACAAGATAATCATTCATTCATTCATGCCATTTATATAGATTCCAGAGCGCATCAATTTGCCCATATAATTTTATTCAGTCAACTATATTATGAAGTGTTAGTAATATGTTTAAGACATACATTACCCAAGTGATTGAATCTCTAAAGAAATGCATTTTCATGGATAAGAACATCATGTTGACACAATGACATTACAAGGGCATAGATCAAAATTATTCTTGTATACACAATTATGCACTATCTATTATTTTGAAGTAAATGAGACATCAGCATAAATTTGGAGAAGCAAACCTAAAATAATGCATGTCCTAAATTTGTCACAAAAAGGTGATGAACAAGAAGATATGGAGCATATCATGGTAAACAAATAGCAGACATAATGGAAGTCAATTTGGCATGAAAGCTTACACTTCAAATGTCCGTGTGTCTGCATCAGATTGTATACTGGAAGATTTAGTGGCCAGCGAAGAGGTGCTTGCTGTATCAGCCACATTGACTACTGGTTCAGCTAAAACAGTTTCATTATTGGGTACAGAATCACCGATCACATTATTATCAGAAGAAGGCAACTTCGATTGGTAAATTGGCTCATCACATCTCTGAACACTTCTGTCAGTATCATATGCAGGACAGTCAACTGGTTTTGGGCCTTCATTGCAGTTGATTGGTTTGGCAACCTCATTAACACTAGTTGTCCCTAAAGATGAAGATAAACGATCAGGAACAGCTATGGTCTGTGAACCACCGAGAGCAGACTCATTCAACTTCGTTGAAAGAGCTGAACCTTTCCCGCAGCCATCATTCACAACTTCATTAGAGACCAACAAACAATCAGAAGTTTTGCTATCAACGTGAGTTTCTTCACAAATATTGTCTTTTGTAACAATATGACTTTCATCATCTTTTGCTTCTGAAGGAACAGAAGCAGAAGCAGGAAGACTGTTATTTTGCAAAATTGATTCTGAGTGTTGTGTTTTGCACTTTGGGCTATGCATGGATTCTGTGCACAAAGATGGTCTAGAGCTTTCTGCTATTGCAGATCCATTAGTGGTTGTGACTACTGTGTCTGAAGATTTATTAGAGTGCCTGTTTTCTGAAGCCACGCAGCCATTTGGAATCAATTGCTTTGACCCTGTCACTTCAGGCAGATTATTAGTTTCAGCAACATTAGCAGACATAGCTTCTAAGGCACGATGAAGACGTTTTGATGGAGGCAAAGCAGCTTCAACATCCAACGTTAAAACCTTTGGTTGATATTCTTTATTCTTCCAAGCAGACTGACCTTCATTTGATGGACCAGGCATGTATAGCTTGGATGATGATGGCTTCGAAACAGTATTTGCAACTCTTCCTTGCAAGGAAACGCTATTTACCACTGCTGACTGCTCAGCGGAGCAATCATCACCAGGTAGTGTAACTGTGTTATGCATATTACATCGATCTTGAAGCATAGCAAGCTCTCGTCTGTTATTAGTAGCATCAATCTTATCAACCGGTGAATCTTCCAACTGAGGCCTTCCCATTCGAACCCTTGCCCTTTTGACCAATGGCAAGTGCTCATCTCCATCTGACTTATTTACTTCGGTCTTTGGATTTGGAGAATCTGCAGTATTTTCACTTAACTCAGCCTGAAATTCTCCATCCTTGTCTGTAGAATGAGAAAATTGCTTTCTATTTGGCTTTCTCTTTCTCTTGAAAATAACCGATTTTTTCATGGGAATACTTGAAGTCTCATGAGATTTAAATTCTGTCTCTGAAGCTCCATTTTGAGATGCTTCACTGTCACAGGTACTATCGACCACAGTATTCAACCTTTTATTGTTGTTACTAGTGCCAGGTGTGCCAGGTTGATTGTCGATGCCCGCATTTGAATGCAAACAAACATCATCCTGTGTTGAAGGGGAACCTGAGTTACCTTTTACATCCTCAACATACACATGATGAGTGGAACCTTCCTTGTTGCCATCAACAGCCAAACCAACTGAAGCCAAACTGGTTCCACCTGAAAGCTTGCCAGCATCCTGAGCTTTTCTGGTATCAGTGTTTAGTGAACTTCTTGACCTCCGTAGTGATGAAACCCTACTCCGCGTATAGCAATTCTGAGGCTGTGCATCCCTTAGCTTCTTTGAAATTGAACTGGTAGACAAAGGGATATTTCTCATTTCATCAAGGATGGACACATTTTCAGTAGGATCATCAGGAGCAGAATTTACAACACATCGCTCACTTCCAACTGCAGTGACAGAAGGCTCATCAGAATCGACCGTGTTATGACCACTTGCAACGATGGAATGGTCTTCTTGCTTTTTATCACTGCCCATATTAGAGCTATTTAATAGACCTTCCGTATCCACGCTGCTATTATTATTAGCAAGGTTTTTTACACCTGGCTTCACTTCATTGGTAGCCAAACCAAGCTTATTATTACCTTCCTTCAAAGAATCATAAGCATCTATTATCTCATCAACTGCCCTCACAAAATCAGATCCTTTGCCCTGTCGCTTAGAGAGTAGAGACCTCCGTTTCTCTTCAGTGAATGCTTCAAGATCTGCATAGTTGCAGAAAGCGCTACAATAAAAAGAACAGGAAGTCAGATGTAGGTATGCAGGGTTATACATAAGGAAATCAGTATATCACATATTTCCAAATCAGTATACCATGTCTTATCTAGAATTTCCTAATTGTAGTTTTAAATATTAGACCCTAAATTAAAAAAGTGAAATTTCACACTTTTCATTGAACCAACTACCAAGCCACCAACAGTGAGTTTTAGTTAGTCCATAGCCCATACATTGCAAATACATCACATAAACTCAAAAGAACATCTTCTTACCACAAAGATGATGATAAGAGCACATGGAACACAACCACAATGGTATAGGATAATTCAATACTGGGAGGGTGGAAGTGTGATAGCGCTACATTCACGGATCAAGTGTCATAAAGCAAATCTTTACATGTATAAGATGTTTCATTTCCTAGTCATTAACAGCCGTGTGGAGCAGATTTCATAGATCGCAAATTCATAGCTCAACCTTGTGGAGCATTTATGCCCTTGGCATATACATAATACATCAACAACGGTGTACTGCTAGCCCAAATGACAACTTTAACCACTGCTAGCCCAAAGGACAACTTTAACCAAACCTATCGGCGGAACAAATTTCTTAACTATCAGAGAAAAACTTAAAGCCAACTAATCAAAATTTTCTCAAAGCTTGGCAGTAATACTAGTTTGGGGGGAAATGGTTACATTCGACCCCCCCCCCAACCCCACACACACACACAAAAAAAAAAAAAGAAAGAAAGAAAAGACCACATGTGGGAAGCATATAACTGGATCCACTTCTTAAGAGGTACAAGAGCGGAGACTCCAAAACTCATTACACCGATTCAGTTTGATGCTTGCTCATGATTATTGATTGGGATAACAAAACACACATAAGAATTACAGGAGCATAAATATGACACAAAATGCTAGAGAGACTATGAGGCTGCTGGATAGGGTAACCTAACCTCTACTAGGGCCAGAAGAACTTCTCCCTGTCATGCTAGAGAGACTATGAGGCTTACTGGACTAGAGATGGCAATGGGGACCCGAGACCCGATGGGTATTTACTCTATTAGGGTATGTGTATGAACTAAATATATCACCCACGGGTAAGTAACCGGGCAAATATCTTCACCCGATGGATACGTGGGTATGGAAACGTTCTTATGATCCCCATACCCGTTTACCCATGGGTAATAAATACCCACAAGTTTAAATGCACGTCATGGCCCAATATCAAATTAGTCTAGCCTAATTAATCAAAACCCTAGATATTTAAACCATCCATATCTTTTCCACCACACTACGTGAATATATGATGTCTTAAGTATGTAGTGTCTACTGTAATATACTATATGGAAACTATGCAATTTTGATTGTTTTAAACTGTTATAGGTACATGGGTGACCCGACGGGTAAGGTTTACCCAAGCAGGTATGGGTCTAGAGAAATTTTCCTGCCCGTGACGGGTATGTGTATTTTGATGGTACAAAATTTTGCTGGTGGGTATGGGTCTAGGGTTTACTCGATGGGTATTTACCCATTGCCATGCCTATACTAGACTAACTTTGTACATTCATTGCTTAATGCATAATAGATTGCATGGGTCTGTTTTATAGGAAGGATTCCAGCGCTACATACTCATTTGGTGCTATTCACACTGAACCATATATTCTCTCAAGAATACAGCTTTTACTTCCTAACTAATGGTTAGGATACTAATATCCTAATTCATATGTTCTAATCCCAAAGTAACATGAACTAACAAGATCGTGGCTTTAAAGTGGTGAAGTAATTAAGTAGTTGAAGTATTTTTTTATATAAAAAGGCAATAAGCTAAGCTACTAGGTGTAAGACAGACATAACTATCATCCTTTATATATGTGGCAATTGTCCCAACCTAATGAATATTCCAATTAGACTATAAGAATTTGAGTCAGTGAGATCAACCTTCAAACCCTCCCTTAACTTTATTACATTTCTCAGGTTCCCAGAATGCAAAGGAGAGAATCTAAAAAATCTTGCATGCAAAATTGCAAATTACAGCAAAAACAAAAGGAACAGAAAGTCAGGGTTTAATCCATGCAAACTGTTCCCAAAAAATAAAATTTCCATCTGCAAAGTCACCAGGAAATCAATCAGCACTTTGTGACCCTGGATAGGTTACTCCCAATCAGGTAATCACAGCTTCACGGTGACCATTGGTTGCCCACCGGGAAGCCACCTAGTAATGAATCAACGGGAAAGGGAACGAATATGTAAGTTTAGACAGTGATATTGCTTCCCATCATCCGCAACCAGTCATCATCAGATCACCATCGCTTTTGAAGCATTCACCACCACCATGCTTCGTCAGACATGAGGGGAAGTGGGAGAGGCAAGTAGGATGCAAAAGAGGGCAAGTTCGCAACAGAGGCTCTAAGGGAGGTGGTGGCTGGCACTATGGTTCAATAGAGAAGCAGCCTTGGCAGAAGAGGGGCAGGGAGGATAGGCCACCTATTTTCCTTTGTATGCCTTATATTTATAAATAGCATCATAATTCAATCAATGACCAAGGCTCATTGCCACATTTATTTTGGTTACCTCCGACATCCCAAAGAATCCTACTCTAGTTTGTCCCCAAAGTTTTAGCTACCAATGACCCAGGCTGCTAGTGGCTTTGATCTATTTCCTCTGCAAGTTACTATTTAACTCACAATAGTAGTTCATATGCAAAGATAAGTGCAATATCAATGGTCCCAAAAGAACATGCAAGGTTTACAAACAAAACATCATGTCTAGTCCCATTTCATAATCATGTACATAACATGTAAATAAATTGATGATCCAGGAACTTTCTTGCCAAAAAGAAGGATAATAACCTAATCGATAGTATCTTAGGATATCTCTAAAAGATGTTCTGGTAGATAGCACGTATAAAGACACATGGTTCTGTCATTAAAACTTACATCTGTTTAGTTCCATAGAAGTACACCAGCAGCTTCTTTTTAACGGAAGTCAGGCCCCACTGCTCTGGCTCACTTATCTGCAACAATATACAAATCCATTAGATTCTAAAATGATATCTTAGCATGTAAACTCCATGTTCATTCAAACTGATGCCTCAGACTTAAAAATAAACGCTAAAATATCAGAACCAAGCTTATAGAGCAGTTCCACACTTCCACGAAAGTTGATGTAATTGTGTGGTAACACATACCAATACACAATAAATACAGGGATATACTGAAAGGCTTGCATGGGTGTTGATGTAATTGTCCTAAGTTATATCTAATTCAGAACTTAGCAGAGAAGAATGCCAGATATGATGTGAAACGCAACGTTCCTTGCTAATTATCCTTGTCTTTTTGTTCTAATGAAGGATAACTACATCACGAAACACTACACTACTATTTTATGACATGACATGTGTGTAGTCCATCATAAGCCTATAACAGTAATAAATTTAGTATTTAAGCTTCTAGAAGATAGATTAGTATCCGATGTGTTTATACGGGCTGATAGAAACCAACTCTATTAACACCCTCTCTCAATCATAACCGTACTAGGTTAAGATTGCTTCTGAAATTCTCCATTAATCTAACTGACAATGGTTTAGTAAACCCATCTGCGACTTGATCTCCAGACGACACAAAGTCAATCTCAAGAAGTTTCTTACTCACTCTTTCTCTAACAAAGTGATAATCAACTTCTATATGTTTTGTTCTGGCATGAAACACTGGATTAGCTGATAGGTATTTTGCTCCCAGATTATCACACCAAATTTTAGCTGCTTGAGGACATTTTACTCCAAGTTCAGCCAAAAGGGTTTGTACCCATATAATTTCTGCCGTTGCATTAGCTATAGCCTTGTACTCTGACTCTGTACTGGACCTTGACACTGTGGGCTGTTTTCTAGCACTCCAGGATACTAAATTTGATCCAAGAAATACTGCAAAACCTCCTGTGGATCTCCGATCATCTATACTGCCAGCCCAATCTGCATCAGAATACCCACTAACAGCAGTAGAGACTGACTTATGAATTCCAATCCCCATTTTTGTACATTGCCTTAGATATCTCAATATTCGCTTCACTGCAGCCCAATGCACTGTTGTAGGAGAATGAAGGAATTGACAGACTTTATTTATAGAATATGCTATATCGGTCCTAGTCAGAGTTATATACTGTAATGCACCAACCAGTGATACATCAAATGAGCAGTGTTATTAAGTCATCCGATTAGTCACGATTAATCATGATTAGTCAGCATAATCGAAACCTGTGGCTCGATCATGCACCTCGAGGAGATCAGCTCGATCAGGAAACTAGTCGTCCGATTAGTCATTGATTAATCATGGTTAGTCATGTAATTGGGAGGTGGACAACTAGTTTGAAAGAGGCCTCAAAGTAGCCACTAAAAATGCTTATTTACACATTTATTACAATGTATTTGACTAGTATAGTAGTAATCTAATGTATAGTTATACTTAAGTAAACATACTATAGTACTATACAACAGTATAGTAGTTAGTAGTATAAATACATACACACAAGTCCTGGGTAGAAGGATGACTAGCCCTGACTAAATGAACTTGATCGATGACTAATCATCTGATCGGTCCCCTTACAACTAGCCTCAACTTTACGATTTGAAAACATTGAAAGTGAAGAAAATAAGAGATAAAAAGGTCTACCAAATCGAGTGCTACAATCTGCACACTTACACGCTTACAAAGTTCATATTATACTGTTTGCATTTTACATATTAAACCTAAAAGTGAGTCAGAAAATCAATGGACGAAAAACAAACATGCATATTAACCCAACACCCATAACTTCTGAAGAGATAAATCAAACGTTGAAACTGCCGGTCAGTCTTAAGTCCTCAAGTTGTCGTGCATACTAAACCAGTGGTACACCTTCCAATATGAGAAAAGGGTAGTCTCTTCATACCAGCCTACCTGCCTTCCAAGGTCCAAATTAAAATCAAATTCAACATGCAAGGAAGTATATGTAGTGTATTTCACTTTAACTATAGAATATGTGCACACCAAACTAAGAAAAGCAAACGGATAACAATATGTAAAACAGTGTTTTTCTTATTTTGGTATATGGTGCTTACTAGGTAAAAAATGCTAGATAACGATTTTAACAGAAAAAATAGTAAGATTATGATTAAGTAGTGCTTACCCTAGATAGTAAATACACCTCTTCATTCCCAACCAAATAATCAGAAAATCGTCAAAACTTACAAAAGGCAACTAGTCACTCGATGCGAAATCATGAAGAATAAAATATAAAACCACGTCTGTAACTGATAAACTTCAAAGAACAAAATTTGGTAAAGACCTACCTTCATGGCATACTCAAAGTTCCAAACATAGTGCAGGTAGCATGACATCACCCAAATCATACCTAAAATCCCAAGACCATCCAAGCCCTAAATCGCCAGCAAAGTCAAATCTTAGCAATAAGGCAGCGCTAAACCAAGAAATTAACAGGGACTGACACGAGCTAGGTCAAAATTACAGTACAAACTAACAGTTAATCTAGAAAGCTCAGCAGGAAGTGGGACACAGAAAGCTTCTTGCAGTCGAAGATCCAATCATTCTTAAGTACATGTACCTGAAACCCCACGTACACCAAATCACAACGACAAGAATGAACAAAACCACGAAGCTAGCACGGATTAACAGCTAAAACGGCCAAATCGGGGCAGGAGACCATCCAAGAACCCTAAGATTTAGCAAGAAGGGACACGCCGCAGCCCAGAACCTGCCTTCGCGCGCCCCCAACCAAACCCTAGCCAAGCTACCCCCAGAATCCCCTAACCCCAAGCCACCCCCCCTAAGCAAGTACACGGATTACGGCCACAGATCAGCAAACTACGAGCACGCCACAAACTCACCATGGCCGGCCACGCCGGGAAGCCCTTCATCTTGGCGAGCACAAGGTCCCCCACCTTCCACTGCGCCGCCGCCGCCGCCGCCGCCGCCGCCGCGGCGGCGGCGGCAGCCGCAGCGCGCTTCTTCCTCGCGGGCGCCATCCCCCTCCCGCCGCCCGCCCCGCCACAGCCCAACTGTCTCCACCCCTCAACCACCGGCGATCAGGAACGACTCACGGGGAGTATGCCCCGGGGCCCCCCGCGACGACGGCGATGCCCCGTGACGCGGCCGCACCACAAGAAGCGGCGAGGGCGGCGCCCAACTCTCCTCCTCCCCTCCTCGTCCTCGGCGGCGGCGGCGGCGGCCGCATGTGTGGATTTTTTTTTTCCCTCTCCCTCTTCTCTTCTTTTTTTTTTCCTCCGAGTTTTATTCGTGGGATTTTTTTTTTCAGTTGAGGAGAAGAGAAGGGAAGGAGAAAGAGAGAGAGCGTGTGAGGTTGGGTGGGTGGGTAGTTCGGCGGAAGGAAGGGGAAGGGAGAGCGTGGGAAGGGTGAAGTGGGAGTGGCGGTGCGCGTGACGAAGAGGGGGCGGGGTGTTATGTGGATGGTGTGGCTCTGCCGCCGCATGCCATCTGCCTGCTCTCTGCTACTGCCATCTCCGTTGATTTTTTTTTTTTGTGTTTTTTTAACTATGAAAAGGTAGTGATAGTATTTTTGTTACTTGTGGTCTAATTTCGATCCCAGTAGAGTATATTGTTGTTAGTTGATGTTTTTAATTTAATAAGACCAAGAGGAAAGCTAAGCAGCAACAAAACTAAGGCCATGTTTGGGGTTCTGAGAAGCTGCTGCTTGTTAGCCAACTTCTGGGAATCTAGAAAAACTCTTAAACCCAACTTCTCCAGCTTCTATATTTTTAGTTTATTTTTTTAGAATCCATAACTAGAGATTCTAAGAAGTTGTGGATCATTTAGGGCAGTTTCTGGCAGAAGCAGCTTTTGAGAAAAGCTGTACTGGGAGAAGCTTCCCCCAAACAAGCCCTAAACTAGGTTGACAAGACATATATATATGTGAGGCTACTCATTTTTCTACGATGAATATGAGCAAGATTCTAGTTATCGATCTAACATATGTTTGAAAAAAAAATAAAGAGAAACATCCAATTAATAATACCTCGTGAGTTCAATGATAAGCAAGATCCTTGTGTTTGCTAGCACATCTATGTAACATATCATCGTGCAAACATATCTAGTGGATGACAAGAAGCCAAAACTGAGCTAGGAGAAAAAAAGACTAAAGACGGACGTTTTATTACTTGTTTATTAATCAATAAATGTATAAATCAAAAGTAAGAGTCAATAGAATTATAATGAACATAGGCTCCACATAGAACAAATGTTGTTACAATGATGTGGATACCAAAATTTTATTAGTATTATTTGCATATGAATAAATGAGAAATTTCAAACTAGGTATAAATATACTTTGATGGTACCTTTTACTACTACTATATATAATAATAGTGAATTGCATAATGAACCATTTACTTTTAGATGAGTTTCATCTTAGATCACCTATTTATCATTCTTTTCACTTTAAACCACTTTTCCTTCGCTATTGTCCCCCTCTTCTCCCACTCCTTTCCTTCAAGAGGCCAACTCGCAACAGCGACCTCCCTAAGCTGAGCAAGTAGCAAACCATCCAACTGCCTCATTTCATCGAACACATTAGAGGCATAAAAATTTTAGAGAAAGAAATTAGTAAGATACGTTTGAAGACATCAAGTGTGTTCCACTCCCTACTGCATACTGGTGCAAATGTATGACCACGATCACGACGTGGAACTGCTTGTTCGGCAAATGTATGACAATGTCATCGCCTGTTGCAACTTAGCGCTCGCACCTCTAGCTAACCGCTTGGCCAGGCATTTACTCTAATATAAGTCTGCTTTGGCTAATTCCAGCGTGCATATAAGGACATAGAGTTGGAGGAAGAAGGATCTATAGTGAACTAAAATGGAAGAAAGGGTAGTCCTTTGAATAAATATTGGTTAAAGGGTAGTCCAAATTAAATTTAGGGTGGCGTAACGTGCAATTTACTCTAGTAATAACATAAATATTTGTTAGTATAACAATATTGAGTCTTTATCAGGTGATATTTATGCGTTACATAGTTATTTATATGTTTATCATGTTCAATATACTATGGCTCTGTTTAGAGGATCTCGTAGTACCTACAACTTTTCATGTAAGCTTCATTTGTCAAAACCTCCATAAATGGCACTTGATTTTGAGAATCTGCAGTTGTAGAATTGAGAGAATGGACTAGACATCAGGAGCTAAAATTCTAACCTATTTTATCAAATTATTATCTATTGCTTCTTAGAATTTAAACTCGCCAAGCAGGTTTATCTCTTAAAATACTACTCCATCCATCCCGTAAAATACTTTATTTATATTAATTCTTTGATAAATTAGTAGTAGGTAAAATGACTATGGTGCATTTTATCGATACTCTGGTACTTTCTAGGCACTAATTAAATATGCACCCATAACTTTATTGGAGGTAATCCCTACTAATTAATTTTTTAAGGGACAAAATTTAATTGCTAGAAACCAAGTCTCCATGGGATTACGAAAGTATGAAACATCATTAAAAGTTAATTTACGGATATCAACACAAATATTTTTGCAGTTCATGTATTGCCCTAATTATTAGGCTATGCTTTACTCCAACAATGGATTCTCGTATCCAACGATATTGGGGCCAACTCAGGCCGCGTTCAACAGCACCCACAAGTTAACTTAACCTTCTCATTTTTCACAGGCACACTTTCCGAACTGCTAAACGGTGTATTTTTTGCAAAAAAAATCTATAGGAAAAGTTGTTTTAAAACATATTAATCTATTTAATATTTTTAATAATCAATAATTAATTAATTATGTACTAACCTATTACTACGTTTTTCGTGCCGAATAAGTTAACTTATCACTCCATCAGCCCAACGCGGCCTCAATACTCTGACTAGTTGAGCTATGCTAATAGGAATGAAGCAACACATAACAACAATAACAGTAATCTGTAACTAACATTTTGTATACATAATATTATAATATTTATGGTTTATAGTCATTATAAAAAATAGACGACGATAAAAACAAAATCCAAACTCAACTATAAAATTAATTCTTAAAATTTAACTTGGTAAACCATCGAGTAAACGGGAAAGTATAAAACACAGCCACTTTATGCCATTATCCTCTGTCAAAAGATTAAACATAAAATAGTTGGATTAAAGTAATATGTGTAAGTATAACCACGTGGAATACCGACCGATATGCTTTACGAGGCATTTTATGATACATTCGAATTTAGAAACACTTTCATTTCATACTGTCCTGCTTGTGAAAGGACTAATGGCGAACGTTTGCACACCTGTTAATCTACACGAGCACTTCATATATATATAATGTTTATATAACTTTATATACAAACGCTATATATAAACTTTTCGCTGCATAATATTTGTAGATACACTTTTTAAATGATATTTTCATGTGGATATTTTTTCCTATATATACTTTATATCTGTTTCTATGTACAACTTATATATATAAATAACAATCTAATATAAATATAAAACATTATACATACAAATCCAAATTATAAAAAAATCCTACATATAATGTTTGTTCCAACAGGCGCATAGATGTTCATGCGTTAGAATTGCCACCCCCTCCGCTCTTAGGCTTCGTTTAACTAGCGAAATACCCATGTTTTACTATAAAAATATATTATAGAATGTTATAATTTTTTACTAATTATGATAATACCACTTGTTTAAACTAAATTTGTATTATTATATACTATCAAAAAACAGAGTCCAATTTATTAAAAATCTGTAAAATCGGTGGGACGACATATTCATAGTCATGGAAGACATTCAAGGGGGTGTTTGGTTTCCCTCAGTTTTTTTAAGTCCCCGTCACATCACTGATTAGAAATATTAAATATAGACTATTAATAAAACCCACCTCATATTCTGGACTATTTCGCGAGACGAATCTATTAAGCCTAATTGGTCCATGATTAGCAAATGTGATGCTACAGTAAACATTTGCTAATCGTGGATTAATTAGGCTTAAAAAATTGTCTAATGAAATAGTCTTTACTTATACGATTAGTTTTGTTATCAGTCTATATTTAATACTCCTAATTAACGTCCAAACATCCGATGTGACAAGAAACTTAAAAAAATCCTTGGATACAAACAGTCCCTAAGTAGCATGGGCAGGGGCGGAGACAGGGGTGAAAAAAAAATCCTCAACTTAAGTGAATATATATAATAAATACAAAATATTATTTATTAATATATGTCAAATACATATTTGATCATTTTTATATTTCTACTATATTATATATTATATGCTATATTTGTGATAATTAAAAATTTATGTAAGACATTGTTTAGTTTGCAAAAAAAATTTAAAAAACATCACATCAAAACTTTAAACACACATTTAAAGTATTAAACGTAGTCTAATTATAAAACAAATTTCGGATTCCGTCTGGAAACCGCGAGACAAATCTTTTGAGTCTAATTAATCCGTCATTAGCACACGTTGGTTACTGTAGCACCTATGGCTAATCACGTCCTAATTAGGCTCAAAGATTCGTCTCACTATTTTCTCCATAACTATGTAATTAGTTCTAATATTTATATATATTTAATGTTTTATTTAAATATCTAAAAATTCAAAAGGATGTTTTTAAGAAATGTTTTTGAACTAAACGGGGTCTAAGTTGACCCATCCAAATGAAAATGCTGGATACGCCACCGAGCATGGGTAAAAAACCGAGAAAAATGACCTTTGCCGTCGCAATAAATAAAGTCGTTCCACGCTTTGCTTGCCAGACCAGCCCGCCGCAGCCGCCGACCCGACCAGCCGCGGGCCGGGCAGCCTGTGCCACTGCTGCGTGGGCCCCACCCTCCAGC
This sequence comes from Oryza brachyantha, assembly GCF_000231095.2. Classification (NCBI taxonomy): domain Eukaryota; kingdom Viridiplantae; phylum Streptophyta; class Magnoliopsida; order Poales; family Poaceae; genus Oryza; species Oryza brachyantha. The sequence continues at coordinate 11,824,785 of NC_023165.2, forward strand.
TTCCCCTCCTCCCAGGCTAGCCACACCCACCTATAAAGTCACGCACGCTCTCCTCCATCAGAGAGGCGCCGAGGATTTCAGTTTTTTTTTTTCCTTCCTCTTTTCCTCTCCCTTCCACGGCGAAATCCGCGAGGCGGGGCCGGAGCCCGGAGCGATGGGGGCGGCGGAGTCCGTGCCGGAGACCTCCATACACGAATTCACCGTCAAGGTGCGGCGATCCCCCTTCCCCTCTCTCTCACCCGGAGGATTACGCGGAGGATTTTTGCAGACTTTTTTTTTTCTCCTCCTCCTCTTCGTTTCTTGGGGATTTTTATTTTTTTTGAATTTTTGTCTGGGCAGGATTGCAACGGCAAGGAGGTGAGCCTGGGGATGTACAAGGGGAAGGTGCTGCTCGTCGTCAACGTCGCCTCCAAATGGTACCGCGCCGTGCTCCTGCCTCTCCTCGTCGTTGGTGTAGATAGGAGTTTCTTCCTGACGCGCGAAAATGGTGTTCTTGACTTGACCGCCTTTGATCTGTGCCGGCAGTGGGTTCACGGAGACCAATTACACGCAGCTGACGGAGCTCTATCAGAAATACAGGGACACAGGTCAGTCCAGTCTACGCTACGCGTGTTCTTGGCGATGCCCAGTGACTGAAGAACTATGCTAATTATTCGAATTGGACTACTAGAGTAGCACCCATCGTATGGAAGCTTGTTGGTGACTAGGCTGTAAATTTTTATCCTTTTGAAAGGAGTAACATGTTACTCTGATCAGTGTTATCAAAGTATAGCTCGTACTCTTGAAACTGCAAGGAGACTGAATTTAGTTGAAAATTATAGTGGCATGTTGTAATTTATGCATTCTAAGTCCCATGGCTCTCTGATCGAATATTACTTAATGAATCCAATACATAGGACATATTGGATTTTACTATGTTACTTTCAGTATTTGATTATATATGGATGGAGTACTTCATTAAAAGTTCCAATTTATCTTTGGGTTTAGGATAAAAACTAACTTCATCTGCTTCCAACGTGACTAGATTTTGAGATACTAGCATTCCCCTGCAACCAGTTCTTGCGACAAGAGCCAGGATCTGACCAACAGATAAAGGACTTTGCTTGCACAAGATTTAAAGCTGAATATCCAGTTTTTCAGAAGGTAAGAGACCTGCCTGCTTGCTGGAACTGGAATCTTCCAATTCCTTTTTTTTATTAATGAATATCAGTTTGAGTCCCTTATTATTGGTAGCTTAGAACACTATATGTATCTTTTCTTTTTAACATGAAACAGTAGGGAAATTATTCTAAAATAAATAAAATACATATGAATCCACAAAGATCAAAAGGAGCAGAAAGTTCAAACCACAGGCCTTAAAACTCTAGCAGCAACCAAAATGTTACAGATGATAAACTCGAATTTTTAACACAAACTATCCCATCCAATTGTTCAGAGCATCAACCAACATCTTACAACATCATGGTTTGAGCCAAACCAAGTCCAAGTACAAAGTTATTGCCCATCTGTGCCTCACTAGTGGACCGTTCTCATGCATGCTTCTTTTCCTTTATGTCCAGACGTTCCAATTAGCTTTCATGGGACGAGCATGTGCCTTCGTCAAGCAATAGCAATGATACCAATTAATTAAATGCGTGCATGAAGATTAAGAAAGTAAATCAAGTGATTTTGTTTCTCTCCATTATACCACTTGAAAAAGATGGGTCATTTATTCATTGGAGTGATAGCATTTATTTAGCAAGGACCAGGGAGGGGACGAGGGAAAATGGCAGAATTCTAGGATGGTTTATATTCAGGAAATGGATTGTGAAGGCAATACAGCTTATATTTGGAATTGGAGTATCTCAATGGGTTTGATGAACAGACAAAAAAGAAACTAGTTGCATCCAGTCCTGCGCTGAAATTACATATAGCACAATACAGATTGCGAGTTAAGTTATTTGTTCTTCACCATTCCTCTTGCACTGATTTTTCCTTTTCAAAAGTGTTTGTAAGAATACTTTATGCTTAAACATGCATTTATTCTTCCAAACCAAATCTATGACAGGACAGGTTTCAGACCAACCAGAAAGTATTATAGATTTTTTTGTACACAATAAAACATACTATATCCACAAAAGGGAGATCAGGTATCCTTGTAATCATGCTTCTCTACAAAAGAGATTATGACAAACTGCTCTTTCAGACTGGCAATTTATAACAGAAGTGAAAATCTTGCAAGTCATAATCTATTCATCCAGCAATAGAAGTTTTGAGATCTTCACATTTTCCCTTATGCATATGAATGTACACAAGGATATTCTTCTTCAGGAAATAATTGATGTGCCATCCCCTAATTCAGGTCTAGCTAATGCCTCAACTAAACTATTGTTTTAGGACACATTGCCATAAAAAAGAGCCTACTTTACAATTTTCATGAAGATGAAAATCTCTACAATATATCTGCCACAAGATATTTGCCTGATTTATTAAAAAAATTCTCAATCGGTTAAAATAATAGCTATAGACTAATTCTATATTTTGTATTGTAACTTTGACCCTAATGCAAAACAATACTATCTAATTAGGTGTTTTGAGTAGTTGTTTGAATCCCATTTTGTTGACAAGCATTACATAGCCATACTAACTAGCAAGGGTAGGATTTATTTTATTTTATTTTATTGGAAGCTGATGGTTATTTACTTATTTTTCAATATTTGGATCTGCAGGTGCGTGTAAATGGCCCAGATGCTGCACCGGTTTACAAGTTCCTGAAAGCTAGCAAACCTGGCTTGTTTGGATCTAGAATAAAGTGGAACTTTACCAAATTTCTTCTCGACAAGAATGGTAAAGTCATTGACAGATACTCAACTGCGACCAATCCAATGTCAATTGAGGTCTCTCTTTTCTCTCTCTTTTTCTCTCTTCCTCATCCTCTTCTCCCTCTATACGCACGCAAAAAATTCTAATACATATGTTTAAAATGTACAGAAAGACATCCAGAAGGCACTCGAGAACTAGATCTCATACCCTCCCCATCCTTGATTTGCAGAAGTAGGCAAAGTATATGGTATTCTGGTTGTAATATCTAGAGACCTATGGGATGCTCAATAGTTTTTTTTCTAATGTTCCCCTCATTCGTGTATTGTATTTGTGATCTATCTTTGTAAGTAGAGTTGGGTAGGCAGTACTGTTTCCTCTATACTGGATTTTTGTGGCTTGGCTTAAAACAACTGTTGAGATTCCTGAGACATAACATGTACGATCGACAAGATGAAACTATGTGCAGTGGACGGTAAGGTTGTGTTTGCTTCGTGGACCAGGTGGGATGGGTTAGTTCCATCTTTGATTTTCAAGATGGGTTGGTTTTATTTTTCTGTTTGGTTGGTGGGATGGGTTGAACCATGTTTTCTGTTTAGTTGGAGGGATGAGATGGAATGGAGTGAATCTATCCTTTATTTGGTTCAAAGGATGGAGGTTAGATGACTATATATGATTATCTTTCACAATGAGTTGGTAAAGTTACCTCTCATGCATATGAGATACTATAATTAATATTTAAATAATCTAACATAATGTTGTGTTTGTTTATACAAGTTATATTTAAAATCATATAGAGGAAACAAGAAGCATATATATACTGTCCAAGAAGAAACATATATGTTAATATGTACTGCTACTCCCCTCCGGCGACAAGCGTACAGAGGCCACGGAGGAAAAAATACAACACAGCAAGCACAGCCGGCGGCAAGTCCGAGCTCTCCCCCCACCCGAGGCCACTCCCCACGCCGGCGGCGAGCTCGACCACCTCCCAACGCGGCGACCACCCCCTCCACGGCACGACAGCTTCTTCCCCCTACCCCTGGCCACTCCTACGGAGGCGGCAAACTTGGCCACCCCCGACGCGGCGAGCTCGGGCCCCCACCCCCAGCCACTCCCCGCGGCGGCGGTGAGCTCGGACACCCCCTAGCGCGACGACCACCCCCCCCCCCCCCCACACACGGCGCGGCGACCTCTTCCCCCACCCCCCATCCTCAGCCAATCCCCTGCGGCGGCGAGCTCGGCCCCCACCCGACGCGGCGAGCTCGTCCCCCCACCACTGGCCACTCCCCGCGGCGGCGGCGAGCTCATTCCCCCGGCGGTGGCGAGACCTTCACCTCCCGGCGGCGCCGACCCCAGCCCCCTCCTGGCCACCGCGATGCCCTCATCCCCCTCTCTCTGTGCGTGCGATGCGCCGTCCTGCGTTCGTCCCGTTCCACCCAGTCCCACCGATTCTGTGAACCATTCCACCAGTATAACGAGGAAATATTTTCTCCTGGTTTAACCTAGCCCATTTGATCCATAAATCAAACACCACGTACGTGATGGAATATGGAATAGTCCTATTCCATCCTACCAACAAACATATCGTAATGGTTTGTGGTTTTGTCTTTACACTTTCACCCCTATTTTTCTCTAATTCTTATATTTATAAACTAAAATTTAAATTTTTAATCGTAAAGTTAAAATATATTTTAGGGTTTTTTTACGGTGCCTTACTTTTATATCGCTAAGAATATATATATATATAAATTTTATTTACAAATTATTTTTTCATTTATAAATATCGTAAGGCCTACTATTTGATTTGAGGTGGGATGTAGAGCGCACCTGTTAGCTGCACCTACACACTTTACAGCAATAACCGCAGGCAGGCAATCTCCGTCCATTTGATTTGGGGTCAACGCACGCACAGTAGCACCACTCGCACACACGTAAAGAAGTTCTTTTTTTATGCCTACGACAGTAGTGCAGGGTGCAGTGGCCAAAGGAAAGAATATCTATGGCCTGACTTTGGTGGAGAGCTCAGCCAAAGGATGCCTTCGGCATCATGGGTTACAGACTGAACATGATTTTATCGTAGGATTTATTTTAGCAGATGGGGAAATTTTTTTGGAAGGGTGTCACGTTAACGTTAACGCGTACGGCATATATTTAAAGTATTAAACATAGTTTAATTATAAAACAAATTTCAGATGCCTAGAAAACCGTAAGACGAATCTTTGAGTCTAATTAATCCGTCATTAACACATGTTGGTTACTGTAGCACTTATGGCTAATCATATACTAATTAGGCTCAAAAGATTCGTCTCACGATTTCCCCCATAATTGTATAATTAGTTTTAATGTTCATGTATATTTAGTGCTTTATTTAAATGTCTAAAGATTTGATGTGATGTTTTTGGGAAATTCTTTTGCGAACTAAACAAGGCATTAGTTCCTCCAAATTTCCTTAATCCGAAGAAGCCCTAAGGCCGCGTTTGTCCGTCCCTCTTAGATAACTTACCGGTTACCACTTTCTTTTTCCGCGCGCACGCTTTTCAAACTGCTAAATGATGTATTTTTTTAAAAAAAATTTCTATAGGAAAGTTGTTTTAAAAAATCATATTAATCTATTATATATTTTTAATAATTAATAATTAAATAATCATGTATTAATCTATTACTATATTTTCCACGCCGGGATAAGTTAAATCCAAACGAAAGCGCGGCCTAAGACGTATAACACAAGCATATAAAATGCCAGTTCGCACGTGATATTGATATGCTGGGAAAAGTTGGTTGGGCCAGAATACACAACAAAGTACAGATATAGTATGGAGGAAAAACAGTGTCAGAAGCCTCAAAGTGAAACATTCATTCATTGTCTTGCGGTAATTGGTACTGTTAGCTTCATATCGACCGTTCCAGAGGATCATAACCAAAATCATGCGATTAAAGAATGTATATAATTTATGTATGTCTAGATTTATTAGTATCTATATAAATCGTAATGAATGTAGACAATGTAGAAAGACTTACGTTACGAAATGGGAATGGGAGTAATTTTTTTTTCACCGAGACAGTGAAGACAGATCACATTACACACTGCTCATGCCACGATTTCTAGCTGCAAATTAGGGCTTAAAGGAGCTCGTGAGGATGCATCAGACTGACATAACAAAACACACATATGATGTTATTTTCCAATTCCTAGAAGAATCTCCTGGCAGGCTAGCAGCACAACGCTGCTCCAGCTGCGACTCTGCGAGTCCACCAAACGCGGAAGAGGGTGCTCAGACTTTATCAGAAGCATCCTCGTCTCCGCCTCCTGCTGCTGGTGATGGTGATGAGGCATGGTCTCCGAGCTCCTCACTGCCGCCAGCTTTTCAGCCAACCTTTGCTCAAGTGCCCTTTGACCCCTTTCTCTGCAGTGAACAAACAGTAGTCAAACAGCAGCCAGCAGGTTCTTGAGCCCCGTTTGCAATTTTTTTTTACGAAAACATCACATCGGGTATACATATTTAAAGTATTAAACGTCTAATTATAAAATAAATTATAGATTTCGCCGAAAAACCGTAATTTTTTTATATATATTAAAAAAGGTCACACAATTATTGCATTACTGTAATTTTTTTTAGTTTTTTCAGAGTCTTGTAAAGATGCAGTTCAATGAATGTAACATCATATGGTCAGCAATATGATGGTTCCAAACACGAAGTAGATAGGGTGAAAAGGAAAGCAGAATCCACACCTTCTCCGGTTTGCCTCAACAGAATATGAATCAGGTAACAGTCCATCCAGTGTCTGATCGTTGGCTTCAGATCTTTCAGATCGTCCACAAACAAGTGTATGGAACACAGATGCTATTGGGTCCAAAACTGGCCTGCATGTTTCAATAGATCAGAAAGAATATATCTTATGGAATGTAAAATATGCATTTATCCCCAAAATTCTCTTAAGAAGAAAATCCCTATGGACTTTTGAACTCAAATAGAGTGCTGGATTTATTTATTTCAATAAAATTTCATCCTGTATAGCTAGTTAAAAACGCTGAGTAATATATAAAAAATCCATGAAGAATTTTTTTAGAACTCTTCGCACAATCCCTGGTGCTAAGATGACAGAATGAAATCATGAATTCCTAGTAACTTCTGCCTTAGCTTGCCAGAGTGTTGGTTAGGTACTCACCAATCCTCTCCCGGGTTAATTTTCAATTCTTGAGCATTTTTGCTCGGCAAAAAAATTCTTGAGCATTTTTTTATAATTGTTGTGTAAGTACGGCTGGCTTTTCCCCATAAATAAAGTAAACCTGAACATTTTGATTACTTACAGGAATATTTGCGTGTTAGTCAACAAAACAAGTTTATTTCAAGGGGGACCCTATAATGTTTCAAATATTTGCATAAATACTGTGTGATTGCTTTGGACTTCAGCTGGTTTACAGAAACAGCACGTATTAAGATGAAAGATCCCAATGGAAAATCAGTACCTCAAAAATCCAGGGAAGAAGCTTGAGAATGAAAATTCATCACTTGGATCCCCCTTTAAGCCTGCCTCTAGCCTCTTTTGGAAGTAACGCAAGTAAATCCAGCTCATATAGATGCCAAATAATATGATTGAAATGTATGGCATTGATTCCTTCATGAAGAAGCTTACGGATACCGAAATAAGTGCAATAAGAGATGGAACCCACTGAGTAAACACAAAATGGAGGCGTCAGTTATCCCTCGAGGACAAGATTCAATGCCAAATTGGATTAATCTAACAATAGATGTGAACAAACCTTTGCCTTAATATTCAGCAAGAAAAGATTAATCTCCTGATCAGGTAAAATTTGCTTGATACCTACTAGAAATCCTGAAAGAACTCCATAGAACCCAGAAACAGGTGTGTAACTGCAGAATCAAATAATTTTTCATGGTCAAGATTCATTCATAGAGATCCTATATTGAGAAAAAAATCACATTTCATGCATTCTGAACACGCTAGATAACACTGGTTTCATCGTATCAATTATTGATCCTATCGGAAGGAAAAATGGAAGCTAGAATCATAATTTCAAATCAAGTGAGCTATACTCATTTCAAAGAACTTGAGCCTAGAGGAGCAGAGGAATCATGTATTTATTGGATCAATCTGCACACAAAAATCCTAAAAGCGAGAGCGCAGAGTTTGAAGGACATGAAGAGCCTGATTTGCAACTACCCAATTTTACTGGCAAGTCATTGCATAGATGTGCATTTACAGGTAGCTCTCCTGTTGTGTTATGTAGTACAAAACAATAGCAGTTACAAAGACACATGCTGAAGTTGAGAGATTGATAACAAAAATGAACTTCAGTAATTCCTTAGCACCCCACAAAGGCTCCAACACTTTTCCCAAAATAAGAAGACCAGATATGCTGACAATCACCTGTAAGTGCATCATCCGTGTCAGATAAGGCTGCAGTTGCACTAATGCAATAGGTAAAGTGTATAACTGTATATTAATGAGTGTCCAAGGTGAACAAGCCTAACAAAACTTAGGAAACAAAGCTAGAGAAAGATGGTCGAAGAATACAATATAAGAAGTCAGAATGCGTGCTATTGATGCACATCAATGGCAAAACCTACCCCGGGAATTGTTTGCTCAATATAACCTGAAGTTACAAGGTTCCAAGCAAATGGGATTGTCCTGTAAAAGATACACTTAATCATTCATTTGGAAACAGTCGCCTCGATCAATTGCAGCCATTTCACAAAATGGTAAAAAAAGGAAAATCTTAATAAGATCTATGCTGTGCATTGATATAATTATATTTCTCGTTGCATAAACTGAATAACAGAGTCAGTGAGCCATGGTCAGGTATTAAGAGATCAGTAACAAATGAACATTCTAATTTATATGAACCGCAAACGTGATGTAATCGTGGACATAGTTGCTCCTTCAAGATACATCTGAGTGGCAAGAAAATGCACTGAATACCAAATGCAGGACCAGAACGCAAAAATGTTTTAGATGCCTCTCATGAAAAAAAAAGGCCAATTAATCTTCTGGGGGTTTACGACGAAGGTTGGCACCTGGAGGGAATAAGCGCGAGGTAGGTGACAGTTGAAGGGAACAGCCGGATCACAACGTGGGCAAGGAACAGGATGGCGGCGAGGCCCTTGCACAGCTTGGTGAAGGATTTCCCGACCTGCATTATCGTCGCAAACGGTGAAACACTGTGAAAAAACTGCCCACGGCCAGTGATTTAGGAGCCAAAAATAAGAAAGGCTGATCATGAGGAGAGGCGAGTAGTTTCCGACGGCGGCGCGGGCAAAATCACGCGCTTCATTCCGCCGATCGGAAGGTGGCTCTAGAAGGGCACGCGGCCGATGGATCCCAGCGCAAGCGCAACGCGTGCGATCTCTCCGATCGACGACGCAGGCAGAGGGGACGGGGGTCAGCGAGATCGCGGGCGGTTGGAGAGGCGATCGATGCAGCGTGAATGTGCGCGAAGCGCGCGGGCGACCTACCGGTGGCGGAGCCGACGAAGCGGGGGCGCCCATCCCGTCTCCCGTCCCGCGGTGCGTGCGCGCGCCTCTCCTACCTCGGACTCTCGGACAACGGAAGAGACGGCCGCGCGCGGCGCCGGAGGCGGAGGAGGTCGAAGCCACGGCGGCGGCCGACGAGGTCGAGGTGCACTGCTAGCTACCGCCGGAGGCGGTGGCGGAGGTGGTGGGGTTTTATGGGTGGGTTTGGTTTCGCTTCGCCGACGAAACTTTTACGTTAGTGGCCTACTGGGACGAGACCTTCTAATCTGACGACGATGGGCCCCGTCGGGGATTCTGTCCGGTCCAAATCCAACTAAATACTGCACACTCTTGACTCTTTATACTCGGTTTTTATTACTTACTTATTTAAGGTTTTTAAATTACAAATACTGCGAACTTGGGAAACTACTTAGCCTCAGCTTTACGCATACGCTTATACTTATTTAGCAAAATTTAAAATTTAAAATTGAAATTAATTTTAGAATTTTCATCGTAGTTTATGTTTTAGTCTTTTCTTTTTAAAACGACAAGAACATGTATATAAATGTTTTAGCCAAGATTATTTTTTAGATTATTAATAAACCGTTTCGTTTATACTTAAAAGGCAAAAAATATGAGGCTGATGCATGTATAATACTCCTTTCGTTTTTAATTGACGTCGTTTATTTTCGGACCCTTTGTCCTATGAAAAAAATATAGTTTATTTTGTATTACAACGTATAACTGAATTGACCGGAGGGAGTAGTACAACAATTCACAACGTATAACTGAGTGTGGTTTCATTATTGTTTTGTAAATTTGCTTAAATGGGTCATTGATTTTGTATTATCTTTATTTCAGGTTATATGATTTTTATGACCATTCCAAAATTTATATAAATGCTAATTGATCTAGACACATCCTCCCCTGTTTTTATCTGACAGTATTAACTTTTAGATTTATCTTTGATCGTTCATCTTATTTAAAATGTTTATCTAAATAGTCATGCTTAAAGTTCCTTTAGTGATAAATTAAATTATAATAAAATTATATAAATTTTATAAATAAAACGAATATTAAAAATATATCTAAAAGTTAACACGTCAAATAAATAAAAACATAGAGAGTATAAATCCTATACACGGACGAATCGTAGGAGACAAATTAATCTTATCAAACACGTGTTACGTGGATTGTTTGTTACAACCTCTGGCATTCTGTATATTTTTTTCATTAAGACGAACACTCTTACAGTGGAGCAAACCCAACAGCTTATGCAAATATGATCCTCTATGTGGTTATTTGGATGATCATCTAAAAAAAGATTCCTCATATATATCACCTTGCAATTGATCCAAAAGATCATCCATAATACATCATACATATTTTATTCCATTAATATTTTACAACCACATATTTTCATGTTAATATTGCTCTCTTCTTGTGATTAGATGTTGAAATATGGACGAAGAAGAGAGAACATCTAAATTTTTGAATGACCTCTTTCTAATTTGGATGACCATCTATTTTTACATGATAGGATGTATGATCTGTTAGAGTCTGTTTTTCTCTTCATATCATGAATGACGTGATGCACGAGCTGCTGGTTTTGCTCTAACTTAGCGTAGTCTGTCAACACACCGTTTATATTAGCTATATGCCTCCTTGACACGTTTTATGTCTTCTCGTATTAGGCAAGAGTTAACTGAGAACCGAACGGACCAAAGAAAGGTCAGGTCAAACTCCATTCAGTGGTTTGGCCTGATTGGTACCATCCCATCTCAAATTATCCTAGCTATAGCTAAGCGCCCGACCTCGTTTCTTCCTTTATACTACTACTAGGGGCAGCGTTGGATACTGCAAGTTTTCATCTTTTTACTCGTTCGTTTTTATACATCCGTTTCCTAGAGTATTAAATAGTGTATTTTCTTAAAAAAATACATGAAAATTGCTTTAGAAGATGATATTAATCAAAATATCATGTTTTAAGCTAATTTTACATCTGTTTCATAATATAAGTTATTTTAGTATTGTTTATATTCATATGGATATATACCGATAAATCTAGACATATATTCAAACAATATATTTAAATATAGGTATAGCTAAAGGTCTTACCATGCATATGAAATAGAGTGAGTACTTAATTAATTATGTGCTAATGCTTTGATCCATTTTGCGTGTTTAGGAGATTTTTCCAGCGTAGAGAAACGAACACAGTTCTAGTATTTCCTTCCTCTGAAATCATGAGAGAAAGAAAGAAATCAATATACACATTATATAGGCAAAATTTGCTATAGGATATCGAAAAAACGTGTAATTAGTCTGTGGACACCGGAAGAGCACCACAAAAATATGGTAATTAGCTGGTAGACACTCCGCCCATTATTTTATTAATTTTAGAGTCAAAAATTTTAAAAATGACGAGATTGCCCTCGGTGGTCGGTTCGCCGCCACCCTCGCTGCAGCTGGGTCACCGCTGCCCCGTCTGCTCAGTCGCTCTGTAGACTAGGGTTCGGGTGTGGTGCGGCGCCGAGACCGACTGAGTCTGGTTCGACCGGACCCAGTCGACATAACGGGTTGGTCACCGAGAGCAATCTCGTCATTTTTACTCTAAAAATAATAAAATAATGAGCGGAGTGTCTACCAGCTAATTACCATATTTCTATGGTGCTCTGCAGCAAATTTATGATCTTACGGTGTCCACCGGCTAGTTACGCGTTTTTTCAATGCCCCGTAGCAAATTTTGCCCATTATATAAGAGCAAGTACGATAATGGACTACAAGCCAACTACAAACCTAAGTGAGCGAGAAAAAAAGTGAGTAGTGTTGGCTTCATGCAAGATATAGCTCAAGATATATGCATTAAATACTTAAGTGAGAGAAAGAGATATAACAAAATAAATATAACAAATTTATAGCTAATATATTGTACATGTTAGCTCCAATATTACTTTATAACTACTAGTAGTTGGCTCTACCATTAAGTGTCTATTCAGTTTAGAGAAAAATCAAAAGGATTTGGATTTCTAAGGATTAATTCCTATGGAAGCCATTTGATATGTACGAATCCAATATAGGAAAAGCAAAGAAAAAAAATTCTTTCCTACAAGTTGTAGAGGTAAAACATAAATCTTTTTATCCACTCAAATCTCTGCAAAATGTTTCTACTAGGCCTATTCAAACTCTGGGCTAGGTTAGGCTTTGGGCAGGGCTGGAAAAAGGCCGACCTAAAAACTCATGGTTGAGCCCAACAATCAATATAAAACAAAGCTTGCTCACGACTCGACCTCCAGCCTTTTTGGGCCAGGCCGAGCCTTTTCGGTCTTTTTCAGTTATTTTTGGGCTTTTAATAAATTTTATTTTTTATAGGTTTTTGTGCTTCAATATATAGGCCCGGACCTAGCTCGGTGGATGGTTTGGCCGGCAAGCGTCAGCCGAGCCCAATTTGAATATGCTTGTATGCATGGATTCATATTCACGATGAGCTGAGTCGAGAAAGCTAGTAAGTCGCGAGTTTTTCCCGCCCCAAGATATAGGGTTGGTAACGGGCGGGTCAGGATGGGGTTGGACTAGGGGTGGACAGAAAACTCGTGCCTCGTTAGCTTGTTCGACTCGTGACAAACTCGACTCGACTCGTTTTATTTTTTTAACGAGCCGAGCTAGCATTTTAGCTCGTTAGAGATAACGAGCTAGCTCGTGAGCTGCTCGCGAGCCTAACGAGCTAGACCAAAGACACGTGTGTTCATTGATTCCACCCCTAGAATACATATGTTCAGTACTTCGTAGGTTCACCATGTGATATGTTGGTTCAAACTTTAATATTTAGATACAATTTCATATGATTTTCATGTTTAAACTAAAAAGTTGCTTGTATAATCTATTGAAAAATTGTTTAGATTTACTTTTCATGCATGGTTCAACGAGTCATCTCGAGCTTTGTAACGATCCCAGCCGAGCTGGTTTTTTAGCTCGTTACGATAACGAGCCGATCCGAGCTAGCTTGTTACCCTAACGAGCCAGACCGAATCGAGCCAAGCTGGCTTGTTATCACCCCTAGGTTAAATGAAGAGATCGGGGGAAATCATCCCCCATCAGTGTCCTTGTTGGGCCTCAACCATCGACCTCAGTGTCCTTGTCGGGCCCCGACTCTTGACCGGGTGCCATTCTTGCGTGGAGACTGAGGCACCGCCTGCCCCCATTTGTCATGAGACCGAGCAATTACTCACCGCGGGAACAAAAAAACCCCTCAGTGTTGTAGCGACACATAAATCTAACTAGAGACTGGAGCGCGCCTTGGCGCGCTGCCTCAGCCTGTACACAACATATTTTGCTTAATAGGCTAAATGGACAGCGGTGTAGTAGATGCTTGGTGGTTGATTGTGATGGATCTATTTGCCGTTAGCTACAAGGATATCATTTTTAGCGCTGGTGGGATCGCTAGTTCAATTTGCTTTCTTTGTGGGGGTGGATGTTAGTTGCCATTGGTGAAACTTTTCTGATATAAGCACTTCATGATGTGGTTGATGTAGGTTGATCAAGAGGGAAGAGCTGAGTTACATGCAGATAATTGGAGGTTGATTGTATTGAGATTATAAAAAAAGATCACTAAGTGACGGAATAAAACAAAACAATATGCTCATGTGTAAAAATATTACATTCTCATCGGCAAACACTATATTGACATGAATAGGAGGCTGATCAGTGCTTGCTTAGTGGGGAAATACTACAGAGAGCAAGTCAAACACCATCTACAAAATAAAAGCAAAAGGCGAGGAAAAATCTGGAGAAAGAATGCAACCTAAATAGCCAAACAAAGATATACGCACAAATGTTGTAGTACATTAATAATTGCATGGATCGGGTGATGCACTTATGCCCATGTTCACTCAAACAAAATACTTTGGGGATGTCCTCCTAAACTAAAAGTGAAAAACAATCCTTAGCAAACCCTGATTCTGGAATGGTTCCATATAAGTTTGATCAATATCGTTGTACAGATGCCTTGCATGGAATTTTTATTTACCAATGCCATTCTATGAAACTTTGAAAGGTGGGTAAGGGGAGCACCTGTATACATGTAAGTTGGCAATATAATTGATAACATAAATGCATGCATCTTCTCAACAGTTCAATTCATATGATGTATCTAAAGCAAAGAACTCTTCTTAATAGAATTGATGCATAATTGGATAGCGATTAGAATATATTTTTACTTTTGCAAATTGTCTTAAACGTACCAGGCTGAAGAAAGGCATGTTGCAAGAGGAATAGAATTTGTTCTTCAGCTTGTGACATTTTCCTAAAATACATCCAAACAGAGGAATTAGTCATGAGAAGAAGAGTAGAAGCACTGTGTTTTTGTGGAAATAAAAACGATATATGTAAATGTATATATGAATGTTTAAAACCCAGATAGCTAGCTTTGTGCAGCTATTTAATAGGCTAACATCCAATTTCCATGGATGCGTGATATTTGTTCCATGAAAATTTTGATTTAACTGAAGCCAAATCTTCATTTCACATGTTAATTGTCTATGGAAATTTAAGAACTGATGTATCTAGGTATAACAAAAATTAAGAAGTATACAAAAATGCATATGTTCATATGTACAGATAAACATGTTGCATGTATGCATCAGGACTGCTTGTTCAAACATTTAAATAACATATTCATGACCAATTTATTAGGTAGCAGTTTGTATACAACACACGTGTCTTCGTTCTCCTATACCTGCACATATTGCCGATCATCTACAACACTGGTTATGTAATAAAGCAGAGCAGAACTGGAAACATTGCTTGAATTATATTAGCACACTTATAAAGGCAAGGATATAAAGCAGATAGTTCTTACATTAATAGAAACACTTCTATGGAAACATCAGACTTCATTTCATTCTTTGTTGCTTGCAGGATATTGGCATATTCTACAGATGAGCTGCTCTGGGCGGAAGAGCTGACGGTAGGACGCAGAGCGAACCTCATCGATGATAGTGGGCTCAATGTTGACACAGATGGCCCTAGGTACATGCTTGCCAGCACCTGTCTCACTGAACAAAGTGTTTAACGCATCGTGTGCGATGCCAACCGATGTATGATTGCACCCAGAGCAAACAACACAATGTTCAGAACTGTATTGATAATTCCTATCATTAGCCTATGCAGCAACAACTAAATTAGTCTGCCTACTAAAGTGGGCCACAACAAGCAGGAGAATATAATTACCATGAGCTCGGCCACACTGTCCTGACCGTGTCCTGTGGAGCAACATTTGCAACACCTTACGAAGTTCCATGTCAGGTATCACATAACAAAAATGCCTATCATTTTATCACCTAATCAACTTGTCTAAGAAAATAACCATACCACAATGTACTTGTTGCTAAAACGGTTCGATCTTTGGCTTCCTGCTTTTTGTCTCTTGATGTTGTTCACATTAACAAGTGTCTCTTCATCAAATTTGCCTCGTTCTTGAATTGATAGTTGATTAAAACGTTTCTCGCCATCATCTATGCTTCGTTTCACATCAGCCTGGAGAACAAATATATTAAAAAAAGGAGCTGATCAAAATCCAAATATATATGATGTGGCAACAAACGACTATTACATGATATAGTGCTTGCATATGGGGTGACTATTTTGCTTATAGATTATATGAAGAACACATACTGATACCAGTTTAAAAAATTAGCAAGTCTATGACTGTCATTATCATCCATACGTAAATGTATTATCTAACATTTATTTTTCACTTTCCGAGGAGCTACAGTAAAGTTGAATTACATTCTATTGAAGGACGATATAAGAATAAAATATCAAATTATCTCAGTAATAATCCATGGAAGGGAGAGGCATAAACTAATTAATATAAACTCAAGGACAAAGCATACATACCGATGAATAAGCTGAGTGCAGCAATCTGGATACCTAAGTAATGCCAATGTTGTCTCTACAAAACAGCAGAAAAGAAATCATATATAAGATGATTTCAAAGTAATAGTAAAAATCTTTAGAAAATAACATATGTTGGTAAGTTTTCAAAATGAATTGCAGTGTAATGTAGTCTATATACTTTGACTACATTATCAATAGAAGTTTTATTTCAGGATGTATAGCAGACAACAAGACAACTTGTAAAACAAAGCATTGTTTTCTTTGTTTTTCTTTTCCAGATTGCGCTAAAAAACCAAAAGCCCCTCATGGTATCATTCCATATGAAACTATGTCAATCGGAGTATCTCTCTGAACAAAGCAAGGTAAATAAACCCAGTCAATTGCTGAAACAATAAGAATCAAAATGAACAGAACAATTATGCCATTTCAAAATATCCATGCCATAAAATTACCTGCTAAAACAAAGCAGCATATATGACCTGCTAACTTTGATTTTATCAGTTAGCTCGTAGCTCAGCCCAGCTGGGGTAGATGTATCTGCCTTTTCAGCTATCTAATCAAGCTATTTCTGAAATGATCGGGCCATGCCCAGCAAGCCAACCTATAAACATAAGTATAGATTAGAAAGTGAAAAATGGAATCCTCTATTCACCTACAAAGAATCGAAAGAGAATTTGGTACCTCATAAAAGTAGCTCGCAGCCAAATAGCCTCAAATATCAATTCTGCTCAAGCATCGTAGTGTACCACAGTACCACACAATCAGTCTAGCAGACCATGTTCGATTACAATGCCACCCGATGCTAATCAAGAAGTGGATTAAGTATAAATGTATAATACTAATCAATCTAAGTATCTAAGTATGTAACAAAAATTTACATCTCTTCTTGCCTAATGTAAGAATGATAATGACGATCGACCCATTTTATTGCTGATGCAAATCCCTTGAAAAAAAAAATCTAAACTAAGAGAGAGGAAGAACCTGCAGGTTGAGAACGGTGGTCTTCTCCATCTCGGTGAGCACGCTACTGCCAGAAGAATCAGAGAGGAAACCAGTGAGGTAAAGGAGTGCAGCAAACCCCATGAGCACGAAAAAGAAGCTGGATCCACCAAACCCGATGGTGACCGCCTGGCCGATGGACAAGAACAACGAGGGCGAGTAGAAGGGCACGGTCGAGTACCCACCCCTCGGAGCCAACGAAGTGTACCCCGTACGACGGCGGCGACAACCGCGACGAGAACGCCGACCCGGCGACGTGGTCGCTCGAGGCTGCCAGCGCCGCGTCGCGGGGACCCCCTGCGGTGAGCAAAGCCCTAGTGAGGAGCAGCGGTAGTGTGCCGTGTGCGGTTCCAACCCGGCTAACAGAGCGGCTGACAGCGGCGACTGACGGCGGGACCAACCCGGGAGGAGGGCCACCGAGCAGCGGCAGCTGCGAGACGCGCGCAGAGGACGTAGAAGCCAAACAAGCAGAAGCTAGCAGCAAGCCAACCGGGCAGACCAAAAGGCCAAAAAAAGGCACTATTCATTTCTGACGTGGCATACCTCCGCGGCCGCGCAGCATGCGCCGCTTCTATATTTCTAATGGTTGATATTTGTGGAACTTTTGAATCCAACGACTGACACAATTCTTGTACTTTATATACTACCCAGTTCCAAATTACTTAGTTTGTGTTAAGTAAATCATGTATATTTTTGACCATTAATTTTCTAAAATTTCGTACAGTAAAGCATCTTTGGATGTATCTGTTATATTCACCATAAAAGTATTTTCATCATATATAATTTGTGTGTTGTTAAACTATACGAATCTGTAGAAATTGATGATACAAGATAAATATTTTGGCATAGAACAAATATGAACGACAAGTGATTTGGAACAGATAGTAGAAAAGGAAGGATTATTTGGCTCCAATCTTTTTGTAATTGTAACTGCTTCTAAACTAAAATTTGAATTTTTAAACTTAATTTTAGAATTAATTTTCTAACTAAAGTTTTACTTAAAAATTATTTTCCATTGCAAATAAGTTGTTTCGCCTTCTCTGCCAAAAAGAGAAACGATGAGAGCCTTGTTATACTGCGGTTCCTTCTTCATCAGACAACCATGGTTCTGCAAATGCTTTATCTGTTTTTTTATTTGTCATTTGTGACTTTTAGTTTATAAAAAGAATTATATAAGTATTGATTATCTTGTTATGATTTAATTTATTATTAAATAAACATTAAAAATAATTTATTTTTAAAGTATTTTAATTTATATAATTAAAATTAATTTAACCCGATGCACGTTAGTGCAATTGTTTAGTATTAATACGTTCTACGAGGACACCAGCTGCGCTCCGTACGTTGGGATGGTTAACTGCAAAGAATCTAATGGTAGTGTGTTGAGGTAGCTTTCAGATATTCTGCGAGCATATCAGAGCATCTCTAACGGTCTCTCCAAATCTTATTCTTTAAATGTCTATTTGGCAACTCTTCATTTTATTTTAACCACTTAATTTTGTTTTTTACTCTAACAATCTTTCCTTCCACAATCTCTATTTGGAGTCTATGACACCTAGACCCCACGTGTCATCCTTCTTTTCTCTCCCTTCCCCTCAATCTCTTTCTCCTATCTTTCCTTTTCTCTTTCCTTCTCTTTTCTTCCCTTTTCTTCCTAGGGCGGCAGATGGAGGCGGCGGCGGAGCCGGCGGCGTCCGTTCCCGGGGAGGCGGCGCAAGGAGGCAACAGGCGGCGCGGCGCGACGGCGTCCCTGCGCGCGGAGGCAGCACGGCGTGGATGGCACGGCCGGTGCGGCGGCACGGGGATTGGAGCGCTGTCTCACTCTCGCTGCCGGACAGGGCCACGGCGGCACCGGCTCGTCGCGGCGGAACTTGCGGGCGAAGGGGGCCTTGCTGGCGAGCATCCGGTCCCAGTCGCCGGCGGTGAGGTAGTACGGGTGCTGCATGGGCGGGTTGTCCTAGGAGATAAAGTGGAGGTCGTGGTTGATGGTGGTGTTCTTGCAGGCGTCGGCGTTGCAGGCGATGGTGTGGTGCGGCGACCGGCTTCGTGCTCCTCCCGTGCTTGCCGTGTGGGGATGGAGGAGATGGGCTGTGTGGGGCCCACTATTGGCCAGCCAAATAGAAAGGTCAAATTTGACCAGTGGAGGGAGGGTTTTGGCCAGCCGGCCGGTTGAAGAGGCTGTTGGAGCGTGTTTTTTGACTAGAATGGCTAAAATTTAATTTAGAGAGTGGGATGGGGCATTTGTTGAAGATGCTCTTACATGTCATTGCGGGTGTATGCCAAGCTTGCCAATTGGCAATTGCGATATTGTCATTTGTCACACACATATGCTAAGAGATATGGATCATCCGCACTGCCAATGAGTCTAATCACCGCACGTAAAATGAAGAAAACTGTTAGCACATGATTAATTGACTACTGATTTTTACAAACTTGACAAATCAATTAATCTAATTTTTTAAACAACTTTTATATAATTTTTTTAGAAAAAATACACTGTTTAACGGTTCGGGAAGCGTGCACCTGGAAAAAAAAAGTTTGGCTCATGTGCTGGCTGTAAACGCGCCCATAGTAAAGAAGCAAAAGAGAGACATTATAAAGAAGCAAAATGGTCATAAAAAAAGTCAAACAACATATTTAAAAATAAACAATAATGTATAACTATATATATATATTTAATAACTTAAAAACAAAGGCTAAAATAAACTATAATATAAAAACTTAAAGAGTGAAGTGCACCAGCAGTCTCTAAACTTACGTACATGTGCCATCTAGATTATTAAACTCTCAAAATGTTTTTTTGGGTCCCTAAACTTGTCTGTTGTGTCATATAGATCCAAACGGACTCCGACCGCTCCATCCGTTGACGTGGCATGCCACGTTAGAGCCTACGTGTTAGTGGGCCATATGGGTCCCACACGGTGACGTCGTCACCGTGTGGGACCCACATGTTCTCACCAACACGTAGGCGCCATTATAGCATGTCATATCAACGGATGGAGTGGGTCAGAGCCCGTTTAAACTTATATGACACACCAGACAAGTTCAGGGACCCAAACATACATTTTGAGAGTTCAGAGACCTAGATGACATATCCATACAAATTTAAGGATCGCTGATTTACTCTACTCAAACTTAAATTTAATTTTAACAACGAGGGGTGAAAGCCGTCGTCTTGTATACATACTCCGATATACTTGCTGGCCAGCTTCTGGAACACCTCGGCCGGGTGACGCTGACATGCAGGTGCCGGCCGGGGCCATCGGGATCAATGACAAGGCCGATCGTCCTCCCAAAACAGCGTGCGTGCATACAGATATGCATGCAGCCAAACGAACTCACGTCACTGCAGCCCTCATGCACACGTACGTCTGCCTTTCTAGAATACATACCTGATACATGCATGGATCAGCCAGTTGCTGCTCGATCCCAGTGGGTGTTTAGATAGGGCTAAACTTTTTAGCCTCATATCAAATCGAATGTTTGGACGTTAATTTAAAGTATTAAATATAGACTAATAAAAAGACTAATTTCATAAAGGAGAGCTAATTCGCGAGATAAATTTTTTGAGCCTAATTAGTCCATAATTAGCAGATTGTAGCATCACTTAGACTAATCATGGATTAATTAGGCTCATTAGATTCGTCTCGCGAATTAGTCCAAGATTATGGATGGGTTTTATTAATAGTATACATTTACTATTTTTTATAAAAAGTATCCAAACATCCGATGTGACTAGGGGCTAAAGTTTAGCCCCTAGAAACAAACCCCTCCTAGTCACTCCAAATCTCTCTACGGTTAACTAAGTTTATAGAAAAAATAATAGCAATATCTTCGATACAAAATAAACATATTGTAAAGATAATTTATCGGAGGAGGTAATATATAAAACCAACTTTAGTATCACAGGTGTTTTTATAATTAGGTTAAACTTAAATTTAAAGATATTTAATTTAGAACAAACTCAAAATAATTTATAATTATGTGAAACATCCTACCATATATGCACTCCACACGATACATGGCCGATGACAAGTACGCGAGCTATACCTCTGTCCCATAGAAAGTGTGGTTTTGCACGTCTTATTTAAAAAAAATTAAATTGATCATCATACAAGGAAAAACTAGGAATCACAAATTGGTCATCATATAAGTGCATTGCATGTTTAATGGTAGAGCTTATGAGCTCTATCTCAAGCCACGTCAACAACAAGAGTCTATTTTATAACGATACATACAAAGGTAGAGTCAAGTATGGTTTCTTTATTAATGTATAAAATATTTTTTTTATTATATTAGTTTCCTTTTTATACACTCTCATGCAAGAAAGTTTTCTTTAATAAATGCTAAGAGTCGACTCTAAGCCGTTGCCATGTATGACAATAGCTTTTCTCTCTCCTTCCCTCTCTTCCCTTCACGTCACCAAATTTACTTACGTGACGATTGAGAGAGTCAGCTAATAATCATCTTTGTATGTGCCCTAAGAGAAGATAGACTATTATGCATTAATTGTAGTGTAAAAGACCCTTTGGTTAACACACATGAAATGTTTACATGTGCCTACCCAATCAGCTTTGATGTGATTTATAAATTTCGATTATGCATGTATACATGCAGTTTGGGATTTGTGACTCTAGTTTTCCAATGCTAATTAAATAGATTCTTGGTCTTTGTATCGAGACCTTATATGATACTCAATTTGGAATGGAGAGAGTTTTATAAAATGATAAAATATGAATAATATTTTAAAATAAAACGAAAAGTCAAAATGTTAGACAAAAAAAAAAGCTACGAATGCACTTAAATCCAGATGGAA
The DNA here is from genome assembly GCF_000231095.2 of Oryza brachyantha. NCBI lineage: Eukaryota > Viridiplantae > Streptophyta > Magnoliopsida > Poales > Poaceae > Oryza > Oryza brachyantha. The sequence continues at coordinate 11,846,772 of NC_023165.2, forward strand.
GTACTCCAGTAATTAGAGCATCTCCAACAGCAGGCTAAAAATTAGCTCCTAAAATCCTGGATTGGGGGCAAGCCAATAAATGTTGGGGTCAAAACCATCCCCATCTCTAACCGTGGCCCTATAATTGGTTCCTAAAATTTTTGAAATGGACTATGTTAATCTTTTGTCTCAATTAAAATCATTGGTATTATACTTCAGAGTAAAATGCTGGATATAATCATTCTGCTTTTTGTGCACAAAAAACTTTATGAGCTAGTATATATCTGTTATAATACTTTAGTGTGCTACGTCAATATATTTTTCAGATTGCAATCTACGCTGAGCTACATCATAGAACCCTATTTAGGTACATCAACTAGTGAAATCTATCAACCAGCCATGAAGATGACCGGGAGGAAGACGTCGGCAGCAGCCAACTGGGATGTTCCCAAGAGTGACGAATTGTTGTATTTGGAATCCTAGTAGAATGCTAAAATTTAGCTCAATAAGTGAATGTGCTTGGGGATACTAAAAGTTTAAGAGTGCTTTTAGACATTCGAAGGTTTTAGTCTCTAATACTAAAATTTAATTTTTGGGATTAATATTAGCCTTTTATTGAAGATGCTCTTAGCAGCAGCGAGATGCCGATGGCGGGGCGTTTGCTCGTCGTGTCCGCCCCACGGCTGATGCCAGCAGTGGACGCCGGGCTGCTACCGTCGACGTCAAGTTGGCCGGCCCTGCGCGATCTGGCAGCATCCCCAGCGTAGATATATGGACGTATCTAGAATCTAGATGATTTTTTACTTCAATTTATACAATATATAAAGTTATAATAGATAATGTAGAACCTACAAATCACATTCACTAGTCTTATCTCTCTCACAAGAGAGTAGAGACAATATATTTTAATGGAAAATTTACAACCCTACCATTGTAATTTTGCAAAGTCAGAAATATGTCACTAGTATCTCGATGACATATAGGGCCCACATAAATCAATAACACATGGGTCAGAATGATATATCTACGATTTCGTAAAATTATAATGACATCTTCGCAATTTTTCCTATTTAATTCATATACGTAGACTATACAGCTAAAGGTAACTTATAATATTTTATTTTCTAATACACCTTTCATAATGGTCAAGTAATCTTTATAAAGCTACAAAGACCACTTTTGACACGTGGATATCTTTATATGGCACTAGCTAAATATAAGGATGTGTTTGGTTCGTGAACGAGGTGGGTTGGGTTGGCTCTATCCTTAGATTGTAGGATGGGTTGGTTTCATTTTTCTGTTTGGTTGGATGGATGAGTTGGACCATGTTTTTTGTTTGGTGGAAGAGATGAGATGGGATGAGTTAGACTTGTTTTTTGTTCAGTTGAAGGGATGAGATGGGATAAATGTTACCTCTCATACCCAAAATAAAATATTAAATACTAGGATTAATATATGAATAATCTAAATTAAATATATATTTGTACCAGTAATATATTTTAAATAAATTTAATAAATAAAATGAATATCCCTCTGTGCATCGTAGTCGTCCTGGGACGAAGCCGTCCCACCATTTTGGTGGGATGGGTTGGACCTGGATCTTGGAGGAATATTCCTCTTCTGAGTCCAACTCATCCCACCCATCCACCAACCAAACACGGTCAGGGCCAACTCATCCCATCCCTGAAACCACACGCCTGTTAGCCTAAGATGATTATATATTCCAAAAATTTAAAACCCTATTATTGAGGCGGCATTTGTCGCGTATGATTGTGATTATTGTGTGGTGGACTTACGTTGAGCACACCAGGGCTCCCTCGGGTTTTAAGAAAAAAAAGGCAGAAGATTTAGATTTGGTCTATACGAGTGAAGTATATAAAAAACAAATGAAAACTTCATTTTCTTTATGGATTGAAAATGTTGTGTCAATTAATCAAAGATTTATCCCCAGAAAATAGTTGTCTGTACAGTGAGATTATATTGTTTTTTTATGCCACTGTGACATATTCATACTAGTGTCCAGTGTCATTTATGAAATTCTCTTGGCGATGAATAACCAAATGAACGTACCATAATAACTGTTTCAGGAATAATAACTAAACTCTTGATCTTCTCAATGGAGTTACACAAAGATTGCGGATATCAAGAGAGTGAATTTCGACCGTGAGACAGAGAAGTAGAGCATGCCTAAACATATTTCTCTCATGGGAAATATCCCGTACCTCTTTCTGCCATATTCAAGGACAGTCCTTTGTATTCTTCGCCATACTTTGGCTATGGTTCACTGAACTGAAGCATGGGACCATGAATGTGGTATGACCAAAGCCTTGCACGTCACCAAGGTATGACATTGATGTGATAAGAAAGACTCTCACGTACTTAATTTTGTTAGTCACTCTGTCTATTTTAAAATATAAGTATTTATAAAAGTTTTACAATAAATTAGGGTTGGATAGTAAACACTACCCTATGCCTTACTCCCTTCATAGCAAATATAACGTTAAACAAATAGAATAGGAGTACTCAACAAGAGATAAATAAGGTTAAATAGAAAAAAAAGAATAAATTGGATTGGCTGTGGGACAAAGCAGTAGTGCTTCTATAAAACTTTGAAGGTGATTGTTTGAGTTTTTTTATTAAAAATATCAAACGACATATTTATAAATAAAAATAATATATTAATAAATATTTTATATATGTATTTTTAAAGATTTAAAAGAAAAAGCTAGAGAATAAACTTTGGTGAAAAAACTCTTAACAATTTTAATTTTAAGGTTGAAAATTTAAATTTTGAATCGTAAGAGTTGAAAAGAAGGGGGTGTTTATGTTATACCAAAACTAGTGCCATGAAAATTGTAAGAATACCATTATAATTTTATAAAATTGGAGATATGTCATCCTGACTTATATGTCATTTACTCATATAGATCTCACATGTTATTGAGATAACAACAATTTATCTCTAACTTTATAAAATTATAATGATACGATTATAAATTATTATATTAGTCTTCTCGTCCTTCATGTTTGTTTTCTCGTCCTGCATCTGCATGAGGAACGAGCTGACCAACGAAGGATGGTACCAGTAAGGTCAGCTCCAGGGGTGGTTTGGCTTGGTGCCACCTCAATCAATTCTCGCTGTAGAGTGAAGGGCCGTCGTCATCTCTGGTCCCTGTATTAACGGCCAACTAGTATTAGTCCGGTCTTGTTCGGTTATTCTCCAAGAGAGATTGAAGAGTATTAAAAAAAAATAATTCTATATCATAATAGGTATGGAATAAATCTCTTTTTAATTCCTTTAAATCTCCTTATGATTGGAATTAACCGATCAAGGCCGAGAAGTTGATGCTTTTAGTTCTCCTTTCACTGCACTCCTCGGGGCAGTCGGGGATTGCAGTGGGTCTTGACCCATAGGTTTTTTACAACTTAATTTTAGCTCCAAGGGTCTATTCCTAGAGCAAACATAAAGGATTTGATTTCTACAAAATTTATTCAATTTGTATGATGAAGTATAGAAAAACTAAAGAAATTTTTTTTCTTTCCTATAAGCTATAGTGAAAAATGTAGAATTTTTTTTATCTAATTAAACCTCTTGGAAAAATACATATGAATTAGCGTGGACATGCATTACTATTTCTGCCTTGTCTTATTTCTATAAATTAAGATTCCTTCAAACAAAATAGACCCAAAATCTATAAAACTTTAGCCTACCTTATTTTTATCTAATCCTTAAAATTTATAGGTTAAAAAGTTAGGGCATTATCACCCCTATCAGCGAGAGCTCGTTGCCCACCATATGTCTCACCGTACCGACGGTTTTGATTTGTTTGCCGTTCGACCCTACTCCGAAGATCAACCTATCACCCTCTAATTAGACCTCTCAATAAAAAGAAAGACTTAACATGGGACATGGGAGCACACTAAATCTGATTATATACGTTACCTATCGCTTTTCTAATACTACCTCCGTTTTATATTTATAATATAAAGATGTTTGATTTTTTTTACAACGTTTAACCATTCGTCTTATTCAAAAAATTAGTATAAATATAAAAAATAACAAGTCATGTTTAAAGTTTTTTTTATAATAAAGTAAGTCATAAGAAAAAAAATGATATTTTTATAATTTTTTTAAATAAGACGAATGATCAAACTTTACAAGTAAATAATCAAACATCCTACGTTATGAAACGGAGGGAGTAATAATTTACGGAAATGGACGTATTACCTTTCATGATTCATATACTCTAGTTAAAACACGTAATGACTCCCGTGTCACTCGTAGCGTGGCCCCAGATCCATCTTGTATTGCTCCATCCATCCATCCCCTTCCTTCTTAATTCCTCTTTCTCATCTCTTTTTTTTCCTTTCTCACCAACCTTCCCTTCTATATTTAGGTCTAGTACGTACGTGGTTCCTCATGGTGAACAAACTACGGTGCGCGCGTGGCGTGTTGGTCGATAGATCGATAGCCCCTCACATGGTTCCACGATAGCGGGTGGCTCCTGTCGTGCTCGGGCAGCGTATAAAAAGGATGAGGTGATTGTTGGACGGTGATGGTGCCGTTTGCGGCTATTCCATAGGTGACGATATTAGCGGCGGCGGATCGAGATTAGGAGGATATTAACGTAGTAGATATAGTTTCAGCCGTTATTTTTATTGATTTTTACTGTAAAATTTTATAAGGGTTTTAATGGTCCTATATTAATTCCACCACTGGATAGCAGTGTCGTGGCCTATGCATGGGTGTAAGTGGCACTAGGCTAGGGTAACGCTCGGTTAGGGCACAATGGCTGTGAAGTGGGTGACGGCCAGTAGCAGAAATTGCCGAATCCGGCTCACGAGTTTCTCACATGTTCAATGGTTATAGACAAAGTCCATATAATGTGTATTGGTCTCCTTGTATTCAAAATTTAGATTGATATTTTTCTTACTCATATTCTATCCATCTACTGTGGATATTGATATGGGGATGCATAATGGATACCAAGCGTCTAGTGCTACTCCTATCTGAGCGGATGGATAACAAAAGAAAATTGCTATGTGTACGACTCATCCATTTGACTTACGTACGATCCAATTGATCAATGGCTGTAGTGCCACTCACTTGACCCGTTTGTCTAATAAATAGGTGCAGTGTTTCAGACGTACACAAATAGTATAATTAGGTCATACGTATAGCAAGACTGATAACAAAACCATAAGATTAGTGAGGAAGACAATCTCTAGATACACAGGCATACGATAGGGCTACAACATCCCTGAGAAAGACAAAGCTCAAAGCCTAGCCCTGTGCACTACTAGGCAGGCAATGGTAGTGCCTTCGGGCACCATAACCTCTTGAGAGTGTTGTTGAGGTGCTTCTAGGAATCTCTAGTTGATATATCCATGCTGTTTTGGAGACCTCAGTTTTCATTGTTTCATTGTTATAATTACTTATAAGTCAAAATATAAATTTAAAATATAATCTTAAAGTTAATTTAATGGTTTTTTATCATAATTTATAACATTTGGTTCTTAAATTCTATGAGAACATAAATAAAAATTTTGCTTATAAATTATTTTTATTTGTAAATAAACTCGTTTGTTTTTCTCTTCAAAAAACGGGGCGAGTTTGTGTAGGCTGGCACATCGGTAGCAGTGCCCAACATTGTGCTGGGCTTTTTCCACACCAATATACGGTTGTGTTGGTGGCACGTGGTGCATGCGGTGTTTCTATTTTATTTTTTTCTAATTATATAGCCCCAGCGATATAAATTTACATAATTTCTTCGTGCTCCATTAATTATATATTTTGTTTAAGAAACGGAAGCATATACAATTTGTCTGGGTGACATAAGCTAATACCGGTGACCATATAAGTTGGGATCCTCTACAATACGATACTACTCACCGACTTGTAAGTCTCGCATGCTATTGGACCCATATATATGACCGTGAGGATTATTCCAGAGGATCCAAATCCTTGCCATAGTGACATTAATCTGTTATACATAGGGATGGACAGAAAGCGCGTGACTCGTTAGTTTGTCCAACTCGTTTTATTTTTTTAACGAGTTGAGCTAGCATGTTAGCTCATTAACAAAACAACTCGAGTTGACTCACTAGCCATAACGAGCCAGAGAGGCCCACAGGGCAGTAGCCCATGCCGCATAGGCCAGCGGAAAAGGGCAAACCCTACTTCTATCATGTCCAGTGCTTACCTGACGAACTCCATCCGTGCAACACTGCAACTCGCAGCCGCCGAGGCCGACTCACCATCCATCTATGCAGCACTGCAGCCAGGGGCAGAATCAAATGTAGGGCAGTTAGGGCTTAAACCCTATGTTTAGCTCAATAATCTCACTTATATCTTGTTAATTTACCATGTATTTTAAAAATAACGAAGCACGTGTTGATTTAGCCCTACACATGATTAGTTTCTGCTTCCGCCCTGACTGCAACCCGTAGGCGCCGAGGCCGACTCGCCATCGCCGGGTCCTCGCCTTTCATCGCTGGCTCTCATCGCCGGCTCTCATCGCCCACTCGTCATTGCCATCGGCACATCGCCCACTCCCGTCACCGACACTGACTCGCCATCGTCGGCTCCCATCGCCATCAGCCAATCATCACGCCACCCTTGCCTATCGCCCATCGGTGCCGCGCCAGGTCTCACTATCCGTGTATCCGCACCTTCATGCCGCTAGCCTGCCACTGAGTCTGCCAGGCGCCTAGACATCGGGGAGTCGCCTAGGCCTCCGCTTTGTGTCTCCGTCCGCCGTTGTGTGGCCCCGTCCTCCACTGGCCATGTTCCGGCTGTCTAAGCATTGGCTCACAAGCCTAACGAGTCGGCTTAAATTTTCGAACGAGTCGAGCCAAGCTAACCTTTTGCATTCCTAATTCCTAACGAGCTGGCTCGTTATCCACCGAGATCACCCATAGACACACTACTGTTACTCGCTCACAAAGACACAAACATAAGGGGAAAAAAATAGCCATCCTTGTCAGATACATATGGCCGGCTTCTCAATAACTCAGTGATGCTGACGGCCGCCGGCCTGGACCATAGCCAATGAAGCCAGCCGATCGATCCCTTTAAGACATGCATGGATCAGCAGCACAGCACCGCATCATTCAAGATCCATCGCCGGCCGGCGAGAACACTAGCTAGCTGCAGTAGTGTCGATCGAGATGCCGATGACGGCGCGGGCGCACTTCGTGTTCGTCCCGCTCATGGCGCAGGGCCACCTGATACCGGCGGTGGACACCGCGCTGCTGCTGGCCACCCACGGCGCGGTCTGCACCATCGTCGCCACGCCGGCCACGGCGGCGAGGGTGCGCCCGACCGTCGAGTCGGCCAAGGGGTCCGGCCTGCGCGTCCGGCTCGCGGAGTTCCCGCTCGACTACGCCGGCGCCGGCATGCCGGAGGGTGTGGACAACATCGACAACGTCCCGGGCGAGTTCATCGCGCGCTACTTCCTCGCCGTGGCGCGGCTCCGCGCGCCGGTCGAGCGCCACCTCCGCGCCGGGGCGCCGTACCCGACGTGCGTCGTGTCGGACTTCTGCCACCCGTGGACGTCGGAGCTCGCCGCCGGCCTCGGCGTGCCGCGGCTCACCTTCTTCAGCATGTGCGCCTTCTGCCTCCTCTGCCAGCACAACGTGGAGAGGTTCCACGCCTACGACGGCGTCGCCGACGACAACGAGCCGGTGGTCGTGCCTGGCCTTGCGAGGAGGTTCGAGGTCACGCGCGCGCAGGCCCCGGGCTTCTTCCGCAACCCCGGGTGGGAGAAGTTCGCCGACGACGTGGAGCGCGCCCGCGCCGAGGCCGACGGCGTTGTCATGAACACCTTCCTCGAGATGGAGCCGGAGTACGTCTCCGGCTACGCAGACGCCAGGGGGATGAAGGTCTGGACCGTCGGGCCGGTCGCGCTCTACCACCAGAGCACCGCGACGCTGGCGGCGAGAGGGAACGCCGCCGCCATCGGCGCCGACGAGTGCCTCCAGTGGCTCGACGGCAAGGAGCCCGGCTCCGTCGTGTACGTCAGCTTCGGCAGCATCGTGCACCCGGAGGAGAAACAGATCGTGGAGCTCGGCCTCGGGCTGGAGGCGTCGGGGCAGCCGTTCATCTGGGCGGTGAAGAGCCCCGACCACCACGGCGAGGCGTCGCTCGCCTTCCTGCGGGAGCTCGAGGCGCGGACGGCCGGGCGCGGCCTGATCATCCGCGGGTGGGCGCCGCAGGCGCTGATCCTGTCCCACCGCGCGGCGGGCGCGTTCGTGACGCACTGCGGGTGGAACTCGACGCTGGAGGCGGCGGCGGCGGGGCTGCCGGTGGTGGCGTGGCCGCACTTCAGCGACCAGTTCCTGAACGCGAAGATGGCGGTGGAGGTGCTCAGCATCGGGGTGGGCGTCGGGGTGGAGGAGCCGGTCGTGTACCGGGCGGACAGGAAGGAGATCGTGGTCGGGAGGGCGACGGTGGAGGCGGCGGTGAGGAGCGTCATGGACGGCGGGGAGGAGGGCGAGGCGAGGAGGCGGCGGGCGCGCGCACTGGCGGCGCAGGCGAGGGCGGCCATGCGCGAGGGGGGCTCGTCGCACGCCAACCTCGTGGATTTGGTCGCCCGCTTCCAGCCTCGCGATGTGGTAAATGGCACGACGACAACGACGCCGCCGCGTCCGTGACACGCGATGTTCTCTGTTTGATTGAAATGTCCTGCCCTGCACTCCTGTGTCACATTAATATCGTCAAGTCAAATTACCAGCAACAGCACTCTCTCCGTTTAATACTCACTCTGGTATTTTCGTAGTTGACTTTCAAAGGTACGTTTAACCCTTCATCTAATTAAAAAAATTATATAATTATAAATTATTTTGTGATGACTTGATATATTACTAAATAACTTTAGTACGATAATTTTGTATATTTAGACAAAAATTTTGAATAAGATAAAAGATCAAACGTAAATATAAATATCAATGACGTCAATTAAAAAAAATCAAAGGGAGTATATGACTTCACAGTTGATTCATATAAATATTAATCAACTTATATATATCTATATATATAAGGCCTTGTTTAGTTATAAAAAATTTTTGGCAAAAGAGTCATGTCGAACGCTTGATTGAATGTCGAAAGGGGTTTTGGATACGAATGAAAAACGAATTTCAGCTCGCCTGGAAACCACGAGACGAATCTTTTGAGCCTACCCGTCATTAGCAAATATGTGTTACTGTAGCATTATAGCTAATCATGGACTAATTAGGCTCAAAAAATTCGTCAAACAATTTTCCCCATAACTGTGCTATTAGTTTTTATTTTTATCTATATTTAATGTTCTATTTAAATGTTCAAAAGATTTGCCGTGATATTTTTGAAAAAAATTTAGAAACTAAACCAGGCCTAAATCATATAAAATATACCGAACGTACCTCTGTTTGTACATGATTCGTTTCCACCCCGCACCGCCTCTCCGGCTGTGCCCCTCCACCCCTATACGGGGTTGTTTATCCCATGTCACATCGGATGTTTGGACATTAATTTGAAGTATTAGATATAGACTAATCAAATTAATCTATGAGACAAATTTTTTAAGCCTAATTAATTCATTATTAGCAAATATTTACTGTAGCATCACATAGGCTAATTATGAATTAATTAGGCTCATTAGTTTCGTCTCGTAAATTAGTCCAAAATTATGCATGGGTTTTATTTATAGATTACGTTTACTATTTATTATAATAAGTGTCCAAATATCCGATGTGACTAGTGGCTAAAGTTTAGTCCCTAAAAACAAACAACCCCCATGTTGCTACCCTCGCCGGTTTCGCACGCCAGCACATGCCTCTCCTAAGCTCCGCCACACCTCCGTGTTGACTCACAAGGTAGCGTCAATAGTACTTATTTATATCTTACCAGATAATACTATACTAGTTGGTAACATTATCAGATGATACCAATCGTTAACATCCAATATAAATTAGTGTCGTTGAGCGAGGTGAGAACAACAATGCTCACTACTATGGTCATGGCTGTGGCCACGCAAGCGCACGTGTCCATACGTGTGGTGTGCGTGTGGACATGGCGTCCTTCTCGTCCCCGGTGATGAGCCTGCCGCCATGCAAGGCGTCATTTTTGTGCTCATAATTTCTTCCGCCAGTATGGAATCGTATCCTCTAGTTGACATGTACAAATTATATAATATTCATCCGTGGATGAATTTAACCAAGACGAGACCATATACAACAAAGGAGCAATGCTTAGACCCACGTTGGAATTAAACTGGTGGGTAGGTCGATTCACTGGGCTGTCGTCCGTCAGAACGGTTATTCACATTTTTTACCGACAGTTCAAGAAACTAAAATACCTGCTTCAAGTTTTTATTTAGGGAGAATTATATATCTGACCCTACTTCGAAGGTTAATTATGAATCTGATCATACTTTTTAAACTTTGCAAATTTGACCTTCTTTTTTAAAAATGAACCAGCCGTCTGACCCTAGTTGATGTATGCCGTTAGGGTTTACGATAAATAAAATAAATTTCAATTATGAATGGACTATTCTGCCCCTTGAGTCATATGTTGCATCATCTCTCTTAACTCATGGTTTTCTCATATCTGAGCCGTGTGGTGCGAGGAGGCGGTGGCCGAGCGAGCAGCCGTCTTGGTCGGAGGCGGCGGCCAAGCTGGAGTGGGCGGCGTCGGGCAGTGGGGCGCCGGCGGCAGCCGGCAGTGAGGGAGAAGGCAGCGGCGGGCTGTGGGGGCGGCGGCGGCGGCGTCGTCGTCGTGCAGTGGGGGAGGAGGCGGCGCGTGCGGCGGTCGGCAGTGAGGGAGGAGGCAACGCCGGTGGGCTGTGGGGGAGGCGGCGTAGGCGGCGGCGTTGGGAGAGAGCGGCGGCGTCGCCAGCCGTGCGTGGGAGGTGGGGAGGGGGGCGGCGAGGCGGCGTCAGGCTTGGGGCGCGGCCGGTGAACATCTCGACGACGGTGCAGCCCAGAGCCCACACGTCGGCGGTCGGCCCTTGCTCCTCGCCGCGTGCCACCTCGGGCGCCATGAACGTCGGCGTTCCACCGACCACCGGCTGCTTGGAACCACCCGGGATTACCACGCTCGCACACCTGAAGTCGGCGAGCTTGGCCTGACCATCGGCGCCGACGACCACATTACTCCCATTCACATCGCCATGCACGACTTGTTTCCCGTGGAGGTAATCGAGCCCCCTCAGCACGTCCGCCACGCACTCGAGGAACAGGCGCCCTCGTCGAGGCACCCCCCATTCCTCGCAACCATGTCGAAGAGCGACCTGCCGGGAGAGAACTCGAGGAACAGGCGGTGCTCGCCGCCGGATGTGAACCCGAGGCACTTGAGCACGTGCTGCGACGACAGCCCGGACATGATGCTCCACTCGCGCCGGAGCTGCTGCCTCGCGGCGGCGCCCTCCCCAGCGGCCGACTTAACCACGAACAACTCCCCGGAGGCGTCGTCCACCGCGAGCGACACCGCGGCGCCGGACGCTCCCTTGCCGATGCCGCTGAGAAATTTGAACTATATTTCTCGGACGCCAGAGAATTTTTGAATTATATTTATTTAATTTCAATTTTATCAAATTTGAAATTATATATATCAAACTAACCCCAAATCTATCAACTAAATACCAAATTTCGAATTGTATTAATTTAAGTTCAAATTTAATGAATTTGGAATTTTATATATCCGCTCAAATCTATCAAATAAAATTCAAATTTGAAGTTTATTAATTTCCATTCAAATTTATCGAATTTAGAATTATATATATATATATATATATATCAAACTAACCTCAAATCTATCAAATAAATAACAAATTTCAAATTGCATTAATTTAAGTTCAAATTTCTCTAATTTGAAATTATATATATCAAACTAACATCAAATCTATCAAATATATTTCAACATTTATTCTAATATTTCTGAATAAATATTTACATTTATTTCCTAAAAGTTAACATACAGTAGGGTCAAAATAGCAAGGGCAAAACAGTCAAGTCGCCCTTCATTTAACACCGTTAAATGACTTTCATGGAGCAGGGTCAGTCAGCTGATTTGTTTTTGAAAAAAAGTCAAATCTGTAAAGCTAAAAAAGTAGGATCAAATCCATAGTTCGTCTTCGAAGTAGTGTTAAATTTGCAATTGCCCCTTTTATTTTTGATGTATTTGAATTTTAGTATTGTTGTTGATTTTTTACATGCGTTTGATCGTTCGTCGTATTTAAAATTTTTTATAGAAATATGAAAAATATAAGGCAATATATATATAGTAATAAATCTAATGAAAATAAATGACAAGTAAGTTTTTAAATTAGATGAATAGTCAAACGTATGAAAAAACTCTACAGTCTGATATATTAAAATATAGAGGAAGTAGTTGGCTGTGATTTGATTTATTCTACAATGCTATGGTAAATTCACAGCTTAAATACAAATGTTTTGGCCATACAACAAACATTGCTCTTTTTTTTTAGTTCCAACTGTCTGCCCTGTCTGGTTTCAACAACAATGTTTAGTTGTTTAGCTTCGCAGAAAATAATTGTCATTACACATTTTGCAAAGAAAGTCTTAATCTCTATAGAAAATAGCTCAGTTTCCGTGAAACCCTATGTACTCTCTGTTTTCATGGATAGGAAGAACATCATTTTTTTTTGGTGGATGGATGGGTGTGGGCCTGTGGGAAGGAAACATGATTGTCGAAGCACGTGAGAATCTTAATTGGTGAACGATTTTCCAACAAACTAATCAAGATTAATTGTCGACGCTCGGTTCCACCCGGACTAGGGTTCTATGGTGGCGGTGGGTAGGAGAGGGATGGCTCGTTGGTTTTTAGATATATGAGATCCGAAGATTTAATGACTATTTAATTTTTGTGTTCAAGCTTATAGAAAACATGCTAACATCCATAGCGCTAAATTAGTAGATCCAGCGTTAAATATATTTTTGCAGTATATTTATTTTAGGTTACAAAATGTTTCTATATTTTTTATAAACTTTAGCAATCTTGAATAAGTTTGACTTAAAGTAAACCAGAAATTATAAATTTGAGCAATCTTAAATAGATTTGACCTAAAATAAATCTGAAGAGATTTATAATATAAAGCAGAGAGAGCATAAATTAGAAATCTTACTTCAGAAACACTGCAATGGAGTTTTATGTAATAAATAAACGAAACATAGTTTTTAGTTTTTAAGAGCTTAAAAATCTTACTTATTGAGAAGTGTGTCATCTCTTATTTGAGAATTGGATAAGTTATTCGGGGAGACCGGAAAAGGATGAGGTGGTGTGAATGTCACAACTTACCTTACGAGCAGTTAAAGTGTATGTTAGAGCAGGTATAATAACAGACTATAAGCCAGCTATAAACATATTTTAAAGAGATAAGAGGGGAGAGAGATGAGAGATAAGCTATCAGCTGCACACAGACTCCAAGATAGAGTGTACGTATGACATGTGAGATCATGTACTAATGTTTTATAGGTAACTATTGTATAAATTGACTATAGATGAATTAGAGCTAGTAGTTGGAACTTCTGGTAGGATCCACTCCTAACAAACAAAGTAGGGACATGTTTAACGATTATTTTTCTCTTTCTTCTTATCTCTTTTATCTACGATCATATTTACTCACATTGTAATAGGGATAGTCAGCTAATAATTACATTGGTAAGTGACCTAAATGGAGAATTGTGAGTTGGGAACGACAGATGACGGTGGTAATTAATGTCCTTTAAGAAGAGCAATTTTCCTCGTTAATATTAAGGGTTGTTTAGATGGGGCTAAACTTTTTTAGCCCCATCTCACATCGAATGTTTAGACACTAATTTGAAGTATTAAACATATACTAATAAAAAAATTAATTTCATAAATGAGTGGTAATCTGCGAGACGAATTTTTTAAGCCTAATTAATCCATAATTAGATCATGTTTACTGTAGCATCACATATGTTAATCATGGATTAATTAGGCTCAATAGATTCATCTCGCGAATTAGACTAAGATTATAAATGAGTTTTATTAATAGTCTATGTTTAATATCTATAATAAATATCCAAACATTCGATAGGATCAGTGACTAAAAATAAGTCGCTTGTCCTAAACACCACCTAACATAGCAAAACAATCGTAACGGATGTTGCACATTTGTACACAAATAAATACTTTCCTGTTGCATCTTACAGCTCGTATATATATACGAATAATTTCCCTCTCCCTACACAAATAAATACCTCCCCTCTCCGCCACGCGCCGGGACGCGTCCCAGCCGAGCCGGGGAGCGTGCTTGCGGCGGCGGGTCTTCGCCACCTGTGCGCACGCCAGCCGGAGAACGCGTTTGTTCTTGATCTCGCGCACGGCGCTCTCGAGCTCGGCCTCGACGTCGCCGGCGGCGCGAGGAGATCGATACGCGAATTTTTTTTATTAAATAAATCGTTTTAGCAAGTAATTTTTATTACTAAACCATCGGACAAAATTTTTCAAACCTAAACCTTTTGGCCACGTGGCCTGTTGATGGTGTGCTCAGATAATACTGCCATGCATACTGGTCGGCGTAGCATGGTATGTCAAACCGTTTCACCGCGCCAATGTTAATGCGTGGCCAAAATGTTCATATGACGGCGCGGCATCCCTGCTAGAGTTTTAGTAATAAAATTATTTATTAAAAAGTTTAAATAAAAAGTAAAAAACGTGCTACGCGTGGCATCCCGATGGCGCGGCGGCGGTGCACGCCCGCCCGGCGTCGAACCTGGCGCGCGCCTCGTCTGCCAGCCCGCGCCGCCGTGTACCACCGCAGCAGGTCCGGCCGAGGCGGCGTCGACTCTCGTGTGTGTGTGTCTATATATATATATATATATATATATATATATATATATATATATATATATATATATATATATATATATATATATATATATATATATATATATATATATATATATGCGCGCGATACGGCTATCTTAGTAGTAAGAATCATAGTTCCAAAACCAAAAAAAAATGATAATGTAATTTAGTCATGTCTGAATATGCAATAGTGCTATGTCTATCCTCAAATCCATATTTGGGTGGAACTCTATCTTGGAGAAATGTAATTATGTACGTATAAATACATAATATGTGGAATATATATTACCTCTGCTCTTTTTGTTACCTATCGTCCTATAATCCTTTTGTTAGCATTTATAAAGTTTTTAAGACTACATGTCTAACATTTATTATATTCAAAAAGATAATTTTATCATTATTGATATTTTGATGTACCATATTTTTCAATGGTAAAACCAACAACCACTAGAAGAAACCATTTAATCTATGACGAATTTTGATGAAATATCCGTAACGTTTTCAGAGATCGTCGCTGATATGCAACTATGGATATAACACCCATAACACATAAGATTTTGTCGTAAACCAGCCCAAAACATGTGACGTTTTAGCAAATCCGTCATGATTAATAAATTTAGAATTATTGTCATTGCACACAGGGAAGATTAATAAATTTAACATTCATGCCATAGCACACAGGAGCAAAATAAATTTAGCATTCATGGCATAGCACACAGGAGCAAAAAAAAAAAGGAAAAAGTGCAGACCTCATGCTAGACATGCGCAAGACCTACCACCACACCGCACAATCTTTTGTGACAAAGATTGGTTTTTCACTCATTAGTTGCGGCCTTGGTTATTTACTCAGTTGACTGCCTGCCCGCGCCTGGTCATCTGCAAAAAAATGGTGCGGACAAAATGTCGTTGGTAAATCAGCGATATCCACAACTGAGTCTGTCCCCTTCCCGACGGTGGCTCCTGCTGCGCCGCCGTCGACGGGCGCCTCCACCCTCCACCGTCCGATCCCGTACCGCCATTGCCCATCGCTACCAGTCTACCACGCCACCGGCCCTGGCCCACCATTGCCGCCTCATCCAACACCGGCGCCGCCCGCCATTTCTTGGATCCTGCACGGCCGGCGCCCGCCATTGCTGCCTCATCCCAAACGGCCACGGGTGCACGACATCGACGGCATCACAGGCTTGCGACCATAACTTCTGCTAAGAGGCAAACCTTTTCCCCCAGCTGAACAACGATCCGTCAGTCAGCAAGCAAAGTATGTCTCTGTAATCTTCTTTCTTTACCATGTTTTTTTAATTAGTGCAAACTTGTTCATTTTGGTTATTCTGCTATTCTTGAATAGATGGATCGAACTTGGGTGCATAGCAAACTGTTTTCCCCCGAGCACATTGATGGTGTGAAAGAATTTATGAGCTTTATTAGTGAAAAATTCGGTGAAAAGATTGACATTCTGTGCCCATGTGGTAGATGCCTTAATCAAAAGTATCAATGTCAGGTTGTAGTAAAGAAGCACATATTGACAAATGGAATGGACTGTACTTATACTCGATGGATTCATCATGGAGAGAACTTGTTTGTCGATGTTATTGACGATCCTGTTGATGTGCATGACATAGATATGACAGAGGATGACAACTATGGTTTTGATCCTTTAGTAGCAGTTTTAGGAGACCTAAACACTGCAGAAGAACAAACAAGACATGATGGACAAAATCAGGAAGCTGATGCAGAACCTGATGAACATGATTCATTTTTCAAAATAGCCATGAGAGAGGCAAAGCGTCAACTTTATCCTGGTTGTACAAAATTTTCAAGGTTCTCCTTTGTGGTAAAGCTGCTTCATATGAAATCATTATATAGGATAAACAATCCCGCTTTTTCTGCAGTAATGAAGCTATTGGCTGAAGCATTCCCAAAATGGAATACGCTCCCAAAATCATATAATGAAGCAAAGAGTCTTCTAAAGGAATTAGGTCTTGGATATGAATCAATACATGTGTGCTACAATAATTGTGTGTTGTTTAGAAAGAAATATGCTAAGCATGACAATTGTCCTGTTTGTGGTCTCTCAAGATGGAAAGACCCAGAAAGGAAGAAGATACCACAGAAAGTGTTGCGGCATTTTCCATTGGCACCTAGGCTAAAAAGGATGTTTGCAACCAAAGAAGCATCAGAGGAAGCACAATGGCACAAGTTAAAGCAGGAGCCAAGTGAGAAGGAAATGAGCTACCCGGCTGACGGTGAGGCATGGCAACATTTCGACCAAGTATATCCAGATTTTGCGAAAGAAATCTTAGACTTGGACTTGCTACTGATGGGTTCAATCCTTTTTTAGAACAAAACTCAAGATATAGCATGTGGCCTGTATTTGTTGTGCCATACAACCTTCCACCTTGGGCATGCATGAAGGAGTCAAACTTCATGATGGCTTTGCTTATTCCGGGACCTAAATCACCTGGGAAGGACTTTGATATATTTTTAGAGCCTCTTATAGAAGATTTACTTGATCTTTGGAAGGGTGTGCGTACTTTTGATGCTAGTACTTGCAAGACATTTAGCCTTCGTGCTGCAGTTCTGTGGTGCATCCATGACTACCCAGCTTTGAGTACTCTTTCAGGGCGTACCACAAAAGGCTATTTTGCATGTACTCATTGTGACAAGCACCCTCTTTCATACAGCCTAAGAAGCAAAATTGGGTATATTGGGCACTTTCGATTCCTCCCAAAAGGACATCGTTTGTGGAGAAACAATGAGTTTGTTGGACTTCATGAAAGCAATGAGCAACCATGTCAGTTCACTATAGAAGAGCTATTGGCTGAACTGGAGAAAGTTAAAGATGTTAGACCTGGGAACCAATAAGAATGTGGGAAGAGGAAGCGTTCTGACATGGAAGGGCGTCATGTGCGTCGAATTTGGAGTCGGATGGTTAGTTTCTGGCGGTTACCATATTGGAAAGATTTGAAGCTGAGACATAATCTTGATGTCATGCATATTGAGAAAAACATATGTGAGGCTCTCATTGGGACAATTCTGAACATACTTGGGAAGACAAAGGATACAACTAAAGCTAGCTTGATCTGAAAGATTTGGGAATTAGAGAGGAGCTACAATTTAGAGAGGATGGTGAGATGCCTCGTGCTCGATATACCTTGTCCACAAAACAAAAGGAGACCTTTTGTAAATTTTTACAGGAGTTGAAGTTTCCAGATGGCTTTGGTTCCAACATCTCAACATGTGTAAATGCTGATGGGACCAAGGTACAAGGGCTAAAAACACATGATTGTCACATTCTTTTGCAAAGAATCTTACTAGCTGCCATGAGAGGATTCTTGGACAAGGACATTTATGAAGCAATAGCGGAGGTAGGGAAGTTTTTCAGGGAACTATGTAGCAGAACACTTAACAAGGATGTATTGGCTAAAATGAAGAAAGAGATCCCTATTATTTTGGTGAAGCTTGAGAAAATTCCCCCCCTGCTTTCTTTGATGTCATGATGCACCTTGCTATCCATTTACTTGATGAAGCATTACTCCGAGGTCCTGTGCAATATGGTTGGATGTATCCAATTGAAAGACGGTTGTACACTTTGAAGCGTTATGTGAGGAATAGGGCGCGTCCAGAAGGCTCAATTGCCGAGGCATATATTGCTGACGAATGCTTGACATTTTGCTCTAAATACATGGATGGTGTTGAAACAAGATTTAATCGGGAACCAAGGAATAAAGGTTTTTCCAATGAAGAGGCATACGAAGTTGACGTTTTTGGACATGGAGTTCATTTTACTTCCGCATCTGAACTCCAATATGATGAAAATGGTTTTGATCAAATGGTGTGGTATGTGCTTAACAATTGTAGTCAAATTGAGAAATATGTGAAGTAAGTTGTATTTATGGTATTCTTTTTTTCTGCCACCTTTGTGTTGCACATATGCTAACTTCAATTTTTTTTCTGCAGAATGTTTAGAGATGAATTAGAGAGAGAAGGGGTGCCTAACATTGAAAGAAAGATTCGGCTAGGATTTCAGATCTGGTTCCGGAAACATGTTAGTTTACATCGATATGTTTCTTTCTATTTTTTAGTATAAATTCTAATATGTGTGTGTTACATGTGCCAGATCAAGTTTGCGGGATACTCATCCAGAAGAGGTGTCTGATGATGTCTTTTCCTTGGCATGTGGTCCTGATTTTAGAGTCAAGAAATACAGCTCATGCATAGTGAACGGTGTGAGGTTTAACACTGTTGACCGTGACAAAAATAAGAAAACACAAAACAGTGGAGTCATGACACAAGGTACACACAATGGTCAGTTCATTGATTTTTTTGGAACCTTAAAAGAGATAATTGAGTTAGAGTATAATTCTGAAGAGAGAACAGTAGTTTTGTTTAAATGTGATTGGTTTAAACTTGATGGGAGGAATACTCAACTTCAATATGATGGTTTCTTTAAAAGCATCAATGTTGGAAGTCTATGGTATAAGGATGATTCTTTAATTTTGGCCACTCAGGCTAGAAAGGTCTTCTACTTGGCAGACACACTTTTGGGTAACAAATGGCAAGTTGTCCAGACATATGACCATAGGCATCTTTACAATGTAAGGGAAATTGAGTCTGCACAATATAATGCTCCTGCATATCAAGAGGATGAATGTTGTGATGGGGACGAAAGACGAGCAACAGTGATAGACATGGCATATGATATTCCTTTGAACAGAAAGAACGAGGCCCTATTTTTGATGCTGCTGAAATTGCTCGGCTGGTTAAAGAATGTCACAAAGGGCATCAGATTCATGGCAAAGAAGGGCATCAGATTCATTACAAAGAGGAAGAAGATGACACACTTTTGGAGTATTGTAGCGATGATGGAGGCGCTACACTTGATGTTGACAGTGATGATGAATAGCTGCTATCAGTTAGCAATTATTGTTTTGTATGCAGAATTTGTAATATTGTGATGATGAAACCCATGTAATGGAATTCACATGACTATTTGAGACCATATTCTGTTTGTGGAATGACATTGTATCTTTTTTCATGTAGACAGATTTCTTTTGATTTCAGGAGACTAGCTGGTTTGGTTCTGTTCCAATGCCTATGGTTCAGTTTCACAGAATTTGCAATTGTTTGGTTCAGTTCTTTTCACAATGAGAACAATGCATGATGAAATCTGACTAAAAATGGATGTTGGTTCCTGCATAACAGTAGTTCATTTCACAACTTGCAAATTTCACACAGAATTCACATAGATAGGGGCACAGGTCATCTCACAAACCAAATGGATCATTTCATAAGTCATTTCATCAGGTTGCACACTATAGGTTCATTTCATCAGGTTGCAAAATTACAAGTCATCTCACAAACCAAAAGGATGCACAACCTACTGAGTCTTAACCATCCAATTATCTATCTACTTCTTAGCTAACTCCAATTCCACATCCAACAGTGTGTTTCTAAGTACAGCTTTTTTTTTTTCCTTCCACTTCTTTCAGTTGAACTTCAAGTACTGCCTTCTCTTCTTCCATTAGATCTAGTTCAGTGGCAAGCAATTGCTTCTGTCCTTGTAGCTTTGTGGGCTTCATTGAGTTGCTGCATAGCCATATTGTACTTCTTTGTGGCCTCCCGAGCATCCATCTGTACAGCAGGGGAACCATTCAGTGAAGATACCACTAAAGTAATTCACATAGAATTTCGTTGATAAGTGGGCCAATTGAAATGTAATAAACAATATA
This sequence comes from Oryza brachyantha, assembly GCF_000231095.2. Lineage (NCBI taxonomy): Eukaryota > Viridiplantae > Streptophyta > Magnoliopsida > Poales > Poaceae > Oryza > Oryza brachyantha. The sequence goes on from NC_023165.2 coordinate 11,867,313, forward strand.
ATTCAGGGGCTAATAATTTTGGCTAACAATATGATCCATCTGTCAGGAGCTAGTCGCTCTATCACATACAAGACAAGAAAACATTTGTGGATTAGTTAAAAGTACACACAAAAATATTAACAGAGAAAGGATGACAGTATGAGCACATTCATCTACTATTATTGGCTAATAAGTCTAATAATATAGCACATTCATTCAGTGTATCCATACTGAAAATATCTGGGTCAATCATTTCATCATTTGAGTACAAAATCTATTTATGGTCACCACAAAGAAACCAGTGTGGATATCTCCTTACCAGTGCAAGCTCTCGTCCTAATATAGCACGAGGAGGCGGAGGCGAAGAAGAGGAGGCGAGAGGGGCGCGAGGTGGTAGTAGAGCGCGGCGGCGGCGGCGAGCAGCACCACCGGCGCTTTCCATCGCAACGGCTGTTCCCCGTCGAAGCCGGCTATCTCCTCGCCGGGCCGCCGCTGGATCCCACCCCGCGCCGCCGCTCGCCGCTCCTCTCCCCTGTGTCGGGAGGAGTTGGATTTGAGCTGGGGGACGACCGCGACCAAAAGAGTTGGCTTAATCCAGTATCCACGGAGTCGGCTTTATCCGTGTATAAAAAACTTCTTCTGTAACCGTCGAACAGACATACGTGCCTCCAAGGCAGCTCTCAACAGAGGTGTTTATAAAAAAATCGGGTTTTTTTTATTCCGGCAAGGCTCTTAGAGCAGGAAGCCGATGCTTCACGCGGTGCTCCAACAAAAAAATTGGTTAAACGCTGATGGCGTCAGCGCTAGAATCAGTCAACGAACCAGAAAAATTGGAGGTAAAAAAACAAATAAGTAGCTGCCAAACAAACAGAACGCACATGCATATCTTCAAATAAGTCAACAAACATGTAAATATCTTCAACAAATCGGGCAACAAACAAGTAACGGCAACAAACAAGCAACGGCTAGAACAACTGCATCAAGCTTAACAAAACGATTAAATTCTAGGCTTATCCAGGAAACAATGGAACAACACAATACTACACCCGTGAAACATCTGCTCTCTTCCTTTCTCTCCTTTGCACGCAACACATGGAATCCTACACAGACACTACATTCATGGAGTTATTGTGGGGGCTCGATCCTGTACTGAATCCAAGCGTCACTTGATTCACGTAACCGCCCAGGAAGTTCAGTTACGCACAGAATGATACAGAAACAATACTTCGATTAATTATACAAACCGACAAGGTTTTAATACAACTCCAGGCTAAACTAAAACACACGCGACAGGCCTACAGCCTTACACCTAAAAACAAAAGATGCAACTCTGTGCCACAGGAACAGCCTGAGCATAGAGTCGATCTAAAAGTCGAAGCCTTCATCTTCATCCCACTCCTGTGAGTTCTCCAACTCTTCGACTTCACCTGCAACCTCACCCTGACCAACTGGAGCCAAAAGCATGCAAGACTGAGTACACAAGTACTCTACAAGCCAAGCAGGGAAAATAGTAAACTAGTAATGCATGGTTAACAAAGGAAGTAAACTGGTTCAACTCTCTAACCTTAACAGTTGTTTACAAATAAACCCAGATAATAACCCAGTATAATAATCAAGTATAACCATCATTTTATGTTATTCACCTACCATGTTATACAATAACTCCAAATCTACCTTTTTGCTAACACACTAGATTCACTCATAGACATATCTCCATTAACCGGGAGCACGGCGTATTCGAATACCAAACGACTCTGCAGCGTCTATCCAGCTTTACCCACACGATACCCACAGCTAGCCAGGCTATGAATAACACAACACAATACAGCCCCAAGCTTATCTAAGATTTGCCTAGCGGTTTATAGGACTTTGTGGCTGTTGGCCCCGTCCCAAACGCAGAGGGGGTGTGTTCCAACCCGCCACAACTTCCATCCACTATTGAGCGTCTCAGAGGCACATCAGCTCTTGCTGACCTCTTTGGGCATACGCAACGCCCTGGGCACACGCAACGCCCTCACTCAAACAATTACAATACTCATAACACTCAGGGGTCAGTACACACCTAAGGCCGATATTGCCATATACACAGATATGCTGCAGATCTGTGTATCTTGATCGTGTGGATGGGTGTAAACTATGTTACATATACTGACATAAGGTGGTTAAGTCCTTATAGTTTTTCAAATAAACTATATAACATCTATGCTTTCACATGAAATAATGATAGCCATATAATAATCATCTATTCTAAACCAGGGTTATCAAGGTATAACAGACACAATATCAAGGTATGGCAATATTTAAAGCAATATAATAAATGGGTAACTTCTAGTAAAGGTGATAATTTAATTAATTAACACATGCAAGCTATATATATACTTCAAGGTAAGTACGATTACCCAAAATATGACCTAGCTCCAGATTAGGTTCAATTATGATCAAAGAATGCTTGACTTGTCTTCAGGGTTGGCGTACTCGTCCCAGGCTTCACTCCCTACAACTATGGTGTCGTAAGTGTCGGCGACGAACTCCGATCTTGCTCCTTCTGGATCAGCGGCGACGCAGTCTATCGATACACAAATAAAATAAAATAGATAAGCGATTAACTCCAAATAAACACCAAATCTTTAGAAAGTGCATAAAAATATGGAAAGAATGCTGAAAATGATTTTTGGGATTTTCGGGTTTTTATTGATCGCACACCCTTAAAGTCAAAATTAGAGTCGCGTCAACGGATGCTCGGATGGCAATGAAAGTGGTTTCATTGGACTCGAAATAATTCAAGAAGCCTAGAATAGGTCTCGGATCTGGAATCGGAGGTCAAATGGATGGGTAAATGGATTTAAAGTGAAAGGGAATTTCTGTAATTATTTTTAAATGAGAAAATCCCTATTTTCTCTCTCTTCTCTTTCTTCTTCGTTCTTTTCTTTCTCAGGTTACGGGAGGGAGGCAGCCGGCCATGGAGGATGGGCGCCGGCGGTAGGGATGGTCGGCTCCGGCGGGGAAAGCGAGATCCGGCGGCGGGAGGCCGAGGGGGACCGGTTCCCCTCGGTAGTGGCGGCTGGAAGGCAGCGGGCAAGGGTGGCGGCGGCGGCCAGGAGCAGGCGACGGAGACGGCCGCGGCGGCGGCGCTCCGGAGAAGCTCCGGCGAGGGCACGGTGGCGGGAAGGTTCAGGGATGGGGAGTGACGGTAGGAAAGCAAGCAGCTGGGCGCGGGGTAGCGCGAAGGAGCTGGTCGCCGTACTGCTCGACAGCGGCCAAACAGAGCAGTGCACCGACGATGGCTCCGGTGAGATTCCGGCGACGATTTCGCCGGGGAAAGTGAGGGGAAAAGAGTATGAGGGCACTATGGTTCCATTTTTACCGTTGATTTCGTGGGTAGAGCAGCGACGACGACGAATTTTGGATGAATACCGGGGGTTCAAGCCAGTGAAAGAGAGAGACAGAGGGGAGTTCAGAGGAAAACGACGGTGACCAAGAAAAGGGCAACGATTAAATAGACTCGACTACGTCGGTTGCAAGCTGAGTGGATTGTGATACACCATGGCAGCTGGATATGGATGACGACGCTCATTGCTTCGTCAAGAAGTAGATGAACTCTGAGACTAGGTCGGTGAGAGGGCAGTGGTGAGCTTTAGCTCAATAGCTCGAACAGAGGGGGGTAAAACTAATTTTTGCTTGGGAATTGGCTTGCTTAGGACAGTGAGTAGATTTACGATGCAGGGGTGAAGGTTGGTGCGTGGCAGGATGAGGATGATGACTGCAACGTTGGTTTGCTAGTTGGGGGCGGTGGAATTTTTGGGCTGGACTGGGTTGGGCTCAGCTTGGGCTGGTCTGGGCCAACTCGGTCTAGATCAGTATGGGTCAGGAGAAGAAAAATAAAAGAGATATATTGATTTTAGTTGATCCGACAAAAACGGGTCGGTATTAAGGGAAAGAAAAGATGGGCCGAAGCTCGGCGATAGGACGGATCATCGGTTAATGGAAGAGTTTGAGGAAAGAACTTTGCAATTTCAAAAGGAAACAAAAACGATAAAAGGAAAACGACCGACTTTTTCAAAATTGATCGAAACGAAAAAATCGACGCGCGGATTTTTAAAACTCACGAGAAAATAGAAACGGTTTTAAAACTTAGCAAATTTTAGGGGTGTTACAGTTATTGAGTTCTCATTCGGAAAATGAGATGCCAGAATCATGTCCGCAAGCACCAAACATTGATGCCTCTATTCCACAGTCACAAGGCACCATCTTCTTCACCAAGGATCGAAAGAAGCGCCAAACGCGCTCGATCATCCCCGGTTCAAATTGATATAGCTCCGAGTGATGGCGGGGGTGATCAAGAGTCAAATCACGGAGATGACAACAACGATGAGGTAGAAAGGGGTGGAACCCGCCTTGCATGGACATAAGAAGACAACATAAGATTGATATGATTTGTTTCTGGTAACAAACATATATATATATATATATATATATATATATATATTACTACATCTGTCTTTGATTCAAATACAATTTGTTTTAGACTAAAGCAAATCAAATTCATAAAAATCATTATGAACTATGCACTGCAACTGAACTCGTGTGTTCCATATGGCGTGAGTAGAAAGTTTCTAGGACTAGAGACCGGTTAACCTATGGGCTAACTGGCCAAAATATTGGGGATGGCGCCAGAAGAAGCGGGGAGGTGGTTACACCGGGCGACGGATTCGGCGGCGGCCGGTGCAGGAAAAACGGCGTCAGCCATTGCACCGACGCGGGAGGCGGGTTGCAGGAGGTGGCGCGCATTGCGCGTGCGAGCGGGCGTGCTTGCGGTCTGGCGGGCACGAGCAGAGGCGGGCGGCAATGACGCACGGGTGCGAGCGACGAGCGCGTGAGGCGGCGATGCAGCGACGGTGAAGCGCTGGTGCGAGGGCGCGCGGCGGCAACGGCCATGGCGACGGCGAGCGTGCAGCGGTGGCAAGTCACGGCCGGCGATGTCGCGGCGCGGGCGCGAGTACGGCGGCGCGGTGAGGACGTGGTCAGCGTCGGCTCGGTGGGGAACGTGTCGCGGCACGGCGGCAGAGGCGAAAGGCGGCCGGTGACGCGGCGCGACTGAGCGGATGTGGGGCATGGTAGTGAGTGCGGCGGCGAGGCAGAGGCGAAGCGCGCCGGCGACGCGGCGGGCAAACTCGCGGGTGCGTGTGGTGGCGGTGACGAAGCGTGGGCGTGAGGGCGCGGCAACTTGGCACGAGGCAGCGGCACGACGGCGATGCAGCTCGGCACCTGGGCACGGCGAGCGACAGGAGGAGGTGGTGGCGAGCACGACGCGACGGTGGTGCGGCAAACGCGCAAGCGAGGGCTAGTCGAGCGCGAGGTGGTGAGGCTGTGGCGCATACGCGGCGTAGCTCGGCGGCGGTGCACGGTGAGGCGTGGCCGACGCCGATGACGCAACGTGGCTCAGCGAGGTAGGCAGCGGCTCGGTGGCGTTGCGGCGGAGAACGGCGTCTGGCGGTGAGCAGACACGGCACGGGGAGGTGGATGACGGTGAGCGCTCGCATGGTGCACACGGGATTGGCGAGATGCGCGTGCGGCAAGGCGGCGAGAGAGGCGGCAACGGCGCAGCAGCGCAACAATGAGGCAAAGGGAGGTGGCACGGGCGAGGCGAGCGCAAGGTGCAGTGTGGCGAGCCACGAGCGTGGGCGGAGTATGGCCGGCGATGAGGCAGCGCGCCGACACGGCGAGGCGACGTCGCGGTGAGACGCGGGCATGCTGCTGGAGGAAGATGACGGGGCTAATAGGTGGTCCCCACGTGTCAGTGGCCCGGAGAGAGGAGAGTGAGGCAGGAGTGAGTGGGCTGCGGTGCACCGAAGGGGAGAGCTGGGTCGGCCCACGCGGGAGAGGGGAGGAGTCCGAAGAGAGTTGGGCTGGCAAGCCGACGGCCTTGTCGGCTAGGAGGGAGGAAGAGGAGGGCTGGGAGTGTTGGGCCGGCGTCGAGAAGGGGAGGAGTGGAGATGGGCCGAAGGGAGAGGAGAGGAGAGGAATTGGGCCGTGGCTCAGGAAATTACGAACGGAATGTGCATTCACACGACAGAACTGAAATGTGCACGAATCTGAGATTCGTACGACGAATCAGACCCGAAACACGAACCGTTGCACTAAAAGCAAAACAACGATAGGATTGAACGGCCCGTTAAATCGAGATTTAACAACTCGCTAAACTGAAACTAAAGGACTTTAATGTAAAATCAATCTACGTGTACAAAATTGAACTCCGCACTGTAAATCAATCTTACGCTAGCTAATTAGATTAGAAAATCTAAACAATTACACGATAGATTAAAAATAGATTGATTCGCATGAGTAAAATGTATGTGAACCTGAGATTTGGTGGAGAGAAACCAGCCGACGATGTGCTGTGAACAGGGAGCAGCAGGGCACAGTGGAGACGGAGAGAAAGGCGAGGCCCTAGGGGGTATTTATAGGGGGAGCTAGAGATAAATCTTATCCATCTTCTATTAAAAAGGAAATAGATAGAATCTTAAAGGGATAAGATTTGGAGTCCTAGTGGATTAGAGATTTGTTTTACCGTGAGAGAGAAAGGTGGGGGCTCACGGCTTGGGGGAGGAGGGAGAGGAGATCGCACCAGGGGGAAGGGAGCAGGACGTGCGACCAGGGAGGAGGAGGAGTTCGGCCAGGGTGGGAAAAAAGAAGAGGAAAAAGAAAAGGGAAAAAGGAAGAAAGAAAGAAAGGAAAAAGAAAAGAAAAAGAAAGGAGGGAAAAAAATAAATTGCCTCCAACTTTGCTGATTTTTATTAAGTTTATTTGAGCAAATTTTAATCTCTGAAGTTTAAATTTAAATCATGTTAATAATTTTAAAATGCTTTCGGGATATTTTAGAACATCCAAAAAGCTTCCAATTAATTGAATTAATTTACACTGTTTTTCTCCTGAACTTTAATTAGACAAATTATTTTTAATGCATTATTTAATTAATTCTTGGCTTGGCAAAAACTCAGGGCGTGACACCTTCTTACTCCTAAGAGGCCTTTTCGTTGAACTTGGGGGCCCCGAGAATTTCTTGATGTACGCACTAGGAGAGGGAGTGCCATGGCCCAGAGTTGGGAGAGCCGACGTCGAATACTCGATCGGTTTGCCACTTCTGCTGGTAGTGGGAACCGCAAAAGTAGGCTACAGATCAAGAAAAGTTAGTGATTGCAGGAAGAAGATACTAGAAGTAAAGTACCAGGTGTGCACGAAGGTTACCTCAGCATCTGAATATTCGTAATCGGGATCAATCCGGCTGCAGAAGAAGCCAACGGCGGTCGAGAACAGGTGCAGTTGCAGCTCGTCCCACCAGCCGATGTAAAAGTCCAACACCGTGTTTTCGAAGGAGAAGGAGGTTATTGACCCAAATGGGATCACTTCGGCCATCCTGCTAATTCTATCAAATTCCAAGGCCGAAGTCATGTGGCCCCTCATCTCGATCTTGCCAAGGAGGAAGAGATCGGCTGGCAGTTGACCACATCCAAGCTGACGTGCCGCGAGAGCTGGATGGTAGAATTCATATGAAGGTCGAACCGATCGTCCAGCATGAAAACTCACCGGTAACAAACACGGGGTGAGGGCAAAAGTGAAGTTCTCTGATGAGCACTTGTTTGTTTGTACTTCGTCTAATCTGAATATGCTTGGGGCTTCATAATCTTGAAAATCTGGGTAAGCAAACCAAGTTTGTGCGTTGGGCTCGGGTCCTGTGTAGTAGAGTTTGAAGATGTGTGCTAATCAGACGGCCGACATCGATGACCCGGGAAGGATGACACGACTTCCCCATAAGATATACATCTCAGGGTTTCGGTAGGTTCTGATTCTAGGTGGAATAAGGAGGGATAGCTGCGCTGGCTGAAAGCGGATAACTCCAGTACTTTGGAAAGATACAGTCGCAGCCACAGCTGGAGAAACCACCATGGGCCAGCAATATGTCCAATCGACTGGCCGACTGATAGCTTGGAGGTCACTTGGTGAAGCATCTAGTATACTGCTCCGAGCAAGTACTGACCAAGGGGTACAGGGTCTCCATCGGCTAAGCGCTCTGCTATGTTCTCAAAGTTGGTTGTGGAGCCTAGAGTTTGTCCGCAAAAAACGAACCTCTCTGGCCATAGGTTCAGGAAAGCGCTGTGCTCCCTGTGATCGGCCGTCCCGGAGTCCTTGTGGTGGGAGGAGATGTATCCTGACCAGCCTCCAACGCCTTTAGTCTGCAGCCCATGCTGGAAGGTTCCCCTCAGGTTCAAAGGGTTTAAGGGCGCCATGATATTCAGGCCAGTTAACATCAGAATGTCCATAAGAGTGGGAGTAAGTATCCCATGGCCGAATATGAATGTGTTCAAGGCATCAGACCAAAAGTAGGATGCTGTAGCTAGCAAGGGTTCATATTTCTCCATCTCGGATAAGCTTAGCCCTATACAGTGTCTGATGTCTAATTCTTCCCACTGAGTACCATAAGTCTTGTAGAGCCGATTATACCAGTCCCTCCAACCAGTCAAGGGAGTAGGGAAAGATCTAAAAGATTGGGTCCAATCGGAAGCATTGAGCCTGGCATTCTTAAAAGGAATTCTGTTGGCCTCTGAGCATATGATTTCCGTGGGATCAGGATTTCCTAGTGGCCCGAGAAAGTAAAATCTAGGGTTTAAGCTAGGAATCATGATCTGATTTTTGGATTGCTAGAAAAAGGAAAGTAAAGCAGGGATGAGAAGAGAAGGGTAAATCAGTTATCAGGCCGATGGGCGGCGTGAAGAATCATATCGGTGCAAGGCAAAATGAAGTATTGAGCGGGAAATTCAAACAATAAACCCTAGGCGGATAAAACACAATGCTCTATGGCGGAAAGTGGAAATGAACCCAGAATGGGGAACTTACCTCAGGGATCTCATACGGAGTGTCCGGAGAAGAGCTTGTCGAAGCCATTGCTGCTGGCGGAGATTCGATGCGGCGGGGTTCACAGGTGTCTTGAGGTAGTACGCTTGGTTGAGACGCGGCGGTAAGGCCTGGCGATCTTGTGCAAGGAACACGGGCTCAAGGAGCAGAGTAAGTGCGCCGGATGCAGGGGTGCCGATTGCAAGAGAGCTCGAGGGGAATAAGAGAATGATGGTAAGAAGAGCCTAAGTCTGGGAAGAAAGAAGCTTATAACGCAAGCCAGTGAAGACGACCGTTAGCACAGTGTGCCAAAACAGGGGAGTCGTTGAAACAATACCGTTGCTACAGTGATAGCCGATGACAGAGATCGGTTATAGGAGAGGAAATTTCGGAACAATGAATTATTTCGAAATTGGGGGCATATGTTAACGCTAGATTTTGGCAAATTGCCGTTATAGATTGAAACACGATTAAAGACCGAATTGGACAAGAAGGTGCGAATCGGCTGGAGGTAGGAAACTGGATGCGGAGTAGTTGCAACTGATAGAGTCTGAATCAGATCGGGATTGGAGTCCGATTAGGACCAAAGCTTGGAGATGGGTTCAGTATTAATCGTGAGTCCGTGTAGCTTAATTAGGTTCTATCTTGAAGTTCGGTTAGGATTCTTGTATTTGATTAGAGTCCGAACAATGTAAGTTAGTTAGTTGCGGATTCTTATCCGGATAGGTTAGTTAATAACCGGGGCTATAAATATCTGTGCCCGGGGTCCTTGTAAGATATCTCTAGATCAATTCAATTTGGCGCATCGCCTCAAGACCTTTGACTTGCTTGAGCTTTCGGTGCGGGGTTTGTCAGCTTCGCAATGTAAGTTCCTGCTCGTCAAAACCCGTCGATCAACTAGAAAAGGACTGCCTCGTTTAAGTCCGATCTCCTGCCTAGTTGATTGACGAGCTGAGTTCTATTATTGTTTTAATCTGTTTTAGCTTGAAGTAGTATTAGTTCTCGATCAAGTCCTCATAAGTTCTTCTATTCAATCTGGTAAATGTGGTTCTGGTTAGCCTGATTCTGATTCTGTCTCGGTTTGGTCCGATCAATTTGGCTTGCCGGGTTCACGCTACTAGATTGGATTGGGGGCTCGTGAGGGCTTATCGCTGGAGTTTTAGCCAGTATTATCCTAAGTAATATGTTGATTGGCTCATTAAGCTCGTCGATCTTCATGTTTCTATGATTATATCGTATTAGATTGCATACTGTCTTGGTTAGGTCTGATCTATGTATATTCGGTGTGATCTGCTCATAGAGGTTTGTCCGATCGGCTGAGTTTAATAAATTGGTTGACAGACTACGCTGATCTGCTATCTTATTATTCGCATATTATAATAGTTAATTGATCTTGTGTGATTATGTCTAGATCTGTACTGTCTCGATTAGGTTCGATCTTCTATATCTTGTATGAGAATGCATGCTGTTAATTATTATTATTTCATGTTGGTAATTAGTATAGCATTCTAGTCTACATTTAATTCCATAGTTAGTCCGGCTGATTAATTGTACCTACGATAAGTACTAGAGTGGTCCGATCGACTGGTTAATTTTAAGACTGTCGGTTGGATCCGATCTTTTAAGATTAAGTAGCTGATTTGTCTGTTTAGTATTTATCCTGCGCTTGATTCAGCCGATTGGGCATATTTATGTTCGATATTATAAAATTCCTATAAAGCCGATCGTTAGTCCATCGGCTAGGGTCCTGGGGCGGTATCGGCTATTCGGCTGATAGCGATTTCAGGGTTAACTGTTTTCCATATTATATCTTGTCAGTTACAGGATCAAACTGACTGGTAAGCCCAATATTTCTAAGAATTAGGTCATGCACTGAAATGGTCTAAGATTGATTCCCAGGTCTACGTGTGTGACCGTTGATTGTCATTTCCAGCGTCAACGGTATGTTTAAGCTTGCTAAAGCATTGCATGCGGGTGCATTTTAGTAATCTGTGTATCCCCGTGTGGGATTAGGCTGAAGTGTGGTGTTTAAGGACGACTGTTACAGTATAATAAATTTTGCATGAGTCTGCCCATTACGCTTGCGCAGTTCACACACACTGCCTTCAACTGTTACGTGATAAGCTACTGTAGCTGCAGATGTTTTGCTCATAGCCATGGCAGTGGCGGCTTTCAAGTAGGATAAATAAATGTATGGAGGAGAATGCTTATCTTTACTCGAATTGTAGCTTCGATTCTACTGTTCCTGTTATTCCAAAAAGACTTCTACCTCATCTTTCGCTCATGCCTATGCCTATAAACCAAAATTTAAAATTTTAACCTTATATTTAAACTTAATTTTGGAGTGTTTCCATTATAATTTATTTTCTAGCCTTGACTTTTAGATTTCTAAAAACACATATATAAAAGTTTTATTCACAATTACTTTCGTTTGAGAATATGCCATTTAGATTATTCTCTATAAAGCCAATTAACAATCACCCTTTTTATTTTTCTGCATGTGTTCTACGTGAATCTAAGTAAGAAAGAAACTCATTATGAAATGGAGTATTATTAGTGAGCTCACTAATAATACAATATGCAATATGAAACGAGGAAGTATTTGTTAAAGCTTACTTTTATAAAACATTTAATTTATTCCGCAGCAATAATTTTATCAACAATCAGTTTCAAGTTTGAAATAAAAGTTACATAAATCAACCATTAGCAATCAGAAAATTGAGTTTAAATATAGCTGATTATGGAAAATAGGGGGAAAAACTATATACAAGTGTGGAGGCGCGAAACCGGCGTGAAAGAGGCTGCAGAGCACCTGGTGTAGAGGAGGCGGTGGCACCAACGGTGGTGGGACGGAAGGGCGCGACAGAGGGATGGCGTAGAGGAGGTGGCTCGTAGGGTGGCCCCGGAGGTGAGGTGGATATCTAGTAAATTTAATATACAATAAAAAAGTAAAATTAGAAAAGAAAGTACAGGATCAAACAGAGCACTAAAGGTGGAGTAAACCATTTTTTGGCCGTGAATATGAACCAACCGTATTCTGCCAGTCACAAGCACACAAGTATGCAACATCCTACCTTTATACATATCATGAATTTGAAATTAATCTTACATGTACGATTGGATTATATACTGTATCCTATTTATTCTCTAGCCCTTTATGGATCAAACAGAAAACACCACTATGCTGGACAGGATACTTGATATTCCAAACAAGGGTAGATTGGGGGAGGAATGTCCATGCAGGACTGCATAACACAAGCTCATGCAGTAATCTGAAAACTACAATAGCTAGCTTATGGTACATCAATAGATGAAAAATCCACAAAGGAGATACTTGATGTCCCTATATTTGTGCACTATAGGGTAGATTTGTGCACTATAAGGTAGACTATCATGAGTAGGAATGAAAACGGATCGGAATTGTTTTGGAATCCGGACATGTCTTCGAAAACAGAACCATTTGGTCGGAATTTTTTCGGAAATTTTCGGAAACGATATTGGAATCGGATTTTTTTTCGGAAACGGATACGGTAAGAGTAGTATCCGTCGGAATGCATTATATCACGGAAGTTCGTTTCTTAAATATTATGATTACTCTACTGAAGGTATTACTTATATACGTACTGTTCATTCATAAATGTTTAATAACAGATTATGGTAGTAAGCCAGTTACTTCCTTTTGGTTGACCATTTTGTTAATCTTTTGGACACAAATTTCTACCCCTTATCTGAAGTACATTAAGAGGCTAATACATTGTTGCAGATCTTCTGAAACCATCAAACGAACAAATCTTCACATTTATTTAGAAGCTATTACTTT